>NW_027480423.1:15625000-16250000 GCF_051401765.1 Calliopsis andreniformis
TTTCGCACTGGTTGCAATTATTCGTTTTATACGATGGAAAAGCTATTGTATTTATATCGTATTTTATGCTTCTGGCGTTGACTTCATAGGCCGTAACTGTTCCATCTGGTGGAACAACGCCCTAGGGTAAAGCGTAGGTTGCCCGGAAAGTAGAAATGACCATAACTTTCACACTGGTAGCAATTATTCGTTTTATACGATGGAAAAACTGTTCCATTTATTTTGTATTTTGTGCTTCGGGCGTTGACTTCTAAGGCCCTAACTATTCGTTCAGGAGGAGCAACGCCCTAGAGTGAAGCCTAGGTTGCCCGGTACGTAGAAATGACCATCACTTTCAAACTGGTTGCAATTATTCGTCTTATACGATGGAAAAGCTGTTGTATTTATATCGTATTTTATGCTTGTGGCGTTGACTTCTTAGGCCCTAACTATTCCATCTGGTGGAACAACGCCATAGGGTGAAGCCTAGGTTGCCCGGAAAGTAGAAATAACCATAACTTTCGCACTGGTAGCAATTATTCGTTTTATACGATGGAAAAACTGTTCTATTTATTTTATATTTTATTCTTCGGGCGTTGACTTCTAAGACCCTAACTATTCGATCTGGTGGAGCAACGCCCTAGAGTGAAGCCTAGGTTGCCCGGTACGTAGAAATGACCATCACTTTCATACTGGTTGCAATTATTCGTTTTATATGATGGAAAAACTCTTGAATTTATATTGTATTTTATGCTTCTGGCGTTCACTTCTTAGGCCCTAACTATTCGATCTGGTGGAAGAACGCCCTAGGGTGAAGCCTAGGTTGTCCGGAACGTAGAAATGACCATAACTTTTACACTGGTAGCAATTATTCGTTTTATACAATGGAAAAACTGTTCTATTTATTTTGCATTTTATGCTTCGGGCGTTGACTTCTAAGGCCCTAACTGATTGATCTGGAGGAGCAACGCCCTAGTGTGAAGCCTAGGTTGCCCGGAACGTAGAAATGACCATAACTTTCACACAGGTTGCTATTATTCGTTTTATACGATGGAAAAGCTGTTGTATTTATATCGTACTTTATGCTTCTGGCGTTGACTTCTAAGGCCCTCAACTATTCGATCTGGTGGAGCAACGCCCTAGAGTGAAGCCTAGGTTGCCCGGAACGTACAAATGACCATTACTTTCACACTGTTTGCAATTATTCATTTTATACGATGGAAATGCAGTTGTATTTATATTGCATTTTATTCTTCTGGCGTTGTCTTTTAAGGCCGTAGCTATTAGATGTGGTGGAGCAACGCTCTAGAGTGTCGCATAGGTTGCCCGGAACGTAGAAATGACCATTACTTTCACAATGTATGCGAATATTCATTTTATACGATGGAAAAACTGTTGTACTTATATTGTATTTTATTCTTCTGGCGTTGAATTCTAAGTCCCTAGCTTTTCGATCTCGTGGAGCAACGCCCTAGAGTGAAACATAGGTTACCCGGAACGTAGAAATGACCAGTACTATCACACTGGTTGCAGTTATTCCTGTTATACGATGGAAAAACTGTTGCACCTTTATTGTATTTTATGCTTCTGGCGTTGACATCTAAGGCCCTATCTGTTTGATCTGGTGGAGCAACGCCCTAGAGTGAAGCCTAGGTTGCCCGGAACCTAGAAATGACCCTAACTTTCACACTGGTTGCTATTATTCGTTTTATACGATGGAAAAACTGTTATATTTATATTAAATTTTGATGCTTCTGGCGTTGACTTCTTAGGCCCTAACTATTCGATCTGGTGGAACAACACCCTAGAGTGAAGCCTAGGTTGCCTGGAACGTAGAAATGACCATCACTTTCACACGGGTTGCAATTATTCATTTTATACGATGGCAATGCTGTTGTATATTTATTGCATTTTATGCTTCGGGCATTGACTTCTAAGGACCTAACTATTCAATCTGTTGGAGCAACGCCAGTGGGTGAAGCCTAGGTTGCCCGGAACGTAGAAATGACCATAAATTTCACACTGGTTGCAATTATTCGTTTTATACGATGGAAAAGCTGTTGTATTTATATCGTATTTTATGCTCCTGGCGTTGACTTCCTAGGCCCTAACTATTTGATCTGGTGGAGCACCGTCCTAGCGTGAAGCCTAGGTTGCCCGGAACGTAGAAATGACCATTCATTTCACACTGGTAGCAATTATTCGTTTTATACGATGGAAAAACTGTTTTATTTATTTTGTATTTTATGCTTCGGGCGTTGTCTTCTAAGGCCCTAACTATTCGATCTGGTGGAGCAACGCCCTAGAGTGAAGCCTAGGTTGCGCGGAACGTAGAAAAGACCATAACTTTTACACTGGTAGCATTTATTCGTTTTATACAATGGAAAAACCGTTCTATTTATTTTGTATTTTATGCTTCGGGCGTTGACTTCTAAGGCCCTAACTGTTTGATCTGGTGGAGAACGCCCTGGAGTGAAGCGTAGGTTGCCCGGAACGTAGAAATGACCATAACTTTCACACTGGTTTCTATTATTCGTTTTATACGATGGAAAAACTGTTATATTTATATTGTATTTTATGCTTCTGGCGTTGACTTCTTAGGCCCGAACTATTCGATCTGGTGCAACAACGCCCTAGAGTGAAGCCTAGGTTGCCTGGAACGTAGAAATGACCATCACTTTCACACTGGTTGCAATTATTCATTTTATACGATGGCAATGCTGTTGTATATTTATTGCATTTTATGCTTCGGGCATTGACTTCTAAGGACCTAACTATTCAATCTGTTGGAGCAACGCCATTGGGTGAAGCCTAGGTTGCCCGGAACGTAGAAATGACCATAAATTTCACACTGGTTGCAATTATTCGTTTTATACGATGGAAAAGCTGTTGTATTTATATCGTATTTTATGCTCCTGGCGTTGACTTCCTAGGCCCTAACTATTTGATCTGGTGGAGCACCGTCCTAGCGTGAAGCCTAGGTTGCCCGGAACGTAGAAATGACCATTCATTTCACACTGGTAGCAATTATTCGTTTTATACGATGGAAAAACTGTTTTATTTATTTTGTATTTTATGCTTCGGGCGTTGTCTTCTAAGGCCCTAACTATTCGATCTGGTGGAGCAACGCCCTAGAGTGAAGCCTAGGTTGCGCGGAACGTAGAAAAGACCATAACTTTTACACTGGTAGCATTTATTCGTTTTATACAATGGAAAAACCGTTCTATTTATTTTGTATTTTATGCTTCGGGCGTTGACTTCTAAGGCCCTAACTGTTTGATCTGGTGGAGAACGCCCTGGAGTGAAGCGTAGGTTGCCCGGAACGTAGAAATGACCATAACTTTCACACTGGTTTCTATTATTCGTTTTATACGATGGAAAAACTGTTATATTTATATTGTATTTTATGCTTCTGGCGTTGACTTCTTAGGCCCGAACTATTCGATCTGGTGCAACAACGCCCTAGAGTGAAGCCTAGGTTGCCTGGAACGTAGAAATGACCATCACTTTCACACTGGTTACAATTATTCGTTTTATACGATGGAAAAGCTGTTGTATTTATATCGTATTTTATGCTTCTGGCGTTGACTCCTTAGGCCCTAACTATTCCATCTGGTGGAACAACGCCCTAGGGTGAAGCGTCGGTTGCCCGGAAAGTAGAAATGACCATAACTTTCACACTTGTAGCAATTATTCGTTTTATACGATGGAAAAACTGTTCTATTTATTTTGTATTTTATGCTTCGGGCGTTGACTTCTAAGGCCCTAACTATTCTATCAGGTGGAGCAAAGCCCTAGAGTGAAGCCTAGGTTGCCCGGTACGTAGAAATGACCATCACTTTCAAACTGGTTGCAATTATTCGTCTTATACGATGGAAAAGCTGTTGTATTTATATCGTATTTTATGCTTCTGGCGTTGACTTCTTAGGCCCTAACTATTCCATCTGGTGGAACAACGCCACAGGGTGAAGCCTAGGTTGCACGGAAAGTAGAAATAACCATAACTTTCACACTGGTAGCTACTATTTGTTTTATACGATGGAAAAACTGTTCTATTTATTTTATATTTTATGCTTCGGGCGTTGACTTCTAAGACCCTAACTATTCGATCTGGTGGAGCAACGCCCTAGAGTGGAGCCTAGGTTGCCCGGTACGTAGAAATGACCATTACTTTCACACTGTTTGCAAATATACATTATATACGACGGAAAGTCTGTTGTATTTATGTTGTATTTTATGCTCCTGGCGTTGACTTCTTAGGCCCTAACTATTTGATCTGGTGGAGCACCGCCCTAGCGTGAAGCCTAGGTTGCCCGGAACGTAGAAATGACCATTCATTTCACACTGGTAGCAATTATTCGTTTTATACGATGGAAAAACTGTTTTATTTATTTTGTATTTTATGCTTCGGGCGTTGACTTCTAAGGCACTAACTATTCGATCTGGCGGAGCAACGCCCTAGAGTGAAGCCTAGGTTGCGCGGAGCGTAGAAATGACGATAACTTTCACACTGGTAGCAATTATTCGTTTTATATGATGGAAAAACTGTTTTATTTATTTTGTATTTTATGCTTCGGGCGTTGACTTCTAAGGCCCTAACTGTTCGATCTGGTGGAGCAACGCCCTAGAGTGAAGCCTAGGTTGCCCGGCACGTAGAAATGACCACAACTTTCACACTGGTTGCTATCATTCGTTTTATATGATGGAAAAACTGTTGTATTTATATTGTATTTTATGCTTCTGGCGTTCACTTCTTAGGCCCTAACTATTCGATCTGGTGGAACAACGGCCTAGAGTGAAGCCTAAGTTGCCCGGAACGTAGAAATGACCATAACTTTCACACTGGTTGCTATCATTCGTTTTATATGATGGATAAACTGTTGTATTTATATTGTGTTTTATGCTTCTGGCGTTCACTTCTTAGGCCCTAACTATTCGATCTGGTGGAACAACGCCCTAGGGTGAAGCCTAGGTTGCCCGGAACGTAGAAATGACCATAACTTTTACACTGCTAGCATTTATTCGTTTTATACAATGGAAAAGCTGTTCTATTTATTTTGCATTTTATGCTTCGGGCGTTTACTTCTAAGGCCCTAACTGATTGATCTGGAGGAGCAACGCCCTAGTGTGAAGCCCAGATTGCCCGGAACGTTGAAATGACCATAACTTTCACTCTGGTTGCTAATATTCGTTTTATACGATGGAAAAACTGTTATATTTATATTGCATTTTATTCTTATGGCGTTGAATTCTAAGTCCCTAGCTATTCCATCTGGTGGAGCAACGCCCTAGAGCGAAACCTAGGTTACCCGGAACGTAGAAATGACCAGTACTTTAACACTGTTTGCAGTTATTCCTGTTATACGATGGAAAAACTGTTGCACCTTTATTATATTTTATGCTTCTGGCGTTGACTTCTAAGGCCCTAACTATTCGATCAGGTGGAGCAACGCCCTAGAGTGAAGACTAGGTTGCTCGAAATGTAGAAATGACCATAACTTTCACACTGGTTGCAATTATTCATTTTATACGATGGAAAAACTGTTGGACTTATATTGTATTTTATTCTTATGGCGTTGAATTCTAATTCCCTAGCTATTCGATCTGGTGGAGCAACGCCCTAGAGTGAAACCTAGGTTACCCGGAACGTAGAAATGACCAGTACTTTCAGACTGTTTGCAGTTATTCCTGTTATACGATGGAAAAACCTTTGCGTCTTTATTGTATTTTATGCTTCTGGCGTTGACTTCTAAGGCCCTAGCTATTCGATTTGGTGGAGCAACGCCCTAGAGTGGAGCCTAGGTTGCCCGGTACGTAGAAATGACCATTACTTTCACACTGTTTGCAAATATACATTATATACGACGGAAAGTCTGTTGTATTTATGTTGTATTTTATGCTCCTGGCGTTGACTTCTTAGGCCGTAACTATTTGATCTGGTGGAGCACCGCCCTAGCGTGAAGCCTAGGTTGCCCGGAACGTAGAAATGACCATTCATTTCACACTGGTAGCAATTATTCGTTTTATACGATGGAAAAACTGTTTTATTTATTTTGTATTTTATGCTTCGGGCGTTGACTTCTAAGGCCCTAACTATTCGATCTGGCGGAGCAACGCCCTAGAGTGAAGCCTAGGTTGCGCGGAGCGTAGAAATGACGACAACTTTCACACTGGTAGCAATTATTCGTTTTATATGATGGAAAAACTGTTTTATTTATTTTGTATTTTATGCTTCTGGCGTTGACATCTAAGGCCCTATCTGTTTGATCTGGTGGAGCAACGCCCTAGAGTGAAGCCTAGGTTGCCCGGAACGTAGAAATGACCATAACTTTCACACTGGTTGCTTTTATTCGTTTTATACGGTGGAAAAACTGTTATATTTATATTGCATTTTATGCTTCTGGCGTTGACTTCTTAGGCCCTAACTATTCGATCTGGTGGAACAACACACTAGAGTGAAGCCTAGGTTGCCTGGAACGTAGAAATGACCATCACTTTCACACGGGTTGCAATTATTCCTGTTATAGGATGGAAAGACTGTTGTATTTTTATTGTATTTTATGCTTCACGCGTTGACTTCTGAGGCCGTAGCTATTCGATGTGGTGGTAGAACGCCATAGTGTGAAGCCTAGGTTGCCCGGAAAGTAGAAATGACCATAAGTTTCATACTGGTTGCAATTATTCGTTTTATACGATGGAAAAACTGTTGTATTTATATTGTATTTTATGCTTCTGGCGTTCACTTCTTAGGCCCTAACTATTCGATCTGGTGGAACAACGCCCTAGGGTGAAGCCTAGGTTGCCCGGAACGTAGAAAAGACCATAACTTTTACACTGGTAGCATTTATTCGTTTTATACAATGGAAAAACCGTTCTATTTATTTTGTATTTTATGCTTCGGGCGTTGACTTCTAAGGCCCTAACTGTTTGATCTGGTGGAGCAACGCCCTAGTGTGAAGCCCAGATTGCCCGGAACGTTGAAATGACCATAACTTTCACTCTGGTTGCTAATATTCGTTTTATACGATGGAAAGACTGTTATATTTATATTGCATTTTATTCTTATGGCGTTGAATTCTAAGTCCCTAGCTATTCGATCTGGTGGAGCAACGCCCTAGAGTGAATCCTAGGTTACCCGGAACGTAGAAATGACCAGTACTTTCACACTGTTTGCAGTTATTCCTGTTATACGATGGAAAAACTGTTGCATCTTTATTGTATTTTATGCTTCTGGCGTTGACTTCTAAGGCCCTAACTATTCAATCTGTTGGAGCGATGCCCTAGGGTGAAGCCTAGGTTGCGCGGAAAATATAAATGACCATAAGTTTCATACTGGTTGCAATTATTCGTTTTATACGATGGAAAAACTGTTGTATTTATATTGTATTTTATGCTTCTGGCGTTCACTTCTTAGGCCCGAACTATTCGATCTGGTGGAACAACGGCCGAGGGTGAAGCCTAGGTTGCCCGGAACGTAGAAATGACCATAACTTTTACACTGGTAGCAATTATTCGTTTTATACAATGGAGAAACTGTTCTACTTATTTGTATTTAATGCTTCGGGCGTTAGCTTCTAAGGCCCTAACTGTTTGATCTGGTGGAACAACGGCCTAGGGTGAAGCCTAGGTTGCCCGAGACGTAGAAATGACCATAACTTTTACACTGGTAGCAATTATTCGTTTTATACAATGGAAAAACTGTTCTATTTATTTTGTATTTAATGCTACGGGCGTTGACTTCTAAGGCCCTAACTGTTTGATCTGGTGGAGCACCGCCCTAGAGTGATGCCTAGGCCGCTCGGAACGTAGAAATGACCATAACTTTCACACTGGTTTCTATTATTCGTTTTATACGATGGAAAAACTGTTATATATATATTGTATTTTATGCTTCACGCGTTGACTTCTGAGGCCGTAGCTATTCGATGTGGTGGTAGAACGCCATAGTGTGAAGCCTAGGTTGCCCGGAAAGTAGAAATGACCATAAGTTTCATACTGGTTGCAATTATTCGTTTTATACGATGGAAAAACTGTTGTATTTATATTGTATTTTATGCTTCTGGCGTTCACTTCTTAGGCCCTAACTATTCGATCTGGTGGAACAACGCCCTAGGGTGAAGCCTAGGTTGCCCGGAACGTAGAAAAGACCATAACTTTTACACTGGTAGCATTTATTCGTTTTATACAATGGAAAAACCGTTCTATTTATTTTGTATTTTATGCTTCGGGCGTTGACTTCTAAGGCCCTAACTGTTTGATCTGGTGGAGCAACGCCCTAGTGTGAAGCCCAGATTGCCCGGAACGTTGAAATGACCATAACTTTCACTCTGGTTGCTAATATTCGTTTTATACGATGGAAAAACTGTTATATTTATATTGCATTTTATTCTTATGGCGTTGAATTCTAAGTCCCTAGCTATTCGATCTGGTGGAGCAACGCCCTAGAGTGAATCCTAGGTTACCCGGAACGTAGAAATGACCATAACTTTTACACTGGTAGCAATTATTCGTTTTATACAATGGAGAAACTGTTCTACTTATTTGTATTTAATGCTTCGGGCGTTAGCTTCTAAGGCCCTAACTGTTTGATCTGGTGGAACAACGGCCTAGGGTGAAGCCTAGGTTGCCCGAGACGTAGAAATGACCATAACTTTTACACTGGTAGCAATTATTCGTTTTATACAATGGAAAAACTGTTCTATTTATTTTGTATTTAATGCTACGGGCGTTGACTTCTAAGGCCCTAACTGTTTGATCTGGTGGAGCACCGCCCTAGAGTGATGCCTAGGCCGCTCGGAACGTAGAAATGACCATAACTTTCACACTGGTCTCTATTATTCGTTTTATACGATGGAAAAACTGTTATATATATATTGTATTTTATGCTTCTGGCGTTGACTTCTTAGGCCCGAACTATTCGATCTTGTGCAACAACGCCCTAGAGTGAAGCCTAGGTTGCCTGGAACGTAGAAATGACCATCACTTTCACACGGGTTGCAATTATTCCTGTTATAGGATGGAAAGACTGTTGTATTTTTATTGTATTTTATACATCAGGTGTTGACTTCTATGGCCGTAGCTATTCGATGTGGTGGTAGAACGCCATAGAGTGAAGCCTAGGTTGCCCGGAAAGTAGAAATGACCATAAGTTTCATACTGGTTGCAATTATTCGTTTTATACGATGGAAAAACTGTTGTATTTATTTTTATTTTATGATTCTGGCGTTCACTTCTTAGGCCCTAACTATTCGATCTGGTGGAACAACGCCCTAGGGTGAAGCCTAGGTTGCCCGGAACGTGGAAAAGACCATAACTTTTACACTGGTAGCATTCATTCGTTTTATACAATGGAAAAACCGTTCTATTTATTTTGTATTTTATGCTTCGGGCGTTGACATCTAAGGTCCTAACTATACGATCTGGTGGAGCAACGCCCTAGAGTGAAGCCTACGTTGCCCGGAACGTAGAAATGACCATAACTTTCAAACTGGTTGCTATCATTCGTTTTATGTGATGGAAAAGCTGTTGTATTTATACTGTATTTTATGCTTCTGGCGTTCACGTCTTAGGCCCTAACTGTTCGAACTGGTGGAACATCGGGCTAGGGTGAAGCCTAGGTTGCCCGAGACGTAGAAATGACCATAACTTTTACACTGGTAGCAATTATTCGTTTTATTCAATGGAAAAACTGTTCTATTTATTTTGAGTTTAATGCTTCGGGCGTTGACTTCTAAGGCCCTAACTGTTTGATCTGGTGGAGCACCGCCCTAGAGTGAAGCCTAGGCCGCTCGGAACGTAGTAATGACGTTAACTTTCATAGTGGTTGCAATTATTCGTTTTATACGATGGAAAAACTGTTGTATTTATATTGTATTTTATGCTTCTGGCGTTCACTTCTTAGGCCCGAACTATTCGATCTGGTGGAACAACGGCCGAGGGTGAAGCCTAGGTTGCCCGGAACGTAGAAATAACCATAACTTTCACACTGGTAGCAATTACTCGTTGTATACGATGGAAAAACTGTTCTTTTTATTTTATATTTTATGCTTCTGGCGTTGACTTCTATGGCCCTAGCTATTCGATTTGGTGGAGCAACGCCCTAGAGTGGAGCCTAGGTTGCCCGGAACGTAGAAATGACCATAACTTTCACACTGGTTTCTATTAATCGTTTTATGCGATGGAAAAACTGTTATATTTATATTGTATTTTATGCTTCTGGCGTTGACTTCTTAGGCCCGAACTATTCGATCTGGTGCAACAACGCCCTAGAGTGAAGCCTAGGTTGCCCGGAAAGTAGAAATGACCATAAGTTTCATACTGGTTGCAATTATTCGTTTTATACGATGGAAAACCTGTTGCATTTATATTGTATTTTATGCTTCAGGCGTTCACTTCTTAGGCCCTAACTATTCGATCTGGTACAAGAACGCCCTAGGGTGAAGCCTAGGTTGTCCGGAACGTAGAAATGACCATAACTTTTACACTGGTAGCAATTATTCGTTTTATACAATGGAAAAACTGTTCTATTTATTTTGCATTTTATGCTTCGGGCGTTTACTTCTAAGGCCCTAACTGATTGATCTGGAGGAGCAACGCCCTACTGTGAAGCCCAGATTGCCCGGAACGTTGAAATGACCATAACTTTCACTCTGGTTGCTAATATTCGTTTTATACGATGGAAAAGCTGTTATATTTATTTTGTATTTTATGCTTCGGGCGTTGCCTTCTAAGGAACTAACTGTTTGATCTGGTGGTGCAACGCCTAGAGTGAAGCCTAGGTTGCCCGGAACGTAGAAATGACCATAACTTTCACACTGGATGCTATTATTCGTTCTATACGATGCAAAAACTGTTATATTTATATTGTATCTTATGCTTCTGGCGTTGACTTCTTAGGCCCTAACAATTCGATCTGGTGGTACAACGCCCTAGAGTGAAGCCTAGGTTGCCTGGAACGTACAAATGACCATCACTTTCACACGGGTTGCAATTGGTCATGCTATTCACTGGAAAAACTGTTGTATTTATACTGTATTTTATGCTTCTGGCGTTGACTTCTAAGGCCGTAGCTATTCGATGTGGTGGAGCAACGCCCTAGAGTGAAGCCTAGGTTGCCCGGAAAGTAGAAATGACCATTACTTTCGCAATGTTTGCAATTATTCATTTAATACGATGGAAAAACTGTTGTACTTATATTGTGTTTTATGCTTCCGGCGTTGACTTCTAAGGCACTAACTATTCAGTCTGGTGGAGCAACGCCATAGGGTGAAGCCTAAGTTGCCCGGAACGTAGCAATTACCATCACTTTCAAACTGGTTGCAAATATTCCTGTTATATGATGGAACAACTCTTGTATATTTATTGTATTCTATGCTTCAGGCGTTGACTTCTGAGGCCGTAGCTATTCGATGTGGTGGAAGAACGCCATAGAGTGAAGCCAAGGTTACCCGGAACGTAGATATGACCATAACCTTCACACAGGTTGCAATTATTCGTTTTCTACGATGGAAAAGCTGTTGTATTTATATTGTATTTTATGCTTCCGGTGTTGTCTTCTTAGACCCTAACTCTTCGATCTGGTGGAGCAACGCCTCAGAGTTAAGTCTAGGATGCCCGAAGCGTCGAAATGATCGTTACTTTCGCACTGGTTGCAATTGGTCATGCTATACAATGGAAAAACTGTTGTATTTATACTGTATTTTATGCTTCTGGCGTTGACTTCTAAGGCCGTAGCTATTCGATGTGGTGGAGCAACGCCCTAGAGTGAAGCCTAGGTTGCCCGGAAGGTGGAAATGACCATAACTTTCACACTAGTTGCTATTATTCGTTCTATACGATGGAAAAACTGTTGTATTTATATTGTGTTTTATGCTTCTGGCGTTGACTTCTGAGGCCCTAACTATTCAATCTGTAAGAGCAACGCCCTATTGTGTAGCCTAGGTTGGCCGTAAAGTAGAAATGACCATAGCTTTCATACTGGTTGCAATTATTCGTTTTGTATGATGGAAAAACTGTTGTATTTATATTGTATTTTATGCTGCTGGCGTTCACTTCTTAGGCCCTAACTATTCGATCTGGTGGAACAACGCCCTGGGGTGAAGCCTAGGTTGCCGGAACGTAGAAATGACCATCACTTTCAAACTGGTTGCAATTACTCGTTTTATATGATGGAAAAACTGTTGTATTTTTATTGCATTTTATGCTTCCGGCGTTAACTTCTAAGGCCCTAACTATTCAATCTGTTAGAGCAACGCCCTAGGGTGAAGCCTAGGTTGCCCGGAAAGTAGAAGTGACGTTAACTTTCATACTGGTTGCAATTATTCGTTTTATACGATGGAAAAACTGTTGTATTTATATTGTGATATATGCTTCTGGCGTTGACTTCTAAGGCCATAACTATTCAATCTGTAAGAGCAACGCCCTATTGTGTAGCCTAGGTTGCCCGTAAATTAGAAATGACCATAGCTTTCATACTGGTTGCAATTATTCGTTTTGTATGATGGAAAAACTGTTGTATTTATATTGTATTTTATGCTTCTGGCTTTCACATCTTAGGCCCTAACTACTCGATCTGGTGGAACAACGCCCTAGAGTGAAGCCTAGGTTGCCCGGAACGTAGATATGACCATCACTTTCAAACTGGTTGCAATTAATCCTGTTATACGATGGAAAAACTGTTGTATTTTTATTGCATTTTATGCTTCGGGCGTTGACTTATAAGGCCCTGACTATTCAATCTGTTGGAGCAACGCCCTAGAGTGAAGCCTAGGTTGCTCGGAATGTAGAAGTGACCATAGCTTTCACACTGGTTGCAATTATTCGTTTTATACGATGGAAAAACTGTTGTATTTATATTGTATTTTATGCTTCTGGCGTTCACTTCTTAGGCCCTAACTCTTCGATCTGGTGGAACAACGCCCTAGGGTGATGCCGAGGTTGCCCGGAACGTAGAAATGACCATAACTTTTACACTGGTAGCAATTATTCGTTTTATACAGTGGAAAAACTGTTCTATTTATTTTGTATTTTATGCTTCGGGCGTTGACTTCTAAGGCCCTAACTGTTTGATCTGGTGGAGCAACGCCCTAGAGTGAAGCCTAGGTTGCCCGGAACATAGAAATGACCATTACTTTCACACTGTTTGCAATTATTCCTTTTATACGATGGAAAAGCTGTTGTACTTATATCGTATTTTATGCTTCTGGCGTTGACTTCTATGGCCCTAGCTATTCGATCTAGTGGAGCAACGCCCTAGAGTGAAGCCTAGGTTGCCCGGAACTTAGAAATGACCATCACTTTCAAACTGGTTGCAATTAATCCTGTTATACGATGGAAAAACTGTTCTATTTTTATTGCATTTTATGCTTCGTGCGTTGACTTCTAAGGCCCTAACTATTCAATCTGTTGGAGCAACGCCCTAGAGTGAAGCCTAGGTTGCTCGGAATGTAGAAATGACCATAACTTTCACACTGGCTGCAATTATTCGTTTTATACGATGGAAAGGCTGTTGTATTTATATTGTATTTTATGCTTCTGACGTTCACTTCTTAGGCCCTAACTATTCGATCTGGTGGAACAACGCCCTAGGGTGAAGCCGAGGTTGCCCGGAACGTAGAAATGACCATAACTTTTACACTGGTAGCAATTATTCGTTTTATACAATGGAAAAACTGTTGTATTTATATTGTATTTTATGCTTCTGGCGTTGACTTCTTAGGCCCTAACTATTCGATCTGGTGGAGCAATGCCTCACAGTTAAGTCTAGGATTCTCGAAACGCCGAAATGATCATTACTTTCACGCTTGTTGCAATTATTCCTGTTATACGATGAAAAGACCGTTGTATTTTTATTGTATTTTATGCTTCAGGCGTAGGCTTCTAAGGCCGTAGCTATTCGATATGGTGGAGCACCGCCCTAGAGTGAAGACTAGGTTGCTCGGAATATACAAATGACCATAACTTTCACACTGGTTGCAATTATTCGTTTTCTACGATGGAAAAACTGTTGTATTTATATTCTATTTTATGCTTCTGGCGTTCACTTCTTAGGGCCTATCTGTTCGATCTGATGGAACAATGCCCTAGGATGAAGCCTAGGTTGCCCGGAACGTAGAAATGACCATAACTTTTACACTGGTAGCATTATTCGTTTTATACAATGGAAAAACTGTTCTATTTATTTTGTATTTTATGCTTCGGGCGTTGACTTCTTTGGCCCTAACAATTCGATCTGGTGGAGCAACGCCCTAGAGTGAAGCCTAGGTTGCCCGGAACGTAGAAATGACCATAACTTTTACACTGGTAGCAATTATTCGTTTTATACAATGGGAAAACTGTTCTATTTATTTTGTATTTTATGCTTCGGGCGTTGACTTCTAAGGACCTAACTGTTTGATCTGGTGGAGCAACGCCCTAGAGTGAAGCCTAGGTTGTTGGAACGTAGAAATGACAATTACTTTCACACTGTTTGCAATTATTCCTTTTATACGATTCAAAAGCTGTTGTATTTATATTGTATTTTATGCTTCTGGCGTTCACTTCTTAGGGCCTAACTATTCGATCTGATGGAACAATGCCCTAGGGTGAAGCCTAGGTTGCCCGGAACGTCGAAATGACCATAACTTTTACACTGGTAGCAATTATTCGTTTTATACAATGGAAAATCTGTTCTATTTATTTTGTATTTTATGCTTCGGGCGTTGACTTCTTTGGCCCTAACTATTCGATCTGGTGGAGCAACGCCCTAGAGTGAAGCCTAGGTTCCCTGGAACGTACAAATGACCATCACTTTCACACGGGTTGCAATTATTCCTGTTATAGGATGGAAAGACGGTTGTATTTTTATTGCATTCTATGCTTCTGGCGTTCACTTCTTAGGCCCTGACTATTCGATCTGGTGGAACAACGCCCTAGGGTGAATCCTAGGTTGCCCGGAACGTAGAAATTACAATTACTTTCACACTGTTTGCAATAATTCCTTTTAAACGATGCAAAGGTTGTTGTATTTATATCGTATTTTATGCTTCTGGCGTTGACTTCTAAGGACCTAACTATTCGATCTGGTGGAGCAACGCCCTAGAGTGAAGCCTAGGTTGCTCGGAATGTAGAAATAAGCATAACTTTCACACTGGCTGCAATTATTCGTTTTTTACAATGGAAAAGCTGTTGTATTTATATTGTATTTTATGCCCATGGCGTTGTCTTCTAAGGCCCTAGCTATTCGATCTAGTGGAGCAACGCCCTAGAGTGAAGTCTAGGTTGCCCGGAACGTCGAAATGACCATCACTTTCAAACTGGTTGCAATTAACCCTGTTATACCATGGAAAAGCTGTTGTATTTATATCGTATTTTATGCTTCTGGCGTTGACTTCTAAGGACCTAACTATTTGATCTGGTGGAGCAACGCCCTAGAGTGAAGCCTAGGTTGCTCGGAATGTAGAAATAAGCATAACTTTCACACTGGTTGCAATTATTCGTTTTTTACAATGGAAAAGCTGTTGTATTTATATTGTATTTTATGCCTATGGCGTTGTCTTCTAAGGCCCTAGCTATTCGATCTAGTGGAGCAACGCCCTAGAGTGAAGTCTAGGTTGCCCGGAACGTCGAAATGACCATCACTTTCAAACTGGTTGCAATTAATCCTGTTATACCATGGAAAAGCTGTTGTATTTATATCGTATTGTATGCTTCTGGCGTTGACATCTAAGGACCTATCTGTTTGATCTGGTGGCGCAACGCCCTAGTGTGAAGCCTAGGTTGCTCAGAATATAGAAATGACAATTACTTTCACACTGTTTGCAATTATTCCTTTTATACGATGCAAAGGCTGTTGTATTTATAACGTATTTTATGCTTCTGGCGTTGACTTCTAAGGACCTAACTATTCGATCTGGTGGAGCAACGCCCTAGAGTGAAGCCTAGGTTGCTCGGAATGTAGAAATAACCATAACTTTCACACTGGTTGCAATTATTCGTTCTTTACGATGGAAAAGCTGGTGTATTTATATTGTATTTTATGCTTCTGGCGTTCACTACTTAGGCCCTAACTATTCGATCTGGTGGAACAACGCCCTAGGGTGATGCCGAGGTTGCCCGGAACGTAGAAATGACCATAACTTTTACACTGGTAGCAATTATTCGTTTTATACAGTGGAAAAACTGTTCTATTTATTTTGTATTTTATGCTTCGGGCGTTGACTTCTAAGGCCCTAACTGTTTGATCTGGTGGAGCAACGCCCTAGAGTGAAGCCTAGGTTGCCCGGAACATAGAAATGACCATTACTTTCACACTGTTTGCAATTATTCCTTTTATACGATGGAAAAGCTGTTGTACTTATATCGTATTTTATGCTTCTGGCGTTGACTTCTATGGCCCTAGCTATTCGATCTAGTGGAGCAACGCCCTAGAGTGAAGCCTAGGTTGCCCGGAACTTAGAAATGACCATCACTTTCAAACTGGTTGCAATTAATCCTGTTATACGATGGAAAAACTGTTCTATTTTTATTGCATTTTATGCTTCGTGCGTTGACTTCTAAGGCCCTAACTATTCAATCTGTTGGAGCAACGCCCTAGAGTGAAGCCTAGGTTGCTCGGAATGTAGAAATGACCATAACTTTCACACTGGCTGCAATTATTCGTTTTATACGATGGAAAGGCTGTTGTATTTATATTGTATTTTATGCTTCTGACGTTCACTTCTTAGGCCCTAACTATTCGATCTGGTGGAACAACGCCCTAGGGTGAAGCCGAGGTTGCCCGGAACGTAGAAATGACCATAACTTTTACACTGGTAGCAATTATTCGTTTTATACAATGGAAAAACTGTTGTATTTATATTGTATTTTATGCTTCTGGCGTTGACTTCTTAGGCCCTAACTATTCGATCTGGTGGAGCAATGCCTCACAGTTAAGTCTAGGATTCTCGAAACGCCGAAATGATCATTACTTTCACGCTTGTTGCAATTATTCCTGTTATACGATGAAAAGACCGTTGTATTTTTATTGTATTTTATGCTTCAGGCGTAGGCTTCTAAGGCCGTAGCTATTCGATATGGTGGAGCACCGCCCTAGAGTGAAGACTAGGTTGCTCGGAATATACAAATGACCATAACTTTCACACTGGTTGCAATTATTCGTTTTCTACGATGGAAAAACTGTTGTATTTATATTCTATTTTATGCTTCTGGCGTTCACTTCTTAGGGCCTATCTGTTCGATCTGATGGAACAATGCCCTAGGATGAAGCCTAGGTTGCCCGGAACGTAGAAATGACCATAACTTTTACACTGGTAGCATTATTCGTTTTATACAATGGAAAAACTGTTCTATTTATTTTGTATTTTATGCTTCGGGCGTTGACTTCTTTGGCCCTAACAATTCGATCTGGTGGAGCAACGCCCTAGAGTGAAGCCTAGGTTGCCCGGAACGTAGAAATGACCATAACTTTTACACTGGTAGCAATTATTCGTTTTATACAATGGGAAAACTGTTCTATTTATTTTGTATTTTATGCTTCGGGCGTTGACTTCTAAGGACCTAACTGTTTGATCTGGTGGAGCAACGCCCTAGAGTGAAGCCTAGGTTGTTGGAACGTAGAAATGACAATTACTTTCACACTGTTTGCAATTATTCCTTTTATACGATTCAAAAGCTGTTGTATTTATATTGTATTTTATGCTTCTGGCGTTCACTTCTTAGGGCCTAACTATTCGATCTGATGGAACAATGCCCTAGGGTGAAGCCTAGGTTGCCCGGAACGTCGAAATGACCATAACTTTTACACTGGTAGCAATTATTCGTTTTATACAATGGAAAATCTGTTCTATTTATTTTGTATTTTATGCTTCGGGCGTTGACTTCTTTGGCCCTAACTATTCGATCTGGTGGAGCAACGCCCTAGAGTGAAGCCTAGGTTCCCTGGAACGTACAAATGACCATCACTTTCACACGGGTTGCAATTATTCCTGTTATAGGATGGAAAGACGGTTGTATTTTTATTGCATTCTATGCTTCTGGCGTTCACTTCTTAGGCCCTGACTATTCGATCTGGTGGAACAACGCCCTAGGGTGAATCCTAGGTTGCCCGGAACGTAGAAATTACAATTACTTTCACACTGTTTGCAATAATTCCTTTTAAACGATGCAAAGGTTGTTGTATTTATATCGTATTTTATGCTTCTGGCGTTGACTTCTAAGGACCTAACTATTCGATCTGGTGGAGCAACGCCCTAGAGTGAAGCCTAGGTTGCTCGGAATGTAGAAATAAGCATAACTTTCACACTGGCTGCAATTATTCGTTTTTTACAATGGAAAAGCTGTTGTATTTATATTGTATTTTATGCCCATGGCGTTGTCTTCTAAGGCCCTAGCTATTCGATCTAGTGGAGCAACGCCCTAGAGTGAAGTCTAGGTTGCCCGGAACGTCGAAATGACCATCACTTTCAAACTGGTTGCAATTAACCCTGTTATACCATGGAAAAGCTGTTGTATTTATATCGTATTTTATGCTTCTGGCGTTGACTTCTAAGGACCTAACTATTTGATCTGGTGGAGCAACGCCCTAGAGTGAAGCCTAGGTTGCTCGGAATGTAGAAATAAGCATAACTTTCACACTGGTTGCAATTATTCGTTTTTTACAATGGAAAAGCTGTTGTATTTATATTGTATTTTATGCCTATGGCGTTGTCTTCTAAGGCCCTAGCTATTCGATCTAGTGGAGCAACGCCCTAGAGTGAAGTCTAGGTTGCCCGGAACGTCGAAATGACCATCACTTTCAAACTGGTTGCAATTAATCCTGTTATACCATGGAAAAGCTGTTGTATTTATATCGTATTGTATGCTTCTGGCGTTGACATCTAAGGACCTATCTGTTTGATCTGGTGGCGCAACGCCCTAGTGTGAAGCCTAGGTTGCTCAGAATATAGAAATGACAATTACTTTCACACTGTTTGCAATTATTCCTTTTATACGATGCAAAGGCTGTTGTATTTATAACGTATTTTATGCTTCTGGCGTTGACTTCTAAGGACCTAACTATTCGATCTGGTGGAGCAACGCCCTAGAGTGAAGCCTAGGTTGCTCGGAATGTAGAAATAACCATAACTTTCACACTGGTTGCAATTATTCGTTCTTTACGATGGAAAAGCTGGTGTATTTATATTGTATTTTATGCTTCTGGCGTTCACTACTTAGGCCCTAACTATTCGATCTGGTGGAACAACGCCCTAGGGTGAAGCCTAGGTTGCCCGGAACGTAGAAATTACAATTACTTTCACACTGTTTGCAATAATTCCTTTTAAACGATGCAAAAGTTGTTGTATTTATATCGTATTTTATGCTTCTGGCGTTGACTTCTAAGGACCTAACTGTTTGATCTGGTGGAGCAACGCCCTAGAGTGAAGCCTAGGTTGCCCGGAACGTAGAAATGACAATTACTTTCACACTGTTTGCAATTATTCCTTTTATACGATTCAAAAGCTGTTGTATTTATATTGTATTTTATGCTTCTGGCGTTCACTTCTTAGGGCCTAACTATTCGATCTGATGGAACAATGCCCTAGGGTGAAGCCTAGGTTGCCCGGAATGTCGAAATGACCATAACTTTTACACTGGTAGCAATTATTCGTTTTATACAATGGAAAATCTGTTCTATTTATTTTGTATTTTATGCTTCGGGCGTTGACTTCTTTGGCCCTAACTATTCGATCTGGTGGAGCAACGCCCTAGAGTGAAGCCTAGGTTCCCTGGAACGTACAAATGACCATCACTTTCACACGGGTTGCAATTATTCCTGTTATAGGATGGAAAGACGGTTGTATTTTTATTGCATTCTATGCTTCTGGCGTTCACTTCTTAGGCCCTGACTATTCGATCTGGTGGAACAACGCCCTAGGGTGAAGCCTAGGTTGCCCGGAACGTAGAAATTACAATTACTTTCACACTGTTTGCAATAATTCCTTTTAAACGATGCAAAGGTTGTTGTATTTATATCGTATTTTATGCTTCTGGCGTTGACTTCTAAGGACCTAACTATTCGATCTGGTGGAGCAACGCCCTAGAGTGAAGCCTAGGTTGCTCGGAATGTAGAAATAAGCATAACTTTCTCACTGGTTGCAATTATTCGTTTTTTACAATGGAAAAGCTGTTGTATTTATATCGTATTTTATGCTTCTGGCGTTGACTTCTATGGCCCTAGCTATTCGATCTAGTGGAGCAACGCCCTAGAGTGAAGCCTAGGTTGCCCGGAACATAGAAATGACCATTACTTTCACACTGTTTGCAATTATTCGTTTTATACCATGGAAAAGCTGTTGTATTTATATTGTATTTTATGCTTCTGACGTTCACTTCTTAGGCCCTAACCATTCGATCTGGTGGAACAACGCCCTAGGGTGAAGCCTAGGTTGCCCGGAACGTAGAAATGACCATAACTTTTACACTGGTAGCATTATTCGTTTTATACAATGGAAAAACTGTTCTATTTATTTTGTATTTTATGCTTCGGGCGTTGACTTCTTTGGCCCTAACAATTCGATCTGGTGGAGCAACGCCCTAGAGTGAAGTCTAGGTTGCCCGGAACGTAGAAATGACCATAACTTTTACACTGGTAGCAATTATTCGTTTTATACAATGGGAAAACTGTTCTATTTATTTTGTATTTTATGCTTCGGGCGTTGACTTCTAAGAACCTAACTGTTTGATCTGGTGGAGCTACGCCCTACAGTGAAGCCTAGGTTGCCCGGAACGTAGATATGACCATAACCTTCACACAGGTTGCAATTATTCGTTTTATACGGTGTAAAGGCTGTTGTATCTATTTTGTATTTTATTCTTCTGGCGGTGACTTCTAAGGACCTAACTATTCGATCTGGTGGAGCAACGCCCTAGAGTGAAGCCTAGCTTGCTCGCAATGTAGAAATAACCATAACTTTCACACCGGTTGCAATTATTCGTTTTTTACGATGGAAAAGCTGTTGTATTTATATTGTATTTTATGACTCTGGCGTTGACTTCTAAGGCCCTAACTATTCAATCTGTTGGAGCAACGCCCTAGAGTGAAGCCTAGGTTGCTCGGAATGTAGAAATGACCATAACTTTCACACTGGCTGCAATTATTCGTTTGATACGATGGAAAAGCTGTTGTATTTATATTGTATTTTATGCTTCTGACGTTCACTTCTTAGGCCCTAACTATTCGATCTGGTGGAACAACGCCCTAGGGTGAAGCCTAGGTTGCCCGGAACGTAGAAATGACCATCACTTTTACACTGGTAGCAATTATTCGTTTTATACAATGGAAAAACTGTTGTATTTATATTGTATTTTATGCTTCTGGCGTTGACTTCTTAGGCCCTAACTATTCGATCTGGTGGAACAATGCCTCAGAGTTAAGTCTAGGATGCCCGAAACGCCGAAATGATCATTACTTTCACGCTTGTTGCAATTATTCCTGTTATACGATGAAAAGACCGTTGTATTTTTATTGTATTTTATGCTTCAGGCGTACGCTTCTAAGGCCGTAGCTATTCGACATGGTGGAGCACCGCCCTAGAGTGAAGACTAGGTTGCTCGGAATATACAAATGACCATAACTTTCACACTGGTTGCAATTATTCGTTTTCTACGATGGAAAAACTGTTGTATTTATATTGTATTTTATGCTTCTGGCGTTCACTTCTTAGGGCCTATCTGTTCGATCTGATGGAACAATGCCCTAGGATGAAGCCTAGGTTGCCCGGAACGTAGAAATGACCATAACTTTTACACTGGTAGCATTATCCGTTTTATACATAGGAAACACTGTTCTATTTATTTTGTAGTTTATGCTTCGGGCGTTGACTTCTTTGGCCCTAACAATTCGATCTGGTGGAGCAACGCCCTAGGGTGAAGCCTAGGTTGCCCGGAACGTAGAAATGACCATAACATTCACACAGGTTGCAATTATCCGTTTTATACGGTGTAAAGGCTGTTGTATCTATTTTGTATTTTATTCTTCTGGCGGTGACTTCTAAGGACCTAACTATTCGATCTGGTGGAGCAACGCCCTAGAGTGAAGCCTAGCTGGCTCGCAATGTAGAAATAACCATAACTTTCACACTGGTTGCAATTATTCGTTTTTTACGATGGAAAAGCTGTTGTATTTATATTGTATTTTATGACTCTGGCGTTGACTTCTAAGGCCCTAGCTATTCGATCTAGTGGAGCAACGCCCTAGAGTGAAGCCTAGGTTGCCCGGAACGTAGAAATGACCATCACTTTCAAACTGGTTGCAATTAATCCTGTTATACGGTGGAAAAACTGTTGTATTTTTATTGCATTTTATGCTTCGGGCGTTGACTTCTAAGGCCCTGACTATTCAATCTGTTGGAGCAACGCCCTAGAGTGAAGCCTAGGTTGCTCGGAATGTACAAATGACCATAGCTTTCACACTGGTTGCAATTATTCGTTTTATAAGATGGAAAAACTGTTGTATTTATATTGTATTTTATGCTTCTGGCGTTCACTTCTTAGGCCCTAACTATTCGATCTGGTGGAGCAATGCCTCAGAGTTTAGTCTAGGATGCCCGAAACGCCGAAATGATCATTACTTTCACGCTTGTTGCAATTATTCCTGTTATACGATGAAAAGACCGTTGTATTTTTATTGTATTTTATGCTTCAGGCGTAGGCTTCTAAGGCCGTTGCTATTCGATATGGTGGAGCACCGCCCTAGAGTGAAGCCTAGGTTGCCCGGAACGTAGAAATGACCATAACTTTTACACTGGTAGCAATTACTCGTTTTATACAATGGAAAAACTGTTCTATTTATTTTGCATTTTATGCTTCGGGCGTTGACTTCTAAGGCCCTAACTGTTTAATCTGGTGGAGCAACGCCCTAGGGTGAAGCCTAGTTTGCCCGGAACGTAGAAATGACCATTCCTTTCACACTGTTTGCAATTATTCCTTTTATACGATGGAAAAGCTGTTGTATTTATATTGTATTTTATGCTTCTGGCGTTGACTTCTAAGGCCCTAGCTATTCGATCTAGTGGAGCAACGCCCTAGAGTGATGCCTAGGTTGCCCGGAACGTAGAAATGACCTTCACTATCAAACTGGTTGCAATTAATCCTGTTATACGATGGAAAAACTGTTGTATTTTTATTGCATTTTATGCTTCGGGCGTTGACTTCTAAGGCCCTGACTATTCACTCTGTTGGAGCAACGCCCTAGAGTGAAGCCTAGGTTGCTCGGAATGTACAAATGACCATAGCTTTCACACTGGTTGCAATTATTCGTTTTATACGATGGAAAAACTGTTGTATTTATATTGTATTTTATGCTTCTGGCGTTCACTTCTTAGGCCCTAACTATTCGATCTTGTGGAACAACGCCCTAGGGTGAAGCCTAGGTTGCCCGGAACGTAGAAATGACCATAACTTTTACACTGGTAGCAATTATTCGTTTTATACAGTGGAAAAACTGTTCTATTTATATTGTATTTTATGCTTCGGGCGTTGACTTCTAAGGCCCTAACTGTTTGATCTGTTGGAGCAACGCCCTAGAGTGAAGCCTAGGTTGCCCCGAACATAGAAATGACCATTACTTTCACACTGTTTGCAATTATTCCTTTTATACGGTGGAAAAGCTGTTGTATTTATATCGTCTTTTATGCTTCTGGCGTTGACTTCTATGGCCCTAGCTATTCGATCTAGTGGAGCAACGCCCTAGAGTGAAGCCTAGGTTGCCCGGAACTTAGAAATGACCATCACTTTCAAACTGGTTGTAATTAATCCTGTTATACGATGGAAAAACTGTTGTATTTTTATTGCATTTTATGCTTCGTGCGTTGACTTCTAAGGCCCTAACTATTCGATCTGGTGGAGCAACGCCCTAGAGTGAAGCCTAGCTTGCTCGCAATGTAGAAATAACCATAACTTTCACACCGGTTGCAATTATTCGTTTTTTACGATGGAAAAGCTGTTGTATTTATATTGTATTTTATGACTCTGGCGTTGACTTCTAAGGCCCTAACTATTCAATCTGTTGGAGCAACGCCCTAGAGTGAAGCCTAGGTTGCTCGGAATGTAGAAATGACCATAACTTTCACACTGGCTGCAATTATTCGTTTGATACGATGGAAAAGCTGTTGTATTTATATTGTATTTTATGCTTCTGACGTTCACTTCTTAGGCCCTAACTATTCGATCTGGTGGAACAACGCCCTAGGGTGAAGCCTAGGTTGCCCGGAACGTAGAAATGACCATCACTTTTACACTGGTAGCAATTATTCGTTTTATACAATGGAAAAACTGTTGTATTTATATTGTATTTTATGCTTCTGGCGTTGACTTCTTAGGCCCTAACTATTCGATCTGGTGGAACAATGCCTCAGAGTTAAGTCTAGGATGCCCGAAACGCCGAAATGATCATTACTTTCACGCTTGTTGCAATTATTCCTGTTATACGATGAAAAGACCGTTGTATTTTTATTGTATTTTATGCTTCAGGCGTACGCTTCTAAGGCCGTAGCTATTCGACATTGTGGAGCACCGCCCTAGAGTGAAGACTAGGTTGCTCGGAATATACAAATGACCATAACTTTCACACTGGTTGCAATTATTCGTTTTCTACGATGGAAAAACTGTTGTATTTATATTGTATTTTATGCTTCTGGCGTTCACTTCTTAGGGCCTATCTGTTCGATCTGATGGAACAATGCCCTAGGATGAAGCCTAGGTTGCCCGGAACGTAGAAATGACCATAACTTTTACACTGGTAGCATTATCCGTTTTATACATAGGAAACACTGTTCTATTTATTTTGTAGTTTATGCTTCGGGCGTTGACTTCTTTGGCCCTAACAATTCGATCTGGTGGAGCAACGCCCTAGGGTGAAGCCTAGGTTGCCCGGAACGTAGAAATGACCATAACATTCACACAGGTTGCAATTATCCGTTTTATACGGTGTAAAGGCTGTTGTATCTATTTTGTATTTTATTCTTCTGGCGGTGACTTCTAAGGACCTAACTATTCGATCTGGTGGAGCAACGCCCTAGAGTGGAGCCTAGCTGGCTCGCAATGTAGAAATAACCATAACTTTCACACTGGTTGCAATTATTCGTTTTTTACGATGGAAAAGCTGTTGTATTTATATTGTATTTTATGACTCTGGCGTTGACTTCTAAGGCCCTAGCTATTCGATCTAGTGGAGCAACGCCCTAGAGTGAAGCCTAGGTTGCCCGGAACGTAGAAATGACCATCACTTTCAAACTGGTTGCAATTAATCCTGTTATACGATGGAAAAACTGTTGTATTTTTATTGCATTTTATGCTTCGGGCGTTGACTTCTAAGGCCCTGACTATTCAATCTGTTGGAGCAACGCCCTAGAGTGAAGCCTAGGTTGCTCGGAATGTACAAATGACCATAGCTTTCACACTGGTTGCAATTATTCGTTTTATAAGATGGAAAAACTGTTGTATTTATATTGTATTTTATGCTTCTGGCGTTCACTTCTTAGGCCCTAACTATTCGATCTGGTGGAGCAATGCCTCAGAGTTAAGTCTAGGATGCCCGAAACGCCGAAATGATCATTACTTTCACGCTTGTTGCAATTATTCCTGTTATACGATGAAAAGACCGTTGTATTTTTATTGTATTTTATGCTTCAGGCGTAGGCTTCTAAGGCCGTTGCTATTCGATATGGTGGAGCACCGCCCTAGAGTGAAGCCTAGGTTGCCCGGAACGTAGAAATGACCATAACTTTTACACTGGTAGCAATTACTCGTTTTATACAATGGAAAAACTGTTCTATTTATTTTGCATTTTATGCTTCGGGCGTTGACTTCTAAGGCCCTAACTGTTTAATCTGGTGGAGCAACGCCCTAGGGTGAAGCCTAGTTTGCCCGGAACGTAGAAATGACCATTCCTTTCACACTGTTTGCAATTATTCCTTTTATACGATGGAAAAGCTGTTGTATTTATATTGTATTTTATGCTTCTGGCGTTGACTTCTAAGGCCCTAGCTATTCGATCTAGTGGAGCAACGCCCTAGAGTGATGCCTAGGTTGCCCGGAACGTAGAAATGACCTTCACTATCAAACTGGTTGCAATTAATCCTGTTATACGATGGAAAAACTGTTGTATTTTTATTGCATTTTATGCTTCGGGCGTTGACTTCTAAGGCCCTGACTATTCACTCTGTTGGAGCAACGCCCTAGAGTGAAGCCTAGGTTGCTCGGAATGTACAAATGACCATAGCTTTCACACCTGTTGCAATTATTCGTTTTATACGATGGAAAAACTGTTGTATTTATATTGTATTTTATGCTTCTGGCGTTCACTTCTTAGGCCCTAACTATTCGATCTTGTGGAACAACGCCCTAGGGTGAAGCCTAGGTTGCCCGGAACGTAGAAATGACCATAACTTTTACACTGGTAGCAATTATTCGTTTTATACGGTGGAAAAACTGTTCTATTTATATTGTATTTTATGCTTCGGGCGTTGACTTCTAAGGCCCTAACTGTTTGATCTGTTGGAGCAACGCCCTAGAGTGAAGCCTAGGTTGCCCCGAACATAGAAATGACCATTACTTTCACACTGTTTGCAATTATTCCTTTTATACGATGGAAAAGCTGTTGTATTTATATCGTCTTTTATGCTTCTGGCGTTGACTTCTATGGCCCTAGCTATTCGATCTAGTGGAGCAACGCCCTAGAGTGAAGCCTAGGTTGCCCGGAACTTAGAAATGACCATCACTTTCAAACTGGTTGTAATTAATCCTGTTATACGATGGAAAAACTGTTGTATTTTTATTGCATTTTATGCTTCGTGCGTTGACTTCTAAGGCCCTAACTATTCAATCTGTTGGAGCAACGCCCTAGTGTGAAGCCTAGGTTGCTTGGAATGTAGAAATGACCATAACTTTCACACTGGCTGCAATTATTCGTTTTATACGATGGAAAAGCTGTTGTATTTATATTGTATTTTAGGCTTCTGACGTTCACTTCTTAGGCCCTAACTATTCGATCTGGTGGAACAACGCCCTAGGGTGAAGCCGAGGTTGCCCGGAACGTAGAAATGACCATAACTTTTACACTGGTAGCAATTATTCGTTTTATACAATGGAAAAACTGTTCTATTTATTTTGCATTTTATGCTTCGGGCGTTGACTTCTAAGGCCCTAACTGTTTAATCTGGTGGAGCAACGCCCTAGGGTGAAGCCTAGTTTGCCCGGAACGTAGAAATGACCATTACTTTCACACTGTTTGCAATTATTCCTTTTATACGTGGAAAAGCTGTTGTATTTATATTGTATTTTATGACTCTGGCGTTGACTTCTAAGGCCCTAGCTATTCGATCTAGCGGAGCAACGCCCTAGAGTGAAGCCTAGGTTGCCCGGAACGTAGAAATGACCATAGCTTTTACACTGGTAGCATTATTCGTTTTATACAATGGAAAAACTGTTCTATTTATTTTGTATTTTATGCTTCGGGCGTTGACTTCTTTGGCCCTAACAATTCGATCTGGTGGAGCAACGCCCTAGAGTGAAGTCTAGGTTGCCCGGAACGTAGAAATGACCATAACCTTCACACAGGTTGCAATTATTCGTTTTATACGGTGTAAAGGCTGTTGTATCTATTTTGTATTTTATTCTTCTGGCGGTGACTTCTAAGGACCTAACTATTCGATCTGGTGGAGCAACGCCCTAGAGTGAAGCCTAGCTTGCTCGCAATGTAGAAATAACCATAACTTTCACACTGGTTGCAATTATTCGTTTTTTACGATGGAAAAGCTGTTGTATTTATATTGTATTTTATGACTCTGGCGTTGACTTCTAAGGCCCTAGCTATTCGATCTAGTGGAGCAACGCCCTAGAGTGAAGCCTAGGTTGCCCGGAACGTAGAAATGACCATCCCTTTCAAACTGGTTGCAATTATTCCTGTTATATGATGGAAGAACTGTTGTACTATTATTGCCTTTTATGCTTCGGGCATTGACTTCTAAGGCCCTAACTATTTAATCTGCTGGAGCAACGCCCTAGGGTGAAGCCTAGGTTGCCCGGAAAGTGGAAATGACCATAAATTTATCCTGGTTGCAATTATTCGTTTTATATGATGGAAAAACTGTTGTATTTATATTGTATTTTTTGCTTCTGGCGTTCACTTCTTTGGCCCTAACTATTCGACCTGGTGGAACAACGCCCTAGGGTGAAACCTACGTTGCGCGGAACGTAGAAATGTCCATTACTTTCACACTGGTTGCAATTATTCGTTTTATACGATGGAAAAGCTGTTGTATTTATATCGTATTTTATGCTTCTGGCGTTGACTTCTTAGGACCTAACCATTCGATCTGGTGGAGCAACGCCCTAGAGTGAAGCCTAGGTTGCCCGGAACGTAGAAATGACCATAACTTTCATACTGGTTTCAATTATTTGTTTTATGGAGTGAAAAAACTGTTGTATTTATATTGTATTTTATGCTTCTGGCGTTCACTTCCTAGGCCCTAACTATTCGATCTGGTGGAACAACGCCCTAGGGTGAAGCCTAGGTTGCCCGGAACGTAGAAATGACCATAACTTTCACACTGGTAGCAATTATTCGTTTTATACAATGGAAAAGCTATTCTATTTAGTTTGCATTTTATGTTTCGGGCGTTGACTTCTAACGCCCGCACTGATTGATCTGGTGGAGCAACGCCCTAGAGTAAAGCCTAGATTGCCAGGAACGTTGGAATGACCATAACCTAGACAACTGGTTGCTATTATTCGTTTTACACGATTGAAAAACTGGTACATTTATATTGTATTTTATTCTTATGGCGTTGACTTCATAGGCCCTAACTATACGATCTGGTGGAGCAACGCCCTAGAGTGAAACCTAGGTTACCCGGAACGTAGAAATGACCAGTACCTTCATACTGTTTGCAGTTATTCCTGTTATACGATGGAAAAACTGTTGCGTCTTTATTCTATTTTATGCTTCTGGCGTTGACTTCTTAGGCCCTAACTATTCCATCTGGTGGAGCAACGCCCTAGGGTGAAGCCTAGGTTGCCCGGAAAGTAGAAATGACCATAACTTTCACACTGGCTGCAATTATTCATTTTATACGATGGAAAATCTGTTAAATTTATATTGCATTTTATGCTTCTGGCATTGAATTCTCAGTCCCTAGCAATTCCATCTGGTGGAGCAACACCCTAGAGTGAAGCCTAGGTTGCCCGGAACGTAGAAGTGACCATTACTTCCACACTGTTTGCAAATATACATTATATACGATGGAAAAGCTGTTGTACTTATATTGTAATTTATGCTTCTGGCGTTGACTTCTTAGGCCGTAACTATTTGATCTGGTGGAGCACCGCCCTAGAGTGAAGCCTAGGTTGACCGGAACGTAGAACATACCATTACCTTCACACTGGTTGCAATTATTCCTGTTATACGATGGAAAAACTGTTGCACCTTTATTGTATTTTATGCTTCTGGCGTTGACTTCATAGGCCCTAACTATTCGATCTGGTGGAGCAACGTCCTAGAGTGAAGCCTAGGTAGACCGGAACGTAGAAATGACCATAACTTTCACACTGGTTACCATTATTCGTTTTATACGATGGAAAAGCTGTTGAATTTATATCGTATTTTATGCTTCTGGCGTTGACTTCTTAGGCCCTAACTATTCCATCTGGTGGAACAACGCCCTAGGGTGAAGCCTAGGTTGCCCGGAACGTAGAAATGACCAGTACTCTCACACTGGTTGCAGTTATTCGTTTTATACGATGGAAAAACTGTTGCACCTTTATTGTATTTTATGCTTCTGGCGTTGACTTCATAGGCCCTAACTATTCGATCTGGTGGTGCAACGTCCTAGAGTGAAGCCTAGGTAGACCGGAACGTAGAAATGACCATAACTTTTACACTGGTAGCAATTATTCGTTTTATACAGTGGAAAAACTATTCTATTTATTTTGTATTTTATGCTTCGGGCGTTGACTTCTTTGGCCCTAACAATTCGATCTGGTGGAGCAACGCCCTAGAGTGAAGCCTAGGTTGCCCGGAACGTAGAAATGACCATAACTTTTACACTGGTAGCAATTATTCGTTTTATACAATGGGAAAACTGTTCTATTTATTTTGTATTTTGTGCTTCGGGCGTTGACTTCTAAGGCCCTAACTGTTTGATCTGGTGGAGCAACGCCCTAGAGTGAAGCCTAGGTTGCCCGGAACGTAGAAATGACCATTACTTTCACACTGTTTGCAATTATTCCGTTTATACGATGGAAAAGCTGTTATATTTACATCGTATTTTATGCTTCTGGCGTTGACTTCTATGGCCCTAGCTATTCGATCTAGTGGAGCAACGCCCTAGAGTGAAGTCTAGGTTGCCCGGAACGTAGAAATGACCATCACTTTCAAACTGGTTGCAATTAATCCTGTTATACGATGGAAAAGCTGTTGTATTTTTATTGCATTTTATGCTTCGGGCGTTGACTTATAAGGCCCTGACTATTCAATCTGTTGGAGCAATGCCCTAGAGTGAAGCCTAGGTTGCTCGGAATGTAGAAATGACCATAGCTTTCACACTGGTTGCAATTATTCGTTTTATACGATGGAAAAACTGTTGTATTTATATTGTATTTTATGCTTCTGGCGTTCACTTCTTAGGCCCTAACTATTCGATCTGGTGGAACAACGCCCTAGGGTGATGCCGAGGTTGCGCGGAACGTAGAAATGACCATAACTTTTACACTGGTAGCAATTATTCGTTTTATACAGTGGAAAAACTGTTCTATTTATTTTGTATTTTATGCTTCGGGCGTTGACTTCTAAGGCCCTAACTGTTTGATCTGGTGGAGCAACGCCCTAGAGTGAAGCCTAGGTTGCCCGGAACGTAGAAATTACAATTACTTTCACACTGTTTGCAATAATTCCTTTTAAACGATGCAAAGGTTGTTGTATTTATATCGTATTTTATGCTTCTGGCGTTGACTTCTAAGGACCTAACTATTCGATCTGGTGGAGCAACGCCCTAGAGTGAAGCCTAGGTTGCTCGGAATGTAGAAATAAGCATAACTTTCTCACTGGTTGCAATTATTTGTTTTTTACAATGGAAAAGCTGTTGTATTTATATTGTATTTTATGCCCATGGCGTTGTCTTCTAAGGCCCTAGCTATTCGATCTAGTGGAGCAACGCCCTAGAGTGAAGTCTAGGTTGCCCGGAACGTCGAAATGACCATCACTTTCAAACTGGTTGCAATTAACCCTGTTATACCATGGAAAAGCTGTTGTATTTATATCGTATTTTATGCTTCTGGCGTTGACTTCTAAGGACCTAACTATTCGATCTGGTGGAGCAACGCCCTAGAGTGAAGCCTAGGTTGCTCGGAATGTAGAAATAAGCATAACTTTCACACTGGTTGCAATTATTCGTTTTTTACAATGGAAAAGCTGTTGTATTTATATTGTATTTTATGCCTATGGCGTTGTATTCTAAGGCCCTAGCTATTCGATCTAGTGGAGCAACGCCCTAGAGTGAAGTCTAGGTTGCTCGGAACGTCGAAATGACCATCACCTTCAAACTGGTTGCATTTAATCCTGTTATACCATGGAAAAGCTGTTGTATTTATATCGTATTGTATGCTTCTGGCGTTGACATCTAAGGACCTATCTGTTTGATCTGGTGGCGCAACGCCCTAGTGTGAAGCCTAGGTTGCTCAGAATATAGAAGTGACAATTACTTTCACACTGTTTGCAATTATTCCTTTTATACGATGCAAAGGCTGTTGTATTTATAACGTATTTTATGCTTCTGGCGTTGACTTCTAAGGACCTAACTATTCGATCTGGTGGAGCAACGCCCTAGAGTGAAGCCTAGGTTGCTCGGAATGTAGAAATAACCATAACTTTCACACTGGTTGCAATTATTCGTTCTTTACGATGGAAAAGCTGGTGTATTTATATTGTATTTTATGCTTCTGGCGTTCACTACTTAGGCCCTAACTATTCGATCTGGTGGAACAACGCCCTAGGGTGAAGCCTAGGTTGCCCGGAACGTAGAAATTACAATTACTTTCACACTGTTTGCAATAATTCCTTTTAAACGATGCAAAAGTTGTTGTATTTATATCGTATTTTATGCTTCTGGCGTTGACTTCTAAGGACCTAACTGTTTGATCTGGTGGAGCAACGCCCTAGAGTGAAGCCTAGGTTGCCCGGAACGTAGAAATGACAATTACTTTCACACTGTTTGCAATTATTCCTTTTATACGATTCAAAAGCTGTTGTATTTATATTGTATTTTATGCTTCTGGCGTTCACTTCTTAGGGCCTAACTATTCGATCTGATGGAACAATGCCCTAGGGTGAAGCCTAGGTTGCCCGGAACGTCGAAATGACCATAACTTTTACACTGGTAGCAATTATTCGTTTTATACAATGGAAAATCTGTTCTATTTATTTTGTATTTTATGCTTCGGGCGTTGACTTCTTTGGCCCTAACTATTCGATCGGGTGGAGCAACGCCCTAGAGTGAAGCCTAGGTTCCCTGGAACGTACAAATGACCATCACTTTCACACGGGTTGCAATTATTCCTGTTATAGGATGGAAAGACGGTTGTATTTTTATTGCATTTTATGCTTCTGGCGTTCACTTCTTAGGCCCTGACTATTCGATCTGGTGGAACAACGCCCTAGGGTGAAGCCTAGGTTGCCCGGAACGTAGAAATTACAATTACTTTCACACTGTTTGCAATAATTCCTTTTAAACGATGCAAAAGTTGTTGTATTTATATCGTATTTTATGCTTCTGGCGTTGACTTCTAAGGACCTAACTATTCGATCTGGTGGAGCAACGCCCTAGAGTGAAGCCTAGGTTGCTCGGAATGTAGAAATAAGCATAACTTTCACACTGGTTGCAATTATTCGTTTTTTACAATGGAAAAGCTGTTGTATTTATATTGTATTTTATGCCTATGGCGTTGTCTTCTAAGGCCCTAGCTATTCGATCTAGTGGAGCAACGCCCTAGAGTGAAGTCTAGGTTGCCCGGAACGTCGAAATGACCATCACTTTCAAACTGGTTGCAATTAACCCTGTTATACCATGGAAAAGCTGTTGTATTTATATCGGATTTTATGCTACTGGCGTTGACTTCTAAGGACCTAACTATTCGATCTGGTGGAGCAACGCCCTAGAGTGAAGCCTAGGTTGCTCGGAATGTAGAAATGACCATTACTTTCACACTGGTTGCAATTATTCGTTTTTTACAATGGAAAAGCTGTTGTATTTATATCGTATTTTATGCTTCTGGCGTTGACTTCTATGGCCCTAGCTATTCGATCTAGTGGAGCAACGCCCTAGAGTGAAGCCTAGGTTGCCCGGAACGTGGAAATGACCATCACTTTCAAACTGGTTGCAATTAACCCTGTTATACGATGGAAAAACTGTTGTATTTTCATTGCATTTTATGCTTCGTGCGTTGACTTCTAAGGCCCTAACTATTCAATCTGTTGGAGCAACGCCCTAGAGTGAAGCCTAGGTTGCTCGGAATGTAGAAATGACCATAACTTTCACACTGGCTGCAATTATTCGTTTGATACGATGGAAAAGCTGTTGTATTTATATTGTATTTTATGATTCTGACGTTCACTTCTTAGGCCCTAACTATTCGATCTGGTGGAACAACGCCCTAGGGTGAAGCCTAGGTTGCCGGAACGTAGAAATGACCTTAACTTTTACACTGGTAGCAATTATTCGTTTTATACAATGGAAAAACTGTTGTATTTATATTGTATTTTATGCTTCTGGCGTTGACTTCTTAGGCCCTAACTATTCGATCTGGTGGAACAATGCCTCAGAGTTAAGTCTAGGATGCCCGAAACGCCGAAATGATCATTACTTTCACGCTTGTTGCAATTATTCCTGTTATACGATGAAAAGACCGTTGTATTGTTATTGTATTTTATGCTTCAGGCGTAGGCTTCTAAGGCCGTAGCTATTCGATATGGTGGAGCACCGCCCCAGAGTGAAGACTAGGTTGCTCGGAATATACAAATGACCATAACTTTCACACTGGTTGCAATTATTCGTTTTCTACGATGGAAAAACTGTTGTATTTATATTGTATTTTATGCTTCTGGCGTTCACTTCTAAGGCCCTAACTGTTTGATCTGGTGGAGCAACGCCCTAGAGTGAAGCCTAGGTTGCCCGGAACATAGAAATGACCATTACTTTCACACTGTTTGCAATTATTCGTTTTATACCATGGAAAAGCTGTTGTATTTATATTGTATTTTATGCTTCTGACGTTCACTTCTTAGGCCCTAACCATTCGATCTGGTGGAACAACGCCCTAGGGTGAAGCCTAGGTTGCCCGGAACGTAGAAATGACCATAACTTTTACACTGGTAGCATTATTCGTTTTATACAATGGAAAAACTGTTCTATTTATTTTGTATTTTATGCTTCGGGCGTTGACTTCTTTGGCCCTAACAATTCGATCTGGTGGAGCAACGTCCTAGAGTGAAGTCTAGGTTGCCCGGAACGTAGAAATGACCATAACTTTTACACTGGTAGCAATTATTCGTTTTATACAATGGGAAAACTGTTCTATTTATTTTGTATTTTATGCTTCGGGCGTTGACTTCTAAGAACCTAACTGTTTGATCTGGTGGAGCTACGCCCTACAGTGAAGCCTAGGTTGCCCGGAACGTAGATATGACCATAACCTTCACACAGGTTGCAATTCTTCGTTTTATACGGTGTAAAGGCTGTTGTATCTATTTTGTATTTTATTCTTCTGGCGGTGACTTCTAAGGACCTAACTATTCGATCTGGTGGAGCAACGCCCTAGAGTGAAGCCTAGCTTGCTCGCAATGTAGAAATAACCATAACTTTCACACTGGTTGCAATTATTCGTTTTTTACGATGGAAAAGCTGTTGTATTTATATTGTATTTTATGACTCTGGCGTTGACTTCTAAGGCCCTAACTATTCAATCTGTTGGAGCAACGCCCTAGAGTGAAGCCTAGGTTGCTCGGAATGTAGAAATGACCATAACTTTCACACTGGCTGCAATTATTCGTTTGATACGATGGAAAAGCTGTTGTATTTATATTGTATTTTATGCTTCTGACGTTCACTTCTTAGGCCCTAACTATTCGATCTGGTGGAACAACGCCCTAGGGTGAAGCCTAGGTTGCCCGGAACGTAGAAATGACCATAACTTTTACACTGGTAGCAATTATTCGTTTTATACAGTGGAAAAACTGTTCTATTTATATTGTATTTTATGCTTCGGGCGTTGACTTCTAAGGCCCTAACTGTTTGATCTGTTGGAGCAACGCCCTAGAGTGAAGCCTAGGTTGCCCCGAACATAGAAATGACCATTACTTTCACACTGTTTGCAATTATTCCTTTTATACGATGGAAAAGCTGTTGTATTTATATCGTCTTTTATGCTTCTGGCGTTGACTTCTATGGCCCTAGCTATTCGATCTAGTGGAGCAACGCCCTAGAGTGAAGCCTAGGTTGCCCGGAACTTAGAAATGACCATCACTTTCAAACTGGTTGTAATTAATCCTGTTATACGATGGAAAAACTGTTGTATTTTTATTGCATTTTATGCTTCGTGCGTTGACTTCTAAGGCCCTAACTATTCAATCTGTTGGAGCAACGCCCTAGTGTGAAGCCTAGGTTGCTTGGAATGTAGAAATGACCATAACTTTCACACTGGCTGCAATTATTCGTTTTATACGATGGAAAAGCTGTTGTATTTATATTGTATTTTAGGCTTCTGACGTTCACTTCTTAGGCCCTAACTATTCGATCTGGTGGAACAACGCCCTAGGGTGAAGCCGAGGTTGCCCGGAACGTAGAAATGACCATAACTTTTACACTGGTAGCAATTATTCGTTTTATACAATGGAAAAACTGTTCTATTTATTTTGCATTTTATGCTTCGGGCGTTGACTTCTAAGGCCCTAACTGTTTAATCTGGTGGAGCAACGCCCTAGGGTGAAGCCTAGTTTGCCCGGAACGTAGAAATAACCATAACTTTCACACTGGTTGCAATTATTCGTTTTTTACGATGGAAAAGCTGTTGTATTTATATTGTATTTTATGACTCTGGCGTAGACTTCTAAGGCCCTAGCTATTCGATCTAGTGGAGCAACGCCCTAGAGTGAAGCCTAGGTTGCCCGGAACGTAGAAATGACCATCCCTTTCAAACTGGTTGCAATTAATCCTGTTATACGATGGAAAAACTGTTGTATTTTTATTGCATTTTATGCTTCGGGCGTTGACTTCTAAGGCCCTGACTATTCAATCTGTTGGAGCAACGCCCTAGAGTGAAGCCTAGGTCGCTCGGAATGTACAAATGACCATAGCTTTCACACTGGTTGCAATTATTCGTTTTATAAGATGGAAAAACTGTTGTATTTATATTGTGTTTAATGCTTCTGGCGTTCACTTCTTAGGCCCTAACTATTCGATCTGGTGGAGCAATGCCTCAGAGTTAAGTCTAGGATGCCCGAAACGCCGAAATGATCATTACTTTCACGCTTGTTGCAATTATTCCTGTTATACGATGAAAAGACCGTTGTATTTTTATTGTATTTTATGCTTCAGGCGTAGGCTTCTAAGGCCGTTGCTATTCGATATGGTGGAGCACCGCCCTAGAGTGAAGCCTAGGATGCCCGGAACGTAGAAATGACCATAACTTTTACACTGGTAGCAATTACTCGTTTTATACAATGGAAAAACTGTTCTATTTATTTCGTATTTTATGCTTCGGGCGTTGACTTCTAACGCCCTAACTGTTTCATCTGGTGGAGCAACGCCCTAGAGTGAAGCCTAGGTTGCTCAGAATATAGAAATGACAATTACTTTCACACTGTTTGCAATTATGCCTTTTATACGATGCAAAAGCTGTTGTATTTATAACGTATTTTATGCTTCTGGCGTTGACTTCTAAGAACCTAACTATTCGATCTGGTGGAACAACGCCCTAGAGTGAAGTCTAGGTTGCCCGGAACGTCGAAATGACCATCACTTTCAAACTGGTTGCAATTAATCCTGTTATACCATGGAAAAGCTGTTGTATTTGTATCGTATTGTATGCTTCTGGCGTTGACATCTAAGGACCTATCTGTTTGATCTGGTGGCGCAACGCCCTAGTGTGAAGCCTAGGTTGCTCAGAATATAGAAATGACAATTACTTTCACACTGTTTGTTATTATTCCTTTTATACGATGCAAAGGCTGTTGTATTTATAACGTATTTTATGCTTCTGGCGTTGACTTCTAAGGACCTAACTATTCAATCTGTTGGAGCAACGCCCTAGAGTGAAGCCTAGGTTGCTCGGAATGTAGAAATGACCATAACTTTCACACTGGCTGCAATTATTCGTTTTATACGATGGAAAAGCTGTTGTATTTATATTGTATTTTATGCTTCTGACGTTCACTTCTTAGGCCCTAACTATTCGATCTGGTGGAACAACGCCCTAGGGTGAAGCCTAGGTTGCCCGGAACGTAGAAATGACCATAACTTTTACACTGGTAGCAATTATTCGTTTTATACAATGGAAAAACTGTTCTATTTATTTTGCATTTTATGCTTCGGTCGTTGACTTCTAAGGCCCTAACTGTTTAATCTGGTGGAGCAACGCCCTAGGGTGAAGCCTAGTTTGCCCGGAACGTAGAAATGACCATTCCTTTCACACTGTTTGCAATTATTCCTTTTATACGATGGAAAAGCTGTTGTATTTATATTGTATTTTATGCTTCTGGCGTTGACTTCTAAGGCCCTAGCTATTCGATCTAGTGGAGCAACGCCCTAGAGTGATGCCTAGGTTGCCCGGAACGTAGAAATGACCATAACTTTCACGCTGGTTGCTATTATTCGTTTTATACGATGGAAAAACTGTTATATTTATATTGTATTTTATGCTTCTGGCGTTGATTTCTTAGGCCCTAACTATTCCATCTGGTGGAACAACGCCCTAGAGTGAAGCCTAGATTACCCGGAACGTAGTAATGACCAGTACTATCACACTGTTTGCAGTTATTCCTGTTATACGATGGAAAGCTGTTGCATCTTTATCGTATTTTATGCTTCTGGCGTTGACTTCTAAGGCCCTAACTATTCGATCTGGTGGAGCAATCCCCTAGACTGAAGCCTAGGTTGCCCGGAACGTAGAAATGACCATAACATTCACACTGGTTGCCATTAATCGTTTTCTACGATGGAAAAGCTGTTGTATTTATATCGTATTTTATGCTTCTGGCGTTGACTTCTTAGGACCTAACTATTCGATCTGGTGGAGCAACGCCCTAGAGTGCAGCCTGGGTTCCTCGGAACGTAGAAATGGCCATTACCTTCACACTGTTTGCAATTATTCATTTTAAACGATGGAAAAGCTGTTGTACTTATATTGTAATTTATGCTTCTGGCGTTGACTTCTTAGGCCGTAACTATTTGATCTGGTGGAGCACCGCCCTAGAGTGAAGCCTAGGTTGACCGGAACGTAGAACATACCATTACCTTCACACTGGTTGCAATTATTCCTGTTATACGATGGAAAAACTGTTGCACCTTTATTGTATTTTATGCTTCTGGCGTTGACTTCATAGGCCCTAACTATTCGATCTGGTGGAGCAACGTCCTAGAGTGAAGCCTAGGTAGACCGGAACGTAGAAATGACCATAACTTTCACACTGGTTACCATTATTCGTTTTATACGATGGAAAAGCTGTTGAATTTATATCGTATTTTATGCTTCTGGCGTTGACTTCTTAGGCCCTAACTATTCCATCTGGTGGAACAACGCCCTAGGGTGAAGCCTAGGTTGCCCGGAACGTAGAAATGACCAGTACTCTCACACTGGTTGCAGTTATTCGTTTTATACGATGGAAAAACTGTTGCACCTTTATTGTATTTTATGCTTCTGGCGTTGACTTCATAGGCCCTAACTATTCGATCTGGTGGTGCAACGTCCTAGAGTGAAGCCTAGGTAGACCGGAACGTAGAAATGACCATAACTTTTACACTGGTAGCAATTATTCGTTTTATACAGTGGAAAAACTATTCTATTTATTTTGTATTTTATGCTTCGGGCGTTGACTTCTTTGGCCCTAACAATTCGATCTGGTGGAGCAACGCCCTAGAGTGAAGCCTAGGTTGCCCGGAACGTAGAAATGACCATAACTTTTACACTGGTAGCAATTATTCGTTTTATACAATGGGAAAACTGTTCTATTTATTTTGTATTTTGTGCTTCGGGCGTTGACTTCTAAGGCCCTAACTGTTTGATCTGGTGGAGCAACGCCCTAGAGTGAAGCCTAGGTTGCCCGGAACGTAGAAATGACCATTACTTTCACACTGTTTGCAATTATTCCGTTTATACGATGGAAAAGCTGTTATATTTACATCGTATTTTATGCTTCTGGCGTTGACTTCTATGGCCCTAGCTATTCGATCTAGTGGAGCAACGCCCTAGAGTGAAGTCTAGGTTGCCCGGAACGTAGAAATGACCATCACTTTCAAACTGGTTGCAATTAATCCTGTTATACGATGGAAAAGCTGTTGTATTTTTATTGCATTTTATGCTTCGGGCGTTGACTTATAAGGCCCTGACTATTCAATCTGTTGGAGCAATGCCCTAGAGTGAAGCCTAGGTTGCTCGGAATGTAGAAATGACCATAGCTTTCACACTGGTTGCAATTATTCGTTTTATACGATGGAAAAACTGTTGTATTTATATTGTATTTTATGCTTCTGGCGTTCACTTCTTAGGCCCTAACTATTCGATCTGGTGGAACAACGCCCTAGGGTGATGCCGAGGTTGCGCGGAACGTAGAAATGACCATAACTTTTACACTGGTAGCAATTATTCCTTTTATACAGTGGAAAAACTGTTCTATTTATTTTGTATTTTATGCTTCGGGCGTTGACTTCTAAGGCCCTAACTGTTTGATCTGGTGGAGCAACGCCCTAGAGTGAAGCCTAGGTTGCCCGGAACGTAGAAATTACAATTACTTTCACACTGTTTGCAATAATTCCTTTTAAACGATGCAAAGGTTGTTGTATTTATATCGTATTTTATGCTTCTGGCGTTGACTTCTAAGGACCTAACTATTCGATCTGGTGGAGCAACGCCCTAGAGTGAAGCCTAGGTTGCTCGGAATGTAGAAATAAGCATAACTTTCTCACTGGTTGCAATTATTCGTTTTTTACAATGGAAAAGCTGTTGTATTTATATTGTATTTTATGCCCATGGCGTTGTCTTCTAAGGCCCTAACTATTCGATCTGGTGGAGCAACGCCCTAGAGTGAAGCCTAGGTTGCTCGGAATGTAGAAATAACCATAACTTTCACACTGGTTGCAATTATTCGTTCTTTACGATGGAAAAGCTGGTGTATTTATATTGTATTTTATGCTTCTGGCGTTCACTACTTAGGCCCTAACTATTCGATCTGGTGGAACAACGCCCTAGGGTGAAGCCTAGGTTGCCCGGAACGTAGAAATTACAATTACTTTCACACTGTTTGCAATAATTCCTTTTAAACGATGCAAAAGTTGTTGTATTTATATCGTATTTTATGCTTCTGGCGTTGACTTCTAAGGACCTAACTGTTTGATCTGGTGGAGCAACGCCCTAGAGTGAAGCCTAGGTTGCCCGGAACGTAGAAATGACAATTACTTTCACACTGTTTGCAATTATTCCTTTTATACGATTCAAAAGCTGTTGTATTTATATTGTATTTTATGCTTCTGGCGTTCACTTCTTAGGGCCTAACTATTCGATCTGATGGAACAATGCCCTAGGGTGAAGCCTAGGTTGCCCGGAACGTCGAAATGACCATAACTTTTACACTGGTAGCAATTATTCGTTTTATACAATGGAAAATCTGTTCTATTTATTTTGTATTTTATGCTTCGGGCGTTGACTTCTTTGGCCCTAACTATTCGATCGGGTGGAGCAACGCCCTAGAGTGAAGCCTAGGTTCCCTGGAACGTACAAATGACCATCACTTTCACACGGGTTGCAATTATTCCTGTTATAGGATGGAAAGACGGTTGTATTTTTATTGCATTTTATGCTTCTGGCGTTCACTTCTTAGGCCCTGACTATTCGATCTGGTGGAACAACGCCCTAGGGTGAAGCCTAGGTTGCCCGGAACGTAGAAATTACAATTACTTTCACACTGTTTGCAATAATTCCTTTTAAACGATGCAAAAGTTGTTGTATTTATATCGTATTTTATGCTTCTGGCGTTGACTTCTAAGGACCTAACTATTCGATCTGGTGGAGCAACGCCCTAGAGTGAAGCCTAGGTTGCTCGGAATGTAGAAATAAGCATAACTTTCACACTGGTTGCAATTATTCGTTTTTTACAATGGAAAAGCTGTTGTATTTATATTGTATTTTATGCCTATGGCGTTGTCTTCTAAGGCCCTAGCTATTCGATCTAGTGGAGCAACGCCCTAGAGTGAAGTCTAGGTTGCCCGGAACGTCGAAATGACCATCACTTTCAAACTGGTTGCAATTAACCCTGTTATACCATGGAAAAGCTGTTGTATTTATATCGGATTTTATGCTACTGGCGTTGACTTCTAAGGACCTAACTATTCGATCTGGTGGAGCAACGCCCTAGAGTGAAGCCTAGGTTGCTCGGAATGTAGAAATGACCATTACTTTCACACTGGTTGCAATTATTCGTTTTTTACAATGGAAAAGCTGTTGTATTTATATCGTATTTTATGCTTCTGGCGTTGACTTCTATGGCCCTAGCTATTCGATCTAGTGGAGCAACGCCCTAGAGTGAAGCCTAGGTTGCCCGGAACGTGGAAATGACCATCACTTTCAAACTGGTTGCAATTAACCCTGTTATACGATGGAAAAACTGTTGTATTTTCATTGCATTTTATGCTTCGTGCGTTGACTTCTAAGGCCCTAACTATTCAATCTGTTGGAGCAACGCCCTAGAGTGAAGCCTAGGTTGCTCGGAATGTAGAAATGACCATAACTTTCACACTGGCTGCAATTATTCGTTTGATACGATGGAAAAGCTGTTGTATTTATATTGTATTTTATGATTCTGACGTTCACTTCTTAGGCCCTAACTATTCGATCTGGTGGAACAACGCCCTAGGGTGAAGCCTAGGTTGCCGGAACGTAGAAATGACCTTAACTTTTACACTGGTAGCAATTATTCGTTTTATACAATGGAAAAACTGTTGTATTTATATTGTATTTTATGCTTCTGGCGTTGACTTCTTAGGCCCTAACTATTCGATCTGGTGGAACAATGCCTCAGAGTTAAGTCTAGGATGCCCGAAACGCCGAAATGATCATTACTTTCACGCTTGTTGCAATTATTCCTGTTATACGATGAAAAGACCGTTGTATTGTTATTGTATTTTATGCTTCAGGCGTAGGCTTCTAAGGCCGTAGCTCTTCGATATGGTGGAGCACCGCCCCAGAGTGAAGACTAGGTTGCTCGGAATATACAAATGACCATAACTTTCACACTGGTTGCAATTATTCGTTTTCTACGATGGAAAAACTGTTGTATTTATATTGTATTTTATGCTTCTGGCGTTCACTTCTAAGGCCCTAACTGTTTGATCTGGTGGAGCAACGCCCTAGAGTGAAGCCTAGGTTGCCCGGAACATAGAAATGACCATTACTTTCACACTGTTTGCAATTATTCGTTTTATACCATGGAAAAGCTGTTGTATTTATATTGTATTTTATGCTTCTGACGTTCACTTCTTAGGCCCTAACCATTCGATCTGGTGGAACAACGCCCTAGGGTGAAGCCTAGGTTGCCCGGAACGTAGAAATGACCATAACTTTTACACTGGTAGCATTATTCGTTTTATACAATGGAAAAACTGTTCTATTTATTTTGTATTTTATGCTTCGGGCGTTGACTTCTTTGGCCCTAACAATTCGATCTGGTGGAGCAACGTCCTAGAGTGAAGTCTAGGTTGCCCGGAACGTAGAAATGACCATAACTTTTACACTGGTAGCAATTATTCGTTTTATACAATGGGAAAACTGTTCTATTTATTTTGTATTTTATGCTTCGGGCGTTGACTTCTAAGAACCTAACTGTTTGATCTGGTGGAGCTACGCCCTACAGTGAAGCCTAGGTTGCCCGGAACGTAGATATGACCATAACCTTCACACAGGTTGCAATTCTTCGTTTTATACGGTGTAAAGGCTGTTGTATCTATTTTGTATTTTATTCTTCTGGCGGTGACTTCTAAGGACCTAACTATTCGATCTGGTGGAGCAACGCCCTAGAGTGAAGCCTAGCTTGCTCGCAATGTAGAAATAACCATAACTTTCACACTGGTTGCAATTATTCGTTTTTTACGATGGAAAAGCTGTTGTATTTATATTGTATTTTATGACTCTGGCGTTGACTTCTAAGGCCCTAACTATTCAATCTGTTGGAGCAACGCCCTAGAGTGAAGCCTAGGTTGCTCGGAATGTAGAAATGACCATAACTTTCACACTGGCTGCAATTATTCGTTTGATACGATGGAAAAGCTGTTGTATTTATATTGTATTTTATGCTTCTGACGTTCACTTCTTAGGCCCTAACTATTCGATCTGGTGGAACAACGCCCTAGGGTGAAGCCTAGGTTGCCCGGAACGTAGAAATGACCATAACTTTTACACTGGTAGCAATTATTCGTTTTATACAGTGGAAAAACTGTTCTATTTATATTGTATTTTATGCTTCGGGCGTTGACTTCTAAGGCCCTAACTGTTTGATCTGTTGGAGCAACGCCCTAGAGTGAAGCCTAGGTTGCCCCGAACATAGAAATGACCATTACTTTCACACTGTTTGCAATTATTCCTTTTATACGATGGAAAAGCTGTTGTATTTATATCGTCTTTTATGCTTCTGGCGTTGACTTCTATGGCCCTAACTATTCAATCTGTTGGAGCAACGCCCTAGAGTGAAGCCTAGGTTGCTCGGAATGTAGAAATGACCATAACTTTCACACTGGCTGCAATTATTCGTTTTATACGATGGAAAAGCTGTTGTATTTATATTGTATTTTATGCTTCTGACGTTCACTTCTTAGGCCCTAACTATTCAATCTGGTGGAACAACGCCCTAGGGTGAAGCCTAGGTTGCCCGGAACGTAGAAATGACCATAACTTTTACACTGGTAGCAATTATTCGTTTTATACAATGGAAAAACTGTTCTATTTATTTTGCATTTTATGCTTCGGTCGTTGACTTCTAAGGCCCTAACTGTTTAATCTGGTGGAGCAACGCCCTAGGGTGAAGCCTAGTTTGCCCGGAACGTAGAAATGACCATTCCTTTCACACTGTTTGCAATTATTCCTTTTATACGATGGAAAAGCTGTTGTATTTATATTGTATTTTATGCTTCTGGCGTTGACTTCTAAGGCCCTAGCTATTCGATCTAGTGGAGCAACGCCCTAGAGTGATGCCTAGGTTGCCCGGAACGTAGAAATGACCATAACTTTCACGCTGGTTGCTATCATTCGTTTTATACGATGGAAAAACTGTTAGATTTATATTGTATTTTATGCTTCTGGCGTTGACTTCTTAGGCCCTAACTGTTCGATCTGGTGGAACAACGTCCTAGGGTGAAGCCTAGGATGCCCGGAAAGTGGAAATGGCCATTACCTTCACACTGTTTGCAATTATTCATTTTAAACGATGGCAAAGCTGTTGTACTTATATTGTATTTTATGCTTCGGGCGTTGACTTCTAAGGCCCTAACTATTCGATTTGGTGGAGCAACGCCCTACAGTGAAGCCTAGGTTGCCCGGAACGTATAAATGACCATTACTTTCACACTGTGTGCCATTATTCATTTTATATGATGGAAAAACTGTTGTATTTATATAGTGTTTTATGCTTCTGGCGTTGACTTCTTAGTCCCTAACTATTCGATCTGGTGGAGAAACGCCCTAGAGTGAAGCCTAGGATGCCCGGAAAGTAGAAATGACCATAACTTTCACACCGGTAGCAGTTATTCGTTTTATACGATGGTAAAACTGTTCTGTTTATTTTTATTTTATGATTCGGGCGTTGACGTCTAAGGCCCTAGCTATTCAATCTGTTGGTGCAACGCCATAGGGTGAAGCCTAGGTTGCCCGGAAAGTAGAAATGACGTTAACTTTCATACTGGTTGCAATTATTCGTTTTATACGATGGAAAAACTGTTGTATCTATATTGTATTTTAGGCTTCGGGCATTGACCTCTAAGGCCCTAACGACTCAATCTGTTGGAGCAACGCCCTAGGGGGAAGCCTAGGTTGCCCGGAAAGTAGAAATGGCCATAAATTTAATCCTGGTTGCAATTATTCGTTTTATATGATGGAAAAACTGTTGTATTTATATAGTGTTTTATGCTTCTGGCGTTGACTTCTTAGGCCCTAACTATTCCATCTGGTGGAACAACGCCCTAGGGTGCAGCCAGGTTGCCCGGAACGGAGAAATGACCATAACTTTCACACTGTTTGCAGTTATTCCTGTTATACGATGGAAAAATTTTGCATCTTTATTGTACTTTATGCTTCAGGCGTTGACTTCTAAGGACCTAACTATTCGATCTGGTGGAGCAACGCCCTAGAGTGAAGCCTAGGTTGCTCGGAATGTAGAAATAAGCATAACTTTCACACTGGTTGCAATTATTCGTTTTTTACAATGGAAAAGCTGTTGTATTTATATTGTATTTTATGCCTATGGCGTTGTCTTCTAAGGCCCTAGCTATTCGATCTAGTGGAGCAACGCCCTAGAGTGAAGTCTAGGTTGCCCGGAACGTCGAAATGACCATCACTTTCAAACTGGTTGCAATTAACCCTGTTATACCATGGAAAAGCTGTTGTATTTATATCGGATTTTATGCTACTGGCGTTGACTTCTAAGGACCTAACTATTCGATCTGGTGGAGCAACGCCCTAGAGTGAAGCCTAGGTTGCTCGGAATGTAGAAATGACCATTACTTTCACACTGGTTGCAATTATTCGTTTTTTACAATGGAAAAGCTGTTGTATTTATATCGTATTTTATGCTTCTGGCGTTGACTTCTATGGCCCTAGCTATTCGATCTAGTGGAGCAACGCCCTAGAGTGAAGCCTAGGTTGCCCGGAACGTGGAAATGACCATCACTTTCAAACTGGTTGCAATTAACCCTGTTATACGATGGAAAAACTGTTGTATTTTCATTGCATTTTATGCTTCGTGCGTTGACTTCTAAGGCCCTAACTATTCAATCTGTTGGAGCAACGCCCTAGAGTGAAGCCTAGGTTGCTCGGAATGTAGAAATGACCATAACTTTCACACTGGCTGCAATTATTCGTTTGATACGATGGAAAAGCTGTTGTATTTATATTGTATTTTATGATTCTGACGTTCACTTCTTAGGCCCTAACTATTCGATCTGGTGGAACAACGCCCTAGGGTGAAGCCTAGGTTGCCGGAACGTAGAAATGACCTTAACTTTTACACTGGTAGCAATTATTCGTTTTATACAATGGAAAAACTGTTGTATTTATATTGTATTTTATGCTTCTGGCGTTGACTTCTTAGGCCCTAACTATTCGATCTGGTGGAACAATGCCTCAGAGTTAAGTCTAGGATGCCCGAAACGCCGAAATGATCATTACTTTCACGCTTGTTGCAATTATTCCTGTTATACGATGAAAAGACCGTTGTATTGTTATTGTATTTTATGCTTCAGGCGTAGGCTTCTAAGGCCGTAGCTCTTCGATATGGTGGAGCACCGCCCCAGAGTGAAGACTAGGTTGCTCGGAATATACAAATGACCATAACTTTCACACTGGTTGCAATTATTCGTTTTCTACGATGGAAAAACTGTTGTATTTATATTGTATTTTATGCTTCTGGCGTTCACTTCTAAGGCCCTAACTGTTTGATCTGGTGGAGCAACGCCCTAGAGTGAAGCCTAGGTTGCCCGGAACATAGAAATGACCATTACTTTCACACTGTTTGCAATTATTCGTTTTATACCATGGAAAAGCTGTTGTATTTATATTGTATTTTATGCTTCTGACGTTCACTTCTTAGGCCCTAACCATTCGATCTGGTGGAACAACGCCCTAGGGTGAAGCCTAGGTTGCCCGGAACGTAGAAATGACCATAACTTTTACACTGGTAGCATTATTCGTTTTATACAATGGAAAAACTGTTCTATTTATTTTGTATTTTATGCTTCGGGCGTTGACTTCTTTGGCCCTAACAATTCGATCTGGTGGAGCAACGTCCTAGAGTGAAGTCTAGGTTGCCCGGAACGTAGAAATGACCATAACTTTTACACTGGTAGCAATTATTCGTTTTATACAATGGGAAAACTGTTCTATTTATTTTGTATTTTATGCTTCGGGCGTTGACTTCTAAGAACCTAACTGTTTGATCTGGTGGAGCTACGCCCTACAGTGAAGCCTAGGTTGCCCGGAACGTAGATATGACCATAACCTTCACACAGGTTGCAATTCTTCGTTTTATACGGTGTAAAGGCTGTTGTATCTATTTTGTATTTTATTCTTCTGGCGGTGACTTCTAAGGACCTAACTATTCGATCTGGTGGAGCAACGCCCTAGAGTGAAGCCTAGCTTGCTCGCAATGTAGAAATAACCATAACTTTCACACTGGTTGCAATTATTCGTTTTTTACGATGGAAAAGCTGTTGTATTTATATTGTATTTTATGACTCTGGCGTTGACTTCTAAGGCCCTAACTATTCAATCTGTTGGAGCAACGCCCTAGAGTGAAGCCTAGGTTGCTCGGAATGTAGAAATGACCATAACTTTCACACTGGCTGCAATTATTCGTTTGATACGATGGAAAAGCTGTTGTATTTATATTGTATTTTATGCTTCTGACGTTCACTTCTTAGGCCCTAACTATTCGATCTGGTGGAACAACGCCCTAGGGTGAAGCCTAGGTTGCCCGGAACGTAGAAATGACCATAACTTTTACACTGGTAGCAATTATTCGTTTTATACAGTGGAAAAACTGTTCTATTTATATTGTATTTTATGCTTCGGGCGTTGACTTCTAAGGCCCTAACTGTTTGATCTGTTGGAGCAACGCCCTAGAGTGAAGCCTAGGTTGCCCCGAACATAGAAATGACCATTACTTTCACACTGTTTGCAATTATTCCTTTTATACGATGGAAAAGCTGTTGTATTTATATCGTCTTTTATGCTTCTGGCGTTGACTTCTATGGCCCTAACTATTCAATCTGTTGGAGCAACGCCCTAGAGTGAAGCCTAGGTTGCTCGGAATGTAGAAATGACCATAACTTTCACACTGGCTGCAATTATTCGTTTTATACGATGGAAAAGCTGTTGTATTTATATTGTATTTTATGCTTCTGACGTTCACTTCTTAGGCCCTAACTATTCAATCTGGTGGAACAACGCCCTAGGGTGAAGCCTAGGTTGCCCGGAACGTAGAAATGACCATAACTTTTACACTGGTAGCAATTATTCGTTTTATACAATGGAAAAACTGTTCTATTTATTTTGCATTTTATGCTTCGGTCGTTGACTTCTAAGGCCCTAACTGTTTAATCTGGTGGAGCAACGCCCTAGGGTGAAGCCTAGTTTGCCCGGAACGTAGAAATGACCATTCCTTTCACACTGTTTGCAATTATTCCTTTTATACGATGGAAAAGCTGTTGTATTTATATTGTATTTTATGCTTCTGGCGTTGACTTCTAAGGCCCTAGCTATTCGATCTAGTGGAGCAACGCCCTAGAGTGATGCCTAGGTTGCCCGGAACGTAGAAATGACCATAACTTTCACGCTGGTTGCTATCATTCGTTTTATACGATGGAAAAACTGTTAGATTTATATTGTATTTTATGCTTCTGGCGTTGACTTCTTAGGCCCTAACTGTTCGATCTGGTGGAACAACGTCCTAGGGTGAAGCCTAGGATGCCCGGAAAGTGGAAATGGCCATTACCTTCACACTGTTTGCAATTATTCATTTTAAACGATGGCAAAGCTGTTGTACTTATATTGTATTTTATGCTTCGGGCGTTGACTTCTAAGGCCCTAACTATTCGATTTGGTGGAGCAACGCCCTACAGTGAAGCCTAGGTTGCCCGGAACGTATAAATGACCATTACTTTCACACTGTGTGCCATTATTCATTTTATATGATGGAAAAACTGTTGTATTTATATAGTGTTTTATGCTTCTGGCGTTGACTTCTTAGTCCCTAACTATTCGATCTGGTGGAGAAACGCCCTAGAGTGAAGCCTAGGATGCCCGGAAAGTAGAAATGACCATAACTTTCACACCGGTAGCAGTTATTCGTTTTATACGATGGTAAAACTGTTCTGTTTATTTTTATTTTATGATTCGGGCGTTGACGTCTAAGGCCCTAGCTATTCAATCTGTTGGTGCAACGCCATAGGGTGAAGCCTAGGTTGCCCGGAAAGTAGAAATGACGTTAACTTTCATACTGGTTGCAATTATTCGTTTTATACGATGGAAAAACTGTTGTATCTATATTGTATTTTAGGCTTCGGGCATTGACCTCTAAGGCCCTAACGACTCAATCTGTTGGAGCAACGCCCTAGGGGGAAGCCTAGGTTGCCCGGAAAGTAGAAATGGCCATAAATTTAATCCTGGTTGCAATTATTCGTTTTATATGATGGAAAAACTGTTGTATTTATATAGTGTTTTATGCTTCTGGCGTTGACTTCTTAGGCCCTAACTATTCCATCTGGTGGAACAACGCCCTAGGGTGCAGCCAGGTTGCCCGGAACGGAGAAATGACCATAACTTTCACACTGTTTGCAGTTATTCCTGTTATACGATGGAAAAATTTTGCATCTTTATTGTACTTTATGCTTCAGGCGTTGACTTCTAAGGCCCTAGCTATTCGATTTGGTGGAGCAACGCCCGAGAGTGAAGCCTAGGTTGCCCGGAACGTAGAAATGACCATAACTTACACACTGGTTGCTATCATTCGTTTTATACGATGGAAAAACTGTTAGATTTATATTGTATTTTATGCTTCTGGCGTTGACTTCTTAGGCCCTAACTGTTCGATCTGGTGGAACAACGTCCTAGGGTGAAGTCTAGGATGCCCGGAAAGTGGAAATGACCATAACTTTCACACTGGTAGCAATTATTCGTTTTATACGATGGAAAAACTGTTTTATTTATTTTGTATTTTATGCTTCTGACGTTGACTTCTAGGGCCCTAACTATTCGATCTGGTGGAGCAACGCCCTAGAGTAAAGCCTAGGTTGCCCGGAACGGAGAAATGACCATAACTTTCACACCGGTAGCAATTATTCGTTTTATACGATGGTAAAACTGTTCTGTTTATTTTGTATTTTATGCTTCGGGCGTTGACTTCTAAGGCCCTAACTATTCAATCTGTTGGTGCAACGCCCTAGGGTGAAGCCTATGTTGCACGGAAAGTAGAAATGATGTTAACTTTCACACTGTTTGCAGTTATTCCTGTTATATGATGGAAAAACTGTTGCATCTTTATTGTATTTTATGCTTCTGGCGTTGATTTGAAAGGTCCTAACAATTAGACCTGGTGGAGCAACGCCCTAGAGTGAAGCCTAGGTTGCCCGGAACGTAGAAATGACCATTACATTCACACTGGTTGCAATTATTCGTTTTATACGATGGAAAAGCTGTTTTATTTATTTTGTATTTTATGCTTCGGGCGTTGACTTCTAAGGCCCTAACTATTGGATCTGGTGGAGCAACGCCCTAGAGTGAAGCCTAGGTTGCCCGGAACGTAGAAATGACCGTAACCTTCACACTGGTTGCTATTATTCGTTCTATACGATGGAAAAGCTGTTACATTTATATTGCATTTTATGCTTCTGGCATTGAATTCTAAGTCCCTATCTATTCCATCTGGTGGAGCAACACCCTAGAGCGCAGCCTAGGTTGCCCGGAACGTAGAAATGACCATTACTTTCACAATGTCTGCAATTATTCATTTCATACGATGGAAAAACTGTTGTACTTATATTGTATTTTATCCTTCTGGCGTTGAATTCTAAGTCCCTGGCTATTCGGTACGGCGGAGCAACGCCCTAGTGTGAAACCTAGGTTACCCGGAACGTAGAAATGACCAGTACTTTCAGTCTGGTTGCTGTTATTCGTTTCGTACGATGGAAAAGGTGTTATATTTATTTTGCATTTTCTGCTTCGGGCGTTGACTTCTAAGGCCATAGCTATTCCATCTGGTGGAGCAACACCCTAGAGTGCAGCCTAGGTTGCCCGGAACGTAGAAATGACCATTACTTTCACAATGTTCGCAATCATTCATTTTATACGATGGAAAAACTGTTGTACTTATATTGTATTTTATGCTTCGGGCGTTGACTTCTAAGGCCCTAACTATTCGATTTGGTGGAGCAACGCCCTACAGTGAAGCCTAGATTACCCGGAACGTAGTAATGACCAGTACTTTCACACTGTTTGCAGTTATTCCTGTTATATGATGGAAAAACTGTTGCATCTTTATTGTATTTTATGCTTCTGGCGTTGATTTGAAAGGTCCTAACAATTCGACCTGGTGGAGCAACGCCCTAGAGTGAAGCCTAGGTTGCCCGGAACGTAGAAATGACCATTACATTCACACTGGTTGCAATTATTCGTTTTATACGATGGAAAAGCTGTTTTATTTATTTTGTATTTTATGCTTCGGGCGTTGACTTCTAAGGCCCTAACTATTGGATCTGGTGGAGCAACGCCCTAGAGTGAAGCCTAGGTTGCCCGGAACGTAGAAATGACCGTAACCTTCACACTGGTTGCTATTATTCGTTCTATACGATGGAAAAGCTGTTACATTTATATTGCATTTTATGCTTCTGGCATTGAATTCTAAGTCCCTATCTATTCCATCTGGTGCAGCAACACCCTAGAGCGCAGCCTAGGTTGCCCGGAACGTAGAAATGACCATTACTTTCACAATGTCTGCAATTATTCATTTCATACGATGGAAAAACTGTTGTACTTATATTGTATTTTATCCTTCTGGCGTTGAATTCTAAGGCCCTAGCTATTCCATCTGGTGGAGCAACACCCTAGCGAGAAGCCTAGGTTGCGCGGAACGTAGAAATGACCAGTACTTTCACACTGGTTGGAGTTATCCGTTTCATACAATGGAAAAACTGTTCCATTTAATTCGCATTTTATGCTTCGGGCGTTTACTTCTAAGGCCCTAGCTATTCCATCTGGTGGAGCAACGCCCTAGTGTGAAGCCTAGGTTGCCCGGAACGTAGAATCGGCCATCACTTTCAAACTGGTTGCAATTATTCCTGTTATATGGTGGAAACACTGTTGTACTTTTATTGCATTTTATGCTTCGGGCGTTGACTTCTGAGGCCGTAGCTATTCGATGTGGTGGATGAACGCCATAGAGTGAAGCCTAGGTTGCTCGGAACGAAGAAATGACCATAACTATCATACTGGTTGCAATCATTCGTTTTATATGATGGAAGAACTGTTGTATTTATATTGTATTTTATGCTGCTGGCGTTCACTTCTTAGGCCCTAACTATTCAGTCTGGTGGAACAACGCCCTGGGGTGAAGCCTAGGTTGCCCGGAACGTAGAAATGACCATAACTTTCATACTGGTTGCTATTATTCGATTTATACGATGGAAAAACTGTTCTACTTATTTTGTATTTTATGCCTCTGGCGTTGACTTCTAAGGCACTAACTATTCGATCTGGTGGAGCAACGCCCTAGAGTGAAGCCTAGATTACCCGGAACGTAGTAATGACCAGTACTATCACACTGTTTGCAGTTATTCCTGTTATACGATGGAAAGCTGTTGCATCTTTATCGTATTTTATGCTTCTGGCGTTGACTTCTAAGGCCCTAACTATTCGATCTGGTGGAGCAAGACCCTAGACTGATGCCTAGGTTGCCCGGAACGTAGAAATGACCATAACATTCACACTGGTTGCCATTAATCGTTTTCTACGATGGAAAAGCTGTTGTATTTATATCGTATTTTATGCTTCTGGCGTTGACTTCTTAGGACCTAACTATTCGATCTGGTGGAGCAACGCCCTAGAGTGCAGCCTGGGTTCCTCGGAACGTAGAAATGGCCATTACCTTCACACTGTTTGCAATTATTCATTTTAAACGATGGCAAAGCTGTTGTACTTATATTGTATTTTATGCTTCGGGCGTTGACTTCTAAGGCCCTAACTATTCGATTTGGTGGAGCAACGCCCTACAGTGAAGCCTAGGTTGCCCGGAACGTATAAATGACCATTACTTTCACACTGTGTGCAATTATTCATTTTATACGATGGAAAAGCTGTTGTATTTATATTGTATTTTATGCTCCTGGCGTTGACTTCTAAGGCCGTAACTATTAGATGTGGTGGAGCAACGCCCTAGAGTGACACCTAGGTTGACCGGGACGTAGAAATGACCATTACTTTCACAATGTCTGCAATTATTCATTTTATACGATGGAAAAGCTGTTGTACTTATATTGTATTTTATCCTTCTGGCGTTGAATTCTAAGTCCCTAGCTATTCGATCTGGTGGAGCAACGCCCTAGTGTGAAACCTAGGTTACCCGGAACGTAGAAATGGCTATTACCTTCACACTGTTTGCAATTATTCATTTTATACGATGGCAAAGCTGCTGTACTTATATTGTATTTTATGCTTCGGGCGTTGACTTCTAAGGCCCTAACTATTCGATTTGGTGGAGCAACGCCCTACAGTGAAGCCTAGGTTGCCCGGAACGTAGAAATGACCAGTTCTTTCACACTGGTTGCAGTTATTCGTTTTATACAATGGAAAAACTGTTCTATTTATTTTGCATTTTATGCTTCGGGCGTTGACTTCTAAGGCCCTAACTATTCGATCTGGTGGAGCAACGCCCTAGAGTGAAGCCTAGGTTGCCCGGAACGTAGAAATGACCGTAACCTTCACACTGTTTGCTATTATTCGTTTTATACGATGGAAAAGCTGTTACATTTATATTGCATTTTATGCTTCTGGCATTGAATTCTAAGTCCCTATCTATTCCATCTGGTGGAGCAACACCCTAGAGCGCAGCCTAGGTTGCTCGGAACGTAGAAATGACCATTACTTTCACAATGTCTGCAATTATTCATTTCATACGATGGAAAAACTGTTGTACTTATATTGTATTTTATCCTTCTGGCGTTGAATTCTAAGTCCCTAGCTATTCGGTCTGGTGGAGCAACGACCTAGTGTGAAACCTAGGTTACCCGGAACGTAGAAATGACCATTACTTTCACAATGTCTGCAATTATTCATTTCATACGATGGAAAAACTGTGGACTTATATTGTATTTTATCCTTCTGGCGTTGAATTCTAAGTCCCTGGCTATTCGGTATGGTGGAGCAACGCCCTAGTGTGAAACCTAGGTTACCCGGAACGTAGAAATGACCAGTACTTTCAGTCTGGTTGCTGTTATTCGTTTCGTACGATGGAAAAGGTGTTATATTTATTTTGCATTTTCTGCTTCAGGCGTTGACTTCTAAGGCCATAGCTATTCCATCTGGTGGAGCAACACCCTAGAGTGCAGCCTAGGTTGCCCGTAACGTAGAAATGACCATAACTTTCACACTGGTTGCTATCATTCGTTTTATATGATGGAAAAACTGTTGTATTTATATTGTATTTTATGCTTCTGGCGTTCACTTCTTAGGCCCTAACTATTCGATCTGGTGGAACAACGGCCCAGGGTGAAGCCTAGGTTGCCCGGAAAGTAGGAATGACCATAACTTTCACACCGGTAGCAATTTTTCGTTTTATACGATGGAAAAGCTGTTGTATTTACATCGTTTTTTATGCTCCTGGCGTTGACTTCTTAGGTCCTAACTATTCCATCTGGTGGAACAATGCACTAGGGTAAAGCCCAGATTTCGCGGAACGTAGAAATGACCATAACTTTCACACTGCTAGCAATTTTTCGTTTTACACGATGGAAAAACTGTTCCATTTATTTTATATTTTATGCTTCAGGCGTTGATTTCTAAGGCCCTAACTATTCGCTCTGGTGGAGCAACGCCCTAGAGTGAAGCTTAGGTTGCCCGGTACGTAGAAATGACCATCACTATCAAACTGGTTACAAGTATTTGTTTTATACGATGGAAAAGCTGTTGTATTTATATCGTATTTTATGCTTCTGGCGTCGACTTCTTAGGCCCTAACTATTCCATCTGGTGGAACAACGCCCTGGGGTGAAGCCTAGGTTGCCCGGAAAGTAGAAATGACCATAACTTTCACACTGGTTGCAATTATTCGTTTTATACGATGGAAAAGCTGTTGTATTTACATCGTTTTTTATGCTCCTGGCGTTGACTTCTTAGGTCCTAACTATTCCATCTGGTGGAACAATGCACTAGGGTAAAGCCCAGATTTCGCGGAACGTAGAAATGACCATAACTTTCACACTGGTAGCAATTTTTCGTTTTACACGATGGAAAAACTGTTCCATTTATTTTATATTTTATGCTTCAGGCGTTGACTTCTAAGGCCCTAACTATTCGCTCTGGTGGAGCAACGCCCTAGAGTGAAGCTTAGGTTGCCCGGTACGTAGAAATGACCATCACTATCAAACTGGTTACAAGTATTTGTTTTATACGATGGAAAAGCTGTTGTATTTATATCGTATTTTATGCTTCTGGCGTTGACTTCTTAGGACCTAACTATTCCATCTGGTGGAACAACGCCCTAGGGTGAAGCCTAGGTTGTCCGGAAAGTAGAAATGACCATAACTTTCACACTGGTAGCAATTATTCGTTTTATACGATGGAAACACTGTTATATTTATATTGTATTTAAGCTTCTGGCGTTGACTTCTGAGGCCGTTGCTATTCGATGTGGTGGAAGAACGCCATAGAGTGAAGCCTAGGTAGCCCGGATCGTAGAAATGACCATAGCTTTCACACTGGTTGCTATCATTCGTTTTATATGATGGAAAAACTGTTGTATTTATATTGTATTTTATGCTTCTGGCGTTCACTTCTTAGGCCCTAACTCTTCGATCTGCTGGAACAACGGCCTAGGGTGAAGCCTAGGTTGCCCGGAACGTAGAAATGTCCATAACTTTTACACTGGTTGCAATTATTCGTTTCATACAATGGAAAAACTGTTCCATTTATTTTATATTTTATGCTTCGGGCGTTGACTTCTAAGGCCCTAACTATTCGATCTGGTGGAGCAACGCCCTAGAGTGAAGCCTAGGTTGCCCGGTACGTAGAAGTGACCATCACTATCAAACTGGATCCAATTATTTGTTTTATACGATGGAAAAGCTGTTGTATTTATATCGTATTTTATGCTTCTGGCGTTGACTTCTTAGGCCCTAACTATTCCATCTGGTGGAACAACGCCCTGGGGTGAAGCCTAGGTTGCCCGGAAAGTAGAAATGACCATAACTTTCACACTAGTAGCAATTATTCGTTTTATACGATGGAAAAACTGTTGTATTTATATTGTATTTTATTCTTATGGCGTCGAATTCTTAGTCCGTAGCTATTCGATCTGCAGGAGCAACGCCCTAGAGTGAAACCTAGGTTACCCGGAACGTAGAAATGACAAGTACTTTCATACTGTTTGCAGTTATTCCTGTTATACGATGGAAAAACTGTTGTACTTATATTGTATTTTATTCTTCTGGCGTTGAATTCTAAGTCCCTAGCTATTCGATCTGGTGGAGCAACGCCCTAGAGTGAAGCCTAGGTTGCTCGGAATGTAGAAATAACCATAACTTTCACACTGGTTGCAATTATTCGTTTTTTACGATGGAAAAGCTGTTGTATTTATATTGTATTTTATGCCTCTGGCGTTGACTTCTAAGGCCCTAGCTGTTCGATCTAGTGGAGCAACGCCCTAGAGTGAAGCCTAGGATGCCCGGATCGTAGAAATGACCATCACTTTCAAACTGGTTGCAATTAATCCTGTTATACGATGGAAAAACTGTTGTATTTTTATTGCATTTTATGCTTCGGGCGTTGACTTCTAAGGACCTGACTATTCAATCTGTCGGAGCAACGCCCTAGAGTGAAGCCTAGGTTGCTCGGAATGTAGAAGTGACCATAGCTTTCACACTGGTTGCAATTATTCGTTTTATACGATGGCAAAACTGTTGTATTTATATTGTATTTTATGCTTCTGGCGTTAACTTCTTAGGCCCTAACTATTCGATCTGGTGGAACAACGCCCTAGGGTGAAGCCTAGGTTGCCCGGAACGTAGAAATGACCATAACTTTTACACTGGTAGCAATTATTCGTTTTATACAACGTAAAAACTGTTCTACTTATTTTGTATTTTATGCTTCGGGCGTTGACTTCTAAGGACCTAACTATTCGATCTGGTGGAGCAACGCCCTAGAGTGAAGCCTAGGTTGCCCGGAACGTAGAAATAACCATTACCTTCAAACTGTTTGCAATTATTTTCTTTTATACGATGGAAAAGCTGTTGTATTTATATCGTATTTTATGCTTCTGTCGTTGACTTCTATGGCCCTAGCTATTCGATCTAGTGGAGCAACGCCCTAGAGTGAAGCCTAGGTTGCCCGGAACGTAGAAATGACCATCACCTTAAAACTGGTTGCAATTAATCCTGTTATACGATGGAAAAACTGTTGTATTTTTATTGCATTTTATGCTTCGGGCGTTGACTTCTAAGGCCCTAACTATTCAATCTGTTGGAGCAACGCCCTAGAGTGAAGCCTAGGTTGCTCGGAATGTAGAAATGACCATAACTTTCACACTGGTTGCAATTATTCGTTTTATACGATGGAAAGACTGTTGTATTTATATTGTATTTTATGCTTCTGGCGTTCACTCCTTAGGCCCTAACTATTCGATCTGGTGGAACAACGCCCTAGGGTGAAGCCTAGGTTGCTCGGAACGTAGAAATGACCATAACTTTTACACTGGTAGCAATTATTCGTTTGATACAATGGAAAAACTGTTGTATTTATATTGTATTTTATGCTTCTGGCGATGACTTCTTAGGCCCTAACTATTCGATCTGGTGGAGCAATGCCTCCGAGTTAAGTCTAGGATGCCCGAAACGCCGAAATGATCATTACTTTCACGCTTGTTGCAATTATTCCTGTTATACGATGAAAAGACCGTTGTATTTTAATTGTATTTTATGCTTCAGGCGTAGGCTTCTAAGGCCGTAGCTATTGGATATGGTGGAGCACCGCCCTAGAGTGAAGCCTAGGTTGCTCGGAATATAGAAATGACCATAACTTTCACACTGGTTGCAATTCTTCGTTTTCTACAATGGAAAAACTGTTGTATTTATATTGTATTTTATGCTTCTGGCGTTCACTTCTTAGGGCCTGACTATTCAATCTGTCGGAGCAACGCCCTAGAGTGAAGCCTAGGTTGCTCGGAATGTAGAAATCACCATAGCTTTCACACTGGTAGCAATTATTCGTTTTATACGATGGAAAAACTGTTGTATTTATATTGTATTTTAAGATTCTGGCGTTCACTTCCTAGGCCCTAACTATTCGATCTGGTGGAACAACGCCCTAGGGTGAAGCCTAGGTTGCCCGGAACGCAGAAATGACCATAACTTTTACACTGGTAGCAATTATTCGTTTTATACAATGGAGAAACTGTTTTATTTATTTTGTATTTTATGCTTCGGGCGTTGACTTCTAAGGCCCTAACTGTTTGATCTGGTGGAGCAACGCCCTAGGGTGAAGCCTAGGTTGCCCGGAACGTAGAATTGACCATTACCTTCACACTGTTTGCAATTATTTTCTTTTATACGATGGAAAAGCTGTTGTATTTATATCGTATTTTATGCTTCTGGCGTTGACTTCTATGGCCCTAGCTATTCGATCTAGTGGAGCAACGCCCTAGAGTGAAGCCTAGGTGGCCCGGAACGTAGAAATGACCATCACTTTCAAACTGGTTGCAATTAATCCTGTTATACGATGGAAAAACTGTTGTATTTTTATAGCATTTTATGCTTCGGGCGATGACTTCTAAGGCCCTAACTATTCAATCTGTTAGAGCAACGCCCTAGAGTGAAGCCTAGGTTGCTCGAAATGTAGAAATGACCATAACTTTCACACTGGTTGCTATTATTCGTTTTATATGATGGAAAAACTGTTGTATTTATATTGTATTTTATGCCTCTGGCGTTCACTTCTTAGGCTCTAACTATTCGATCTGGTGGAACAACGGCCTAGGGTGAAGCCTAGGTTGCCCGGAAAGTAGAAATGACCATAACTTTCACACTGGTTGCTATCATTCGTTTTATATGATGGAAAAACTGTTGTATTTATATTGTATTTTATGCTTCTGGCGTTCACTTCTTAGGCCCTAACTATTCGATCTGGTGGAACAACGGCCTAGTGTGAAGCCTAGGTTGCCGGGAAAGTAGAAATGACCATAACTTTCACACTGGTAGCAATTTTTCGTTTTATACGATGGAAAAACTGTTCTATTTATTTTATATTTTATGCTTGGGGCGTTGACTTCTATGGCCCTAACTATTCGAACTGGTGGAGCAACGCCCTAGAGTGAAGCCTAGGTTGCCCGGTACGTAGAAGTGACCATCACTATCAAACTGGTTGCAATTATTTGTTTTATACGATGGAAAAGCTGTTCTATTTATTTTGTATTTTATGCTTCGGGCGTTGACATCTAAGGCCCTAACTATTCGATCTGGTAGAGTAACGCCCTAGAGTGAAGCCCAGGCAGCCCGGTACGTAGAAATGACCATAACTTTCACACTGGTTGCCAATATTCGTTTTATACAATGGAAAAACTGTTGTACTTATATTGTATTTTATTCTTATGGCGTTCAATTCTAAGTCCCTAGCTATTCGATCTGGTGGAGCAACGCCCTAGAGTGAAACCTAGGTTGCCCGGAAAGTAGAAATGACCATAACTTTCACACCGGTAGCAATTTTTCGTTTTATACGATGGAAAAGTTGTTCTATTTATTTTATATTTTATGCTTCGGGCGTTGACTTCTATGGCCCTAACTATTCGATCTGGTGGAGCAACGCCCTAAAGTGAAGCCTAGGTTGCCCGGTACGTAGAAGTGACCATCACTATCAAACTGGTTGCAATTATTTGTTTTATACGATGGAAAAGCTGTTGTATTTATATCGTATTTTATGCTTCTGGCGTCGACTTCTTAGGCCCTAACTATTCCATCTGGTGGAACAACGCCCTGGGGTGAAGCCTAGGTTGCCCGGAAAGTAGAAATGACCATAACTTTTACACTGGTAGCAATTATTCGTTTTATACAATGGAAAAACTGTTGTATTTATATTGTATTTTATGCTTCTGGCGATGACTTCTTAGGCCCTAACTATTCGATCTGGTGGAGCAATGCCTCCGAGTTAAGTCTAGGATGCCCGAAACGCCGAAATGATCATTACTTTCACGCTTGTTGCAATTATTCCTGTTATACGATGAAAAGACCGTTGTATTTTAATTGTATTTTATGCTTCAGGCGTAGGCTTCTAAGGCCGTAGCTATTGGGTATGGTGGAGCACCGCCCTAGAGTGAAGCCTAGGTTGCTCGGAATATAGAAATGACCATAACTTTCACACTGGTTGCAATTCTTCGTTTTCTTCAATGGAAAAACTGTTGTATTTATATTGTATTTTATGCTTCTGGCGTTCACTTCTTAGGGCCTAACTATTCGATCTGATGGAACAATGCCTTAGGGTGAAGCCTCGGTTGCCCGGAACGTAGAAATGACCATAACTTTTACACTGGTAGCAATTATACGTATTATACAATGGAGAAGCTCTTGTATTTATATTGTATTTTATGCCTCTGGCGTTGACTTCTAAGGCCCTAGCTATTCGATCTAGTGGAGCAACGAGCTAGAGTGAAGCCTAGGTTGCCCGGAACGTAGAAATGACCATCACTTTCAAACTGGTTCCAATTAATCCTGTTATACGATGGAAAAACTGTTGTATTTTTATTGCATTTTATGCTTCGGGCGTTGACTTCTAAGGACCTGACTATTCAATCTGTCGGAGCAACGCCCTAGAGTGAAGCCTAGGTTGCTCGGAATGTAGAAATCGCCATAGCTTTCACACTGGTAGCAATTATTCGTTTTATACGATGGAAAAACTGTTGTATTTATATTGTATTTTAAGATTCTGGCGTTCACTTCCTAGGCCCTAACTATTCGATCTGGTGGAACAACGCCCTAGGGTGAAGCCTAGGTTGCCCGGAACGCAGAAATGACCATAACTTTTACACTGGTAGCAATTATTCGTTTTATACAATGGAAAAACTGTTCTATTTATTTTATATTTTATGCTTCGGGCGTTGACTTCTAAGGCCCTAACTATTCGATCTGGTGGAGCAACGCCCTAGAGTGAAGCCTAGGTTGCCCGGTACGTAGAAGTGACCATCACTATCAAACTGGTTGCAATTATTTGTTTTATACGATGGAAAAGCTGTTGTATTTATATCGTATTTTATGCTTCTGGCGTTGACTTCTTAGGCCCTAACTATTCCATCTGGTGGAACAACGCCCTGGGGTGAAGCCTAGGTTGCCCGGAGAGTAGAAATGACCATAACTTTCACACTAGTAGCAATTATACGTTTTATACGATGGAAAAACTGTTGTATTTATATTGTATTTTATTCTTATGGCGTTGAACTCTTAGTCCGTAGCTATTCGATCTGGTGGAGCAACGCCCTAGAGTGAAACCTAGGTTACCCGGTACGTAGAAATGACCATCACTATCAAACTGGTTACAAGTATTTGTTTTATACGATTTAAAAGCTGTTGTATTTATATCGTATTTTATGCTTCTGGCGTTGACTTCTTAGGACCTAACTATTCCATCTGGTGGAACAACGCCCTAGGGTGAAGCCTAGGTTGTCCCGAAAGTAGAAATGACCATAACTTTCACACTGGTAGCAATTATTCGTTTTATACGATGGAAACACTGTTATATTTATATTGTATTTAAGCTTCTGGCGTTGACTTCTGAGGCCGTTGCTATTCGATGTGGTGGAAGAACGCCATAGAGTGAAGCCTAGGTAGCCCGGATCGTAGAAACGACCATAGCTTTCACACTGGTTGCTATCATTCGTTTTATATGATGGAAAAACTGTTGTATTTATATTGTATTTTATGCTTCTGGCGTTCACTTCTTAGGCCCTAACTCTTCGATCTGGTGGAACAACGGCCTAGGGTGAAGCCTAGGTTGCCCGGAACGTAGAAATGTCCATAACTTTTACACTGGTTGCAATTATTCGTTTCATATAATGGAAAAACTGTTCTATTTATTTTATATTTTATGCTTCGGGCGTTGACTTCTAAGGCACTAACTATTCGATCTGGTGGAGCAACGCCCTAGAGTGAAGCCTAGGTTGCCCGGTACGTAGAAGTGAACATCACTATCAAACTGTATCCAATTATTTGTTTTATACGATGGAAAAGCTGTTGTATTTATATCGTATTTTATGCTTCTGGCGTTGACTTCTTAGGCCCTAACTATTCCATCTGGTGGAACAACGCCCTGGGGTGAAGCCTAGGTTGCCCGGAAAGTAGAAATGACCATAACTTTCACACTAGTAGCAATTATTCGTTTTATACGATGGAAAAACTGTTGTATTTATATTGTATTTTATTCTTATGGCGTCGAATTCTTAGTCCGTAGCTATTCGATCTGGTGGAGCAACGCCCTAGAGTGAAACCTAGGTTACCCGGAACGTAGAAATGACAAGTACTTTCATACTGTTTGCAGTTATTCCTGTTATACGATGAAAAAACTTTTGCATCTTTATTGTATTTTATGCTTCTGGCGTTGACTTCTAAGGCCCTAGCTATTCGATTTGGTGGAGCACCGCCCCAGAGTGAAGCCTAGGTTGCCCGGAACGTAGAAATGACCATAACTTCCACACTGGTTGCAATTATTCGTTTTATACGATGGAAAAGCTGTTGTATTTACATCGTTTTTTATGCTCCTGGCGTTGACTTCTTAGGTCCTAACTATTCCATCTGGTGGAACAATGCACTAGGGTAAAGCCCAGGTTTCGCGGAACGTAGAAATGACCATAACTTTCACACTGGTAGCAATTTTTCGTTTTACACGATGGAAAAACTGTTCTATTTATTTTATATTTTATGCTTCGGGCGTTGACTTCTAAGGCCCTAACTATTCGCTCTGGTGGAGCAACGCCCTAGAGTGAAGCCTAGGTTGCCCGGTACGTAGAAATGACCCTCACTATCAAACTGGTTACAAGTATTTGTTTTATACGATGGAAAAGCTGTTGTATTTGTATCGTATTTTATGCTTCGGGCGTTGACTTCTAAGGCCCTAACTATTCGATCTGGTGGAGCAACGCCCTAGAGTGCAGCCTAGGTTGCCCGTAACGTATAAATGACCATAACTTTCACACTGGTTGCTATCATTCGTTTTATATGATGGAAAAACTGTTGTATTTATATTGTATTTTATGCTTCTGGCGTTCACTTCTTAGGCCCTAACTATTCGATCTGGTGGAACAACGCCCTAGGGTGTAGCCTAGGTTGCCCGGAACGTAGAAATGACCATAACTTTTACACTGGTAGCAATTATTCGTTTTATACAAGGGAAAAACTGTTCTACTTATTTTGTATTTTATGCTTCGGGCGTTGACTTCTAAGGACCTAACTATTCGATCTGGTGGAGCAACGCCCTAGAGTGAAGCCTAGGTTGCCCGGAACGTAGAAATAACCATTACCTTCAAATTGTTTGCAATTATTTTCTTTTATACGATGGAAAAGCTGTTGTATTTATATCGTATTTTATGCTTCTGTCGTTGACTTCTATGGCCCTAGCTATTCGATCTAGTGGAGCAACGCCCTAGAGTGAAGCCTAGGTTGCCCGGAACGTAGAAATGACCATCACTTTAAAACTGGTTGCAATTAATCCTGTTATACGATGGAAAAACTGTTGTATTTTTATTGCATTTTATGCTTCGGGCGTTGACTTCTAAGGCCCTAACTATTCAATCTGTTGGAGCAACGCCCTAGAGTGAAGCCTAGGTTGCTCGGAATGTAGAAATGACCATAACTTTCACACTGGTTGCAATTATTCGTTTTATACGATGGAAAGACTGTTGTATTTATATTGTATTTTATGCTTCTGGCGTTCACTTCTTAGGCCCTAACTATTCGATCTGGTGGAACAACGCCCTAGGGTGAAGCCTAGGTTGCCCGGAACGTAGAAATGACCATAACTTTTACACTGGTAGCAATTATTCGTTTTATACAATGGAAAAACTGTTGTATTTATATTGTATTTTATGCTTCTGGCGATGACTTCTTAGGCCCTAACTATTCGATCTGGTGGAGCAATGCCTCCGAGTTAAGTCTAGGATGCCCGAAACGCCGAAATGATCATTACTTTCACGCTTGTTGCAATTATTCCTGTTATACGATGAAAAGACCGTTGTATTTTAATTGTATTTTATGCTTCAGGCGTAGGCTTCTAAGGCCGTAGCTATTGGGTATGGTGGAGCACCGCCCTAGAGTGAAGCCTAGGTTGCTCGGAATATAGAAATGACCATAACTTTCACACTGGTTGCAATTCTTCGTTTTCTTCAATGGAAAAACTGTTGTATTTATATTGTATTTTATGCTTCTGGCGTTCACTTCTTAGGGCCTAACTATTCGATCTGATGGAACAATGCCTTAGGGTGAAGCCTCGGTTGCCCGGAACGTAGAAATGACCATAACTTTTACACTGGTAGCAATTATACGTATTATACAATGGAGAAGCTCTTGTATTTATATTGTATTTTATGCCTCTGGCGTTGACTTCTAAGGCCCTAGCTATTCGATCTAGTGGAGCAACGAGCTAGAGTGAAGCCTAGGTTGCCCGGAACGTAGAAATGACCATCACTTTCAAACTGGTTCCAATTGATCCTGTTATACGATGGAAAAACTGTTGTATTTTTATTGCATTTTATGCTTCGGGCGTTGACCTCTAAGGACCTGACTATTCAATCTGTCGGAGCAACGCCCTAGAGTGAAGCCTAGGTTGCTCGGAATGTAGAAATCACCATAGCTTTCACACTGGTAGCAATTATTCGTTTTATACGATGGAAAAACTGTTGTATTTATATTGTATTTTAAGATTCTGGCGTTCACTTCCTAGGCCCTAACTATTCGATCTGGTGGAACAACGCCCTAGGGTGAAGCCTAGGTTGCCCGGAACGCAGAAATGACCATAACTTTTACACTGGTAGCAATTATTCGTTTTATACAATGGAGAAACTGTTTTATTTATTTTGTATTTTATGCTTCGGGCGTTGACTTCTAAGGCCCTAACTGTTTGATCTGGTGGAGCAACGCCCTAGGGTGAAGCCTAGGTTGCCCGGAACGTAGAATTGACCATTACCTTCACACTGTTTGCAATTATTTTCTTTTATACGATGGAAAAGCTGTTGTATTTATATCGTATTTTATGCTTCTGGCGTTGACTTCTATGGCCCTAGCTATTCGATCTAGTGGAGCAACGCCCTAGAGTGAAGCCTAGGTGGCCCGGAACGTAGAAATGACCATCACTTTCAAACTGGTTGCAATTAATCCTGTTATACGATGGAAAAACTGTTGTATTTTTATAGCATTTTATGCTTCGGGCGATGACTTCTAAGGCCCTAACTATTCAATCTGTTAGAGCAACGCCCTAGAGTGAAGCCTAGGTTGCTCGAAATGTAGAAATGACCATAACTTTCACACTGGTTGCTATTATTCGTTTTATATGATGGAAAAACTGTTGTATTTATATTGTATTTTATGCCTCTGGCGTTCACTTCTTAGGCTCTAACTATTCGATCTGGTGGAACAACGGCCTAGGGTGAAGCCTAGGTTGCCCGGAAAGTAGAAATGACCATAACTTTCACACTGGTTGCTATCATTCGTTTTATATGATGGAAAAACTGTTGTATTTATATTGTATTTTATGCTTCTGGCGTTCACTTCTTAGGCCCTAACTATTCGATCTGGTGGAACAACGGCCTAGTGTGAAGCCTAGGTTGCCGGGAAAGTAGAAATGACCATAACTTTCACACTGGTAGCAATTTTTCGTTTTATACGATGGAAAAACTGTTCTATTTATTTTATATTTTATGCTTGGGGCGTTGACTTCTATGGCCCTAACTATTCGAACTGGTGGAGCAACGCCCTAGAGTGAAGCCTAGGTTGCCCGGTACGTAGAAGTGACCATCACTATCAAACTGGTTGCAATTATTTGTTTTATACGATGGAAAAGCTGTTCTATTTATTTTGTATTTTATGCTTCGGGCGTTGACATCTAAGGCCCTAACTATTCGATCTGGTAGAGTAACGCCCTAGAGTGAAGCCCAGGCAGCCCGGTACGTAGAAATGACCATAACTTTCACACTGGTTGCCAATATTCGTTTTATACAATGGAAAAACTGTTGTACTTATATTGTATTTTATTCTTATGGCGTTCAATTCTAAGTCCCTAGCTATTCGATCTGGTGGAGCAACGCCCTAGAGTGAAACCTAGGTTGCCCGGAAAGTAGAAATGACCATAACTTTCACACCGGTAGCAATTTTTCGTTTTATACGATGGAAAAGTTGTTCTATTTATTTTATATTTTATGCTTCGGGCGTTGACTTCTATGGCCCTAACTATTCGATCTGGTGGAGCAACGCCCTAAAGTGAAGCCTAGGTTGCCCGGTACGTAGAAGTGACCATCACTATCAAACTGGTTGCAATTATTTGTTTTATACGATGGAAAAGCTGTTGTATTTATATCGTATTTTATGCTTCTGGCGTCGACTTCTTAGGCCCTAACTATTCCATCTGGTGGAACAACGCCCTGGGGTGAAGCCTAGGTTGCCCGGAAAGTAGAAATGACCATAACTTTTACACTGGTAGCAATTATTCGTTTTATACAATGGAAAAACTGTTGTATTTATATTGTATTTTATGCTTCTGGCGATGACTTCTTAGGCCCTAACTATTCGATCTGGTGGAGCAATGCCTCCGAGTTAAGTCTAGGATGCCCGAAACGCCGAAATGATCATTACTTTCACGCTTGTTGCAATTATTCCTGTTATACGATGAAAAGACCGTTGTATTTTAATTGTATTTTATGCTTCAGGCGTAGGCTTCTAAGGCCGTAGCTATTGGGTATGGTGGAGCACCGCCCTAGAGTGAAGCCTAGGTTGCTCGGAATATAGAAATGACCATAACTTTCACACTGGTTGCAATTCTTCGTTTTCTTCAATGGAAAAACTGTTGTATTTATATTGTATTTTATGCTTCTGGCGTTCACTTCTTAGGGCCTAACTATTCGATCTGATGGAACAATGCCTTAGGGTGAAGCCTCGGTTGCCCGGAACGTAGAAATGACCATAACTTTTACACTGGTAGCAATTATACGTATTATACAATGGAGAAGCTCTTGTATTTATATTGTATTTTATGCCTCTGGCGTTGACTTCTAAGGCCCTAGCTATTCGATCTAGTGGAGCAACGAGCTAGAGTGAAGCCTAGGTTGCCCGGAACGTAGAAATGACCATCACTTTCAAACTGGTTCCAATTAATCCTGTTATACGATGGAAAAACTGTTGTATTTTTATTGCATTTTATGCTTCGGGCGTTGACTTCTAAGGACCTGACTATTCAATCTGTCGGAGCAACGCCCTAGAGTGAAGCCTAGGTTGCTCGGAATGTAGAAATCGCCATAGCTTTCACACTGGTAGCAATTCTTGGTTTTATACGATGGAAAAACTGTTGTATTTATATTGTATTTTAAGATTCTGGCGTTCACTTCCTAGGCCCTAACTATTCGATCTGGTGGAACAACGCCCTAGGGTGAAGCCTAGGTTGCCCAGAACGCAGAAATGACCATAACTTTTACACTGGTAGCAATTATTCGTTTTATACAATGGAGAAACTGTTTTATTTATTTTGTATTTTATGCTTCGGGCGTTGACTTCTAAGGCCCTAACTGTTTGATCTGGTGGAGCAACGCCCTAGGGTGAAGCCTAGGTTGCCCGGAACGTAGAATTGACCATTACCTTCACACTGTTTGCAATTATTTTCTTTTATACGATGGAAAAGCTGTTGTATTTATATCGTATTTTATGCTTCTGGCGTTGACTTCTATGGCCCTAGCTATTCGATCTAGTGGAGCAACGCCCTAGAGTGAAGCCTAGGTGGCCCGGAACGTAGAAATGACCATCACTTTCAAACTGGTTGCAATTAATCCTGTTATACGATGGAAAAACTGTTGTATTTTTATAGCATTTTATGCTTCGGGCGATGACTTCTAAGGCCCTAACTATTCAATCTGTTGGAGCAACGCCCTAGAGTGAAGCCTAGGTTGCTCGGAATGTAGAAATGACCATAACTTTCACACTGGTTGCTATTATTCGTTTTATATGATGGAAAAACTGTTGTATTTATATTGTATTTTATGCCTCTGGCGTTCACTTCTTAGGCTCTAACTATTCGATCTGGTGGAACAACGGCCTAGGGTGAAGCCTAGGTTGCCCGGAAAGTAGAAATGACCATAACTTTCACACTGGTTGCTATCATTCGTTTTATATGATGGAAAAACTGTTGTATTTATATTGTATTTTATGCTTCTGGCGTTCACTTCTTAGGCCCTAACTATTCGATCTGGTGGAACAACGGCCTAGTGTGAAGCCTAGGTTGCCGGGAAAGTAGAAATGACCATAACTTTCACACTGGTAGCAATTTTTCGTTTTATACGATGGAAAAACTGTTCTATTTATTTTATATTTTATGCTTGGGGCGTTGACTTCTATGGCCCTAACTATTCGAACTGGTGGAGCAACGCCCTAGAGTGAAGCCTAGGTTGCCCGGTACGTAGAAGTGACCATCACTATCACACTGGTTGCCAATATTCGTTTTATACAATGGAAAAACTGTTGTACTTATATTGTATTTTATTCTTATGGCGTTCAATTCTAAGTCCCTAGCTATTCGATCTGGTGGAGCAACGCCCTAGAGTGAAACCTAGGTTGCCCGGAAAGTAGAAATGACCATAACTTTCACACCGGTAGCAATTTTTCGTTTTATACGATGGAAAAGCTGTTCTATTTATTTTATATTTTATGCTTCGGGCGTTGACTTCTATGGCCCTAACTATTCGATCTGGTGGAGCAACGCCCTAAAGTGAAGCCTAGGTTGCCCGGTACGTAGAAGTGACCATCACTATCAAACTGGTTGCAATTATTTGTTTTATACGATGGAAAAGCTGTTGTATTTATATCGTATTTTATGCTTCTGGCGTCGACTTCTTAGGCCCTAACTATTCCATCTGGTGGAACTACGCCCTGGGGTGAAGCCTAGGTTGCCCGGAAAGTAGAAATGACCATAACTTTCACACTGGTAGCAATTATTCGTTTTATACGATGGAAAAACTGTTGTACTTATATTGTATTTTATTCTTATGGCGTTGAATTCTAAGTCCCTAGCTATTCGATCTGGTGGAGCAACGCCCTCGAGTGAAACCTAGGTTACCCGGAACGTAGAAATGACAATTACTTTCATACTGTTTGCAGTTATTCCTGTTATACGATGAAAAAACCTTTGCATCTTTATTATATTTTATGCTTCTGGCGTTGACTTCTAAGGCCCTAGCTATTCGATTTGGTGGAGCACCGCCCTAGAGTGAAGCGTAGGCTGCCCGGAACGTAGAAGTGACCATAACTTCGACACTGGTTGCAATTATTCGTTTTATACGATGGAAAAGCTGTTGTATTTATATCGTTTTTTATGCTCCTGGCGTTGACTTCTTAGGCCCTAACTATTCCATCTGGTGGAACAACGCACTAGGGTAAAGCCCAGATTGCGCGGACCGTAGAAATGACCATAACTTTCACACTGGTAGCAATTTTTCGTTCTATACGATGGAAAAACTGTTCTATTTATTTTATATTTTATGCTTCGGGCGTTGACTTCTAAGGCTCTAACTATTCGATCTGGTGGAGCAACGCCCTAGAGTTAAGCCTAGGTTGCCCGGTAAGTAGAAATGACCATAAGTTTCATACTGGTTGCAATTATTCGTTTTATACGATGGAAAAACTGTTTTATTTATTTTGTATTTTACGCTTCGGGCGTTGACTTCTAAGGCCCTAACTATTCGATCTGGTGGAGCAACGCCCTAGAGTGCAGCCTAGGTTGCCCGGAACGTAGAAATGACCATAGCTTTCACACAGGTTGCTATCATTCGTTTTATATGATGGAAAAACTGTTGTATTTATATTGTATTTTATGCTTCTGGCGTCCACTTCTTAGGCCCTAACTTTCGACCTGGTGGAACAACGCCCTAGAGTGAAGCCTAGGTTGCCCCGAACATAGAAATGACCATTACTTTCACACTGGTTGCAATTATTCGTTTTATACGATGGAAAAGGTGTTGTATTTATATCGTTTTTTATGCTCCTGGCGTTGACTTCTTAGGCCCTAACTATTCGATCTGGTGGTACAACGCCCTAGGGTGAAGCCTAGGTTGCCCGGAACGTAGAAATGACCATAACTTTTACTCTGGCAGCAATTATTCGTTTTATACAATGGAAAAACCGTTCTATTTATTTTGTATTTTATGCTTCGGTCGTTGACTTCTGACGCCGTTGCTATTTGATGTGGTGGAAGAACGCCATAGAGGGAAGCCTAGGTAGCCCGGATCGTAGAAATGTCCATATCTTTCACACTGTTTGCAATTTTTCCTTTTATACGGTGGAAAAACTGTTTTATTTATTTTGTATTTTACGCTTCGGGCGTTGACTTCTAAGGCCCTAACTATTCGATCTGGTGGAGCAACGCCCTAGAGTGCAGCCTAGGTTGACCGGAACGTAGAAATGACCATAACTTCCACACTGGTTGCAATTATTCGTTTTATACGATGGAAAAGCTGTTGTATTTATATCGTTTTTTATGCTCCTGGCGCCGACTTCTTAGGCCCTAACTATTCGATCTGGTGGTACAACGCCCTAGGGTGAAGCCTAGGTTGCCCGGAACGTAGAAATGACCATAACTTTCACACTGGTAGCAATTATTCGTTCTATACGATGGAAAAACTGTTCTATTTATTTTGTATTTTATGCTTCGGGCGTTGACTTCTAAGGCCCTAACTATTCGATCTGGTGGAGCAACGCCCTAGAGTTAAGCCTAGGTTGCCCGGTACGTAGAAATGACCATCACTATCAAACTGGTTACAAGTATTTGTTTTATACGATGGAAAAGCTGTTGTATTTATATCGTATTTTATGCTTCTGGCGTCGACTTCTAAGGCCCTAACTATTCGATCTGGTAGAGCAACGCCCTAGAGTGAAGCCTAGGCTGCCCGGTAAGTAGAAATGACCATAAGTTTCATACTGGTTGCAATTATTCGTTTTATACGATGGAAAAACTGTTTTATTTATTTTGTATTTTACGCTTCGGGCGTTGACTTCTAAGGCCCTAACTGTTTGATCTGGTGGAGCAACGCCCTAGGGTGAAGCCTAGGGTGCCCGGAACGTAGAAATGACCATTACCTTCACACTGTTTGCAATTATTTTCTTTTATACGATGGAAAAGCTGTTGTATTTATATCGTATTTTATGCTTCTGGCGTTGACTTCTATGGCCCTAGCTATTCGATCTAGTGGAGCAACGCCCTAGAGTGAAGCCTAGGTGGCCCGGAACGTAGAAATGACCATCACTATCAAACTGGTTGCAATTAATCCTGTTATACGATGGAAAAACTGTTGTATTTTTATTGCATTTTATGCTTCGGGCGATGACTTCTAAGGCCCTAACTATTCAATCTGTTGGAGCAACGCCCTAGAGTGAAGCCTAGGTTGCTCGGAATGTAGAAATGACCATAACTTTCACACTGGTTGCTATTATTCGTTTTATATGATGGAAAAACTGTTGTATTTATATTGTATTTTATGCCTCTGGCGTTCACTTCTTAGGCCCTAACTATTCGATCTGGTGGAACAACGGCCTAGGGTGAAGCCTAGGTTGCCCGGAAAGTAGAAATGACCATAACTTTCACACTGGTTGCTATCATTCGTTTTATATGATGGAAAAACTGTTGTATTTATATTGTATTTTATGCTTCTGGCGTCCACTTCTTAGGCCCTAACTTTCGACCTGGTGGAACAACGGCCTAGGGTGAAGCCTAGGTTGCCCGGAACGTAGATATGTCCATAACTTTTACACTGGTTGCAATTATTCGTTTTATACGATGGAAAAGGTGTTGTATTTATATCGTTTTTTATGCTCCTGGCGTTGACTTCTTAGGCCCTAACTATTCGATCTGGTGGTACAACGCCCTAGGGTGAAGCCTAGGTTGCCCGGAACGTAGAAATGACCATAACTTTTACTCTGGCAGCAATTATTCGTTTTATACAATGGAAAAACCGTTCTATTTATTTTGTATTTTATGCTTCGGGCGTTGACTTCTGACGCCGTTGCTATTTGATGTGGTGGAAGAACGCCATAGAGGGAAGCCTAGGTAGCCCGGATCGTAGAAATGTCCATATCTTTCACACTGTTTGCAATTTTTCGTTTTATACGGTGGAAAAACTGTTTTATTTATTTTGTATTTTACGCTTCGGGCGTTGACTTCTAAGGCCCTAACTATTCGATCTGGTGGAGCAACGCCCTAGAGTGCAGCCTAGGTTGACTGGAACGTAGAAATGACCATAACTTCCACACTGGTTGCAATTATTCGTTTTATACGATGGAAAAGCTGTTGTATTTATATCGTTTTTTATGCTCCTGGCGCCGACTTCTTAGGCCCTAACTATTCGATCTGGTGGTACAACGCCCTAGGGTGAAGCCTAGGTTGCCCGGAACGTAGAAATGACCATAACTTTCACACTGGTAGCAATTATTCGTTCTATACGATGGAAAAACTGTTCTATTTATTTTGTATTTTATGCTTCGGGCGTTGACTTCTAAGGCCCTAACTATTCGATCTGGTGGAGCAACGCCCTAGAGTTAAGCCTAGGTTGCCCGGTACGTAGAAATGACCATCACTATCAAACTGGTTACTAGTATTTGTTTTATACGATGGAAAAGCTGTTGTATTTATATCGTATTTTATGCTTCTGGCGTCGACTTCTAAGGCCCTAACTATTCGATCTGGTAGAGCAACGCCCTAGAGTGAAGCCTAGGCTGCCCGGTAAGTAGAAATGACCATAAGTTTCATACTGGTTGCAATTATTCGTTTTATACGATGGAAAAACTGTTTTATTTATTTTGTATTTTACGCTTCGGGCGTTGACTTCTAAGGCCCTAACTGTTTGATCTGGTGGAGCAACGCCCTAGGGTGAAGCCTAGGGTGCCCGGAACGTAGAAATGACCATTACCTTCACACTGTTTGCAATTATTTTCTTTTATACGATGGAAAAGCTGTTGTATTTATATCGTATTTTATGCTTCTGGCGTTGACTTCTATGGCCCTAGCTATTCGATCTAGTGGAGCAACGCCCTAGAGTGAAGCCTAGGTGGCCCGGAACGTAGAAATGACCATCACTTTCAAACTGGTTGCAATTAATCCTGTTATACGATGGAAAAACTGTTGTATTTTTATTGCATTTTATGCTTCGGGCGATGACTTCTAAGGCCCTAACTATTCAATCTGTTGGAGCAACGCCCTAGAGTGAAGCCTAGGTTGCTCGGAATGTAGAAATGACCATAACTTTCACACTGGTTGCTATTATTCGTTTTATATGATGGAAAAACTGTTGTATTTATATTGTATTTTATGCCTCTGGCGTTCACTTCTTAGGCCCTAACTATTCGATCTGGTGGAACAACGGCCTAGGGTGAAGCCTAGGTTGCCCGGAAAGTAGAAATGACCATAACTTTCACACTGGTTGCTATGATTCGTTTTATATGATGGAAAAACTGTTGTATTTATATTGTATTTTATGCTTCTGGCGTTCACTTCTTAGGCCCTAACTATTCGATCTGGTGAAACAACGGCCTAGGGTGAAGCCTAGGTTGCCGGGAAAGTAGAAATAACCATAACTTTCACACTGGTAGCAATTTTTCGTTTTATACGATGGAAAAACTGTTCTATTTATTTTATATTTTATGCTTCGGGCGTTGACTTCTATGGCCCTAACTATTCGATCTGGTGGAGCAACGCCCTAGAGTGAAGCCTAGGTTGCCCGGTACGTAGAAGTGACCATCACTATCAAACTGGTTGCAATTATTTGTTTTATACGATGGAAAAGCTGTTCTATTTATTTTGTATTTTATGCTTCTGGCGTCGACTTCTTAGGACCTAAACATTCCACCTGGTGGTGCAACGCCCTAGGGTGAAGCCTAGGTTGTCCGGAAAGTAGAAATGACCATAACTTTCACACTGGTGGCAATTATTCGTTTTATACGATGGAAAAACTGTTCTATTTATTTTGTATTTTATGCTTCGGGCGTTGACTTCTAAGGCCCTAACTATGCGATCTGGTAGAGCAACGCCCTAGAGTGAAGCCTAGGTTGCCCGGTAAGTAGAAATGACCATAAGTTTCATACTGGTTGCAATTATTCGTTTTATACGATGGAAAAACTGTTTTATTTATTTTGTATTTTACGCTTCGGGCGTTGACTTCTAAGGCCCTAACTATTCGATCTGGTGGAGCAACGCCCTAGAGTGCAACCTAGGTTGCCCGGAACGTAGAAATGACCATAGCTTTCACACTGGTTGCTATCATTCGTTTTATATGATGGAAAAACTGTTGTATTTATATTGTATTTTATGCTTCTGGCGTCCACTTCTTAGGCCCTAACTTTCGACCTGGTGGAACAACGGCCTAGGGTGAAGCCTAGGTTGCCCGGAACGTAGATATGTCCATAACTTTTACACTGGTTGCAATTATTCGTTTTATACGATGGAAAAGGTGTTGTATTTATATCGTTTTTTATGCTCCTGGCGTTGACTTCTTAGGCCCTAACTATTCGATCTGGTGGTACAACGCCCTAGGGTGAAGCCTAGGTTGCCCGGAACGTAGAAATGACCATAACTTTTACTCTGGCAGCAATTATTCGTTTTATACAATGGAAAAACCGTTCTATTTATTTTGTATTTTATACTTCGGGCGTTGACTTCTGACGCCGTTGCTATTTGATGTGGTGGAAGAACGCCATAGAGGGAAGCCTAGGTAGCCCGGATCGTAGAAATGTCCATATCTTTCACACTGTTTGCAATTTTTCGTTTTATACGGTGGAAAAACTGTTTTATTTATTTTGTATTTTACGCTTCGGGCGTTTACTTCTTAGGCCCTAACTATTCGATCTGGTGGAGCAACGCCCTAGAGTGCAGCCTAGGTTGCCCGGAACGTAGATATGTCCATAACTTTTACGCTGGTTGCTATTATTCGTTTTATACGATGGAAAAACTGTTGTACTTATATTGTATTTTATTCTTATGGCGTTGAATTCTAAGTCCTAGCTATTCGATCTGGTGGAGCAACGCCCTAGAGTGAAACCTAGGTTACCCGGAACGTAGAAATGACAAGTACTTTCATACTGTTTGCAGTTATTCCTGTTATACGATGAAAAAACTTTTGCATCTTTATTGTATTATATGCTTCTGGCGTTGACTTCTAAGGCCCTAGCTATTCGATTTGGTGGAGCACCGCCCTAGAGTGAAGCCCAGGTTGCCCGGAACGTAGAAATGACCATAACTTCCACACTGGTTGCAATTATTCGTTTTATACGATGGAAAAGCTGTTGTATTTATATCGTTTTTTATGCTCCTGGCGTCGACTTCTTAGGCCCTAACTATTCGATCTGGTGGTACAACGCCCTAGGGTGAAGCCTAGGTTGCCCGGAACGTAGAAATGACCATAACTTTCACACTGGTAGCAATTATTCGTTCTATACGATGGAAAAACTGTTCTATTTATTTTGTATTTTATGCTTCGGGCGTTGACTTCTAAGGCCCTAACTATTCGATCTGGTGGAGCAACGCCCTAGAGTTAAGCCTAGGTTGCCCGGTACGTAGAAATGACCATCACTATCAAACTGGTTACTAGTATTTGTTTTATACGATGGAAAAGCTGTTGTATTTATATCGTATTTTATGCTTCTGGCGTCGACTTCTAAGGCCCTAACTATTCGATCTGGTAGAGCAACGCCCTAGAGTGAAGCCTAGGCTGCCCGGTAAGTAGAAATGACCATAAGTTTCATACTGGTTGCAATTATTCGTTTTATACGATGGAAAAACTGTTTTATTTATTTTGTATTTTACGCTTCGGGCGTTGACTTCTAAGGCCCTAACTGTTTGATCTGGTGGAGCAACGCCCTAGGGTGAAGCCTAGGGTGCCCGGAACGTAGAAATGACCATTACCTTCACACTGTTTGCAATTATTTTCTTTTATACGATGGAAAAGCTGTTGTATTTATATCGTATTTTATGCTTCTGGCGTTGACTTCTATGGCCCTAGCTATTCGATCTAGTGGAGCAACGCCCTAGAGTGAAGCCTAGGTGGCCCGGAACGTAGAAATGACCATCACTTTCAAACTGGTTGCAATTAATCCTGTTATACGATGGAAAAACTGTTGTATTTTTATTGCATTTTATGCTTCGGGCGATGACTTCTAAGGCCCTAACTATTCAATCTGTTGGAGCAACGCCCTAGAGTGAAGCCTAGGTTGCTCGGAATGTAGAAATGACCATAACCTTCACACTGGTTGCTATTATTCGTTTTATATGATGGAAAAACTGTTGTATTTATATTGTATTTTATGCCTCTGGCGTTCACTTCTTAGGCCCTAACTATTCGATCTGGTGGAACAACGGCCTAGGGTGAAGCCTAGGTTGCCCGGAAAGTAGAAATGACCATAACTTTCACACTGGTTGCTATGATTCGTTTTATATGATGGAAAAACTGTTGTATTTATATTGTATTTTATGCTTCTGGCGTTCACTTCTTAGGCCCTAACTATTCGATCTGGTGAAACAACGGCCTAGGGTGAAGCCTAGGTTGCCGGGAAAGTAGAAATAACCATAACTTTCACACTGGTAGCAATTTTTCGTTTTATACGATGGAAAAACTGTTCTATTTATTTTATATTTTATGCTTCGGGCGTTGACTTCTATGGCCCTAACTATTCGATCTGGTGGAGCAACGCCCTAGAGTGAAGCCTAGGTTGCCCGGTACGTAGAAGTGACCATGACTATCAAACTGGTTGCAATTATTTGTTTTATACGATGGAAAAGCTGTTCTATTTATTTTGTATTTTATGCTTCTGGCGTCGACTTCTTAGGACCTAAACATTCCACCTGGTGGTACAACGCCCTAGGGTGAAGCCTAGGTTGTCCGGAAAGTAGAAATGACCATAACTTTCACACTGGTGGCAATTATTCGTTTTATACGATGGAAAAACTGTTCTATTTATTTTGTATTTTATGCTTGGGGCGTTGACTTCTAAGGCCCTAACTATGCGATCTGGTAGAGCAACGCCCTAGAGTGAAGCCTAGGTTGCCCGGTAAGTAGAAATGACCATAAGTTTCATACTGGTTGCAATTATTCGTTTTATACGATGGAAAAACTGTTTTATTTATTTTGTATTTTACGCTTCGGGCGTTGACTTCTAAGGCCCTAACTATTCGATCTGGTGGAGCAACGCCCTAGAGTGCAACCTAGGTTGCCCGGAACGTAGAAATGACCATAGCTTTCACACTGGTTGCTATCATTCGTTTTATATGATGGAAAAACTGTTGTATTTATATTGTATTTTATGCTTCTGGCGTCCACTTCTTAGGCCCTAACTTTCGACCTGGTGGAACAACGGCCTAGGGTGAAGCCTAGGTTGCCCGGAACGTAGATATGTCCATAACTTTTACACTGGTTGCAATTATTCGTTTTATACGATGGAAAAGGTGTTGTATTTATATCGTTTTTTATGCTCCTGGCGTTGACTTCTTAGGCCCTAACTATTCGATCTGGTGGTACAACGCCCTAGGGTGAAGCCTAGGTTGCCCGGAACGTAGAAATGACCATAACTTTTACTCTGGCAGCAATTATTCGTTTTATACAATGGAAAAACCGTTCTATTTATTTTGTATTTTATACTTCGGGCGTTGACTTCTGACGCCGTTGCTATTTGATGTGGTGGAAGAACGCCATAGAGGGAAGCCTAGGTAGCCCGGATCGTAGAAATGTCCATATCTTTCACACTGTTTGCAATTTTTCGTTTTATACGGTGGAAAAACTGTTTTATTTATTTTGTATTTTACGCTTCGGGCGTTGACTTCTAAGGCCCTAACTATTCGATCTGGTGGAGCAACGCCCTAGAGTGCAGCCTAGGTTGCCCGGAACGTAGATATGTCCATAACTTTTACGCTGGTTGCTATTATTCGTTTTATACGATGGAAAAACTGTTGTACTTATATTGTATTTTATTCTTATGGCGTTGAATTCTAAGTCCTAGCTATTCGATCTGGTGGAGCAACGCCCTAGAGTGAAACCTAGGTTACCCGGAACGTAGAAATGACAAGTACTTTCATACTGTTTGCAGTTATTCCTGTTATACGATGAAAAAACTTTTGCATCTTTATTGTATTATATGCTTCTGGCGTTGACTTCTAAGGCCCTAGCTATTCGATTTGGTGGAGCACCGCCCTAGAGTGAAGCCCAGGTTGCCCGGAACGTAGAAATGACCATAACTTCCACACTGGTTGCAATTATTCGTTTTATACGATGGAAAAGCTGTTGTATTTATATCGTTTTTTATGCTCCTGGCGTCGACTTCTTAGGCCCTAACTATTCGATCTGGTGGTACAACGCCCTAGGGTGAAGCCTAGGTTGCCCGGAACGTAGAAATGACCATAACTTTCACACTGGTAGCAATTATTCGTTCTATACGATGGAAAAACTGTTCTATTTATTTTGTATTTTATGCTTCGGGCGTTGACTTCTAAGGCCCTAACTATTCGATCTGGTGGAGCAACGCCCTAGAGTTAAGCCTAGGTTGCCCGGTACGTAGAAATGACCATCACTATCAAACTGGTTACAAGTATTTGTTTTATACGATGGAAAAGCTGTTGTATTTATACCGTATTTTATGCTTCTGGCGTCGACTTCTAAGGCCCTAACTATTCGATCTGGTGGAGCAACGCCCTAGAGTGAAGCCTAGGTTGCCCGGTACGTAGAAGTGACCATCACTATCAAACTGGTTGCAATTATTTGTTTTATACGATGGAAAAGCTGTTCTATTTATTTTGTATTTTATGCTTCGGGCGTTGACTTCTAAGGCCCTAACTATTCGATCTGGTAGAGCAACGCCCTAGAGTGAAGCCCAGGTTGCCCGGTACGTAGAAATGACCATAACTTTCACACTGGTTGCCATTATTCGTTTTATACGATGGAAAAACTGTTGTACTTATATTGTATTTTATTCTTATGGCGTTGAATTGTAAGTCCCTAGCTATTCGATCTGGTGGAGCAACGCCCTAGAGTGAAACCTAGGTTACCCGGAACGTAGAAATGACAAGTACTTTCATACTGTTTGCAGTTATTCCTGTTATACGATGAAAAAACCTTTGCATCTTTATTATATTTTATGCTTCTGGCGTTGACTTCTAAGGCCCTAGCTATTCGATTTGGTGGAGCACCGCCCTAGAGTGAAGCCTAGGTTGCCCGTAACGTAGAAGTGACCATAACTTCGACACTGGTTGCAATTATTCGTTTTATACGATGGAAAAGCTGTTGTATTTATATCGTTTTTTATGCTCCTGGCGTTGACTTCTTAGGCCCTAACTATTCCATCTGGTGGAACAACGCACTAGGGTAAAGCCCAGATTGCTCGGAACGTAGAAATGACCATAACTTTCACACTGGTAGCAATTTTTCGTTCTATACGATGAAAAACTGTTCTATTTATTTTATATTTTATGCTTCGGGCGTTGACTTCTAAGGCTCTAACTATTCGATCTGGTGGAGCAACGCCCTAGAGTTAAGCCTAGGTTGCCCGGTAAGTAGAAATGACCATCACTATCAAACTGGTTACAATTATTTGTTTTATACGATGGAAAAGCTGTTGTATTTATATCGTATTTTATGCTTCTGGCGTCGACTTCTTAGGACCTAACCATTCCACCTGGTGGTACAACGCCCTAGGGTGAAGCCTAGGTTGTCCGGAAAGTAGAAATGACCATAACTTTCACACTGGTGGCAATTATTCGTTTTATACGATGGAAAAACTGTTCTATTTATTTTGTATTTTATGCTTCGGGCGTTGACTTCTAAGGCCCTAACTATGCGATCTGGTAGAGCAACGCCCTAGAGTGAAGCCTAGGTTGCCCGGTAAGTAGAAATGACCATAAGTTTCATACTGGTTGCAATTATTCGTTTTATACGATGGAAAAACTGTTTTATTTATTTTGTATTTTACGCTTCGGGCGTTGACTTCTAAGGCCCTAACTATTCGATCTGGTGGAGCAACGCCCTAGAGTGCAGCCTAGGTTGCCCGGAACGTAGAAATGACCATAGCTTTCACACTGGTTGCTATCATTCGTTTTATACGATGGAAAAACTGTTTTATTTATTTTGTATTTTACGCTTCGGGCGTTGACTTCTAAGGCCCTAACTATTCGATCTGGTGGAGCAACGCCCTAGAGTGCAGCCTAGGTTGCCCGGAACGTAGATATGTCCATAACTTTTACACTGGTTGCTATTATTCGTTTTATACGATGGAAAAACTGTTGTACTTATATTGTATTTTATTCTTATGGCGTTGAATTCTAAGTCCCTAGCTATTCGATCTGGTGGAGCAACGCCCTAGAGTGAAACCTAGGTTACCCGGAACGTAGAAATGACAAGTACTTTCATACTGTTTGCAGTTATTCCTGTTATACGATGAAAAAACTTTTGCATCTTTATTGTATTTTATGCTTCTGGCGTTGGCTTCTAAGGCCCTAGCTATTCGATTTGGTGGAGCACCGCACTAGAGTGAAGCCCAGGTTGCCCGGAACGTAGAAATGACCATAACTTCCACACTGGTTGCAATTATTCGTTTTATACGATGGAAAAGCTGTTGTATTTATATCGTTTTTTATGCTCCTGGCGTCGACTTCTTAGGCCCTAACTATTCGATCTGGTGGTACAACGCCCTAGGGTGAAGCCTAGGTTGCCCGGAACGTAGAAATGACCATAACTTTCACACTGGTAGCAATTATTCGTTCTATACGATGGAAAAACTGTTCTATTTATTTTGTATTTTATGCTTCGGGCGTTGACTTCTAAGGCCCTAACTATTCGATCTGGTGGAGCAACGCCCTAGAGTTAAGCCTAGGTTGCCCGGTACGTAGAAATGACCATCACTATCAAACTGGTTACAAGTATTTGTTTTATACGATGGAAAAGCTGTTGTATTTATATCGTATTTTATGCTTCTGGCGTCGACTTTTAAGGCCCTAACTATTCGATCTGGTAGAGCAACGCCCTAGAGTGAAGCCTAGGCTGCCCGGTAAGTAGAAATGACCATAAGTTTCATACTGGTTGCAATTATTCGTTTTATACGATGGAAAAACTGTTTTATTTATTTTGTATTTTACGCTTCGGGCGTTGACTTCTAAGGCCCTAACTATTCGATCTGGTGGAGCAACACCCTAGAGTGCAGCCTAGGTTGCCCGGAACGTAGAAATGACCATAGCTTTCACACTGGTTGCTATCATTCGTTTTATATGATGGAAAAACTGTTGTATTTATATTGTATTTTATGCTTCTGGCGTTGACTTCTTAGGCCCTAACTATTCGATCTGGTAGAGCAACGCCCTAGAGTGAAGCCCAGGTTGCCCGGTACGTAGAAATGACCATAACTTTCACACTGGTTGCTATTATTCGTTTTATACGATGGAAAAACTGTTGTACTTATATTGTATTTTATTCTTATGGCGTTGAATTGTAAGTCCCTAGCTATTCGATCTGGTGGAGCAACGCCCTAGAGTGAAACCTAGGTTACCCGGAACGTAGAAATGACAAGTACTTTCATACTGTTTGCAGTTATTCCTGTTATACGATGAAAAAACCTTTGCATCTTTAATATATTTTATGCTTCTGGCGTTGACTTCTAAGGCCCTAGCTATTCGATCTGGTGGAACAACGCCCTAGGGTGAAGCCTAGGTTGCCTGGAACGTAGAAATGACCATAACCTTTACACTGGTAGCAATTATTCGTTTTATACAGTGGAAAAACTGTTCTATTTATTTTGTATTTTATGCTTCTGGCGTTGACTTCTATGGCCCTAACTATTCGATCTAGTGGAGCAACGCCCTAGAGTGAAGCCTAGGTTGCCCGGAACGTAGAAATGACCATCGCTTTCAAACTGGTTGCAATTAATCCTGTTATACGATGGTAAAACTGTGGTAATTTTATTGCATTTTATGCTTCGGGCGTTGACTTCTATGGCCCTAACTATTCAATCTGTTGGAGCAACGACCTAGAGTGAAGCCTAGGTTCCTCGGAATGTAGAAATGTCCATAACTTTCACACTGGTTGCAATTATTAGTTTCATACGATGGAAAAACTGTTGTATTTATATTGTATTTAATGCTTCTGGCGTTGACTTCTTAGGCCCTAACACTTCGATCTGGTGGATCAACGCCCTACAGTGAAGCCTAGGTTGCCCGGAACGTAGGTATGACCATAACCTTCACACAGGTTGCAATTATTCGTTTTATACGGTGTAAAGGCTGTTGTATTTATTTTGTATTTTATTCTTCTGGAGTTGACTTCTTAGGCCCTAGCTATTCGATCTGGTAGAACAACGCCGTAGAGTGAAGCCTAGGTTGCCCGGAACGCAGAAATGACCATTACTTTCACACTGTTTGCAATTATCCCTTTTATACGATCGAAATGCTGCTGTATTTATATCGTATTTTATGCTTCTGGCGTTGACTTCTAAGGACGTAACTATTCGATCTGGTGGAGCAACGACCTAGAGTGAAGCCTAGGTTGCTCGGAATGTAGAAATGACCATAACTTTCACACTGGTTGCAATTATTCGTTTTATACGATGGAAAAGCTGTTGTATATATATTTTATTTTATGCTTCTGGCGTTCACTTCTTAGGCCCTACCTATTCGACCTGGTGGAACAACGCCCTAGGCTGAAGCCTAGGTTGCCCGGAACGTAGAAATGACCATAACTTTTACACTGGTAGCAATTATTCGTTTTATACAATGGAAAAACTGTTGTATTTATATCGTATTTTATGCTTCTGGCGTTGACTTCTTAGGCCCTAACTATTCCATCTGGTGGAACAACGCCCTAGGGTGAAGCCTAGGTTGCCTGGAACGTAGAAATGACCATAACCTTTACACTGGTAGCAATTATTCGTTTTATACAGTGGAAAAACTGTTCTATTTATTTTGTATTTTATGCTTCAGGCGTAGGCTTCTAAGGCCGTAGCTATTCGATATGGTGCAGCACCGCCCTAGAGTGAAGCCTAGGTTGCCCGGAACGTAGAAATGACCATCACTTTGAAACTGGTTGCAATTAATCCTGTTATACGATGGAAAAACTGTTGTATTTTTATTGCATTTTATGCTTCGGGCGTTGACTTCTAAGGCCCTAACTATTCAATCTGTTGGTGCAACGCCCTAGAGTGAAGCCTAGGTTGCTCGGAATGCAGATATGACCATTACTTTCACACTGGTTGCAATTATTCGTTTTATACGATGGAAAAACTGTTGTATTTATATTGTATTTTATGCTTCTGGCGTTCACTTGTTAGGCCCTAACTATTCGATCTGGTGGAACAACGCCCTAGGGTGAAGCCTAGGCTGCCCGGAACGTAGAAATGACCATCACTTTCGCGCGGGTTGCAATTATTCCTGTTATAGAATGTAAAGACTGTTGCATTTTTATTGTATTTTATGCTTCAGGCGTTGACTTCTGAGGCCGTAGCTATTCGAAGTGGTGGAAGAACGCCATAGAGTGAAGCGTAGGTTGCCCGGAACGTAGAAATGTCCATATCTTTCTCACTGTTTGCAATTGTTCATTTTATACGATGGCAAAGCTGTTGTATTTATATTGTATTTTATGCTTCTGGCGTTGACTTCTTAGGCCCTAACTATTCGATCTGGTGGAGCAATTCCTCAGAGTTAAGTCTAGGATGCCCGAAACGCCGAAATGATCATTACTTTCACGCTTGATGCAATTATTCCTGTTATACGATGAAAAGACCGTTGTATTTTTATTGTATTTTATGCTTCAGGCGTAGGCTTCTAAGGCCGTAGCTATTCGATATGGTGGAGCACCGCCCTAGATTGAGGCCTAGGTTGCTCGGAACGTAGAAATGACCACTACATTCACACTGTTTGCAATTATTCATTTTATACGATGGAAAAGCTGTTGTATTTATATCGTATTTTATGCTTCGGGCGTTGACTTCTTAGGCCCTAACATTTCGATCTGGTGGAGCAACGCCCTACAGTGAAGCCTAGGTTGCCCGTAACGTAGATATGACCATAACCTTCACACAGGTTGCAATTATTCGTTTTATACGGTGTAAAGGCTGTTGTACTTATTTTGTATTTTATTCTTCTGGTGTTGACTTCTTAGGCCCTAACATTTCGATCTGGTGGAGCAACGACCTACAGTGAAGCCTAGGTTGCCCGGAACGTAGAAATGACCATAAGTTTCATAATGGTTGCTATTATTCGTTTTATACGATGGAAAAACTGTTATAAATATATTGTATTTTATGCTTCAGGCGTTGACTTCTGAGGCAGTAGCTATTTGATGTGGTAGAAGAACGCCATAGAGTGAAGCCTAGGTTGCCCGGAACGTGGAAATGTCCATATCCTTCACACTGTTTGCAATTATTCATTTTATACGGTGGCAAAGCTGTTGAATTTATATTGTATTTTATGCTTCTGGCGTTGACTCCTTAGGCCCTAACTATTCGATCTGGTGGAGCAATGCCTCAGAGTTAAGTCTAGGATGCCCGAAACGCCGAAATGATCATTACTTTCACGCTTGTTGCAATTATTCCTGTTATACGATGAAAAGACCGTTGAATTTTTATTGTATTTTATGCTTCAGGCGTAGGCTTCTAAGGCGGTAACTATTCGATATGGTGGAGCACCGCCCTAGAGTGAAGCCTAGGTTGCCCGGAACGTAGAAATGACCATAACTTTTACACTGGTAGCAATTATTCGTTTTATACGATGGAAAAGCTGTTGTATTTATATTGTATTTTATGCTTCTGGCGTTCACTTCTTAGGCCCTAACTATTCGATCTGGTGGAACAACGCCCTAGGGTGAAGCCAAGGTTTCCCGGAACGTAGAAATGACCATCACTTTCAAACTGGTTGCAATTAATCCTGTTATACGATGGAAAAACTGTTGTATTTATATTGTATTTTATGCTACTGGCGTTGACTTCTAAGGACCTAACTATTCGATCTGGTGGAGCAACACCCTAGAGTGAAGACTAGGTTGCCCGGTACGTAGAAGTGACCATCACTATCAAACTGGTTGCAATTATTTGTTTCATACGATGGAAAAGCTGTTGTATTTATATCGTATTTTATGCTTCTGGCGTTGACTTCTTAGGCCCTAACTATTCCATCTGGTGGAACAACGCCCTAGGGTGAAGCCTAGGTTGCCCGGAAAGAAGAAATGACCATAACTTTCACACTGGTAGCAATTATTCGTTTTATACGATGGAAAAACTGTTCTATTTATTTTGTATTTTATGCTTCGGGCGTTGACTTCTAAGGCCCTAACTATTCGATCTGGTGGAGCAACGCCCTAGAGTGAAGCCTAGGTTGCCAGGTACGTACAAATGACCATCACTATCAAACTGGGTGCAATTATTTGTTATATACGATGGAAAAGCTGTTGTATTTATATCGTATTTTATGCTTCTGGCGTTCACTTCTTAGGCCCTAACTATTCGATCTGGTGGTACAACGACCTAGGGTGAAGCCTAGGTTGCTCGGAAAGTAGAAATGACCATAACTTTCACACTGGTAGCAATTATTCGTTTTATACGATGGAAAAACTGTTGTATTTTTATTGCATTTTATGCTTCGGGCGTTGACTTCTAAGGCCCTAACTATTCAATCTGTTGGAGCAACGCCCTAGAGTGAAGCCTAGGTTGCCCGGAACGTAGAAATGACCATAACTTTTACACTGGTAGCAATTATTCGTTTTATACAATGGAAAAACTGTTGTATTTATATGGTATTTTATGCTTCTGGCGTTGACTTCTTAGGCCCTAACTATTCGATCTGGTGGAGCAATGCCTCAGAGTTAAGTCTAGGATGCCCGAAACGCCGAAATGATCATTACTTTCACGCTTGTTGCAATTATTCCTGTTATACGATGAAAAGACCGTTGTATTTTTATTGTATTTTATGCTTCAGGCGTAGGCTCCTAAGGCCGTAGCTATCCGATATGGTGGAGCACCGCCCTAGAGTGAAGCCTAGGTTGCCCGGAACGTAGAAATGACCATAACTTTTACACTGGTAGCAATTATTCGTTTTATACGATGGAAAAGCTGTTGTATTTATATTGTATTTTATGCTTCTGGCGTTCACTTCTTAGGCCCTAACTGTTTGATCTGGTGGAGCAACGCCCTAGAGTGAAGCCTAGGTTGCCCGGAACGTAGAAATGACCATTACTTTCACACTGTTTGCAATTATTCCTTTTATACGATGGAAAAGCTGTTGTATTTTTATTGCATTTTATGCTTTGGGCGATGACTTCTAAGGCCCTAGCTATTCAATCTGTTGGAGCAACGCCCTAGAGTGAAGCCTAGGTTGCTCGGAATGTAGAAATGACCATAACTTTCACACTGGTTGCAATTATTCGTTTTATACGATGGAAAAACTGTTGTATTTATATTGTATTTTATGCTTCTGGCGTTCACTTCTTAGGCCCTAACTATTAAATCTGGTGCAACAACGCCCTAGGGTGAAGCCTAGGTTGCCCGGAACGTAGAAATGACCATAACTTTTACACTGGTAGCAATTATTCGTTTTATACAATGGAAAAACTGTTGTATTTATATGGTATTTTATGCTTCTGGCGTTGACTTCCTAGGCCCTAACTATTCGATCTGGTGGAGCAATGCCTCAGAGTTAAGCCTAGGATGCCCGAAACGCCGAAATGATCATTACTTTCACGCTTGTTGCAATTATTCCTGTTATACGATGAAAAGACCGTTGTATTTTTATTGTATTTTATGCTTCAGGCGTAGGCTTCTAAGGCCGCAGCTATTCGATATGGTGGAGCACCGCCCTAGAGTGTAGCCTAGGTTGCCCGGAACGTAGAAATGACCGTCACTATCAAACTGGTTGCCATTATTTGTTTTATACGATGGAAAAGCTGTTGTATTTATATCGTATTTTATGCTTCTGGCGTTGACTTCTTAGGCCCTAACTATTCCATCTGGTGGAACAACGCCCTAGGGTGAAGCCTAGGTTGCCCGGAACGTAGAAATGACCATAACTTTTACACTGGCAGCAATTATTCGTTTTATACAATGGAAAAACCGTTCTATTTATTTTGTATTTTATGCTTCGGGCGTTGACTTCTAAGGCGCTAACTGTTTGATCTGGTGGAGCATCGCCGTAGAGTGAAGCCTATGTTGCCCGGAACGTAGAAATGACCATAACTTTCACACTGGTTGCTATTATTCGTTTTATAGGATGGAAAAACTGTTGTATTTATTTTGTACTTTATGCTTCGGGCGTTGACTTCTAAGGCCCTAACTATTCGATCTGGTGGAGCAACGCCCTAGAGTGAAACCTAGGTTGCTCGGAAAGTATAAATGACCATAACTATCACACTGGTAGCAATTATTCGTTTTATACGATGGAAAAACTGTTGTATTTTTATTGCATTTTATGCTTCGGGCGTTGACTTCTAAGGCCCTAACTATTCAAGCTGTTGGAGCAACGCCCTAGAGTGAAGCCTAGGTTGCTCGGAATGTAGAAATGACCATAACTTTCACACTGGTTGCAATTATTCGTTTTATACGATGGAAAAACTGTTGTATTTATATTGTATTTTATGCTTCTGGCGTTCACTTCTTAGGCCCTAACTATTCAATCTGGTGGAACAAGGCCCTAGGGTGAAGCCTAGGTTGACCGGAACGTAGAAATGACCATAACTTTTACACTGGTAGCAATTATTCGTCTGATACAATGGAAAAACTGTTGTATTTATATGGTATTTTATGTTTCTGGCGTTGACTTCTTAGGCCCTAACTATTCGATCTGGTAGAGCAATGCCTCAGAGTTAAGTCTAGGATGCCCGAAACGCCGAAATGATCATTACTTTCACGCTTGTTGCAATTATTCCTGTTATACGATGAAAAGACCGTTGTATTTTTATTGTATTTTATGCTTCAGGCGTAGGCTTCTAAGGCCGTAACTATTCCATATGGTGGAGCACCGCCCTAGAGTGAAGCCTAGGTTGCCCGGAACGTAGAAATGACCATAACTTTTACACTGGTAGCAATTATTCGTTTTATACGATGGAAAAGCTGTTGTATTTATATTGTATTTTATGCTTCTGGCGTTCACTTCTTAGGCCGTAACTGTTTGATCTGGTGGAGCAACGCCCTAGAGTGAAGCCTAGGTTGCCGGAACGTCGAAATGACCAGAACTCTCACACTGGTTGCAATTATTCGTTTTATACCATGGAAAATCTGTTGTATTTATATCGTATTTTATGCTTCTGGCGTTGACTTCTTAGGCCCTAACTATTCGACCTGGTGGAGCAACGCCCTAGAGTGAAACCTAGGTTGCCGAGAACGTAGAAATGACCATTACATTCACACTGGTTGCAATTATTCCTGTTATACGATGAAAAAACTGTTGTATTTTTATTGCATTCTATGCTTCTGGCGTTTAATTCTAAGTCGCTAGCTATTTGACCTGTTGGAGCAACGACCTAGAGTGAAGCCCAGGTTGCCCGGAACGTAGAAATGACCATTACTTTCACACTGTTTGCTATTATTCATCTTGTACGATGGAAAAGCTGTTGTATTTATATTGTATTTTATGCCTCTGGCGTTGACTTCTAAGGCCGTAGCTATTAGATGTGGTGGAGCAACGCCCTAGAGTGACGCCTAGGTTGCCCGGAACGTAGAAATGACCATTACTTTCACAATGTTAGCAACTACTCATTTTATACGATGGAATAACTGTTGTATTTATATTGTATTTTATCCTTCTGGCGTTGAGTTCTAAGTCCCTAGCTATTCGATCTGGTAGAGCAACGCCCTAGAGTGAAACCAAGGTTATCCGAAACGTAGAAGTGACCAGTACATTCACACTGGTTGCAGTTATTCCTGTAAAACGATGGAAAAACGGTTGCATCTTTATTGTATTTTATGCTTCTGGCGATGACTTCTAAGGCCCTAACTATTCGACCTCGTGGAGCCACGCCCTTGGGTGAAGCCTAGGTTGGCCGGAATGTAGAAATGTCCATAACTTTCACACTGGTTGCTATTATTCGTTTTATACGATTGAAAAGCTGTTGTATTTATATTGTATTTTATGCTTCTGGCGCTGACTTCTTAGGCCCTAACTATTCCCTCTGGTGGATCAACGCCCTAAAGTGAAACCTACGTTGACCGGAACGTAGAAATGACCATTACTTTCACACTGGTTGCAATTATTCCTGTTATACGATGGAAAAACTGTTTTATTATAATTGTATTTTATGCTTTTAGCGAAGAATTCTAAGTCACTAGCTATTCGATCTGGTGGAGCAACGCCCTAGAGTGACGCCTAGTTTGCTCGGAACCTAGAAATGACCATTACCTTCACACTGGTTGCAGTTATTCGTTTTATACAATGGAAAGACTGTTCTATTTATTTTGCATTTTATGCTTCGGGCGTTGACTTCTAAGGCCCTAGCTATTCCATCTGGTGGAGCAACACCCTAGCGTGAAGCCTAGGTTGCCCGGAACGTAGAAATGACCATTACTACCACACTGTTTGCAAATATACATTATATACCATGGAAAAGCTGTTGTACTTATATTGTAATTTATGCTTCTGGCGTTGACTTCTTAGGCCGTAACTATTTGATCTGGTGGAGCACCGCCCTAGACTGAAGCCTAGGTTGCCCGGAACGTAGAACATACCATTACCTTCACACTGGTTGCAATTATTCCTGTTATACGATGGAAAAACTGTTGCACCTTTATTGTATTTTATGCTTCTGGCGTTGACTTCATAGGCCCTAACTGTTCGATCTGGTGGAGCAACGTCATAGAGTGAAGCCTAGGTTGACCGCAACGTAGAAATGACCATAACTTTCACACTGGTTACCATTATTCGTTTTATACGATGGAAAGGCTGTTGAATTTATATCGTATTTTATGCTTCTGGCGTTGACTTCTTAGGCCCTAACTATTCCATCTGGTGGAACAACGCCCTAGGGTGAAGCCTAGGTTGCCCGGAACGTAGAAATGACCAGTACTTTCACACTGGTTGCAGTTATTCGTTTTATACGATGGAAAAACTGTTCTATTTATTTTGCATTTTATGCTTCGCGCGTTAACTTCTAAGGCGCTAACTATTCAATCTGTTGGAGCAACGCCCTAGGGTGTATCCTAGGTTGCCCGGAAAGTAGAAATGACCATAACTTTCATACTGGTTGCAATTATTCGTTTTATATGATGGAAAAACTGTTGTATTTATATTGTATTTTATGCTTCAGGCGTTGAATTCTGAGGCCGTAGCTATTCCATCTGGTGGAGCAACGCCCTACAGTGAAGCCTAGGTTGCCCGGAACGTAGATATGACCATAACCTTCACACAGTTTGCAATTATTCGTTTTATACGGTGTAAAGGCTGTTGTATTTATTTTGTATTTTATTCTTCTGGTGTTGACTTCTTAGGCCCTAACTATTCGATCTGGTGGAACAACGCCGTAGAGTGAAGCCTAGGTTGCCCGGAACGTAGAAATGACCATTACATTCACACTGTTTGCAATTACTCATTTTATACCATGGAAAAGCTGTTGTATTTATATCGTATTTTATGCTTCTGGCGTTGACTCCTAAGGACCTAACTATTCGATCTGGTGGAGCAACGCCCTAGAGTGAAGCCTAGGTTGCCCGGAACGTAGAAATGACCATAACTTTTACACTGGTAGCAATTATTCGTTTTATACAATGGAAAAACTGTTCTATTTATTTTGTATTTTATGCTTCGGGCGTTGACTTCTTTGGCCCTAACAATTCGATCTGGTGGAGCAACGCCCTAGAGTGAAGCCTAGGTTCCGTGGAACGTACAAATGACCATCACTTTCACACGGGTTGAAATTATTCCTGTTATAGGATGGAAAGGCTGTTGTATTTTTATTGCATTTTATGCTTCTGGCGTTCACTTCTTAGGCCCTGACTATTCGATCTGGTGGAACAACGCCCTAGGGTGAAGCCTAGGTTGCCCGGAACGTAGAAATGACCGTAACTTTTACACTGGTAGCAATTATTCGTTTTATACAATGGAAAAACTGTTCTATTTATTTTGTATTTTATGCTTCGGGCGTTGACTTCTGAGGCCCTAACTGTTTGATCTGGTGGAGCAACGCCCTAGAGTGAAGCCTAGGTTGCCCGGAACGTAGAAATGACCATTACTTTCACACTGTTTGGAATTATTCCGTTTATACGATGGAAAAGCTGTTGTATTTATATCGTATTTTATGCTTCTGGCGTTGACTTCTATGGCCCTAGCTATTCGTTCTAGTGGAGCAACGCCCTAGAGTGAAGCCTAGGTTGCCCGGAACGTAGAAATGACCATCACTTTCAAACTGGTTGCAATTAATCCTGTTATACGATGGAAAAGCTGTTGTATTTATATCGTATTTTATGCTTCTGGCGTTGACTTCTTAGGCCCTAACTATTCCGTCTGGTGGAACAACGCCCTTGGGTGAAGCCTAGGTTGCGCGGAACGTAGCAATGACCATAACTTTCACACTGGTAGCAATTATTCGTTTTATACGATGGAAAAACTGTTCTATTTATTTTGTATTTTATGCTTCGGGCGTTGACTTCTAAGGCCCTAGCTATTCGATCTGGTCGAGCAACGCCCTAGAGTGAAGCCTAGGTTGCCCGGAACGTAGAAATGACCATAACTTCCACACTGGTTGCAATTATTCGTTTTATACGATGGAAAAGCTGTTGTATTTATATCGTATTTTATGCATCTGGCGTTGACTTCTAAGGACCTAACTATTCGATCTGGTGGAGCAACGCACTGGGGTGAAGCCTAGGTTGCGCCGAATGTAGAAATGACCATAACGTTCACACTGGTAGCAATTATTCGTTTTATGCGATGGAAAAACAGTTTTATTTATTTTGTATTTTATGTTTCTGGCGTTGACTTCTAAGGCCCTAACTATTCGATCTGGTGGAGCAACGCCCTAGAGTGAAGCCTAGGTTGCCCGGAACGGAGAAATGACCATAACTTTCACACCGGTAGCAATTATTCGTTTTATACGATGGAAAAACTGTTCTATTTATTTTGTATTTTTTGCTTCGGGCGTTGACTTCTAAGGCCCTAACTGTTTGATGTGGTGGAGCAACGCCCTAGAGTGAAGCCTATGTTGCCCGGAACGTAGAAATGACCATAACTTTCACACTGGTTGCTTTTATTCGTTTTAGACGATGGAAAAACTGTTATATTTATATTGTATTTGATGCTTCTGGCGTTGACTTCTTAGGCCCTAACTGTTCGATCTGGTGGAACAACGCCCTAGGGTGAAGCCTAGGTTGCCCGGGAGGTAGAAATGACCATAACTTTCACACTGGTTGCAATTATTCGTTTTATACGATGGAAAAGCTGTGGCACCTTTATTGTATTTTATTCATCTGCGGTTGACTTCTAAGGCCGTAGCTATTAGATGTGTTGGAGCAACGCCCTAGAGTGAAGACTTGGTTGCCCGGGACGTAGAAATGACCATTACTTTCACAATGTTTGCAATTATTCATTTTATACGATGGAAAAGCTTTTGTACTTATATTGTATTTTATTCTTCTGGCGTTGACTTCTTAGGCCCTAATTATTCGATCTGTTGGGGCAACGACCGAGGGTGAAGCCTATGTTGCCCGGAAAGTAGAAATGACGTTAACTTTCATACTGGTTGCAATTATTCGTTTTATACGATGGAAAAACTGTTTTATTTATTTTGTATTTTATGCTTCGGGCGTTGCCTTCTAAGGCCCTAACTATTCTATCTGGTGGCGCAACACCCTAGAGTGACGCCTAGGTTGCCCGGAACGTAGAAATGACCATTACTTTCACAATGTTTGCAATTATTCATTTTATACGATGGAAAAGCTTTTGTACTTATATTGTATTTTATTCTTCTGGCGTTGACTTCTTAGGCCCTAATTATTCGATCTGGTGGAACAACGCCCTAGAGGGAAGACTAGGTTGCCCGGAACAAGGAAATGACCATTACTTTCACACTGGTTGCAATTATTCGTTTTATACGATGGAAAAGCTGTTGCATCTTTATTGTATTTTATTCATCTGGGGTTGACTTCTAAGGCCGTAGCTATTAGATGTGGTGGAGCAACGCCCGAGAGTGGGGCCTAGGTTGCCCGGTACATAGAAATGACCAGTACTTTCACACTGTTTGCAAATATACATTATATACGATGGAAAATCTGTTGTATTTATGTTGTATTTTATGCTTCTGGCGTTGAGTTCTTAGGCCCTAACTATTTGATCTGGTGGAGCACCGCCCTAGGGTGAAGAGTAGGTTTCCCGGAACGTAGAACAGACCATTACCTGCACACTGGTTGCAATTATTCGTTTTATACGTTGGAAAAACTGTTTTATTTATTTAGTATTTTATGGTTCGGGCGTTGACTTCTAAGGCCTTAACTATTCAATCTGTTGGTGCAACGCCCTAGGGTGAAGCCTAGGTTGCCCAGAAAGTAGAAATGATGTTAACTTTCATACTGGTTGCAATTATTCGTTTTATACGATGGAAAAACTGTTGTATTTATATTGTATTTTAGGCTTCGGGCATTGACCTCTAAGGCCATAACTACTCAATCTGTTTTAGCAACGCCCTAGGGTGAAGCCTAGGTTGCCTGGAAAGTAGAAATGACCATAACTTTAATCCTGGTTGCAATTATTCGTTTTATATGATGGAAAAACTGTTGTATTTATATAGTGTTTTATGCTTCTGGCGTTGACTTCTTGGGCCCTAACTATTCCATCTGGTGGAACAACGCCCTAGGGTGCAGCCAGGTTGCCCGGAACGGAGAAATGACGATAACATTCACACTGGTTGCTATCATTCGTTTTATACGATGGAAAAGCTGTTATATTTATATTGTATTTTATGCTTCTGGCGTTGACTTCTTAGGCCCTAACTGTTCGATCTGGCGGAACAACGTCCTAGGGTGAAGCCTAGGATGCCCGGAAAGTAGAAATGACCATAACTTTCACACTGGCTGCAATTATTCGTTTTATACGATGGAAAAGCTTTGGCATCTTTATTGTATTTTATTCATCTGGAGTTGACTTCTAAGGCCGTAGCTATTAGATGTGGTGGAGCAACGCCCTAGAGTGACGCCCAAGTTGTCCGGAACGTAGATATGACCATTACCTTCACACTGGTTGCAATTATTCGCTTTATACGATGGAAAAACTGTTCTATTTATTTTGTATTTTATGCTTCGTGCGTTGACTTCTAAGACCCTAACTATTCGATCTGGTGGTGCAACGCCCTAGAGCGAAGCCTAGGCTGCCCGGAAAGTAGAAATGACCATAACTTTCATCCTGGTTGCAATTATTCGTTTTATATGATGGAAAAACTGTTGTATTTATATAGGGATTTATGCTTCTGGCGTTAACTTCTTAGGCCCTAACTATTCCATCTGTTGGAACGACGCCCTAGTGTGAAGCGTAGGTTGCCTGGAACGTAGAAATGACCATCACTTTCACACGGGTTGCAATTATTCCTGTTATAGGATGGAAGGACTGTTGTATTTTTATTGTATTTTATACTTCAGGCGTTGACTTCTAAGGCCCTAGCTATTCGATCTGGTCGAACAACGCCCTAGAGTGAAGCCTAGGTTGACCGGAACGTAGAAATGACCATAACTTCCGCACTGGTTGCAATTATTCGTTTTATACGATGGAATAGCTGGTCTATTTATATCGTATTTTATGCTTCTGGCGTTGACTTCTTAGGCCCTAACTATTCCATCTGGTGGAACAACGCCCTCGGGTGAAGCCTACGTTGCGCGGAACGTAGAAATGACCTTAACTTTCACACTGGTAGCAATTATTCGTTTTATACGATGGAAAAACTGTTCTATTTATTTTGTATGTTATGCTACGGGCGTTGACTCCTAAGGCCATAACTATTCAATCTGTTGGTGCAACGCCCAAGGGTGAAGCCTATGTTGCCCGGAATGTAGAAATGACGTTAACTTTCATACTGGTTCCAATTATTCGTTTTATTCGATGGAAAAGCTGTTTTATTTATTTTGTATTTTATGCTTCTGGCGTTGACTTCTTATGCCCTAACTATTTCCTCTGGCGGATCAACGCCCTAGAGTGAAACCTACGTTGCCCGGAACGTAGAAATGACTATTACTTTCACACTGGTTGCAATTATTCGTTTTATACGATGGAAAAGCTGTTCCATTTATTTTGTATTTTATGCTTCGGGCCTTGAATCCTAAGGCCCTAACTATTCGATCTGGTGGAACAACGCCCTAGGGTCAAGCCTAGGGTGCGCGGAACGTAGAAATGACCATAAGTTTCACACTGGTAGCAATTATTCGTTTTATACGATGGAAAAACTGTTTTATTTATTTTGTATTTTATGCTTCTGGCGTTGACTTCTTATGCCCTAACTATTCCCTCTGGCGGATCAACGCCCTAGAGTGAAACCTACGTTGCCCGGAACGTAGAAATGACTGCTACTTTCACACTGGTTGCAATTATTCGTTTTATACGATGGAAAAGCTGTTCCATTTATTTTGCGTTTTATGCATCGGGCGTTGACTTCTAAGGCCCTAACTATTCCATCTGGTGGAACAACGCCCTAGGGTGAAGCCTAGGTTGCCTGGAGCGTAGAAATGACCATCACTTTCACACGGGTTGCAATTATTTCTGTTATAGGATGGAAAGACTGTTGTATTTTTATTGTATTTTATACTTCAGGCGTTGACTTCTAAGGCCCTAGCTATTCGATCTGGTCGAGCAACGCCCTAGAGTGAAGCCTAGGTTGCCGGGAACGTAGAAATGACCATAACTTCCACACTGGTTGCAATTATTCGTTTTATACGATGGAAAAGCTGTTGTAGTTATATCGTATTTTATGCTTCTGGCGTTGACCTCTTAGGCCCTAACTATTCCATCTGGTGGAACAACGCCGTCGGGTGAAGCCTAGGTTGCGCGGAACTTAGAAATGACCTTAACTTTCACACTGGTAGCAATTATTCGTTTTATACGATGGAGAAACTGTTCTATTTATTTTGTATTTTATGCTACGGGTGTTGACTCCTAAGGCCATAACTATTCAATCTGTTGGTGCATCGCCCATGGGTGAAGCCTATGTTGCCCGGAATGTAGAAATGACGTTAACTTTCATACTGGTTCCAATTATTCGTTTTATACGATGGAAAAGCTGATCCATTTATTTTGTATTTTATGCTTCGGGCGTTGACTCCTAAGGCCCTAACTATTCGATCTGGTGGAACAACGCCCTAGGGTCAAGCCTAGGTTGCGCGGAACGTAGAAATGACCATAAGTTTCACACTGGTAGCAATTATTCGTTTTATACGATGGAAAAACTGTTTTATTTATTTTGTATTTTATGCTTCTGGTGTTGACTTCTTATGCCCTAACTATTCCCTCCGGCGGACCAACGCCCTAGAGTGAAACCTACGTTGCCCGGAACGTAGAAATGACTATTACTTTCACACCGGTTGCAATTATTCGTTTTATACGATGGAAAAGCTGTTCCATTTATTTTGTGTTTTATGCTTCTGGCGTTGACTTTTTATGCCCTAACTATTCCCTCTGGCGGATCAACGCCCTAGAGTGAAACCTACGTTGCCCGGAACGTAGAAATGACTATTACTTTCACACTGGATGCAATTATTCGTTTTATACGATGGAAAAGCTGATCCATTTATTTTGTATTTTATGCTTCGGGCGTTGACTCCTAAGGCCCTAACTATTCGATCTGGTGGAACAACGCCCTAGGGTCAAGCCTAGGTTGCGCGGAACGTAGAAATGACCATAAGTTTCACACTGGTAGCAATTATTCGTTTTATACGATGGAAAAACTGTTTTATTTATTTTGTATTTTATGCTTCTGGTGTTGACTTCTTATGCCCTAACTATTCCCTCCGGCGGACCAACGCCCTAGAGTGAAACCTACGTTGCCCGGAACGTAGAAATGACTATTACTTTCACACCGGTTGCAATTATTCGTTTTATACGATGGAAAAGCTGTTCCATTTATTTTGCGTTTTATGCTTCGGGCGTTGACTTCTAAGGCCCTAACTATTCCATCTGGTGGAACAACGCCCTAGGGTGAAGCCTAGGTTGCCTGGAACGTAGAAATGACCATCACTTTCACACGGGTTGCAATTATTCCTGTGATAGGATATAAAGACTGTTGTATTTTTATTGTATTTTATACTTCAGGCGTTGACTTCTAGGGCCCTAACTATTCCCTCTGGCGGATCAACGCCCTAGAGTGAAACCTACGTTGCCCGGAACGTAGAAATGACTATTACTTTCACACTGGATGCAATTATTCGTTTTATACGATGGAAAAGCTGATCCATTTATTTTGTATTTTATGCTTCGGGCGTTGACTCCTAAGGCCCTAACTATTCGATCTGGTGGAACAACGCCCTAGGGTCAAGCCTAGGTTGCGCGGAACGTAGAAATGACCATAAGTTTCACACTGGTAGCAATTATTCGTTTTATACGATGGAAAAACTGTTTTATTTATTTTGTGTTTTATGCTTCTGGCGTTGACTTTTTATGCCCTAACTATTCCCTCTGGCGGATCAACGCCCTAGAGTGAAACCTACGTTGCCCGGAACGTAGAAATGACTATTACTTTCACACTGGATGCAATTATTCGTTTTATACGATGGAAAAGCTGATCCATTTATTTTGTATTTTATGCTTCGGGCGTTGACTCCTAAGGCCCTAACTATTCGATCTGGTGGAACAACGCCCTAGGGTCAAGCCTAGGTTGCGCGGAACGTAGAAATGACCATAAGTTTCACACTGGTAGCAATTATTCGTTTTATACGATGGAAAAACTGTTTTATTTATTTTGTATTTTATGCTTCTGGTGTTGACTTCTTATGCCCTAACTATTCCCTCCGGCGGACCAACGCCCTAGAGTGAAACCTACGTTGCCCGGAACGTAGAAATGACTATTACTTTCACACCGGTTGCAATTATTCGTTTTATACGATGGAAAAGCTGTTCCATTTATTTTGCGTTTTATGCTTCGGGCGTTGACTTCTAAGGCCCTAACTATTCCATCTGGTGGAACAACGCCCTAGGGTGAAGCCTAGGTTGCCTGGAACGTAGAAATGACCATCACTTTCACACGGGTTGCAATTATTCCTGTGATAGGATATAAAGACTGTTGTATTTTTATTGTATTTTATACTTCAGGCGTTGACTTCTAGGGCCCTAACTATTCCCTCTGGCGGATCAACGCCCTAGAGTGAAACCTACGTTGCCCGGAACGTAGAAATGACTATTACTTTCACACTGGATGCAATTATTCGTTTTATACGATGGAAAAGCTGATCCATTTATTTTGTATTTTATGCTTCGGGCGTTGACTCCTAAGGCCCTAACTATTCGATCTGGTGGAACAACGCCCTAGGGTCAAGCCTAGGTTGCGCGGAACGTAGAAATGACCATAAGTTTCACACTGGTAGCAATTATTCGTTTTATACGATGGAAAAACTGTTTTATTTATTTTGTATTTTATGCTTCTGGTGTTGACTTCTTATGCCCTAACTATTCCCTCCGGCGGACCAACGCCCTAGAGTGAAACCTACGTTGCCCGGAACGTAGAAATGACTATTACTTTCACACCGGATGCAATTATTCGTTTTATACGATGGAAAAGCTGTTCCATTTATTTTGCGTTTTATGCTTCGGGCGTTGACTTCTAAGGCCCTAACTATTCCATCTGGTGGAACAACGCCCTAGGGTGAAGCCTAGGTTGCCTGGAACGTAGAAATGACCATCACTTTCACACGGGTTGCAATTATTCCTGTGATAGGATATAAAGACTGTTGTATTTTTATTGTATTTTATACTTCAGGCGTTGACTTCTAGGGCCCTAACTATTCCCTCTGGCGGATCAACGCCCTAGAGTGAAACCTACGTTGCCCGGAACGTAGAAATGACTATTACTTTCACACTGGATGCAATTATTCGTTTTATACGATGGAAAAGCTGATCCATTTATTTTGTATTTTATGCTTCGGGCGTTGACTCCTAAGGCCCTAACTATTCGATCTGGTGGAACAACGCCCTAGGGTCAAGCCTAGGTTGCGCGGAACGTAGAAATGACCATAAGTTTCACACTGGTAGCAATTATTCGTTTTATACGATGGAAAAACTGTTTTATTTATTTTGTATTTTATGCTTCTGGTGTTGACTTCTTATGCCCTAACTATTCCCTCCGGCGGACCAACGCCCTAGAGTGAAACCTACGTTGCCCGGAACGTAGAAATGACTATTACTTTCACACCGGTTGCAATTATTCGTTTTATACGATGGAAAAGCTGTTCCATTTATTTTGCGTTTTATGCTTCGGGCGTTGACTTCTAAGGCCCTAACTATTCCAACTGGTGGAACAACGCCCTAGGGTGAAGCCTAGGTTGCCTGGAACGTAGAAATGACCATCACTTTCACACGGGTTGCAATTATTCCTGTGATAGGATATAAAGACTGTTGTATTTTTATTGTATTTTATACTTCAGGCGTTGACTTCTAGGGCCCTAGCTATTCGATCTGGTCGAGCAACGCCCTAGTGTGAAGCCTAGGTTGCGCGGAACGTAGAAATGACCATAACTTCCACTCTGGTTGCAATTATTCGTTTTATACGATGGAAAAGCTGTTGTATTTATATCGTATTTTGTGCTTCTGGCGTTGACCTCTTAGGCCCTAACTATTCCATCTGGTGGAACAGCGCCGTCGGGTGAAGCCTAGGTTGCGCGGAACGTAGCAATGACCATAACTTTCACACTGGTAGCAATTATTCGTTTTATACGATGGAAAAACTGTTCTATTTATTTTGTATTTTATGCTTCGGGCGTTGATTTCTAAGGCCCTAACTATTCAATCTGTTGGTGCAACGACCAAGGGTGAAGCCTATGTTGCCCGGAAAGTAGAAATGACGTTAACTTTCATACTGGTTGCAATTATTCGTTTTATACGATGGAAAAACTGTTTTATTTATTTTGTATTTTATGCTTCGGGCGTTGACTTCTAAGGCCCTAACTATTCGATCTGGTGGCGCAACGCCCTAGAGTGACGCCTAGGTTGCCCGGAACGTAGAAATGACCACTACCTTCACAATGTTTGCAATTATTCATTTTATACGATGGAAAAGCTTTTGTACTTATATTGTATTTTATTCTTCTGGCGTTGACTTCTTAGGCCCTAATTATTCGATCTGGTGGAACAACGCCCTAGAGTGAAGACTAGGTTGCTCGGAACAAGGAAATGACCATTACTTTCACACTGTTTGCAGTTATTCCTGTTATACGATGGAAAAACTTTTGCATCTTTATTGTATTTTATGCTTCTGGCGTTGACTTCTAAGGCCCTAGCTATTCGATTTGGTGGAGCAACGCCCGAGAGTGGGGCCTAGGTTGCCCGGTACATAGAAATGACCATTACTTTCACACTGTTTGCAAATATACATTATATACGGTGGAAAAGCTGTTGTATTTATATTGTATTTTATGCTTCGGGCATTAACTTCTAGGGCCCTAACTATTCAATCTGTTGGAGCAACGGCCTAGGGTGAATCCTAGGTTGCCCGGAAAGAAGAAATGACCATAACTTTCATACTGGTTTCAATTATTTGTTTTATGGAGTGAAAAAACTGTTGTATTTATATTGTATTTTATGCTTCTGGCGTTCACTTTTTAGGCCCTAACTATTCGATCTGGTGGAACAACGACCTAGGGTGAAGCCTAGGTTGCCCGGAACGTAGAAATGACCATAACTTTCACACTGGTAGCAATTATTCGTTTTATACAATGGAAAAGCTATTCTATTTATTTTGCATTTTATGTTTCGGGCGTTGACTTCTAACGCCCTAACTGATTGATCTGGTGGAGCAACGCCCTAGAGTGAAGCCTAGATTGCCAGGAACGTTGGAATGACCATAACCTAGACAACTGGTTGCTATTATTCGTTTTATACGATTGAAAAACTGGTATATTTATATTGTATTTTATTCTTATGGCGTTGACTTCATAGGCCCTAACTAGACGATCTGGTGGAGCAACGCCCTAGAGTGAAACCTAGGTTACCCGGAACGTAGAAACGACCATAACTTTCACACTGGCTGCAATTATTCGTTTTATACGATGCAAAAGCTGTTGCATCTTTATTGTATTTTATTCTTCTAGCGTTGACTTCTAAGGCCGTAGCTATTAGATGTGGTGGAGCAACACCCTAGAGTGACGCCTAGGTTGCCCGGAACGTAGAAATGACCATATCTTTCACACTGCTTGCAATTATTCATTTTATATGATGGAAAAACTGTTGCATTTATATTGTATTTTATGCTTCTGGCAGTGACTTCTTAGGCCCTAACTATTCGATCTGGAGGCGCAATGTCCCAGAGTTAAGTCTAGGATGCCCGAAACGCCGAAATGATCATTACTTTCACGCTTATTGCAATTATTCCTGTAATACGATGAAAAGACTGTTGTATTTTTATTGTATCTCATGCTCATGGTGTTGACTTCTATGGCCCTAACTATTCGATCTGGTGGAGCAACACCCTAGAGTGAAGCCTAGGTTGCCGGAACGTCGAAATGACCAGAACTCTCACAGTGGTTGCAATTATTCGTTTTATACCATGGAAAATCTGTTGTATTTATATCGTATTTTATGCTTCTGGCGTTGACTTCTTAGGCCCTAACTATTCGACCTGGTGGAGCAACGCCCTAGAGTGAAACCTAGGTTGCCGAGAACGTAGAAATGACCATTACATTCACACTGGTTGCAATTATTCCTGTTATACGATGAAAAAACTGTTGTATTTTTATTGCATTCTATGCTTCTGGCGTTTAATTCTAAGTCGCTAGCTATTTGACCTGTTGGAGCAACGACCTAGAGTGAAGCCCAGGTTGCCCGGAACGTAGAAATGACCATTACTTTCACACTGTTTGCTATTATTCATCTTGTACGATGGAAAAGCTGTTGTATTTATATTGTATTTTATGCCTCTGGCGTTGACTTCTAAGGCCGTAGCTATTAGATGTGGTGGAGCAACGCCCTAGAGTGACGCCTAGGTTGCCCGGAACGTAGAAATGACCATTACTTTCACAATGTTAGCAACTACTCATTTTATACGATGGAATAACTGTTGTATTTATATTGTATTTTATCCTTCTGGCGTTGAGTTCTAAGTCCCTAGCTATTCGATCTGGAAGAGCAACGCCCTAGAGTGAAACCAAGGTTATCCGGAACGTAGAAATGACCAGTACATTCACACTGGTTGCAGTTACTCCTGTAAAACGATGGAAAAACGGTTGCATCTTTATTGTATTTTATGCTTCTGGCGATGACTTCTAAGTCCCTAACTATTCGACCTCGTGGAGCCACGCCCTTGGGTGAAGCCTAGGTTGGCCGGAATGTAGAAATGTCCATAACTTTCACACTGGTAGCAATTATTCGTTTTATACGATGGAAAAACTGTTTTATTTATTTTGTGTTTTATGCTTCTGGCGTTGACTTTTTATGCCCTAACTATTCCCTCTGGCGGATCAACGCCCTAGAGTGAAACCTACGTTGCCCGGAACGTAGAAATGACTATTACTTTCACACTGGTTGCAATTATTCGTTTTATACGATGGAAAAGCTGTTCCATTTATTTTGTATTTTATGCTTCGGGCCTTGAATCCTAAGGCCCTAACTATTCGATCTGGTGGAACAACGCCCTAGGGTCAAGCCTAGGGTGCGCGGAACGTAGAAATGACCATAAGTTTCACACTGGTAGCAATTATTCGTTTTATACGATGGAAAAACTGTTTTATTTATTTTGTATTTTATGCTTCTGGCGTTGACTTCTTATGCCCTAACTATTCCCTCTGGCGGATCAACGCCCTAGAGTGAAACCTACGTTGCCCGGAACGTAGAAATGACTGCTACTTTCACACTGGTTGCAATTATTCGTTTTATACGATGGAAAAGCTGTTCCATTTATTTTGCGTTTTATGCATCGGGCGTTGACTTCTAAGGCCCTAACTATTCCATCTGGTGGAACAACGCCCTAGGGTGAAGCCTAGGTTGCCTGGAGCGTAGAAATGACCATCACTTTCACACGGGTTGCAATTATTTCTGTTATAGGATGGAAAGACTGTTGTATTTTTATTGTATTTTATACTTCAGGCGTTGACTTCTAAGGCCCTAGCTATTCGATCTGGTCGAGCAACGCCCTAGAGTGAAGCCTAGGTTGCCGGGAACGTAGAAATGACCATAACTTCCACACTGGTTGCAATTATTCGTTTTATACGATGGAAAAGCTGTTGTAGTTATATCGTATTTTATGCTTCTGGCGTTGACCTCTTAGGCCCTAACTATTCCATCTGGTGGAACAACGCCGTCGGGTGAAGCCTAGGTTGCGCGGAACTTAGAAATGACCTTAACTTTCACACTGGTAGCAATTATTCGTTTTATACGATGGAGAAACTGTTCTATTTATTTTGTATTTTATGCTACGGGTGTTGACTCCTAAGGCCATAACTATTCAATCTGTTGGTGCATCGCCCATGGGTGAAGCCTATGTTGCCCGGAATGTAGAAATGACGTTAACTTTCATACTGGTTCCAATTATTCGTTTTATACGATGGAAAAGCTGATCCATTTATTTTGTATTTTATGCTTCGGGCGTTGACTCCTAAGGCCCTAACTATTCGATCTGGTGGAACAACGCCCTAGGGTCAAGCCTAGGTTGCGCGGAACGTAGAAATGACCATAAGTTTCACACTGGTAGCAATTATTCGTTTTATACGATGGAAAAACTGTTTTATTTATTTTGTATTTTATGCTTCTGGTGTTGACTTCTTATGCCCTAACTATTCCCTCCGGCGGACCAACGCCCTAGAGTGAAACCTACGTTGCCCGGAACGTAGAAATGACTATTACTTTCACACCGGTTGCAATTATTCGTTTTATACGATGGAAAAGCTGTTCCATTTATTTTGTGTTTTATGCTTCTGGCGTTGACTTTTTATGCCCTAACTATTCCCTCTGGCGGATCAACGCCCTAGAGTGAAACCTACGTTGCCCGGAACGTAGAAATGACTATTACTTTCACACTGGATGCAATTATTCGTTTTATACGATGGAAAAGCTGATCCATTTATTTTGTATTTTATGCTTCGGGCGTTGACTCCTAAGGCCCTAACTATTCGATCTGGTGGAACAACGCCCTAGGGTCAAGCCTAGGTTGCGCGGAACGTAGAAATGACCATAAGTTTCACACTGGTAGCAATTATTCGTTTTATACGATGGAAAAACTGTTTTATTTATTTTGTATTTTATGCTTCTGGTGTTGACTTCTTATGCCCTAACTATTCCCTCCGGCGGACCAACGCCCTAGAGTGAAACCTACGTTGCCCGGAACGTAGAAATGACTATTACTTTCACACCGGTTGCAATTATTCGTTTTATACGATGGAAAAGCTGTTCCATTTATTTTGCGTTTTATGCTTCGGGCGTTGACTTCTAAGGCCCTAACTATTCCATCTGGTGGAACAACGCCCTAGGGTGAAGCCTAGGTTGCCTGGAACGTAGAAATGACCATCACTTTCACACGGGTTGCAATTATTCCTGTGATAGGATATAAAGACTGTTGTATTTTTATTGTATTTTATACTTCAGGCGTTGACTTCTAGGGCCCTAACTATTCCCTCTGGCGGATCAACGCCCTAGAGTGAAACCTACGTTGCCCGGAACGTAGAAATGACTATTACTTTCACACTGGATGCAATTATTCGTTTTATACGATGGAAAAGCTGATCCATTTATTTTGTATTTTATGCTTCGGGCGTTGACTCCTAAGGCCCTAACTATTCGATCTGGTGGAACAACGCCCTAGGGTCAAGCCTAGGTTGCGCGGAACGTAGAAATGACCATAAGTTTCACACTGGTAGCAATTATTCGTTTTATACGATGGAAAAACTGTTTTATTTATTTTGTGTTTTATGCTTCTGGCGTTGACTTTTTATGCCCTAACTATTCCCTCTGGCGGATCAACGCCCTAGAGTGAAACCTACGTTGCCCGGAACGTAGAAATGACTATTACTTTCACACTGGATGCAATTATTCGTTTTATACGATGGAAAAGCTGATCCATTTATTTTGTATTTTATGCTTCGGGCGTTGACTCCTAAGGCCCTAACTATTCGATCTGGTGGAACAACGCCCTAGGGTCAAGCCTAGGTTGCGCGGAACGTAGAAATGACCATAAGTTTCACACTGGTAGCAATTATTCGTTTTATACGATGGAAAAACTGTTTTATTTATTTTGTATTTTATGCTTCTGGTGTTGACTTCTTATGCCCTAACTATTCCCTCCGGCGGACCAACGCCCTAGAGTGAAACCTACGTTGCCCGGAACGTAGAAATGACTATTACTTTCACACCGGTTGCAATTATTCGTTTTATACGATGGAAAAGCTGTTCCATTTATTTTGCGTTTTATGCTTCGGGCGTTGACTTCTAAGGCCCTAACTATTCCATCTGGTGGAACAACGCCCTAGGGTGAAGCCTAGGTTGCCTGGAACGTAGAAATGACCATCACTTTCACACGGGTTGCAATTATTCCTGTGATAGGATATAAAGACTGTTGTATTTTTATTGTATTTTATACTTCAGGCGTTGACTTCTAGGGCCCTAACTATTCCCTCTGGCGGATCAACGCCCTAGAGTGAAACCTACGTTGCCCGGAACGTAGAAATGACTATTACTTTCACACTGGATGCAATTATTCGTTTTATACGATGGAAAAGCTGATCCATTTATTTTGTATTTTATGCTTCGGGCGTTGACTCCTAAGGCCCTAACTATTCGATCTGGTGGAACAACGCCCTAGGGTCAAGCCTAGGTTGCGCGGAACGTAGAAATGACCATAAGTTTCACACTGGTAGCAATTATTCGTTTTATACGATGGAAAAACTGTTTTATTTATTTTGTATTTTATGCTTCTGGTGTTGACTTCTTATGCCCTAACTATTCCCTCCGGCGGACCAACGCCCTAGAGTGAAACCTACGTTGCCCGGAACGTAGAAATGACTATTACTTTCACACCGGATGCAATTATTCGTTTTATACGATGGAAAAGCTGTTCCATTTATTTTGCGTTTTATGCTTCGGGCGTTGACTTCTAAGGCCCTAACTATTCCATCTGGTGGAACAACGCCCTAGGGTGAAGCCTAGGTTGCCTGGAACGTAGAAATGACCATCACTTTCACACGGGTTGCAATTATTCCTGTGATAGGATATAAAGACTGTTGTATTTTTATTGTATTTTATACTTCAGGCGTTGACTTCTAGGGCCCTAACTATTCCCTCTGGCGGATCAACGCCCTAGAGTGAAACCTACGTTGCCCGGAACGTAGAAATGACTATTACTTTCACACTGGATGCAATTATTCGTTTTATACGATGGAAAAGCTGATCCATTTATTTTGTATTTTATGCTTCGGGCGTTGACTCCTAAGGCCCTAACTATTCGATCTGGTGGAACAACGCCCTAGGGTCAAGCCTAGGTTGCGCGGAACGTAGAAATGACCATAAGTTTCACACTGGTAGCAATTATTCGTTTTATACGATGGAAAAACTGTTTTATTTATTTTGTATTTTATGCTTCTGGTGTTGACTTCTTATGCCCTAACTATTCCCTCCGGCGGACCAACGCCCTAGAGTGAAACCTACGTTGCCCGGAACGTAGAAATGACTATTACTTTCACACCGGTTGCAATTATTCGTTTTATACGATGGAAAAGCTGTTCCATTTATTTTGCGTTTTATGCTTCGGGCGTTGACTTCTAAGGCCCTAACTATTCCAACTGGTGGAACAACGCCCTAGGGTGAAGCCTAGGTTGCCTGGAACGTAGAAATGACCATCACTTTCACACGGGTTGCAATTATTCCTGTGATAGGATATAAAGACTGTTGTATTTTTATTGTATTTTATACTTCAGGCGTTGACTTCTAGGGCCCTAGCTATTCGATCTGGTCGAGCAACGCCCTAGTGTGAAGCCTAGGTTGCGCGGAACGTAGAAATGACCATAACTTCCACTCTGGTTGCAATTATTCGTTTTATACGATGGAAAAGCTGTTGTATTTATATCGTATTTTGTGCTTCTGGCGTTGACCTCTTAGGCCCTAACTATTCCATCTGGTGGAACAGCGCCGTCGGGTGAAGCCTAGGTTGCGCGGAACGTAGCAATGACCATAACTTTCACACTGGTAGCAATTATTCGTTTTATACGATGGAAAAACTGTTCTATTTATTTTGTATTTTATGCTTCGGGCGTTGATTTCTAAGGCCCTAACTATTCAATCTGTTGGTGCAACGACCAAGGGTGAAGCCTATGTTGCCCGGAAAGTAGAAATGACGTTAACTTTCATACTGGTTGCAATTATTCGTTTTATACGATGGAAAAACTGTTTTATTTATTTTGTATTTTATGCTTCGGGCGTTGACTTCTAAGGCCCTAACTATTCGATCTGGTGGCGCAACGCCCTAGAGTGACGCCTAGGTTGCCCGGAACGTAGAAATGACCACTACCTTCACAATGTTTGCAATTATTCATTTTATACGATGGAAAAGCTTTTGTACTTATATTGTATTTTATTCTTCTGGCGTTGACTTCTTAGGCCCTAATTATTCGATCTGGTGGAACAACGCCCTAGAGTGAAGACTAGGTTGCTCGGAACAAGGAAATGACCATTACTTTCACACTGTTTGCAGTTATTCCTGTTATACGATGGAAAAACTTTTGCATCTTTATTGTATTTTATGCTTCTGGCGTTGACTTCTAAGGCCCTAGCTATTCGATTTGGTGGAGCAACGCCCGAGAGTGGGGCCTAGGTTGCCCGGTACATAGAAATGACCATTACTTTCACACTGTTTGCAAATATACATTATATACGGTGGAAAAGCTGTTGTATTTATATTGTATTTTATGCTTCGGGCATTAACTTCTAGGGCCCTAACTATTCAATCTGTTGGAGCAACGGCCTAGGGTGAATCCTAGGTTGCCCGGAAAGAAGAAATGACCATAACTTTCATACTGGTTTCAATTATTTGTTTTATGGAGTGAAAAAACTGTTGTATTTATATTGTATTTTATGCTTCTGGCGTTCACTTTTTAGGCCCTAACTATTCGATCTGGTGGAACAACGACCTAGGGTGAAGCCTAGGTTGCCCGGAACGTAGAAATGACCATAACTTTCACACTGGTAGCAATTATTCGTTTTATACAATGGAAAAGCTATTCTATTTATTTTGCATTTTATGTTTCGGGCGTTGACTTCTAACGCCCTAACTGATTGATCTGGTGGAGCAACGCCCTAGAGTGAAGCCTAGATTGCCAGGAACGTTGGAATGACCATAACCTAGACAACTGGTTGCTATTATTCGTTTTATACGATTGAAAAACTGGTATATTTATATTGTATTTTATTCTTATGGCGTTGACTTCATAGGCCCTAACTAGACGATCTGGTGGAGCAACGCCCTAGAGTGAAACCTAGGTTACCCGGAACGTAGAAACGACCATAACTTTCACACTGGCTGCAATTATTCGTTTTATACGATGCAAAAGCTGTTGCATCTTTATTGTATTTTATTCTTCTAGCGTTGACTTCTAAGGCCGTAGCTATTAGATGTGGTGGAGCAACACCCTAGAGTGACGCCTAGGTTGCCCGGAACGTAGAAATGACCATATCTTTCACACTGCTTGCAATTATTCATTTTATATGATGGAAAAACTGTTGCATTTATATTGTATTTTATGCTTCTGGCAGTGACTTCTTAGGCCCTAACTATTCGATCTGGAGGCGCAATGTCCCAGAGTTAAGTCTAGGATGCCCGAAACGCCGAAATGATCATTACTTTCACGCTTATTGCAATTATTCCTGTAATACGATGAAAAGACTGTTGTATTTTTATTGTATCTCATGCTCATGGTGTTGACTTCTATGGCCCTAACTATTCGATCTGGTGGAGCAACACCCTAGAGTGAAGCCTAGGTTGCCGGAACGTCGAAATGACCAGAACTCTCACAGTGGTTGCAATTATTCGTTTTATACCATGGAAAATCTGTTGTATTTATATCGTATTTTATGCTTCTGGCGTTGACTTCTTAGGCCCTAACTATTCGACCTGGTGGAGCAACGCCCTAGAGTGAAACCTAGGTTGCCGAGAACGTAGAAATGACCATTACATTCACACTGGTTGCAATTATTCCTGTTATACGATGAAAAAACTGTTGTATTTTTATTGCATTCTATGCTTCTGGCGTTTAATTCTAAGTCGCTAGCTATTTGACCTGTTGGAGCAACGACCTAGAGTGAAGCCCAGGTTGCCCGGAACGTAGAAATGACCATTACTTTCACACTGTTTGCTATTATTCATCTTGTACGATGGAAAAGCTGTTGTATTTATATTGTATTTTATGCCTCTGGCGTTGACTTCTAAGGCCGTAGCTATTAGATGTGGTGGAGCAACGCCCTAGAGTGACGCCTAGGTTGCCCGGAACGTAGAAATGACCATTACTTTCACAATGTTAGCAACTACTCATTTTATACGATGGAATAACTGTTGTATTTATATTGTATTTTATCCTTCTGGCGTTGAGTTCTAAGTCCCTAGCTATTCGATCTGGAAGAGCAACGCCCTAGAGTGAAACCAAGGTTATCCGGAACGTAGAAATGACCAGTACATTCACACTGGTTGCAGTTACTCCTGTAAAACGATGGAAAAACGGTTGCATCTTTATTGTATTTTATGCTTCTGGCGATGACTTCTAAGTCCCTAACTATTCGACCTCGTGGAGCCACGCCCTTGGGTGAAGCCTAGGTTGGCCGGAATGTAGAAATGTCCATAACTTTCACACTGGTTGCTATTATTCGTTTTATACGATTGAAAAGCTGTTGTATTTATATTGTATTTTATGCTTCTGGCGCTGACTTCTTAGGCCCTAACTATTCCCTCTGGTGGATCAACGCCCTAAAGTGAAACCTACGTTGACCGGAACGTAGAAATGATAATTACTTTCACACTGTTTGCAATAATTCCTTTTATACGATGCAAAAGTTGTTGTATTTATATCGTATTTTATGCTTCTGGCGTTGACTTCTAAGGACCTAACTATTCGATCTGGTGGAGTAACGCCCTAGAGTGAAGCCTAGGTTGCCCGGAACGTAGAAATGAACATTACTTGCACAGTGTTTGCAGTTATTCATTTTATACGATGGAAAAGCTGTTGTATTTATATTGTATTTTATGCTCCTGGCGTTGACTTCTAAGGCCGTAGCTATTAGACGTGGTGGAGCAACGCCCTACAGTGACGCCTAGGTTGACCGGAACGTAGAAATGACCATTACTTTCACAATGTCTGCAATTATTCATTTTATACGATGAAAAAACTGTTGTACTTATATTGTATTTTATCCTTCTGGCGTTAAATTCTAAGTCCCTAGCTATTCGATCTGGTGGAGCAACGCCCTAGAGTGAAACATAGGTTACCCGGAACGTAGAAATGACCAGTACTTTCACACTGGTTGCAGTTATTCGTTTTATACAATGGAAAAACTGTTCTATTTATTTTGCATTTTATGCTTCGGGCGTTGACTTCCAAGGCCCTAGCTATTCGATCTGGTGGAGCAACGCCGTAGAGTGAAGCCTAGGTTGCCCGGAACGTAGAAATGACCAGTACATTCACACTGTTTGCAATTACTCATTTTATACCATGGAAAAGCTGTTGTATTTATATCGTATTTTATGCTTCTGGCGTTGACTCCTAAGGACCTAACTATTCGATCTGGTGTAGCAACGCCCTAGAGTGAAGCCTAGGTTGCCCGGAACGTAGAAATGACCATAACTTTTACACTGGTAGCAATTATTCGTTTTATACAATGGAAAAACTGTTCTATTTATTTTGTATTTTATGCTTCGGGCGTTGACTTCTTTGGCCCTAACAATTCGATCTGGTGTAGCAACGCCCTAGAGTGAAGCCTAGGTTCCCTGGAACGTACAAATGACCATCACTTTCACACGGGTTGCAATTATTCCTGTTATAGGATGGAAAGGCTGTTGTATTTTTATTGCATTTTATGCTTCTGGCGTTCACTTCTTAGGCCCTGACTATTCGATCTGGTGGAACAACGCCCTAGGGTGAAGCCTAGGTTGCCCGGAACGTAGAAATGACCGTAACTTTTACACTGGTAGCAATTATTCGTTTTATACAATGGAAAAACTGTTGTATTTATATTGTATTTTATGCCTCTGGCGTTGTCTTCTAAGGCCCTAGCTATTCGATCTAGTGGAGCAACGCCCTAGAGTGAAGTCTAGGTTGCACGGAACGTCGAAATGACCATCACTTTCAAACTGGTTGAAATTAATCCTGTTATACCATGGAAAAGCTGTTGTATTTATATCGTATTGTATGCTTCTGGCGTTGACATCTAAGGACCTATCTGTTTGATCTGGTGGAGCAACGCCCTAGCGTGAAGCCTAGGTTGCACGGAACGTAGAAATGACCATTACCTTCACACTGGTTGCAGTTATTCGTTTTATACAATGGAAAGACTGTTCTATTTATTTTGCATTTTATGCTTTGGGCGTTGACTTCTAAGGCCCTACCTATTCCATCTGGTGGAGCAACACCCTAGCGTGAAGCCTAGGTTGCCCGGAACGTAGAAATGACCATTACTTCCACACTGTATGCAAATATACATTATATACGATGGAAAAGCTGTTGTACTTATATTGTAATTTATGCTTCTGGCGTTGACTTCTTAGGCCGTAACTATTTGATCAGGTGGAGCACCGCCCTAGAGTGAAGCCTAGGTTGCCCGGAACGTAGAACATACCATTACCTTCACACTGGTTGCAATTATTCCTGTTATACGTTGGAAAAACTGTTGCACCTTTATTGTATTTTATGCTTCTGGCGTTGACTTCATAGGCCCTAACTATTCGATCTGGTGGAGCAACGTCCTAGAGTGAAGCCTAGGTTGACCGGAACGTAGAAATGACCATAACTTTCACACTGTTTACCATTATTCGTTTTATACGATGGAAAAGCTGTTGTATTTATATCGCATTTTATGCTTCTGGCGTTGACTTCTTAGGCCCTAACTAATCCATCTGGTGGAACAACGCCCTAGGGTGAAGCCTAGGTTGCCCGGAACGCAGAAATGACCAGTACTTTCACACTGGTTGCAGTGATTCGTTTTATACAATGGAATAACTGTTCTATGTATTTTGCATTTTATGCTTCGGGCGTTGACTTCTAAGGACATAACTATTCGATCTGGTGGAGCGACGCCCTAGAGTGAAGCCTAGGTTGCCCGGGAAGTAGAAATGACCATAACTTTCACACTGGTTGCTATTATTCGTTTTATACGATGGAAAAGCTGTTATATTTATATTGCATATTATGCCTCTGGCATTGAATTCTAAGTCCCTAGCTATTCCATCTGGTGGAGCAACACCCTAGCGTGATGCCTAGGTTGCCCGGAACGTTGAAATGACCATAACTTTCACACTGGTTGCTATTATTCCTTTTATACGATGGAAAAGCTGTTGTATTTATATCGTATTCTATGCTTCTGGCGTTGACTTCCTAGGCCCTAACTATTCCATCTGGTGGAACAACGCTCTATGGTGAAGCCTAGGTTGCCCGGAACGCAGAAATGACCAGTACTTTCACACTGGTTGCAGTTAATCGTTTTATACAATGGAAAAACTGTTCTATGTATTTTGCATTTTATGCTTCGGGCGTTGACTTCTAAGGCTCTAACTATTCGATCTGGTGGAGCAACGCCCTAGAGTGAAGCCTAGGTTGCCCGGGAAGTAGAAATGACCATAACTTTCACACTGGTTGCTATTATTCGTTTTATACGATGGAAAAGCTGTTATATTTATATTGCATATTATGCTTCTGGCATTGAATTCTAAGTCCCTAGCTATTCGATCTGGTGGAGCAACGCCCTACAGTGAAGCCTAGGTTGCCCGGAACGTAGATATGACCATAACCTTCACACAGGTTGCAATTATTCGTTTTATACGGTGTAAAGGCTGTTGTATTTATTTTGTATTTTATTCTTCTGGTGTTGACTTCTTGGGCCCTAACGATTCGATCTGGTGGAACAACGCCGTAGAGTGAAGCCTAGGTTACCCGGAACGTAGAAATGACCATTACTTTCACACTGTTTGCAATTATTCCTTTTATACGATGGAAAAGCTGCTGTATTTATATCGTATTTTATGCTTATGGCGTTGACTTCTAAGGCCCTAGCTGTTTAATCTGGTGGATCAACGCCCTAGGGTGAAGCCTAGTTTGCCCGGAACGTAGAAATGACCATTACTTTCACACTGTTTGCATTTATTCCTTTTATACGATGCAAAAGCTGTTGTATTTATAACGTATTTTATGCTTCTGGCGTTGACTTCTAAGGACCCAACTATTCGATCTGGTGGAACAACGCCCTAGAGTCAAGTCCAGGTTGCCCGGAACGTCGAAATGACCATCACTTTCAAACTGGTTGCAATTAATCCTGTTATACCATGGAAAAGCTGTTGTATTTATATCGTATTGTATGCTTCTGGCGTTGACATCTAAGGACCTATCTGTTTGATCTGGTGGCGCAACGCCCTAGTGTGAAGCCTAGGTTGCTCAGAATATAGAAATGACAATTACTTTCACACTGTTTGCAATTATTCGTTTTATACGATGCAAAAGCTGTTGTATTTATAACGTATTTTATGCTTCTGGCGTTGACTTCTAAGGTCCTAACTATTCAATCTGTTGGAGCAACGCCCTAGAGTGAAGCCTAGGTTGCTCGGAATGTAGAAATGACCATAACTTTCACACTGGCTGCAATTATTCGTTTTATACTATGGAAAAGCTGTTGTATTTATATTGTATTTTATGCTTCTGACGTTCACTTCTTAGGCCCTAACTATTCGATCTGGTGGAACAACGCCCTAGGGTGAAGCCTAGGTTGCCCGGAACGTAGAAATGACCATAACTTTTACACTGGTAGCATTTATTCGTTTTATACAATGGAAAAACTGTTCTATTTATTTTGCATTTTATGCTTCGGGCGTTGACTTCTAAGGCCCTAACTGTTTAATCTGGTGGAGCAACGCCCTAGGGTGAAGCCTAGTTTGCCCGGAACGTAGAAATGACCATTACTTTCACACTGTTTGCATTTATTCCTTTTATACGATGGAAAAGCTGTTGTATTTATATTGTATTTTATGCTTCTTGCATTGACTTCTAAGGCCCTAGCTATTCGATCTAGTGGAGCAACGCCCTAGAGTGAAGCCTAGGTTGCCCGGAACGTAGAAATGACCTTCACTATCAAACTGGTTGCAATTAATCCTGTTATACGATGGAAAAACTGTTGCATTTTTATTGCATTTTATGCCTCTGGCGTTCACTTCTTAGGCCCTAACTATTCGATCTGGTGGAACAATGCCCTAGGGTGAAGCCTAGGTTGCCCGGAACGTAGAAATGACCATAAGTTTCATAATGGTTGCAATTATTCGTTTTATACGATGGAAAAACTGTTGTATTTCTATTGTATTTTATGCTTCGTGCGTTGACTTCTTAGGCCCTAACACTTCGATCTGGTGGAGCAACGCCCTACAGTGAAGCCTAGGTTGCCCGGAACGTAGATATGACCATAACCTTCACACAGGTTGCAATTATTCGTTTTATACAATGGAAAAACTGTTCTATTTATTTTGTATTTTATGCTTCGGGCGTTGACTTCTTTGGCCCTAATAATTCGATCTGGTGGAGCAACGCCCTAGAGTGAAGCCTAGGTTGCCCGGAACGTAGAAATGACCATAACTTTTACACTGGTAGCAATTATTCGTTTTATACATTGGGAAAACTGTTCTATTTATTTTGTATTTTATGCTTCGGGCGTTGACTTCTAAGGACCTAACGGTTTGATCTGGTGGAGCAACGCCCTACAGTGAAGCCTAGGTTGCCCGGAACGTAGATATGACCATAACCTTCACACAGGTTGCAATTATTCGTTTTATACGTTGTAAAGGCTGTTGTATCTATTTTGTATTTTATTCTTCTGGCGGTGACTTCTAAGGACCTAACTATTCGATCTAGTGGAGCAACGCCCTAGAGTGAAGCCTAGGTTGCCCGGAACGTAGAAATGACCATCACTTTCAAACTGGTTGCAATTAATCCTGTTATACGATGGAAAAAGTGTTGTATTTTTATTGCATTTTATGCTTCGGGCGTTGACATCTAAGGCCCTGACTATTCAATCTGTTGGAGCGACGCCCTAGAGTGAAGCCTAGGTTGCTCGGAATGTACAAATGACCATAGCTTTCACACTGGTTGCAATTATTCGTTTTATACGACGGAAAAACTGTTGTATTTATATTGTATTTTATGCTTCTGGCGTTCACTTCTTAGGCCCTAACTATTCGATCTGGTGGAACAACGCCCTAGGGTGAGGCCTAGGTTGCCCGGAACGTAGAAATGACCATAACTTTTACACTGGTAGCAATTATTCGTTTTATACAATGGAAAAACTGTTCTATTTATTTTGCATTTTATGCTTCGGGCGTTGACTTCTAAGGCCCTAACTGTTTAATCTGGTGGAGCAACGCCCTAGGGTGAACCCTAGGTTGCCCGGAACGTAGAAATGACCATTACTTTCGCACTGTTTGCAATTATTCCTTTTATACGATGGAAAAGCTGTTGTATTTATATTGTATTTTATGCTTCTGGCGTTCACTTCTTAGGCCCTAACTATTCGATCTGGTGGAACAACGCCCTAGGGTGAAGCCTAGGTTGCCTGGAACGTAGAAATGACCATAACTTTTACACTGGTAGCAATTATTCGTTTTATACAATGGAAAAACTGTTCTATTTATTTTGCATTTTATGCTTCGGGCGTTGACTTCTAAGGCCCTAACTGTTTAATCTGGTGGAGCAACGCCCTAGGGTGAAGCCTAGGTTGCCCGGAACGTAGAAATGACCATTACTTTCGCACTGTTTGCAATTATTCCTTTGATACGATGGAAAAGCTGTTGTATTTATATCGTATTTTATGCTTCTGGCGTTGACTTCTATGGCCCTAGCCATTCGCTCTAGTGGAGCAACGCCCTAGAGTGAAGCCTAGGATGCCCGGAACGTAGAAATGACCATCACTTTCAAACTGGTTGCAATTAATCCTGTTATACGATGGAAAAACTGTTGTATTTTTATTGCATTTTATGCTTCGGGCGTTTATTTCTAAGGCCCTAACTATTCAATCTGTTGGAGCAACGCCCTAGAGTGAAGCCTATGTTGCTCGGAATGTAGAAATGACCATAACTTTCAAACTGGTTGCAATTATTCGTTTTATACGATGGAAAAACTGTTGTATTTATATTGTGTTTAATGCTTCTGGTGTTCACTTCTTAGGCCCTAACTATTCGATCTGGTGGAGCAATGCCTCAGAGTTAAGTCTAGGATGCCCGAAACGCCGAAATGATCATTACTTTCACGCTTGTTGCAATTATTCCTGTTATACGATGAAAAGACCGTTGTATTTTTATTGTATTTTATGCTTCAGGCGTAGGCTTCTAAGGCCGTTGCTATTCGATATGGTGGAGCACCGCCCTAGAGTGAAGCCTAGGTTGCCCGGAACGTAGAAATGACCATAACTTTTACACTGGTAGCAATTATTCGTTTTATACAATGGAAAAACTGTTCTATTTATTTCGTATTTTATGCTTCGGGCGTTGACTTCTAAGGCCCTAACTGTTTCATCTGGTGGAGGAACGCCCTAGAGTGAAGCCAAGGTTGCCCGGAACGTAGAAATGACCAATACTTTCACACTGTCTGCAATTATTCCTTTTATACGATGGAAAAACTGTTCTATTTATTCTGTATTTTATGCTTCGGGCGTTGACTTCTTTGGCCCTAACAATTCGATCTGGTGGAGCAACGTCCTAGAGGGAAGCCTAGGTTGCCGGGAACGTAGAAATGACCATCACTTTCACACGGGTTGCAATTATTCCTGTTATAAGATGGAAAGACTGTTGTATTTTTATTGCTTTTTATGCTTCTGGCGTTCACTTCTTAGGCCCTAACTATTCGATCTGGTGGAACAACGTCCTAGGGTGAAGCCTAGGTTGCCCGGAACGTAGACACGACCATAAGTTTCATAATGGTTGCAATTATTCGTTTTACACGATGGAAAAACTGTTGTATTTCTATTGTATTTTATGCTTCGGACGTTGACTTCTTAGGCCCTAACACTTCGATCTGGTGGAGATACGCCCTACAGTGAAGCCTAGGTTGCCCGGAACGTAGATATGACCATAACCTTCACACAGGTTGCAATTATTCGTTTTATACGGTGTAAAGGCTGTTGTATTTATTTTGTATTTTATTCTTCTGGTGTTGACTTCTTGGGCCCTAACGATTCGATCTGGTGGAACAACGCCGTAGAGTGAAGCCTAGGTTACCCGGAACGTAGAAATGACCATTACTTTCACACTGTTTGCAATTATTCCTTTTATACGATGGTAAAGCTGCTGTATTTATATCGTATTTTATGCTTCTGGCGTTGACTTCTAAGGACCTAACTATTCGATCCGGTAGAGCAACTCCCTAGAGTGAAGCCTAGGTTGCTCGGAATGTAGAAATGACCTTAACTTTCACACTGGTTGCAATTATTCGTTTTATACGATGGAAAAACTGTTGTATTTATATTGTATTTTATGCTTCTGGCGTTCACTTCTTGGGCCCTAACTATTCGATCTGGTGGAACAACGCCCTAGGGTGAAGCCTAGGTTGCCCGGAACGTAGAAATGACCATAACATTTACACTGGTAGCAATTATTCGTTTTATACAGTGGAAAAACTGTTCTTTTTATTTTGTATTTTATGCTTCGGGCGTTGACTTCTAAGGCCCTAACTGTTTGATCTGGTGGAGCAACGCCCTAGAGTGAAGCCTAGGTTGCCCGGAACGAAGAAATGACAATTACTTTCACACTGTTTGCAATTATTCGTTTTTTACGATGGAAAAGCTGTTGTATTTATATTGTATTTTATGCCTCTGGCGGTGACTTCTAAGGCCCTAGCTATTCGATCTAGTGGAGCAACGCCCTAGAGTGAAGCCTAGGTTGCCCGGAACGTAGAAATGACCAGTACTTTCACACTGGTTGCAGTGATTCGTTTTATACAATGGAATAACTGTTCCATGTATTTTGCATTTTATGCTTCGGGCGTTGACTTCTAAGGACATAACTATTCGATCTGGTGGAGCGACGCCCTAGAGTGAAGCCTAGGTTGCCCGGGAAGTAGAAATGACCATAACTTTCACACTGGTTGCTATTATTCGTTTTATACGATGGAAAAGCTGTTATATTTATATTGCATATTATGCCTCTGGCATTGAATTCTAAGTCCCTAGCTATTCCATCTGGTGGAGCAACACCCTAGCGTGATGCCTAGGTTGCCCGGAACGTTGAAATGACCATAACTTTCACACTGGTTGCTATTATTCCTTTTATACGATGGAAAAGCTGTTGTATTTATATCGTATTTTATGCTTCTGGCGTTGACTTCTTAGGCCCTAACTATTCCATCTGGTGGAACAACGCTCTATGGTGAAGCCTAGGTTGCCCGGAACGCAGAAATGACCAGTACTTTCACACTGGTTGCAGTTAATCGTTTTATACAATGGAAAAACTGTTCTATGTATTTTGCATTTTATGCTTCGGGCGTTGACTTCTAAGGCCCTAACTATTCGATCTGGTGGAGCAACGCCCTAGAGTGAAGCCTAGGTTGCCCGGGAAGTAGAAATGACCATAACTTTCACACTGGTTGCTATTATTCGTTTTATACGATGGAAAAGCTGTTGTATTTATAATGCATATTATGCTTCTGGCATTGAGTTCTAAGTCCCTAGCTATTCGATCTGGTGGAGCAACGCCCTACAGTGAAGCCTAGGTTGCCCGGAACGTAGATATGACCATAACCTTCACACAGGTTGCAATTATTCGTTTTATACGGTGCAAAGGCTGTTGTATTTATTTTGTATTTTATTCTTCTGGTGTTGACTTCTTGGGCCCTAACGATTCGATCTGGTGGAATAACGCCGTAGAGTGAAGCCTAGGTTACCCGGAACGTAGAAATGACCATTACTTTCACACTGTTTGCAATTATTCCTTTTATACGATGGAAAAGCTGCTGTATTTATATCGTATTTTATGCTTCTGGCGTTGACTTCTAAGGACCTAACTATTCGATCTGGTAGAGCAACTCCCTAGAGTGAAGCCTAGGTTGCTCGGAATGTAGAAATGACCATAACTTTCACACTGGTTGCAATTATTCGTTTTATACGATGGAAAAACTGTTGTATTTATATTGTATTTTATGCTTCTGACGTTCACTTCTTAGGCCCTAACTATTCGATCTGGTGGAACAACGCCCTAGGGTGAAGCCTAGGTTGCCCGGAACGCAGAAATGACCATAACTTTTACACTGGTAGCAATTATTCGTTTTATACAATGGAAATACTGTTCTATTTATTTTGCATTTTATGCTTCGGGCGTTGACTTCTAAGGCCCTAGCTGTTTAATCTGGTGGAGCAACGCCCTAGGGTGAAGCCTAGGCTGCTCAGAATATAGAAATGACAATTACTTTCACACTGTTTGCAATTATTCCTTTTATACGATGCAAAAGCTGTTGTATTTATAACGTATTTTATGCTTCTGGCGTTGACTTCTAAGGTCCTAACTATTCAATCTGTTGGAGCAACGCCCTAGAGTGAAGCCTAGGTTGCTCGGAATGTAGAAATGACCATAACTTTCACACTGGCTGCAATTATTCGTTTTATACGATGGAAAAGCTGTTGTATTTATATTGTATTTTATGCTTCTGACGTTCACTTCTTAGGCCCTAACTATTCGATCTGGTGGAACAACGCCCTAGGGTGAAGCCTAGGTTGCCCGGAACGTAGAAATGACCATAACTTTTACACTGGTAGCAATTATTCGTTTTATACAATGGAAAAACTGTTCTATTTATTTTGCATTTTATGCTTCGGGCGTTGACTTCTAAGGCCCTAACTGTTTAATCTGGTGGAGCAACGCCCTAGGGTGAAGCCTAGGTTGCCCGGGACGTAGAAATGACCATTACTTTCGCAGTGTTTGCAATTATTCCTTTTATACGATGGAAAAGCTGTTGTATTTATATCGTATTTTATGCTTCTGGCGTTGACTTCTATGGCCCTAGCTATTCGATCTAGTGGAGCAACGCCCTAGAGTGAAGCCTAGGATGCCCGGAACGTCGAAATGACCATCACTTTCAAACTGGTTGCAATTAATCCTGTTATACGATGGAAAAACTGTTGTATTTTTATTGCATTTTATGCTTCGGGCGTTTATTTCTAAGGCCCTAACTATTCAATCTGTTGGAGCAACGCCCTAGAGTGAAGCCTATGTTGCTCGGAATGTAGAAATGACCATAACTTTCAAACTGGTTGCAATTATTCGTTTTATACGATGGAAAAACTGTTGTATTTATATTGTGTTTAATGCTTCTGGCGTTCACATCTTAGGCCCTAACTATTCGATCTGGTGGAGCAATGCCTCAGAGTTAAGTCTAGGATGCCCGAAACGCCGAAATGATCATTACTTTCACGCTTGTTGCAATTATTCCTGTTATACGATGAAAAGACCGTTGTATTTTTATTGTATTTTATGCTTCAGGCGTAGGCTTCTAAGGCCGTTGCTATTCGATATGGTGGAGCACCGCCCTAGAGTGAAGCCTAGGTTGCCCGGAACGTAGAAATGACCATAACTTTTACACTGGTAGCAATTATCCGTTTTATACAATGGAAAAACTGTTCTATTTATTTCGTATTTTATGCTTCGGGCGTTGACTTCTAAGGCCCTAACTGTTTCATCTGGTGGAGGAACGCCCTAGAGTGAAGCCAAGGTTGCCCGGAACGTAGAAATGACCAATACTTTCACACTGTCTGCAATTATTCCTTTTATACGATGGAAAAACTGTTCTATTTATTCTGTATTTTATGCTTCGGGCGTTGACTTCTTTGGCCCTAACAATTCGATCTGGTGGAGCAACGTCCTAGAGGGAAGCCTAGGTTGCCGGGAACGTAGAAATGACCATCACTTTCACACGGGTTGCAATTATTCCTGTTATAAGATGGAAAGACTGTTGTATTTTTATTGCTTTTTATGCTTCTGGCGTTCACTTCTTAGGCCCTAACTATTCGATCTGGTGGAACAACGTCCTAGGGTGAAGCCTAGGTTGCCCGGAACGTAGACACGACCATAAGTTTCATAATGGTTGCAATTATTCGTTTTATACGATGGAAAAACTGTTGTATTTCTATTGTATTTTATGCTTCGGACGTTGACTTCTTAGGCCCTAACACTTCGATCTGGTGGAGAAACGCCCTACAGTGAAGCCTAGGTTGCCCGGAACGTAGATATGACCATAACCTTCACACAGGTTGCAATTATTCGTTTTATACGGTGTAAAGGCTGTTGTATTTATTTTGTATTTTATTCTTCTGGTGTTGACTTCTTGGGCCCTAACGATTCGATCTGGTGGAACAACGCCGTAGAGTGAAGCCTAGGTTACCCGGAACGTAGAAATGACCATTACTTTCACACTGTTTGCAATTATTCCTTTTATACGATGGTAAAGCTGCTGTATTTATATCGTATTTTATGCTTCTGGCGTTGACTTCTAAGGACCTAACTATTCGATCTGGTAGAGCAACTCCCTAGAGTGAAGCCTAGGTTGCTCGGAATGTAGAAATGACCTTAACTTTCACACTGGTTGCAATTATTCGTTTTATACGATGGAAAAACTGTTGTATTTATATTGTATTTTATGCTTCTGGCGTTCACTTCTTGGGCCCTAACTATTCGATCTGGTGGAACAACGCCCTAGGGTGAAGCCTAGGTTGCCCGGAACGTAGAAATGACCATAACATTTACACTGGTAGCAATTATTCGTTTTATACAGTGGAAAAACTGTTCTTTTTATTTTGTATTTTATGCTTCGGGCGTTGACTTCTAAGGCCCTAACTGTTTGATCTGGTGGAGCAACGCCCTAGATTGAAGCCTTGGTTGCCCGGAACGAAGAAATGACAATTACTTTCACACTGTTTGCAATTATTCGTTTTTTACGATGGAAAAGCTGTTGTATTTATATTGTATTTTATGCCTCTGGCGGTGACTTCTAAGGCCCTAGCTATTCGATCTAGTGGAGCAACGCCCTAGAGTGAAGCCTAGGTTGCCCGGAACGTAGAAATGACCAGTACTTTCACACTGGTTGCAGTGATTCGTTTTATACAATGGAATAACTGTTCCATGTATTTTGCATTTTATGCTTCGGGCGTTGACTTCTAAGGACATAACTATTCGATCTGGTGGAGCGACGCCCTAGAGTGAAGCCTAGGTTGCCCGGGAAGTAGAAATGACCATAACTTTCACACTGGTTGCTATTATTCGTTTTATACGATGGAAAAGCTGTTATATTTATATTGCATATTATGCCTCTGGCATTGAATTCTAAGTCCCTAGCTATTCCATCTGGTGGAGCAACACCCTAGCGTGATGCCTAGGTTGCCCGGAACGTTGAAATGACCATAACTTTCACACTGGTTGCTATTATTCGTTTTATACGATGGAAAAGCTGTTGTATTTATATTGCATATTATGCTTCTGGCATTGAGTTCTAAGTCCCTAGCTATTCGATCTGGTGGAGCAACGCCCTACAGTGAAGCCTAGGTTGCCCGGAACGTAGATATGACCATAACCTTCACACAGGTTGCAATTATTCGTTTTATACGGTGCAAAGGCTGTTGTATTTATTTTGTATTTTATTCTTCTGGTGTTGACTTCTTGGGCCCTAACGATTCGATCTGGTGGAATAACGCCGTAGAGTGAAGCCTAGGTTACCCGGAACGTAGAAATGACCATTACTTTCACACTGTTTGCAATTATTCCTTTTATACGATGGAAAAGCTGCTGTATTTATATCGTATTTTATGCTTCTGGCGTTGACTTCTAAGGACCTAACTATTCGATCTGGTAGAGCAACTCCCTAGAGTGAAGCCTAGGTTGCTCGGAATGTAGAAATGACCATAACTTTCTCACTGGTTGCAATTATTCGTTTTATACGATGGAAAAACTGTTGTATTTATATCGTATTTTATGCTTCTGACGTTCACTTCTTAGGCCCTAACTATTCGATCTGATGGAACAACGCCCTAGGGTGAAGCCTAGGTTGCCCGGAACGCAGAAATGACCATAACTTTTACACTGGTAGCAATTATTCGTTTTATACAATGGAAATACTGTTCTATTTATTTTGCATTTTATGCTTCGGGCGTTGACTTCTAAGGCCCTAGCTGTTTAATCTGGTGGAGCAACGCCCTAGGGTGAAGCCTAGGCTGCTCAGAATATAGAAATGACAATTACTTTCACACTGTTTGCAATTATTCCTTTTATACGATGCAAAAGCTGTTGTATTTATAACGTATTTTATGCTTCTGGCGTTGACTTCTAAGGTCCTAACTATTCAATCTGTTGGAGCAACGCCCTAGAGTGAAGCCTAGGTTGCTCGGAATGTAGAAATGACCATAACTTTCACACTGGCTGCAATTATTCGTTTTATACGATGGAAAAGCTGTTGTATTTATATTGTATTTTATGCTTCTGACGTTCACTTCTTAGGCCCTAACTATTCGATCTGGTGGAACAACGCCCTAGGGTGAAGCCTAGGTTGCCCGGAACGTAGAAATGACCATAACTTTTACACTGGTAGCAATTATTCGTTTTATACAATGGAAAAACTGTTCTATTTATTTTGCATTTTATGCTTCGGGCGTTGACTTCTAAGGCCCTAACTGTTTAATCTGGTGGAGCAACGCCCTAGGGTGAAGCCTAGTTTGCCCGGAACGTAGAAATGACCATTACTTTCACACTGTTTGCATTTATTCCTTTTATACGATGGAAAAGCTGTTGTATTTATATTGTATTTTATGCTTCTGGCGTTGACTTCTAAGGCCCTAGCTATTCGATCTAGTGGAGCAACGCCCTAGAGTGATGCCTAGGTTGCCCGGAACGTAGAAATGACCTTCACTATCAAACTGGTTGCAATTAATCCTGTTATACGATGGAAAAACTGTTGCATTTTTATTGCATTTTATGCCTCTGGCGTTCACTTCTTAGGCCCTCACTATTCGATCTGGAGGAACAATGCCCTAGGGTGAAGCCTAGGTTGCCCGGAACGTAGAAATGACCATAAGTTTCATAATGGTTGCAATTATTCGTTTTATACGATGGATAAACTGTTGTATTTCTATTGTATTTTATGCTTCGTGCGTTGACTTCTTAGGCCCTAACACTTCGATCTGGTGGAGCAACGCCCTACAGTGAAGCCTAGGATGCCCGGAACGTAGATATGACCATAACCTTCACACAGGTTGCAATTATTCGTTTTATACAATGGAAAAACTGTTCTATTTATTTTGTATTTTATGCTTCGGGCGTTGACTTCTTTGGCCCTAATAATTCGATCTGGTGGAGCAACGCCCTAGAGTGAAGCCTAGGTTTCCCGGAACGTAGAAATGACCATAACTTTTACACTGGTAGCAATTATTCGTTTTATACATTGGGAAAACTGTTCTATTTATTTTGTATTTTATGCTTCGGGCGTTGACTTCTAAGGACCTAACGGTTTGATCTGGTGGAGCAACGCCCTACAGTGAAGCCTAGGTTGCCCGGAACGTAGATATGACCATAACCTTCACACAGGTTGCAATTATTCGTTTTATACGGTGTAAAGGCTGTTGTATTTATTTTGTATTTTATTCTTCAGGCGGTGACTTCGAAGGACCTAACTATTCGATCTAGTGGAGCAACGCCCTAGAGTGAAGCCTAGGTTGCCCGGAACGTAGAAATGACCATCACTTTCAAACTGGTTGCAATTAATCCTGTTATACGATGGAAAAACTGTTGTATTTTTATTGCATTTTATGCTTCGGGCGTTGACATCTAAGGCCCTGACTATTCAATCCGTTGGAGCAACGCCCTAGAGTGAAGCCTAGGGTGCTCGAAATGTACAAATGACCATAGCTTTCACACTGGTTGCAATTATTCGTTTTATACGACGGAAAAACTGTTGTATTTATATTGTATTTTATGCTTCTGGCGTTCACTTCTTAGGCCCTAACTATTCGATCTGGTGGAACAACGCCCTAGGGTGAAGCCTAGGTTGCCCGGAACGTAGAAATGACCATAACTTTTACACTGGTAGCAATTATTCGTTTTATACAATGGAAAAACTGTTCTATTTATTTTGCATTTTATGCTTCGGGCGTTGACTTCTAAGGCCCTAACTGTTTAATCTGGTGGAGCAACGCCCTAGGGTGAACCCTAGGTTGCCCGGAACGTAGAAATGACCATTACTTTCGCACTGTTTGCAATTATTCCTTTTATACGATGGAAAAGCTGTTGTATTTATATTGTATTTTATGCTTCTGGCGTTCACTTCTTAGGCCCTAACTATTCGATCTGGTGGAACAACGCCCTAGGGTGAAGCGTAGGTTGCCCGGAACGTAGAAATGACCATAACTTTTACACTGGTAGCAATTATTCGTTTTATACAATGGAAAAACTGTTCTATTTATTTTGCATTTTTTGCTTCGGACGTTGACTTCTAAGGCCCTAACTGTTTAATCTGATGGAGCAACGCCCTAGGGTGAAGCGTAGGTTGCCCGGAACGTAGAAATGACCATTACTTTCGCACTGTTTGCAATTATTCCTTTTATACATTGGAAAAGCTGTTGTATTTATATCGTATTTTATGCTTCTGGCGTTGACTTCTATGGCCCTAGCTATTCGCTCTAGTGGAGCAACGCCCTAGAGTGAAGCCTAGCATGCCCGAAACGTAGAAATGACCATCACTTTCAAACTGGTTGCAATTAATCCTGTTATACGATGGAAAAACTGTTGTATTTTTATTGCATTTTATGCTTCGGGCGTTTATTTCTAAGGCCCTAACTATTCAATCTGTTGGAGCAACGCCCTAGGGTGAAGCCTAGGTTGCTTGGAATGTAGAAATGACCATGACTTTCACACTGGTTGCAATTATTCGTTTTATACGATGGAAAAACTGTTGTATTTATATTGTGTTTAATGCTTCTGGCGTTCACTTCTTAGGCCCTAACTATTCGATCTGGTGGAGCAATGCCTCAGAGTTAAGTCTAGGATGCCCGAAACGCCGAAATGATCATTACTTTCACGCTTGTTGCAATTACTCCTGTTATACGATGAAAAGACCGTTGTATTTTTATTGTATTTTATGCTTCAGGCGTAGGCTTCTAAGGCCGTTGCTATTCGATATGGTGGAGCAACGCCCTAGAGTGAAGCCTAGGTTGCCCGGAACGTAGAAATGACCATAACTTTTACACTGGTAGCAATTATGTGTTTTATACAATGGGAAAACTGTTCTATTTATTTTGTATTTTATGCTTCGGGCGTTGACTTCTAAGGACCTAACGGTTTGATCTGGTGGAGCAACGCCCTACAGTGAAGCCTAGGTTGCCCGGAACGTAGATATGACCATAACCTTCACACAGGTTGCAATTATTCGTTTTATACGGTGTAAAGGCTGTTGTATTTATTTTGTATTTTATTCTTCTGGCGGTGACTTCTAAGGACCTAACTATTGGATCTAGTGGAGCAACGCCCTAGAGTGAAGCCTAGGTTGCCCGGAACGTAGAAATGACCATCACTTTCAAACTGGTTGCAATTAATCCTGTTATTCGATGGAAAAACTGTTGTATTTTTATTGCATTTTATGCTTCGGGCGTTGACTTCTAAGGCCCTGACTATTCAATCTGTTGGAGCAACGCCCTAGAGTGAAGCCTAGGTTGCTCGGAATGTACAAATGACCATAGCTTTCACACTGGTTGCAATTATTCGTTTTATACGATGGAAAAACTGTTGTATTTATATTGTATTTTATGCTTCTGGCGTTCACTTCTTAGGCCCTAACTATTCGATCTGGTGGAACAACGCCCTAGGGTGAAGCCTAGGTTGCCCGGAACGTAGAAATGACCATAACTATTACACTGGTAGCAATTATTCGTTTTATACAATGGAAAAACTGTTCTATTTATTTTGCATTTTATGCTTCGGGCGTTGACTTCTAAGGCCCTAACTGTTTAATCTGGTGGAGCAACGCCCTAGGGTGAAGCCTAGGTTGCCCGGAACGTAGAAATGACCATTACTTTCGCACTGTTTGCAATTATTCCTTTTATACGATGGAAAACCTGTTGTATTTATATCGTATTTTATGCTTCTGGCGTTGACTTCTATGGCCCTAGCTATTCGATCTAGTGGAGCAACGCCCTAGAGTGAAGCCAAGGTTGCCCGGAACGTAGAAATGACCAATACTTTCACACTGTCTGCAATTATTCCTTTTATACGATGGAAAAACTGTTCTATTTATTCTGTATTTTATGCTTCGGGCGTTGACTTCTTTGGCCCTAACAATTCGATCTGGTGGAACAACGCCGTAGAGTGAAGCCTAGGTTACCCGGAACGTAGAAATGACCATTACTTTCACACTGTTTGCAATTATTCCTTTTATACGATGGAAAAGCTGCTGTATTTATATCGTATTTTATGCTTCTGGCGTTGACTTCTAAGGACCTAACTATTCGATCTGGTGGAGCAAGGCCCTAGAGTGAAGCCTAGGTTGCTGGGAATGTAGAAATGACCATAACTTTCACACTGTTTGCAATTATTCGTTTTTTACGATGGAAAAACTGTTCTATTTATTTTGTATTTTATGCTTCGGGAGTTGACTTCTAAGGCCCTGACTATTCAATCTGTTGGAGCAACGCCCTAGAGTGAAGCCCAGGTTGCTCGGAACGTAGAAATGATCATAGCTTTTACACTGGTTGCAATTATTCGTTTTATACGATGGAAAAACTGTTGTATTTATATTGTATTTTATGCTTCTGGCGTTCACTTCTTAGGCCCTAGCTATTCGATCTGGTGGAACAACGCCCTAGGGTGAAGCCTAGGTTGCCCGGAACGTAGAAATAACCATAACTTTTACACTGCTAGCAATTATTCGTTTTATGCAATGGAAAAACTGTTCTATTTATTTTGTATTTTATGCTTCGGGCGCTGACTTCTAAGGCCCTAACTGTTTGATCTGGTGGAGCAACGCCCTAGAGTGAAGCCTAGGTTGCCCGGAACGAAGAAATGACAATTACTTTCACACTGTTTGCAATTATTCGTTTTTTACGATGGAAATCTGTTGTATTTATATTGTATTTTATGCCTCTGGCGTTGACTTCTAAGGCCCTAGCTATTCGACCTAGTGGAACAACGCCCTAGGTTGAAGCCTAGGTTGAGCGGAACGTAGAAATGACCATAACTTTTACACTGGTAGCAATTATTCGTTTTATACAATGGAAAAACTGTTCTATTTATTTTGTATTTTATGCTTCGGGCGTTCACTTCTTAGGCCCTAGCTATTCGATCTGGTGGAACAACGCCCTAGGGTGAAGCCTAGGTTGCCCGGAACGTAGAAATAACCATAACTTTTACACTGGTAGCAATTATTCGTTTTATGCAATGGAAAAACTGTACTATTTATTTTGTATTTTATGCTTCGGGCGCTGACTTCTAAGGCCCTAACTGTTTGATCTGGTGGAGCAACGCCCTAGAGTGAAGCCTAGGTTGCCCGGAACGAAGAAATGACAATTACTTTCACACTGTTTGCAATTATTCGTTTTTTACGATGGAAATGTGTTGTATTTATATTGTATTTTATGCCTCTGGCTTTGACTTCTAAGGCCCTAGCTATTCGACCTAGTTGAACAACGCCCTAGGTTGAAGCCTAGGTTGAGCGGAACGTAGAAATGACCATAACTTTTACACTGGTAGCAATTATTCGTTTTATACAATGGAAAAACTGTTCTATTTATTTTGTATTTTATGCTTCGGGCGTTGACTTCTAAGGCCCTAACTATTCGATCTGGTGGAGCAACGCCCTAGAGTGAAGCCTAGGTTGCCCGGAACGTAGAAATGACAATTACTTTCACACTGTTTGCAATTATTCCTTTTATACGATGCAAAAGCTGTTGTATTTATATCGTATTTTATGCTTCTGGCGTTGACTTCTAAGGACCTAACCATTCGATCTGGTGGAGCAACGCCCTAGAGTGAAGCCTAGGTTGCTCGGAATGTAGAAATAACCATAACTTTCACACTGGTTGCAATTATTCGTTCTTTACGATGGAAAAACTGTTCTATTTATTTTGCATTTTATGCTTCCGGCGTTGACTTCTAAGGCGCTAACTATTCAATCTGTTGGAGCAACGCCCTAGGGTGTATCCTAGGTTGCCCGGAAAGTAGAAATGACCATAACTTTCATACTGGTTGCAATTATTCGTTTTATATGATGGAAAATCTGTTGTATTTATGTTGTATTTTATGCTTCTGGCGTTCACTTCTTAGGCCCTAACTATTCGATCTGGTGGAACAACGGCCTAAGGTGAAGCCTAGGTTGCCCGCAACGTAGAAATGGCCATAACTTTTACTCTGGTAGCAATTATTCGTTTTATACAATGGAAAAACTGTTCTAGTTATTTTGTATTTAATGCTTCGGGCGTTGGCTTCTAAGGCCCTAACTGTTTGATCTGGTGGAGCAACGCCCTAGAGTGAAGCCTAGGTTGCCCGGAACGTAGAAATGACCATAACTATCACACTGGTTGCAATTATTCGCTCTTTACCATGGAAAAGCTGTTGTATTTATATTGTATTTTATGCCTCTGGCGTTGACTTCTAAGGCCCTAGCTATTCGATCTAGTGGAGCAACGCCCTAGAGTGAAGCCTAGGTTGCCCGGAACGTAGAAATGACCATCACTTTCAAACTAGTTGCAATTAATCCTGTTATACGATGGAAAAACTGTTGTATTTTTATTGCATTCTATGCTTCGGGCGTTGACTTATAAGGCCCTGACTATTCAATCTGTTGGAGCAACGCCCTAGAGTGAAGCCTAGGTTGCTCGGAATGTAGAAATGACCATAGCTTTCACACTGGTTGCAATTATTCGTTTTATACGATAGAAAAACTGTTGTATTTATATTGTATTTTATGCTCCTGGCGTTCACTTCTTAGGCCCTAACTATTCGATCTGGTGGAACAACGCCCTAGGGTGAAGCCTAGGTTGCCCGGAACGTAGAAATGACCATAACTTTACACTGGTAGCAACTATTCGTTTTATACAATGGAAAAACTGTTCTATTTATTTTGTATTTTTAGCTTCGGGCGTTGACTTCTAAGGCCCTAACTGTTTCATCTGGTGGAGCATCGCCCTAGGGTTAAGCCTAGGTTGCCCGGAACGTAGAAATGACCATTACTTTCACACTGTTTGCAATTATTCCTTTTATAAGATGGAAAAGCTATTGTATTTATATCGTATTTTATGCTTCTGGGTTTGACTTCTAATGCCCTAGCTATTCGATCTAGTGGAGCAACGCCATAGAGTGAAGCCTAGGTTTCCCGGAACGTAGAAATGACCTTCACTTTCAAACTGGTTGCAATTAATCCTGTTATACGATGGAAAAACTGATGTATTTTTATTGCATTGTATGCTTCGGGCGTTGACTTCTGAGGCCGTAGCTATTCGATGTGGTGGAAGAACGCCGTAGAGAGAAGCCTAGGTTGCCCGGAACGAAGAAATGATCATAACTTTTACACTGGTAGCAATTATTCGTTTTATACAATGGAAAAACCGTTCTATTTATTTTGTATTTTATGCTTCGGGCGTTGACTTCTTTGGCCCTAATAATTCGATCTGGTGGAGCAACGCCCTAGAGTGAAGCCTAGGTTGCCCGGAACGTAGAAATGAACATAGCTTTTACACTGGTAGCAATTATTCGTTTTATACATTGGGAAAACTGCTCTATTTATTTTGTATTTTATGCTTCGGGCGTTGACTTCTAAGGACCTAACGGTTTGATCTGGTGGAGCAACGCCCTACAGTGAAGCCTAGGTTGCCCGGAACGTAGATATGACCATAACCTTCACACAGGTTGCAAATATTCGTTTTATACGGTGTAAAGGCTGTTGTATTTATTTTGTATTTTATTCTTCTGGCGGTGACTTCTAAGGACCTAACTATTCGATCTAGTGGAGCAACGCCCTAGAGTGAAGCCTAGGTTGCCCGGAACGTAGAAATGACCATCACTTTCAAACTGGTTGCAATTAATCCTGTTATACGATGGAAAAACTGTTGTATTGATATTGTATTTTATGCTCCTGGCGTTCACTTCTTAGGCCCTAACTATTCGATCTGGTGGAACAACGCCCTAGGGTGAAGCCTAGGTTGCCCGGAACGTAGAAATGACCATAACTTTTACACTGGTAGCAACTATTCGTTTTATACAATGGAAAAACTGTTCTATTTATTTTGTATTTTTAGCTTCGGGCGTTGACTTCTAAGGCCCTAACTGTTTCATCTGGTGGAGCATCGCCCTAGAGTGAAGCCTAGGTTGCCCGGAACGTAGAAATGACCATTACTTTCACACTGTTTGCAATTATTCCTTTTATACGATTGTATGCTTCGGGCGATGACTTCTGAGGCCGTAGCTATTCGATGTGGTGGAAGAACGCCGTAGAGAGAAGCCTAGGTTGCCCGGAACGAAGAAATGATCATAACTTTTACACTGGTAGCAATTATTCGTTTTATACGATGGAAAAGCTGTTGTATTTATATCGTATTTTATGCTTCTGGCGTTGACTTCTTAGGCCCTAACTATTCCATCTGGTGGAACAACGCCCTAGCGTGAAGACTAGGTTGCACGGAACGCGGAAATGACCATAACTCTCACACTGGTAGCAATTATTCGTTTTATACATGGAAAAACTGTTCTATTTATTTTGTATTTTATGCTTCGGGCGTTGACTTCTAAGGCCCTAACTATTCGATCTGGTGGAGCAACGCCCTAGAGTGAAGCCTAGGTTGACCGAAACGTAGAAATGGTCTTTACTTTCACACTGACTGCAATTAGTCATGCTATACGATGAAAAATCAGTTGCATTTTTATTGTATTTTATGCTTCTGACGTTGACTTCTAAGGCCGTAGCTATTAGCTGTGGTGGAGCAATGCCCTAGAGTGACGCCTAGGTTGCCCGGAACGTGGAAATGACCATTACTTTCACAATGTTTGCAATTATTCCTGTTATACGATGGAAAAACTGTTGTACTTATATTGTATTTTATTCATCTGGCGTTGACTTCTTAGGCCCTAGCTATTCGATCTGGTGGAGCACCGCCCTAGAGTGAAGCCTAGGTTGCCCGGAACGTAGAACATACCATTACCTTCACACTGGTTGCAATTATTCCTGTTATACGATGGAAAAACTGTTGCATCTTTATTGTATTTTATGCTTCTGGCGTTGACTTCTTAGGCCCTAACCATTCGATCTGGTGGAGCAAGGCCCTAGAGTGTAGCCTAGGTTGCCCGGAGCGTAGAAATGACCATAACTTTCACACTGGTTGCCATTATTCATTTTATACGATGGAAAAGCTGTTGTATTTATATCGTATTTTATGCTTCTGGCGTTGAATTCTTAGGCCCTAACTATTCCATCTGGTGGAACAACGCCCTAGCGTGAAGACTAGGTTGCTCGGAACGTAGAAATGACATTAACTCTCACACTGGTAGCAATTATTCGTTTTATACATGGAAAAACTGTTCTATTTATTTCGTATTTTATGCTTCGGGCGTTGACTTCTAAGGCCCTAACTATTCGATCTGGTGGAGCAACGTCCTAGAGTGAAGCCTAGGTTGCCCGGAGCGTAGAAATGACCATAACTTTCACGCTGGTTGTCATTATTCGTTTTATACGATGGAAAAGCTGTTGTATTTATATCGTATTTTATGCTTCTGGCGTTGACTTCTTAGGCCCTAACTATTCCATCTGGTGGAAGAACGATCTAGGGTGAAGCCTAGCTAGCCCACAACGTAGAAATGACCGTTACCTTCACACTGGTAGCAATTATTCGTTTTATACATGAAAAAACTGTTATACTTATATTGCTTTTTATGCTCGTGGCGTTGAATTCTAAGTCCCTAGCTATTCGATCTGGTGGAGCAACGCCCTAGAGTGAAGCCTAGCTTGCCCGGAACGTAGAAATGACCATTACTTTCACACTGTTTGCAATTATTCATTTTAAACGATTGATAAGCTGTTGTATTTATATTGTATTTTATGCTTCTGGCGTTGACTTCTTAGGCCCTAACTTTTCGATCTGGTGGAACGACGCCATAGAGCGACGCCCAGGCTGCCAGGAACGCAGAAATGACCATAACTTTCACACTGGTTACCATTATTCGTTTTATACGATGGAAAAACTGTGGTATTTATATCGTATTTTATGCTTCTGGCGGTGACTTCTTAGGCCCTAACTATTCGATCTGGTGGAACAACGCCCTAGAGTGAAGCCTAGGTTGCCTGGAACGTAGAAATGACCATAACTTTCACACTGGTTGCTATTATTCGTTTTATGCGATGGAAAAGCTGTTCTATTTATTTTGTATTTTATGCTTCAGGTGTTGACTTCTAAGGCCCTAACTATTCAATCTGTTGGTGCAACGCCCAAGGGTGAAGCCTATGCTGCCCGGAAAGTAGAAATCACGTTAACTTTCATACTGGTTGCAATTATTCGTTTTATACGATGGAAAAACTGTTTTAGTTATTTTGTATTTTGTGCTTCGGGCGTTGACTTCAAAGGCCCTAACTATTCGATCTGGTGGCGCAACGCCCTAGAGTGAAGCCTAGGTTGCCCGGAACGCAGAAATGACCATAACTTTCACACTGGTAGCAATTATTCGTTTTATACAATGGAAAAACTGTTATATTTATATTGTATCGTATGATTCTGGCGTTGACTTCTTAGGCCCTAACAATTCGATCTGGTGGAGCAACGCCCTAGAGTGAAGCCTAGGTTGCCTGGAACGTACAAATGACCATCACTTTCACACGGGTTGCAATTATTCCTGTTATAGTATGGAAAGACTGTTGTATTTTTATTGTATTTTATGCTTCAGGCGTTGACTTCTGAGACCGTAGCTATTCGATGTGGAGGAAGAACGCCATACAGTGAAGCCTAGGTTGCCCGGAACGTAGAAATGACCAACACTTTCACACGGGTTGCAATTATGCCTGTTATAGGATGGAAAGTCTGTTGTATTTTTATTGTATTTTATGCTTCAGGCGTTGACATCTGAGGCCGTAGCTATTCGATGTGTTGGAAGAACGCCATAGAGTGAAGCCTAGGTTGCCCGGAACGTAGAAATGACCATAACTTTCATACTGGTTGCAATTATTCGTTTTATATGATGGAAAAACTGTTGTATTTATATTGTTTGTTATGCTGCTGGCGTTCACTTCTTAGGCCCTAGCTATTCGATCTGGTGGAGCACCGCTCTAGAGTGAAGCCTAGGTTGCCCGGAACGTAGAACATACCATTACCTTTACACTGGTTGGAATTATTCCTGTTATACGATGGAAAAACTGTAGTATTTATATTGCTTTTTCTGCCTCTGGCGTCGACTTCTAAGGCACTAACTATTTGATCTAGTGGAGCAACGCCCTAGAGTGAAGCCTAGGTTGCTCGGAATGTAGAAATAACCATTACCTTCACGCTTGTTGCAATTATTCCTGTTATACGATGAAAAAACTGTTGTATTTTTATTGCATTTTATGCTTCAGGCGTTGACTTCTAAGGCCGGAGCTATTCCATGTGGTGGACCTACGCCCTAGAGTGAAGCCTAGGTTGCCCGGAACGTAGAAATGACCATTACTTTCACACTGTTTGCAATTAGACATTATATACGAGGTAAAAGCTGTTGTATTTATATTGTATTTTATGCTTCTGGCGTTGACTTCTTAGGCCCTAGCTATTCGATCTGGTGGAGCACCGCCCTAGAGTGAAGCCTAGGTTGCCCGGAACGTAGAAATGACCATAACTTTCACAGTGGTTGCAATTATTCGTTTTATACGATGGAAAAGCTGTTGTATTTATATCGTACTTTATGCTTCTGGCGTTGACTTCTTAGGCCCTAACTATTCCATCTGGTGGAACAACGCCCTAGAGTGGAGCCTAGGTTGCCTGGAACGTAGAAATGACCATAACTTTCACACTGGTTGCTATTATTCGTTTTATGCGATGGAAAAGCTGTTCTATTTATTTTGTATTTTATGCTTCAGGTGTTGACTTCTAAGGCCCTAACTATTCAATCTGTTGGTGCAACGCCCAAGGGTGAAGCCTATGCTGCCCGGAAAGTAGAAATGACGTTAACTTTCATACTGGTTGCAATTATTCGTTTTATACGATGGAAAAACTGTTTTAGTTATTTTGTATTTTGTGCTTCGGGCGTTGACTTCAAAGGCCCTAACTATTCGATCTGGTGGCGCAACGCCCTAGAGTGAAGCCTAGGTTGCCCGGAACGCAGAAATGACCATAACTTTCACACTGGTTGCTATTATTCGTTTTATACGATGGAAAAACTGCTATATTTATATTGTATTTTATGCTTCTGGCATTGCCTTCTTAGGCCCTAACGGTTTGATCTGGTGGAGCAACGCCCTAGAGTGAAGCCTAGGTTGCCCGGAACGTAGAAATGACCATAACTTTCACACTGGTTGCTATTATTCGTTTTATACGATGGAAAAGCTGTTGTATTTATATCGTATCTTATGCTTCTGGCGTTGACTTCTTAGGCCCTAACTATTCCATCTGGTGGAACAACGCCCTTGGGTGAAGCCTAGGTTGCGCGGAACGTAGCAATGAATATACTTTCACACTGGTAGCAATTATTCGTTTTATACGATGGAAAAACTGTTGTATTTATATTGTATTTTATGCTTCTGGCGTTCACTTCTTGGCCCTAACTATTCGATATGGTGGAAAAACGCCCTAGGGTGAAGCCTAGGTTGCCCGGAACGTAGAAATGACCATAACTTTTACACTGGTAGCAATTATTCGTTTTATACAATGGAAAAACCGTTCTATTTATTTTGTGTTTTATGCTTCGGGCGTTGACTTCTAAGGCCCTAACTGTTTGATCTGGTGGAGCAACGCCCTAGAGTGAAGCGTAGGTTGCCCGGAACGTAGAAATGACCATAACTTTCACACTGGTTGCTACTATTCGTTTTATACGATGGAAAAACTGTTATATTTATATTGTATTTTATGCTTCTGGCGTTGACTTCTGAGGCCGTTGCTTTTCGATGTGGTGGGAGAACGCCATAGAGTGAAGCCTAGGTTGCCCGGAAAGTAGAAATGACCATAACTTTCATACTGGTTGCAATTATTCGTTTTATATGATGGAAAAACTGTTGTATTTATATAGTGTTTTATGCTTCTGGCGTTGACTTCTTAGTCCCTAACTATTCCATCTGGTGGAACAACGCCCTAGGGTGAAGCCTAGGTTGCCTGGAACATAGAAATGACCATCACTTTCACACGGGTTGCAATTATTCCTGTTATAGGATGGAAAGACTGTTGTATTTTTATTGTGTTTTATACTTCAGGCGTTGACATCTAAGGCCCTAGCTATTCGATCTGGTCGAGCAACGCCCTAGAGTGAAGCCTAGGTTGCCCGGAACGTAGAAATGACCATAACTTCCTCACTGGTTGCAATTATTCGTTTTATACGATGGAAAAGCTGTTGCATTTATATCGTATTTTATGCTTCTGGCGTTGACTTCTGAGGACGTGACTATTCGATCTGGTGGAGAAACGCCCTAGGGTGAAGCCTAGGTAACCTGGAACGTAGAAATGACCATCACTTTCACACGGGTTGCAATTATTCCTGTTATAGGATGGAAAGACTGTTGTATTTTTATTGTATTTTATACGTCAGGGGTTGACTTCTAAGGCCCTACCTATTCGATCTGGTCGAGCAACGCCCTAGAGTGAAGCCTAGGATGCCCGGAACGGAGAAATGACCATTACTTTCACACTGCTTGCTATTATTCATTTTATACGATCGAAACGCTGTTGTATCTTTATTGTATTTTATGCTTCTGGCGTTGACTTCTTAGGCCCTAACTATTCCATCTGGTGGAACAACGCCCTAGCGTGAAAACTAGGTTGCACGGAACGCGGAAATGACCATAACTCTCACACTGGTAGCAATTGTTCGTTTTATACATGGAAAAACTGTTCTATTTATTTTGTATTTTATGCTTCGGGCGTTGACTTCTAAGGCCCTAACTATTCGATCTGGTGGAGCAATGCCCTAGAGTGACGCCTAGGTTGCCCGGAACGTAGAACATACCATTACCTTCACACTGGTTGCAATTATTCCTGTTATACGATGGAAAAACTATTGCATCTTTATTGTGTTTTATGCTTCTGGCGTTGACTTCTTAGGCCCTAACCATTCGATCTGGTGGAGCAAGGCCCTAGAGTGAAGCCTAGGTTGCCCGGAGCGTAGAAATGACCATAACTTTCACACTCGTTGCCATTATTCATTTTATACGATGGAAAAGCTGTTGTATTTATATCGTATTTTATGCTTCTGGCGTTGACTTCTTAGGCCCTAACTATTCCATATGGTGCAAGAACGACCTAGGGTGAAGCCTAGGTTACCCGGAACGTAGAAATGACCAGTACATTCACACTGTTTGCAGTTATTCCTGTTATACGATGGAAAAACTGTTGCACCTTTATTGTATTTTACGCTTCTGGCGTTGACTTCTAAGGCCCTAACTATTCGATCTGGTGGATCAACGCCCTAGTGTGAAGCCTAGGTTGCCCGGAACGTAGTGAATGACCGTTACCTTCACACTGTTTGCAAATATTCATTTTATACGATGGCCAAGCTGTTGTATTTATATTGTATTTTATGCTTCCGGCGTTGACTTCTAAGGCCGTAGCTATCAGATGTGGTGCAGCAACGCCCGAGAGTGACGCCTAGGCTGCCAGGAACGCAGAAATGACCATAACTTTCACACTGGTTACCATTATTCGTTTTATACGAGGGACAAACTGTTTTAATTATATTGTATTTTATGCTTCTGGAGTTGACTTCTAAGGCCGTAGCTGTTAGCTGCGGTGGAGCAACGCCCTAGAGTGACGCCTAGGTTGCCCGGAACATGGAAATGTCCATTACTTTCACAATGTTTGCAATTATTCATTTCATACGATGGAAAAACTGTTGTACTTATATTGTATTTTATTCATCTGGCGCTGACTTCTTAGGCCCTAGCTATTCGATCTGGTGGAGCACCGCTCTAGAGTGAAGCCTAGGTTGCCCGGAACGTAGAACATACCATTACCTTTACACTTTTTGGAATTATTCCTGTTATACGATGGAAAAACTGTTGTATTTATATTGCTTTTTCTGCCTCCGGCGTCGACTTCTAAGGCCCTAGCCATTCGATCTAGTGGAGCAACGCCCTAGAGTGAAGCCTAGGTTGCCCGGAACGTAGAAATGACCATCACTTTCAAACTAGTTGCAATTAATCCTGTTATACGATGGAAAAACTGTTGTATTTTTATTGCATTCTATGCTTCGGGCGTTGACTTTTAAGGCCCTGACTATTCAATCTGTTTTAGCAACGCCCTAGAGTGAAGCCTAGGTTGCTCGGAATGTAGAAATGACCATAGCTTTCACACTGGTTGCAATTATTCGTTTTATACGATAGAAAAACTGTTGTATTTATATTGTATTTTATGCTCCTGGCGTTCACTTCTTAGGCCCTAACTATTCGATCTGGTGGAACAACGCCCTAGGGTGAAGCCTAGGTTGCCCGGAACGTAGAAATGACCATAACTTTTACACTGGTAGCAACTATTCGTTTTATACAAAGGAAAAACTGTTCTATTTATTTTGTATTTTTAGCTTCGGGCGTTGACTTCTAAGGCCCTAACTGTTTCATCTGGTGGAGCATCGCCCTAGGGTGAAGCCTAGGTTGCCCGGAACGTAGAAATGACCATTACTTTCACACTGTTTGCAATTATTCCTTTTATACGATGGAAAAGCTGTTGTATTTATATCGTATTTTATGCTTCTGGCTTTGACTTCTAATGCCCTAGCTATTCGATCTAGTGGAGCAACGCCCTAGAGTGAAGCCTAGGTTTCCCGGAACGTAGAAATGACCTTCACTTTCAAACTGGTTGCAATTAATCCTGTTATACGATGGAAAAACTGTTGTATTTTTATTGCATTGTATGCTTCGGGCGTTGACTTCTGAGGCCGTAGCTATTCGATGTGGTGGAAGAACGCCGTAGAGAGAAGCCTAGGTTGCCCGGAACGAAGAAATGATCATAACTTTTACACTGGTAGCAATTATTCGTTTTATACAATGGAAAAACTGCTGTATTTATATTGTATTTTATGCTTCTGGCGTTGACTTCTTAGGCCCTAACTATTCGATCTGGTGGAGCAATGCGTCAGAGTTAAGTCTAGGGTGCCCGAAACGCCGAAATGATCATTACTTTCACGCTGGTTGCAATTATTCCTGTTATACGATGAAAAGACCGTTGTATTTTTGTTGTATTTTATGCTTCAGGCGTAGGCTTCTAAGGCTGTAGCTATTCGATATGGTGGAGCACCGCCCTAGAGTGAAGCCTAGGTTGCCCGGAACGTAGAAATGGCCGTAACTTTCACACTGGTTGCCATTATTCGTTTTATACGATAGAAAAACTGTTGTATTTATATTGTATTTTATGCTCCTGGCGTTCACTTCTTAGGCCCTAACTATTCGATCTGGTGGAACAACGCCCTAGGGTGAAGCCTAGGTTGCCCGGAACGTAGAAATGACCATAACTTTTACACTGGTAGCAACTATTCGTTTTATACAAAGGAAAAACTGTTCTATTTATTTTGTATTTTTAGCTTCGGGCGTTGACTTCTAAGGCCCTAACTGTTTCATCTGGTGGAGCATCGCCCTAGGGTGAAGCCTAGGTTGACCGAAACGTAGAAATGGTCTTTACTTTCACACTGGCTGCAATTAGTCATGCTATACGATGAAAAATCAGTTGCATTTTTATTGTATTTTATGCTTCTGGCGTTGACTTCTAAGGCCATAGCTATTAGCTGTGGTGGAGCAATGCCCTAGAGTGACGCCTAGGTTGCCCGGAACGTGGAAATGACCATTACTTTCACAATGTTTGCAATTATTCATTTCATACGATGGAAAAACTGTTGTACTTATATTGTATTTTATTCATCTGGCGTTGACTTCTTAGGCCCTAGCTATTCGATCTGGTGGAGCACCGCCCTAGAGTGAAGCCTAGGTTGCCCGGAACGTAGAACATACCATTACCTTCACACTGGTTGCAATTATTCCTGTTATACGATGGAAAAACTGTTGCATCTTTATTGTATTTTATGCTTCTGGCGTTGACTTCTTAGGCCCTAACCATTCGATCTGGTGGAGCAAGGCCCTAGAGTGAAGCCTAGGTTGCCCGGAGCGTAGAAATGACCATAACTTTCACACTGGTTGCCATTATTCATTTTATACGATGGAAAAGCTGTTGTATTTATATCGTATTTTATGCTTCTGGCGTTGAATTCTTAGGCCCTAACTATTCCATCTGGTGGAACAACGCCCTAGCGTGAAGACTAGGTTGCTCGGAACGTAGAAATGACATTAACTCTCACACTGGTAGCAATTATTCGTTTTATACATGGAAAAACTGTTCTATTTATTTCGTATTTTATGCTTCGGGCGTTGACTTCTAAGGCCCTAACTATTCGATCTGGTGGAGCAACGTCCTAGAGTGAAGCCTAGGTTGCCCGGAACGTAGAAATGACCATAACTTTCATACTGGTTGCAATTATTCGTTTTATATGATGGAAAAACTGTTGTATTTATATTGTTTGTTATGCTGCTGGCGTTCACTTCTTAGGCCCTAGCTATTCGATCTGGTTAAACAACGCCCTTGGGTGAAGCCTAGGTTGCCCGGTACGTAGAAATGACCATAACTTTTACACTGGTTGCTATTATTCGTTTTATACGATGGAAAAACTGTTATATTTATATTGTATTTTATGGCGTTGACTTCTAAGGCCGTAGCTATCAGATGTGGTGCAGCAACGCCCGAGAGTGACGCCTAGGCTGCCAGGAACGCAGAAATGACCATAACTTTCACACTGGTTACCATTATTCGTTTTATACGAGGGACAAACTGTTTTAATTATATTGTATTTTATGCTTCTGGAGTTGACTTCTAAGGCCGTAGCTGTTAGCTGCGGTGGAGCAACGCCCTAGAGTGACGCCTAGGTTGCCCGGAACGTGGAAATGTCCATTACTTTCACAATGTTTGCAATTATTCATTTCATACGATGGAAAAACTGTTGTACTTATATTGTATTTTATTCATCTGGCGCTGACTTCTTAGGCCCTAGCTATTCGATCTGGTGGAGCACCGCTCTAGAGTGAAGCCTAGGCTGCCCGGAACGTAGAACATACCATTACCTTTACACTGGTTGGAATTATTCCTGTTATACGATGGAAAAACTGTAGTATTTATATTGCTTTTTCTGCCTCTGGCGTCGACTTCTAAGGCCCTAACTATTTGATCTAGTGGAGCAACGCCCTAGAGTGAAGCCTAGGTTGCTCGGAATGTAGAAATAACCATTACCTTCACGCTTGTTGCAATTATTCCTGTTATACGATGAAAAAACTGTTGTATTTTTATTGCATTTTATGCTTCAGGCGTTGACTTCTAAGGCCGGAGCTATTCCATGTGGTGGACCTACGCCCTAGAGTGAAGCCTAGGTTGCCCGGAACGTAGAAATGACCATTACTTTCACACTGTTTGCAATTAGACATTATATACGAGGTAAAAGCTGTTGTATTTATATTGTATTTTATGCTTCTGGCGTTGACTTCTTAGGCCCTAGCTATTCGATCTGGTGGAGCACCGCCCTAGAGTGAAGCCTAGGTTGCCCGGAACGTAGAAATGACCATAACTTTCACAGTGGTTGCAATTATTCGTTTTATACGATGGAAAAGCTGTTGTATTTATATCGTACTTTATGCTTCTGGCGTTGACTTCTTAGGCCCTAACTATTCCATCTGGTGGAACAACGCCCTAGAGTGAAGCCTAGGTTGCCTGGAACGTAGAAATGACCATAACTTTCACACTGGTTGCTATTATTCGTTTTATGCGATGGAAAAGCTGTTCTATTTATTTTGTATTTTATGCTTCAGGTGTTGACTTCTAAGGCCCTAACTATTAAATCTGTTGGTGCAACGCCCAAGGGTGAAGCCTATGCTGCCCGGAAAGTAGAAATGACGTTAACTTTCATACTGGTTGCAATTATTCGTTTTATACGATGGAAAAACTGTTTTAGTTATTTTGTATTTTGTGCTTCGGGCGTTGACTTCAAAGGCCCTAACTATTCGATCTGGTGGCGCAACGCCCCAGAGTGAAGCCTAGGTTGCCCGGAACGCAGAAATGACCATAACTTTCACACTGGTTGCTATTATTCGTTTTATACGATGGAAAAACTGCTATATTTATATTGTATTTTATGCTTCTGGCGTTGCCTTCTTAGGCCCTAACAGATCGATTAGGTGGAGCAACGCCCTAGAGTGAAGCCTAGGTTGCCCGGAACGTAGAATCGACCATCACTTTCAAACTGGTTGCAATTATTCCTGTTATATGATGGAAACACTGTTGTACTTTTATTGCATTTTATGCTTCGGGCGTTGACTTCTGAGGCCGTAGCTATTCGATGTGGTGGAACAACGCCCTCGGGTGTAGCCTAGGTTGCCCGGAACGTAGAAATGACCATAACTTTTACACTGGTAGCAATTATTCGTTTTATACGATGGAAGAACTGTTCTATTTATTTTGTATTTAATGCTTCGGGCGTTGACTTCTAAGGCCCTAACGGTTTCATCTGGTGGAGCAACGCCCTAGAGTGAAGCCTAGGTTGCCCGGAACGTAGAAATGACCATAACTTTCACACTGGTTGCTATTATTCGTTTTATACGATGGAAAAGCTGTTGTATTTATATCGTATCTTATGCTTCTGGCGTTGACTTCTTAGGCCCTAACTATTCCATCTGGTGGAACAACGCCCTTGGGTGAAGCCTAGGTTGCGCGGAACGTAGCAATGAATATACTTTCACACTGGTAGCAATTATTCGTTTTACACGATGGAAAAACTGTTGTATTTATATTGTATTTTATGCTTCTGGCGTTCACTTCTTGGCCCTAACTATTCGATATGGTGGAAAAACGCCCTAGGGTGAAGCCTAGGTTGCCCGGAACGTAGAAATGACCATAACTTTTACACTGGTAGCAATTATTCGTTTTATACAATGGAAAAACCGTTCTATTTATTTTGTGTTTTATGCTTCGGGCGTTGACTTCTAAGGCCCTAACTGTTTGATCTGGTGGAGCAACGCCCTAGAGTGAAGCCTAGGTTGCCCGGAACGTAGAACATACCATTACCTTCACACTGGTTGCAATTATTCCTGTTATACGATGGAAAAACTATTGCATCTTTATTGTATTTTATGCTTCTGGCGTTGACTTCTTAGGCCCTAACCATTCGATCTGGTGGAGCAAGGCCCTAGAGTGAAGCCTAGGTTGCCCGGAGCGTAGAAATGACCATAACTTTCACACTCGTTGCCATTATTCATTTTATACGATGGAAAAGCTGTTGTATTTATATCGTATTTTATGCTTCTGGCGTTGACTTCTTAGGCCCTAACTATTCCATATGGTGCAAGAACGACCTAGGGTGAAGCCTAGGTTACCCGGAACGTAGAAATGACCAGTACATTCACACTGTTTGCAGTTATTCCTGTTATACGATGGAAAAACTGTTGCACCTTTATTGTATTTTACGCTTCTGGCGTTGACTTCTAAGGCCCTAACTATACGATCTGGTGGATCAACGCCCTAGTGTGAAGCCTAGGTTGCCCGGAACGTAGTGAATGACCGTTACCTTCACACTGTTTGCAAATATTCATTTTATACGATGGCCAAGCTGTTGTATTTATATTGTATTTTATGCTTCCGGCGTTGACTTCTAAGGCCGTAGCTATCAGATGTGGTGCAGCAACGCCCGAGAGTGACGCCTAGGCTGCCAGGAACGCAGAAATGACCATAACTTTCACACTGGTTACCATTATTCGTTTTATACGAGGGACAAACTGTTTTAATTATATTGTATTTTATGCTTCTGGAGTTGACTTCTAAGGCCGTAGCTGTTAGCTGCGGTGGAGCAACGCTCTAGAGTGACGCCTAGGTTGCCCGGAACGTGGAAATGTCCATTACTTTCACAATGTTTGCAATTATTCATTTCATACGATGGAAAAACTGTTGTACTTATATTGTATTTTATTCATCTGGCGCTGACTTCTTAGGCCCTAGCTATTCGATCTGGTGGAGCACCGCTCTAGAGTGAAGCCTAGGTTGCCCGGAACGTAGAACATACCATTACCTTTACACTGGTTGGAATTATTCCTGTTATACGATGGAAAAACTGTTGTATTTATATTGCTTTTTCTGCCTCTGGCGTCGACTTCTAAGGCCCTAACTATTTGATCTAGTGGAGCAACGCCCTAGAGTGAAGCCTAGGTTGCTCGGAATGTAGAAATAACCGTTACCTTCACGCTTGTTGCAATTATTCCTGTTATACGATGAAGAAACTGTTGTATTTTTATTGCATTTTATGCTTCAGGCGTTGACTTCTAAGGCCGGAGCTATTCCATGTGGTGGACCTACGCCCTAGAGTGAAGGCTAGGTTGTCCGGAACGTAGAAATGACCATTACTTTCACACTGTTTGCAATTAGACATTATATACGAGGTAAAAGCTGTTGTATTTATATTGTATTTTATGCTTCTGGCGTTGACTTCTTAGGCCCTAGCTATTCGATCTGGTGGAGCACCGCCCTAGAGTGAAGCCTAGGTTGCCCGGAACTTAGAACATACCATTACCTTCACACTGGTTGCAATTATTCCTGTTATACGATGGAAATACTGTTGCATCTTTATTGTATTTTATGCTTCTGGCGTTGACTTCTAAGGCCCTAACTATTCAATCTGTTGGAGCAATGCCCTAGGGTGAAGCCTAGGTTGCCCGGAACGTAGAAATGACCATAACTTTCACAGTGGTTGCAATTATTCGTTTTATACGATGGAAAAGCTGTTGTATTTATATCTTATTTTATGCTTCTGGCGTTGACTTCTTAGGCCCTAACTATTCGATCTGGTGGAACAACGCCCTGGAGTGAAGCCTAGGTTGCCTGGAACGTAGAAATGACCATAACTTTCACACTGGTTGCTATTATTCGTTTTATGCGATGGAAAAGCTGTTCTATTTATTTTGTATTTTATGCTTCAGGTGTTGACTTCTAAGGCCCTAACTATTCAATCTGTTGGTGCAACGCCCAAGGGTGAAGCCTATGCTGCCCGGAAAGTAGAAATGACGTTAACTTTCATACTGGTTGCAATTATTCGTTTTATACGATGGAAAAACTGTTTTAGTTATTTTGTATTTTGTGCTTTGGGCGTTGACTTCAAAGGCCCTAACTATTCGATCTGGTGGCGCAACGCCCTAGAGTGAAGCCTAGGTTGCCCGGAACGCAGAAATGGCCATAACTTTCACACTGGTAGCAATTATTCGTTTTATACAATGGAAAAACTGTTATATTTATATTGTATCGTATGCTTCTGGCGTTGACTTCTTAGGCCCTAACAATTCGATCTGGTGGAGCAACGCCCTAGAGTGAAGCCTAGGTTGCCTGGAACGTACAAATGACCATCACTTTCACACGGGTTGCAATTATTCCTGTTATAGTATGGAAAGACTGTTGTATTTTTATTGTATTTTATGCTTCAGGCGTTAACTTCTGAGACCGTAGCTATTCGTTGTGGAGGAAGAACGCCATACAGTGAAGCCTAGGTTGCCCGGAACGTAGAAATGACCAACACTTTCACACGGGTTGCAATTATGCCTGTTATAGGATGGAAAGACTGTTGTATTTTTATTGTATTTTATGCTTCAGGCGTTGACATCTGAGGCCGTAGCTATTCGATGTGTTGGAAGAACGCCATAGAGTGAAGCCTAGGTTGCCCGGAACGTAGAAATGACCATAACTTTCATACTGGTTGCAATTATTCGTTCTATATGATGGAAAAACTGTTGTATTTATATTGTTTGTTATGCTGCTGGCGTTCACTTCTTAGGCCCTAGCTATTCGATCTGGTTAAACAACGCCCTTGGGTGAAGCCTAGGTTGCCCGGTACGTAGAAATGACCATAACTTTTACACTGGTTGCTATTATTCGTTTTATACGATGGAAAAACTGTTATATTTATATTGTATTTTATGGCGTTGACTTCTAAGGCTGTAGCTATCAGATGTGGTGCAGCAACGCCCGAGAGTGACGCCTAGGCTGCCAGGAACGCAGAAATGACCATAACTTTCACACTGGTTACCATTATTCGTTTTATACGAGGGACAAACTGTTTTAATTATATTGTATTTTATGCTTCTGGAGTTGACTTCTAAGGCCGTAGCTGTTAGCTGCGGTGGAGCAACGCCCTAGAGTGACGCCTAGGTTGCCCGGAACGTGGAAATGTCCATTACTTTCACAATGTTTGCAATTATTCATTTCATACGATGGAAAAACTGTTGTACTTATATTGTATTTTATTCATCTGGCGCTGACTTCTTAGGCCCTAGCTATTCGATCTGGTGGAGCACCGCTCTAGAGTGAAGCCTAGGTTGCCCGGAACGTAGAACATACCATTACCTTTACACTGGTTGGAATTATTCCTGTTATACGATGGAAAAACTGTTGTATTTATATTGCTTTTTCTGCCTCTGGCGTCGACTTCTAAGGCCCTAACTATTTGATCTAGTGGAGCAACGCCCTAGAGTGAAGCCTAGGTTGCTCGGAATGTAGAAATAACCATTACCTTCACGCTTGTTGCAATTATTCCTGTTATACGATGAAAAAACTGTTGTATTTTTATTGCATTTTATGCTTCAGGCGTTGACTTCTAAGGCCGGAGCTATTCCATGTGGTGGACCTACGCCCTAGAGTGAAGCCTAGGTTGCCCGGAACGTAGAAATGACCATTACTTTCACACTGTTTGCAATTAGACATTATATACGAGGTAAAAGCTGTTGTATTTATATTGTATTTTATGCTTCTGGCGTTGACTTCTTAGGCCCTAGCTATTCGATCTGGTGGAGCACCGCCCTAGAGTGAAGCCTAGGTTGCCCGGAACTTAGAACATACCATTACCTTCAGACTGGTTGCAATTATTCCTGTTATACGATGGAAATACTGTTGCACCTTTATTGTATTTTATGCTTCTGGCGTTGACTTCTTAGGCCCTAACAATTTGATCTGGTGGAGCAACGCCCTAGAGTGAAGCCTAGGTTGCCTGGAACGTACAAATGACCATCACTTTCACACGGGTTGCAATTATTCCTGTTATAGTATGGAAAGACTGTTGTATTTTTATTGTATTTTATGCTTCAGGCGTTGACTTCTGAGACCGTAGCTATTCGATGTGGAGGAAGAACGCCATACAGTGAAGCCTAGGTTGCCCGGAACGTAGAAATGACCATCACCTTCACACGGGTTGCAATTATGCCTGTTATAGGATGGAAAGACTGTTGTATTTTTATTGTATTTTATGCTTCAGGCGTTGACATCTGAGGCCGTAGCTATTCGATGTGTTGGAAGAACGCCATAGAGTGAAGCCTAGGTTGCCCGGAACGTAGAAATGACCATAACTTTCATACTGGTTGCAATTATTCGTTTTATATGATGGAAAAACTGTTGTATTTATATTGTTTGTTATGCTGCTGGCGTTCACTTCTTAGGCCCTAGCTATTCGATCTGGTTAAACAACGCCCTAGAGTGAAGCCTAGGTTGCCCGGAACGTAGAAATGACCATAATTTTCACACTGGTTGCTACTATTCGTTTTATACGATGGAAAAACTGTTATATTTATATTGTATTTTATGCTTCTGGCGTTGACTTCTGAGGCCGTTGCTTTTCGATGTGGTGGGAGAACGCCATAGAGTGAAGCCTAGGTTGCCCGGAAAGTAGAAATGACCATAACTTTCATACTGGTTGCAATTATTCGTTTTATATGATGGAAAAACTGTTGTATTTATATAGTGTTTTATGCTTCTGGCGTTGACTTCTTAGTCCCTAACTATTCCATCTGGTGGAACGACGCCCTAGGGTGAAGCCTAGGTTGCCTGGAACATAGAAATGACCATCACTTTCACACGGGTTGCAATTATTCCTGTTATAGGATGGAAAGACTGTTGTATTTTTATTGTGTTTTATACTTCAGGCGTTGACATCTAAGGCCCTAGCTATTCGATCTGGTCGAGCAACGCCCTAGAGTGAAGCCTAGGTTGCCCGGAACGTAGAAATGACCATAACTTCCTCACTGGTTGCAATTATTCGTTTTATACGATGGAAAAGCTGTTGCATTTATATCGTATTTTATGCTTCTGGCGTTGACTTCTGAGGACCTAACTATTCGATCTGGTGGAGAAACGCCCTAGGGTGAAGCCTAGGTAACCTGGAACGTAGAAATGACCATCACTTTCACACGGGTAGCAATTATTCCTGTTATAGGATGGAAAAACTGTTGTATTTTTATTGTATTTTATACGTCAGGCGTTGACTTCTAAGGCCCTACCTATTCGATCTGGTCGAGCAACGCCCTAGAGTGAAGCCTAGGATGCCCGGAACGGAGAAATGACCATTACTTTCACACTGCTTGCTATTATTCATTTTATACGATCGAAAAGCTGTTGTATCTTTATTGTATTTTATGCTTCTGGCGTTGACTTCTTAGGCCCTAACTATTCCATCTGGTGGAACAACGCCCTAGCGTGAAAACTAGGTTGCACGGAACGCGGAAATGACCATAACTCTCACACTGGTAGCAATTGTTCGTTTTATACATGGAAAAGCTGTTCTATTTATTTTGTATTTTATGCTTCGGGCGTTGACTTCTAAGGCCCTAACTATTCGATCTGGTGGAGCAGTGCCCTAGAGTGACGCCTAGGTTGCCCGGAACGTAGAACATACCATTACCTTCACACTGGTTGCAATTATTCCTGTTATACGATGGAAAAACTATTGCATCTTTATTGTATTTTATGCTTCTGGCGTTGACTTCTTAGGCCCTAACCATTCGATCTGGTGGAGCAAGGCCCTAGAGTGAAGCCTAGGTTGCCCGGAGCGTAGAAATGACCATAACTTTCACACTCGTTGCCATTATTCATTTTATACGATGGAAAAGCTGTTGTATTTATATCGTATTTTATGCTTCTGGCGTTGACTTCTTAGGCCCTAACTATTCCATATGGTGCAAGAACGACCTAGGGTGAAGCCTAGGTTACCCGGAACGTAGAAATGACCAGTACATTCACACTGTTTGCAGTTATTCCTGTTATACGATGGAAAAACTGTTGCACCTTTATTGTACTTTACGCTTCTGGCGTTGACTTCTAAGGCCCTAACTATTCGATCTGGTGGATCAACGCCCTAGTGTGAAGCCTAGGTTGCCCGGAACGTAGTGAATGACCGTTACCTTCACACTGTTTGCAAATATTCATTTTATACGATGGCCAAGCTGTTGTATTTATATTGTATTTTATGCTTCCGGCGTTGACTTCTAAGGCCGTAGCTATCAGATGTGGTGCAGCAACGCCCGAGAGTGACGCCTAGGCTGCCAGGAACGCAGAAATGACCATAACTTTCACACTGGTTACCATTATTCGTTTTATACGAGGGACAAACTGTTTTAATTATATTGTATTTTATGCTTCTGGAGTTGACTTCTAAGGCCGTAGCTGTTAGCTGCGGTGGAGCAACGCCCTAGAGTGACGCCTAGGTTGCCCGGAACGTGGAAATGTCCATTACTTTCACAATGTTTGCAATTATTCATTTCATACGATGGAAAAACTGTTGTACTTATATTGTATTTTATTCATCTGGTGCTGACTTCTTAGGCCCTAGCTATTCGATCTGGTGGAGCACCGCTCTAGAGTGAAGCCTAGGTTGCCCGGAACGTAGAACATACCATTACCTTTACACTGGTTGGAATTATTCCTGTTATACGATGGAAAAACTGTTGTATTTATATTGCTTTTTCTGCCTCTGGCGTCGACTTCTAAGGCCCTAACTATTTGATCTAGTGGAGCAACGCCCTAGAGTGAAGCCTAGGTTGCTCGGAATGTAGAAATAACCGTTACCTTCACGCTTGTTGCAATTATTCCTGTTATACGATGAAGAAACTGTTGTATTTTTATTGCATTTTATGCTTCAGGCGTTGACTTCTAAGGCCGGAGCTATTCCATGTGGTGGACCTACGCCCTAGAGTGAAGCCTAGGTTGCCCGGAACGTAGAAATGACCATTACTTTCACACTGTTTGCAATTAGACATTATATACGAGGTAAAAGCTGTTGTATTTATATTGTATTTTATGCTTCTGGCGTTGACTTCTCAGGCCCTAGCTATTCGATCTGGTGGAGCACCGCCCTAGAGTGAAGCCTAGGTTGCCCGGAACTTAGAACATACCATTACCTTCACACTGGTTGCAATTATTCCTGTTATACTATGGAAATACTGTTGCATCTTTATTGTATTTTATGCTTCTGGCGTTGACTTCTAAGGCCCTAACTATTCAATCTGTTGGAGCAATGCCCTAGGGTGAAGCCTAGGTTGCCCGGAACGTAGAAATGACCATAACTTTCACAGTGGTTGCAATTATTCGTTTTATACGATGGAAAAGCTGTTGTATTTATATCGTATTTTATGCTTCTGGCGTTGACTTCTTAGGCCCTAACTATTCGACCTGGTGGAACAACGCCCTGGAGTGAAGCCTAGGTTGCCTGGAACGTAGAAATGACCATAACTTTCACACTGGTTGCTATTATTCGTTTTGTGCGATGGAAAAGCTGTTCTATTTATTTTGTATTTTATGCTTCGGGTGTTGACTTCTAAGGCCCTAACTATTCAATCTCTTGGTGCAACGCCCAAGGGTGAAGCCTATGCTGCCAGGAAAGTAGAAATGACGTTAACTTTCATACAGGTTGCAATTATTCGTTTTATACGATGGAAAAACTGTTGTAGTTATTTTGTATTTTGCGCTTCGGGCGTTGACTTCTAAGGCCCTAACTATTCGATCTGGTGGCGCAACGCCCTAGAGTGAAGCCTAGGTTGCCCGGAACGCAGAAATGACCATAACTTTCACACTGGTTGCAATTATTCCTGTTCTACGATGGACAAGCTGTTGTATTTATATCGTATTTTATGCTTCTGGCGTTGACTTCTAAGGACCTAACAATTCGACCTGGTGGAGCAACGCTCTAGAGTGAAGTCTAGGTTGCTCGGAATGGAGGAATGACCATAAATTTCACACTGGCTGCAATTATTCATTTTATACGATGGAATAACTGTGGTACTTATATTGTATTTTATCCTTCTGGCGTTGAATTCTTAGGCCCTAACTATTCCCTTTGGCGGATCAACGCCGTAGAGTGAAACCTACGTTGCCCGGAACGCATAAATGACCATAACTTTTACACTGGTAGCAATTATTCGTTTTATACAATGGAAAAACTGTTATATTTATATTGTATCGTATGCTTCTGGCGTTGACTTCTTAGGCCCTAACAATTCGATCTGGTGGAGCAACGCCCTAGAGTGTAGCCTAGGTTGCCTGGAGCGTACAAATGACCATCACTTTCACACGGGTTGCAATTATTCCTGTTATAGTATGGAAAGACTGTTGTATTTTTATTGTATTTTATGCTTCAGGCGTTGACTTCTGAGGCCGTAGCTATTCGATGTGGAGGAAGAACGCCATACAGTGAAGCCTAGGTTGCCCGGAACGTAGAAATGACCATGACTTTCACACGGGTTGCAATTATGCCTGTTATAGGATGGAAAGACTGTTGTATTTTTATTGTATTTTATGCTTCAGGCGTTGACATCTGAGGCCGTAGCTATTCGATGTGGTGGAAGAACGCCAGAGAGTGAAGCCTAGGTTGCCCGGAACGTAAAAATGACCATAACTTTCATACTGGTTGCAATTATTCGTTTTATATGATGGAAAAACTGTTATATTTATATTGTTTGTTATGCTGCTGGCGTTCACTTCTTAGGCCCTAGCTATTCGATCTGGTTAAACAACGCCCTTGGGTGAAGCCTAGGTTGCCCGGAACGTAGAAATGACCATAACTTTTACACTGGTTGCTATTATTCGTTCTATACGATGGAAAAACTGTTATATTTATACTGTATCTTATGCTTCTGGCGTTGACTTCTAAGGCCCTAACTATTCGATCTGGTGGAGCAACGCCCTAGAGTGAAGCCTAGGTTGCCCGGAACGTAGAAATGACCGTAACTTTCACACTGGTTGCTATTATTCGTTTTATACGATGGAAAAGCTGTTATATTTATATAGCATTTTATGCTTCTGGCATTGAATTCTAAGTCCCTATCTATTCCATCTGGTGGAGCAATACCCTAGAGTGCAGCCTAGGTTGCCCGGAACGTAGAAATGACCATTACTTTCACAATGTCTGCAATTATTCATTTCATACGATGGAAAAACTGTTGTACTTATATTGTATTTTATCCTTCTGGCGTTGAATTCTAAGACCCTAGCTATTCGGTCTGGTGGAGCAACGACCTAGTGTGAAACCTAGGTTACCCGGAACGTAGAAATGACCATTACTTTCACAATGTCTGCAATTATTCATTTCATACGATGGAAAAACTGTGGACTTATATTGTATTTTATCCTTCTGGCGTTGAATTCTAAGTCCCTGACTATTCGGTCTGGTGGAGCAACGCCCTAGTGTGAAACCTAGGTTACCCGGAACGTAGAAATGACCAGTACTTTCAGACTGGTTGCTGTTATTCGTTTCGTACGACGGAAAAGCTGTTATATTTATTTTGCATTTTATGCTCCTGGCGTTGACTTCTAAAGCCGTAGCTATTAGCTGTGGTGGAGCAACGCCCTAGAGTGAAGCCGAAGTTGCCCGGAACGTAGAAATGACCATCACTTTCACACGGGTTGCAATTATTCCTGTTAAAGAATGGAAAGACTGTTGTATTTTTATTGTATTTTATGCTTCAGGCGTTGACTTCTGAGGCCGTAGCTATTGGATTTGGTGGAAGAACGCCATAGAGTGAAGCCTAGGTTGCCAGGAACGTAGAAATGACCAGAACTTTCATACTGGTTGCAATTATTCGTTTTATATGATGGAAAAACTGTTGTATTTATATTGTATTTTATGCTGCTGGCGTTCACTTCTTAGGCCCTAACTATTCGATCTGGTGGAACAACGCCCTGGGGTGAAGCCTAGGTTGCCCGAAACGTAGAAATGACCATAACATTCACGCTGGTTGCTATTATTCGTTTTATACGATGGAAAAACTGTTATATTTATATTGTATTTTATGCTTCTGGCGTTGATTTCTTAGGCCCTAACTATTCAATCTGGTGGAACAACACCCTAGAGTGAAGCCTAGATTACCCGGAACGTAAAAATGACCATAACTTTCATACTGGTTGCAATTATTCGTTTTATATGATGGAAAAACTGTTATATTTATATTGTTTGTTATGCTGCTGGCGTTCACTTCTTAGGCCCTAGCTATTCGATCTGGTTAAACAACGCCCTTGGGTGAAGCCTAGGTTGCCCGGAACGTAGAAATGACCATAACTTTTACACTGGTTGCTATTATTCGTTCTATACGATGGAAAAACTGTTATATTTATACTGTATCTTATGCTTCTGGCGTTGACTTCTAAGGCCCTAACTATTCGATCTGGTGGAGCAACGCCCTAGAGTGAAGCCTAGGTTGCCCGGAACGTAGAAATGACCGTAACTTTCACACTGGTTGCTATTATTCGTTTTATACGATGGAAAAGCTGTTATATTTATATAGCATTTTATGCTTCTGGCATTGAATTCTAAGTCCCTATCTATTCCATCTGGTGGAGCAATACCCTAGAGTGCAGCCTAGGTTGCCCGGAACGTAGAAATGACCATTACTTTCACAATGTCTGCAATTATTCATTTCATACGATGGAAAAACTGTTGTACTTATATTGTATTTTATCCTTCTGGCGTTGAATTCTAAGACCCTAGCTATTCGGTCTGGTGGAGCAACGACCTAGTGTGAAACCTAGGTTACCCGGAACGTAGAAATGACCATTACTTTCACAATGTCTGCAATTATTCATTTCATACGATGGAAAAACTATGGACTTATATTGTATTTTATCCTTCTGGCGTTGAATTCTAAGTCCCTGACTATTCGGTCTGGTGGAGCAACGCCCTAGTGTGAAACCTAGGTTACCCGGAACGTAGAAATGACCAGTACTTTCAGACTGGTTGCTGTTATTCGTTTCGTACGACGGAAAAGCTGTTATATTTATTTTGCATTTTATGCTCCTGGCGTTGACTTCTAAAGCCGTAGCTATTAGCTGTGGTGGAGCAACGCCCTAGAGTGAAGCCGAAGTTGCCCGGAACGTAGAAATGACCATCACTTTCACACGGGTTGCAATTATTCCTGTTAAAGAATGGAAAGACTGTTGTATTTTTATTGTATTTTATGCTTCAGGCGTTGACTTCTGAGGCCGTAGCTATTGGATTTGGTGGAAGAACGCCATAGAGTGAAGCCTAGGTTGCCAGGAACGTAGAAATGACCAGAACTTTCATACTGGTTGCAATTATTCGTTTTATATGATGGAAAAACTGTTGTATTTATATTGTATTTTATGCTGCTGGCGTTCACTTCTTAGGCCCTAACTATTCGATCTGGTGGAACAACGCCCTGGGGTGAAGCCTAGGTTGCCCGAAACGTAGAAATGACCATAACATTCACGCTGGTTGCTATTATTCGTTTTATACGATGGAAAAACTGTTATATTTATATTGTATTTTATGCTTCTGGCGTTGATTTCTTAGGCCCTAACTATTCAATCTGGTGGAACAACACCCTAGAGTGAAGCCTAGATTACCCGGAACGTAGTAATGACCAGTACTATCACACTGTTTGCAGTTATTCCTGTTATACGATGGAAAGCTGTTGCATCTTTATCGTATTTTATGCTTCTGGCGTTGACTTCTAAGGCCCTAACTATTCGATCTGGTGGACCAAGGCCCTAGACTGAAGCCTAGGTTGCCCGGAACGTAGCAATGGCCATTACCTTCACACTGTTTGCAATTATTCATTTTATACGATGGCAAAGCTGTTGTACTTATATTGTATTTTATGCTTCGGGCGTTGACATCTAAGGCCCTAACTATTCGATTTGGTGGAGCAACGCCCTACAGTGAAGCCTAGGTTGCCCGGAACGTATAAATGACCATTACGTTCACACTGTGTGCAATTATTCATTTTATACGATGGAAAAGCTGTTGTATTTATATTGTATTTTATGCTCCTGGCGTTGACTTCTAAGGCCGTAGCTATTAGATGTGGTGGAGCAACGCCCTAGAGTGACACCTAGGTTGACCGGAACGTAGAAATCACCATTACTTTCACACTGTTTGCAATTATTCATTTTATACGATGGCAAAGCTGTTGTACTTATATTGTATTTTATGCTTCGGGCGTTGACTTCTAAGGCCCTAACTATTCGATTTGGTGGAGCAACGCCCTACAGTAAAGCCTAGGTTGCCCGGAACGTATAAATGACCATTACTTTCACAATGTCTGCAATTATTCGTTTCATACGATGGAAAAACTGTGGCCTTATATTGTATTTTATCCTTCTGGCGCTGAATTCTAAGTCCCTAGCTATTCGGTCTGGTGGAGCAACGCCCTAGTGTGAAACCTAGGTTACCCGGAACGTAGAAATGACCAGTACTTTCAGACTGGTTGCTGTTATTCGTTTCATACGATGGAAAAGCTGTTATATTTATTTTGCATTTTATGCTTCGGGCGTTGACTTCTAAGGCCCTAGCTATTCCATCTGTTGGAGCAACACCCTAGAGTGCAGCCTAGGTTGCCCGGAACGTAGAAATGACCATTACTTTCACAATGATCGCAATCATTCATTTTATACGATGGAAAAACTGTTGTACTTATATTGTACTTTATGCTTTGGGCGTTGACTTCTAAGGCCCTAACTATTCGATTTGGTGGAACAACGCCCTAGAGTGATGCCTCGGTTGCCCGGAACGTGGAAATGACCATAACTTTCACACTGGTTGCTATTATTCATTTTATACGATGGAAAAGCTGTTGTATTTATATTGTATTTTATGCTCCTGGCGTTGACTTCTAAGTCCCTAGCTATTCGATCTGGTGGAGCAACGCCCTAGCGTGAAACCTAGGTTACCCGGAACGTAGAAATGTCCAGTACTTTCAGACTGGTTGCTGTTATCCGTTTCATACGATGTAAAAGCTGTTATATTTATTTTGCATTTTATGCTTCGGGCGTTGACTTCTAAGGCCCTAACTGTTTGGTCTGGTGGAGAAACGCCCTAGAGTGAAGCCTAGGTTGCCCGGAACGTAGAAATGATCATTACTTTCGCACTGGTTGCAATTAGTCATGCTATAAGATGGAAAAACTGTTGCATTTTTATTGTGTTTTATGCTTCTGGCGTTGACTTGTATGGCCCTACCTATTCGATCTGGTGGAGCAACGCCCTAGAGTGCAGCCTAGGTAGCCCGGAACGTAGAAATGACCACAACTTTCACACTGATTGCTATTATTCGTTTTATACGATCGAAAAACTGTTATATTTATGTTGTATATTATGCTTCTGTCGTTGCCTTCTAAGGCACTACCTATTCGATCTTGTGGAGCCTCACTCTACAGTGAAGCCTAGGTTGCCCGGGACGTAGAAATGACCATAACTTTCACACTGGTAGCAATTACCCATTGTATACGATGGAAAAACTGTTGTACTTATATTGCATTTTATTGTTCTGGCGTTGAATTCTCAGTCCCTAGCTACTGGATCTGGTGGAGCAGCGCCCTAGCGTGAAGCCTAGATTAAACGGAACGTAGTAATGACCAGTACTATCACACTGTTTGCAGTTATTCCTGTTATACGAAGGAAAGCTGTTGCATCTTTATGGTATTTTATGTTTCTGGCGTTGATTTCTAAGGCCCTAACTGTTCGATCTGGCGGAGGAAGGCCCTAGACTGAAGCCTAGGTTGCCCGGAACGTAGAAATGACCATTACCTTCACACTGTTTGCAATTATTCATTTTATAAGATGGCAAAGCTGTAGTATTTATATTGTATTTTATGCTTCCGGCGTTAAGTCCTAAGGCCGTAGCTATCAGATGTGGAGCAGCAACGCCCTAGAGTGACACGTAGGTTGCCAGGCACGTAGAAATGACCATTACTTTCACAATGTTCGCAATCATTCATTCTATACGATGCAAAAACTGTTGTACTTATATTGTATTTTATGCTTCGGGCGTTGACTTCTAAGGCCCTAACTATTCGATTTGGTGGAGCAACGCCCTACAGTGAAACCTAGGTTGCCCGGAACGTAGAAATGACCAGTACTTTCACACTGGTTACAGTTACTCGTTTTATACAATGGAAAAACTGTTCTATTTATTTTGCATTTTATGCTTCGGGCGTTGACTTCCAAGGCCCTAACTATTCGATCTGGTGGAGCAACGCCCTACAGTGAAACCTAGGTTGCCCGGAACGTAGAAATGACCAGTACTTTCACACTGGTTACAGTTACTCGTTTTATACAATGGAAAAACTGTTCTATTTATATTGTAATTTATGCTCCTGGCGTTGACTTCTAAGTCCCTAGCTATTCGATCCGGTGGAGCAACGCCCTAGCGTGAAACGTAGGTTACACGGAATGTAGAAATGTCCAGTACTTTCAGGCTGGTTGCTGTTATCCGTTTCATACGATGGAAAAGCTGTTATATTTATTTTGCATTTTATGCTTCGGGCGTTGACTTCTAAGGCCCTAACTGTTTGGTCTGGTGGAGCAACGCCCTAGAGTGAAGCCTAGGTTGCCCGGAACGTAGAAATGATCATTACTTTCGCACTGGTTGCAATTAGTCATGCTATACGATGGAAAAACTGTTATATTTATGTTGTATATTATGCTTCTGGCGTTGCCTGCTAAGGCACTAACTATTCGATCTGGTGGTGCAACGCCCTAGGGTGAAGCCTAGGTTGCCCGGAACGTAGAATCGGCCATCACTTTCAAACTGGTTGCAATTATTCCTGTTATATGATGGAAACACTGTTGTACTTTTATTGCATTTTATGCTTCTGGCGTTGACTTTGAAGGCCGTAGCTATTAGATGTGGTGGGGAAACGCCCTAGAGTGTCGCATGGGTTGCCCGGAACGTAGAAATGACCATTACTTCCACAATGTTTGCAAATATTCATTTCATACGATGGAAAAACTGTTGTACTTATATTGTATTTTATCCTTCTGGCGTTGAATTCTAAGTGCCTAGCTATTCTATGTGGTGGAGCAACGCCCTAGAGTGAAACCTAGGTTACCCGGAACGTAGAAATGACCAGTACTTTCACACTGGTTGGAGTTATCCGTTTTATACAATGGAAAAACTGTTCTATTTATTTTGCATTTTATGCTTCGGGCGTTGACTTCTAAGGCCCTAGCTATTCCATCTGGTGGAGCAACACCCTAGCTAGAAGCCTAGGTTGCGCGGAACGTAGAAATGACCATTACTTCCACACTGTTCGCAAATATACATTATATATTATGGAAAAGCTGTTGTACTTATGTTGTAATTTATGCTTCTGGCGTTGACTTCTTAGGCCCTAACTATTTGACCTGGTGGAGCACCGCCCTGGAGAGAAGCCTAGGTTACCCGGAACGTAGAAATGACCAGTACTTTCACACTGTTTGCAGTTACTCCTGCTATACGATGGAAAAACTGTTGCATCTTTATTGAATTTTATGCTTCTGGCGTTGACTTCTAAGGCACTAACTATTCGATCTGGTGGAGCAACGCCCTAGAGTGAAGCCTAGGTTGCCCGGAAAGTAGAAATGACAATAACTTTCACACTGGTTGCAATTATTCGTTTTATACGATGGAAAAGCTGTTGCATCTTTATTGCATTTTATGCTTCTGTCGTTGACGTCTAAGGCCGTAGCTATCAGATGTGGTGGAGCAACGCACTAGAGTGACGCCTAGGTTGCCCGGAACGTAGAAATGACCATTACTGTCGCAATGTTTAAAATTATTCATTTTATCCGATGGAAAAACTGTAGTACTTATATTGTATTTTATGCTTCTAGCGTTGACTTCTAAGGCACTAACTATTCGATCTGGTGGTGCAACGCCCTAGGGTGAAGCCTAGGTTGCCCGGAACGTAGAATGGGCCATCACTTTCAAACTGGTTGCAATTATTCCTGTTATATGATGGAAACACTGTTGTACTTTTATTGCATTTTATGCTTCGGGCGTTGACTTCTGAGGCCGTAGCCATTCGATGTCATAGTGTGAAGCCTAGGTTGCCCGGAACGTAGAAATGACCATAACTTTCATACTGGTTGCAATCATTCGTTTTATATGATGGAAGAACTGTTGTATTTATATTGTATTTTATGCTGCTGGCGTTCACTTCTTAGGCCCTAACTATTCGAGCTGGTGGAGCAAGGCCCTAGACTGAAGCCTAGGTTGCCCGGAACGTAGAAATGACCATAACATTCACACTGGTTGCCATTAATCGTTTTCTACGATGGCAAAGCTGTTGTATTTATATTGTATTTTATGCTTCCGGCGTTAACTTCTAAGGCCGTAGCTATCAGATGTGGAGCAGCAACGCCCTAGAGTGAGACGTAGGTTGCCAGGCACGTAGAAATGACCATTACCTTCACAATGTTCGCAATTATTCATTTTATACGATGGAACAACTGTTGTACTTATATTGTATTTTATGCTTCGGGCGTTGACTTCTATGGCCCTAACTACTCGATTTGGTGGAGCAATGCCCTACAGTGAAGCCTAGGTTGCCCGGAACGTAGAAATGACCAGTACTTTCACACTGGTTACAGTTATTCATTTTATAAGATGGAAAAACTGTTGTACTTATATTGTATTTTATCCTTCTGGCGTTGAATTCTAAGTCCCTAGCTATTCGATCTGGTGGAGCAACGCCCTAGTGTGAAACCTAGGTTACCCGGAACGTAGAAATGACCAGTACTTTCAGACTGGTTGCTGTTATTCGTTTCATACGATGGAAAAGCTGTTATATTTATTTTGCATTTTATGCTTCGGGCGTTGACTTCTAAGGCCCTAGCTATTCCATCTGGTGTAGCAACACCCTAGAGTGCAGCCTAGGTTGCCGGAACGTACAAATGACCATTATTTTCACACTGTTTGCAATTATTCATTTTATACGATGGAAAAGCTGTTGTATTTATATTGTATTTTATGCTCCTGGCGTCGACTTCTAAAGCCGTAGCTATTAGATGTGGTCGAGCGACGCCCTAGAGTGGCACCTGGGTTGACCGGAACGTAGAAATGACCATTACTTTCACAATGTCTGCAATTATACATTTTATACGATGGAAAAACTTTTGTACTTATATTGTATTTTATCCTTCTGGCGTTGAGTTCGAAGTCCCTAGCTATTCGATCTGGTGGAGCAACGCCCTAGTGTGAAACCTAGGTTACCCGGAACGTAGAAATGACCAGTACTTTCAGACTGGTTGCTGTTATTCGTTTCATACGATGGAGAAGCTGTTATATTTATTTTGCATTTTATGCTCCGGGCGTTGACTTCTAAGGCCCTAGCTATTCCATCTGGTGGAGCAACACCCTAGCGAGAAGCCTAGGTTGCCCGGAACGTAGAAATGACCATTACTTCCACACTGTTTGCAAATATACATTATATACGATGGAAAAGCTGTTGTACTTATATTGTAATTTATGCTTCTGGCGTTGACTTCTAAGGCACTAACTATTCGATCTGGTGGTGCAACGCCCCAGGGTGAAGCCTAGGTTGCCCGGAACGTAGAATCGGCCATCACATTCAAGCTGATTGCAATTATTCCTGTTATATGATGGAAACACTGTTGTACTTTTATTGCATTTTATGCTACGGGCGTTGACTTCTGAGGCCGTAGCTATTCGATGTGGTGGAAGAACGCCATAGAGTGAAGCCTAGGTTGCCCGGAACGTAGAGATGACCATAACTTTCATACTGGTTGCAATCATTCGTTTTATATGATGGAAGAACTGTTGTATTTATATTGTATTTTATGCTGCTGGCGTTCACTTCTTAGGCCCTAACTATTCGATCTGGTGGAACAACGCCCTGTGGTGAAACCCAGCTTGCCCGGAACGTAGAAATGACCACTACTTTCACACTGGTTGCAATTATTCGTTTTACACAATGGAAAAACTGTTCTATTTATTTTGTATTTAATGCTTCGGGCGTTGTCTCCTAAGGCCCTAACTGTTTCACCTGGTGGAGCGACGCCCTAGAGTGAAAGCTAGGTTGCCCGGAACGTAGAAATGAACACAACTTTCACACTGGTTGCTATTATTCGTTTTATACGATGGAAAAACTGTTATATTTATATTGTATTTTATTCTTCTGGCGTTCACTTCTTAGGCCCGAACTATTCGATCTGGTGGAACAACGCCCTGGGGTGAAGCCTAGGTTGCCCGGAACGTAGAATTGACCATAAATTTTACACTGGTAGCAATTATTCGTTTTGTACAATGGGAAAACTGTTCTATTATTTTGTGTTTTATGCTTCGGGCGCTGACTTCTAAGGCCCTAACTATTTGATCTGGTGGAACAACGCCCTAGAGTGAGGCCTAGGTTGCTCGGAATGTAGAAATGACCATAACTTTCACACTGGTTGCAATTATTCGTTTTATACGATGGAAAAACTGTTGCATCTTTCTCGTATTTTATGCTTCTGGCGTTGACTGCTTAGGCCGTAACTATTCGATCTGGAGGAGCTAGGCGCTGGAGTGAAACCTAGGTTGCCCGGAACGTAGAAATGACAATAAATTTTACACTGGTAGCAATTATTCGTTTTATACAATGGAAAAGCTGTTCTATTTATTTTGAATTTAATGCTTCGGGCGTTGACTTCTAAGGCCCTAACTGTTTGAACTGGTGGAGCAACGCCCTAGTGTGAAGCCTAGGCTGCCCGGAACGTAGGAATGACCATAACTTTTACACTGGTAGCAATTATTCGTTTTATACAATGGAAAAACCGTTCTATTTATTTTGTGTTTTATGCTTCGGGCGTTGGCTTCTAAGGCCCTAACTGCATGATCTGGTGGAGCAACGCCCTAGAGTGAAGCCTAGGTTGCCCGGAACTTGGAAATGACCATAACTTTCAAACTGGTTGCTATTATTCGCTTTATAAGGTGGAAAAACTGTTATATTTATATTGTATTTTATGCTTCTAGCGTTGACTTCTTAGGCCCTAACTATTCGATCTGGTGGAACAACGCCGTAGAGTGAAGCCTAGGTTGCCCGGAACGTAGAAATGACCATTACTTTCACACTGTTTGCAATTATTCCTTTTATACGATGGAAAACTGTTGTATTTATATCGTATTTTATGCTTCTGGCGTTGACTTCTAAGGACGTAACTATTCGATCTGGCGGAGCAACGCCCTAGAGTGAAGCCTATGTTGCTCGGAATGTAGAAATGACCATAACTTTCACACTGGTTGCAATTATTCGTTTTATACGATGGAAAAGCTGTTGCATCTTCATCGTATTTTATGCTTCTGGCGTTGACTTCTTAGGCCGTAACTATTCGATCTGGAGGAGCAACGCCCTGGAGTGAAACCTAGGTTGCCCGGAACGTAGAAATGACCATAACTTTTACACTGGTAGCAATTATTCGTTTTATACAATGGAAAAACTGTTCTATTTGTTTGAATTTAATGCTTCGGGCGTTCACTTCTTAGGCCCTAACTATTCGATCTGGTGGAACAACACCGTAGAGTGAAGCCTAGGTTGCCCGGAACGTAGAAATGACCATTACTTTCACACTGGTTGCAATCATTCGTTTTATACGATGGAAAAGCTGTTGTATTTATACTGTATTTTATGCCTCTGGCGTTGACTTCTAAGGCCGTAGCTATTAGATGTGGTGGAGCAAGGCCCTAGAGTGACGCCTAGGGTGCTCGGAACGTAGAAATGACCATTACTTTCACACTGGTTGCAATTATTCGTTTTATACGATGGAAAAACTGTTGCATTTATATTGTATTTTATGCTTCTGGCGTTCACTTCTTAGGCCCTAACTATTCGATCTGGTGGAGCAACGCCCTAGAGCGAAGCCTAGGTTGCCCGGAACGTAGAAATGAGCATCACTTTCAAACTGGTTGCAATTAATCCTGTTATACGATGGAAAAACTGTTGTATTTTTATTGCATTTTATGCTTCGGGCATTGACTTCTAAGGCCCTAACTATTCAATCTGTTGGAGCAACGCCCTAGGGTGAAGCCTAGGTAGCTCGGAAAGTAGAAATGACCATAACTTTCATACTGGTTGCAATTATTCGTTTCATACGATGGAAAACCTGTTGTATTTATATCTTATTTTATGCTTCTGGCGTTCACTTCTTAGACCCTAACTATTCGATCTGGTGGAACAACGGCCTAGGGTGAAGCCTAGGTTGCCCGGAACGTAGAATTGACCATAACTTTTACACTGGTAGCAATTATTCGTTTTATATGATGGAAAAACTGTTCTATTTAACTTGTATTTTATGCTTCGGGCGTTGACTCCTAAGACCCTAACTATTCAATCTGTTGGAGCAACGCCCTAGGGTGAAGCCTAGGTTGCCCGGAAAGTAGAAATGACCATAACTTTCACTCTGGTAGCAATTATTCGTTTTATACAATGGAAAAACTGTTCTATTTATTCTGTATTTTATGCTTCGGGCGTTGACTTCTAAGGCCCTAACTATTCGATCTGGTTGAGCAACGCACTCGAGTGAAGCCTAGGTTGCCCGGTACGTATAAATGACCATCACTTTCAAATTGGTTGCAATTATTCCTGTTATATGATGGAAAAACTGTTGTATTTTTATTGCATTTTATGCTTCGGGCATTGACTTCTAAGGCCCTACTATACAATCTGTTGGAGCAGCGCCCTAGGGTGAAGCCTAGGTTGCCCGGAAAGTAGAAATGACCATAACTTTCATACTGGTTGCAATTATTCGTTTTATATGATGGAAAAACTGTTGTATTTATATTGTATATTATGCTTCTGGCATTCACTTCTTAGGCCCTAACTATTCGATCTGGTGGAACAACGGCCTAGGGTGAAGCCTAGGTCGCCCGGAACGTAGAAATGACCATAACTTTTACACTGGTAGCAATTATTCGTTTTATACAATGGAAAAACTGTTCTATTTATTTTGTATTTAATGCTTCGGGCGTTGGCTTCTAAGGCCCTAACTGTTTGACCTGGTGGAGCAACGCCCTATAGTGAAGCCTAGGTTGCCCGGTACGTAGAAATGACCATCACTTTCAAACTGGTTGCAATTATTCGTTTTATACGATGGAAAAGCTGTTCTATTTATATCGTATTTTATGCTTCTGGCGTTGACTTCTTGGGCCCTAACTATTCCATCAGGAGGAACAACGCCCTAGGGTGAAGCCTAGGTTGCCCGGAAAGTAGAAATGACCATAACTTTCACACTGGTAGCAATTATTCGTTTTATACGATGGAAAAGCTGTTGTATTTATATCGTATTTTATGCTTCTGGCGTTGACTTCTAAGGCCGTAACTATTCGATCTGGTGGAGCAACGCCCTAGAGTGACGCCTAGGGTGCTCGGAACGTAGGAATGACCATAACTTTCACACTGGTAGCAATTATTCGTTTTATACGATGGAAAAGCTGTTGTATTTATATTGTATTTTATGCTTCTGGCGTTCACTTCTTAGGCCCTAACTATTCGATCTGGTGGAACAACGCCCTAGAGTGAGGCCTAGGTTGCTCGGAATGTAGAAATGACCATAACTTTCACACTGGTTGCAATTATTCGTTATATACGATGGAAAAACTGTTGCATCTTTCTCGTATTTTATGCTTCTGGCGTTGACTGCTTAGGCCGTAACTATTCGATCTGGAGGAGCAAGGCGCTGGAGTGAAACCTAGGTTGCCCGGAACGTAGAAATGACAATAAATTTTACACTGGTAGCAATTATTCGTTTTATACAATGGAAAAGCTGTTCTATTTATTCTGAATTTAATGCTTCGGGCGTTGACTTCTAAGGCCCTAACTGTTTGAACTGGTGGAGCAACGCCCTAGTGTGAAGCCTAGGCCCGGAACGTAGGAATGACCATAACTTTTACACTGGTAGCAATTATTCGTTTTATACAATGGAAAAACCGTTCTATTTATTTTGTGTTTTATGCTTCGGGCGTTGGCTTCTAAGACCCTAACTGCATGATCTGGTGGAGCAACGCCCTAGAGTGAAGCCTAGGTTGCCCGGAACTTGGAAATGACCATAACTTTCACACTGGTTGCTATTATTCGTTTTATAAGATGGAAAAACTGTTATATTTATATTGTATTTTATGCTTCTAGCGTTGACTTCTTAGGCCCTAACTATTCGATCTGGTGGAACAACGCCGTAGAGTGAAGCCTAGGTTGCCCGGAACGTAGAAATGACCATTACTTTCACACTGTTTGCAATTATTCCTTTTATACGATGGAAAACTGTTGTATTTATATCGTATTTTATGCTTCTGGCGTTGACATCTAAGGACCTAACTATTCGATCTGGTGCAGCAGCGCCCTAGAGTGAAGCCTAGGTTGCTCGGAATGTAGAAATGACCATTACTTTCACACTGGTTGCAATCATTCGTTTTATACGATGGAAAAACTGTTGCATTTATATTGTATTTTATGCTTCTGGCGTTCACTTCTTAGGCCCTAACTATTCGATCTGGTGGAGCAACGCCCTAGAGCGAAGCCTAGGTTGCCCGGAACGTAGAAATGAGCATCACTTTCAAACTGGTTGCAATTAATCCTGTTATACGATGGAAAAACTGTTGTATTTTTATTGCATTTTATGCTTCGGGCATTGACTTCTAAGGCCCTAACTATTCAATCTGTTGGAGCAACGCCCTAGGGTGAAGCCTAGGTAGCTCGGAAAGTAGAAATGACCATAACTTTCATACTGGTTGCAATTATTCGTTTCATACGATGGAAAACCTGTTGTATTTATATCTTATTTTATGCTTCTGGCGTTCACTTCTTAGACCCTAACTATTCGATCTGGTGGAACAACGGCCTAGGGTGAAGCCTAGGTTGCCCGGAACGTAGAATTGACCATAACTTTTACACTGGTAGCAATTATTCGTTTTATATGATGGAAAAACTGTTCTATTTACCTTGTATTTTATGCTTCGGGCGTTGACTCCTAAGACCCTAACTATTCAATCTGTTGGAGCAACGCCCTAGGGTGAAGCCTAGGTTGCCCGGAAAGTAGAAATGACCATAACTTTCACTCTGGTAGCAATTATTCGTTTTATACAATGGAAAAACTGTTCTATTTATTCTGTATTTTATGCTTCGGGCGTTGACTTCTAAGGCCCTAACTATTCGATCTGGTTGAGCAACGCACTCGAGTGAAGCCTAGGTTGCCCGGTACGTATAAATGACCATCACTTTCAAATTGGTTGCAATTATTCCTGTTATATGATGGAAAAACTGTTGTATTTTTATTGCATTTTATGCTTCGGGCATTGACTTCTAAGGCCCTACTATACAATCTGTTGGAGCAGCGCCCTAGGGTGAAGCCTAGGTTGCCCGGAAAGTAGAAATGACCATAACTTTCATACTGGTTGCAATTATTCGTTTTATATGATGGAAAAACTGTTGTATTTATATTGTATATTATGCTTCTGGCATTCACTTCTTAGGCCCTAACTATTCGATCTGGTGGAGCAACGGCCTAGGGTGAAGCCTAGGTCGCCCGGAACGTAGAAATGACCATAACTTTTACACTGGTAGCAATTATTCGTTTTATACAATGGAAAAACTGTTCTATTTATTTTGTATTTAATGCTTCGGGCGTTGGCTTCTAAGGCCCTAACTGTTTGGCCTGGTGGAGCAACGCCCTATAGTGAAGCCTAGGTTGCCCGGTACGTAGAAATGACCATCACTTTCAAACTGGTTGCAATTATTCGTTTTATACGATGGAAAAGCTGTTCTATTTATATCGTATTTTATGCTTCTGGCGTTGACTTCTTGGGCCCTAACTATTCCATCAGGAGGAACAACGCCCTAGGGTGAAGCCTAGGTTGCCCGGAAAGTAGAAATGACCATAACTTTCACACTGGTAGCAATTATTCGTTTTATACGATGGAAAAGCTGTTGTATTTATGTCGTATTTTATGCTTCTGGCGTTGACTTCTAAGGCCGTAACTATTCGATCTGGTGGAGCAACGCCCTAGAGTGACGCCTAGGGTGCTCGGAACGTAGAAATGACCATAACTTTCATACTGGTTGCAATTATTCGTTTTATAGGATGGAAAACCTGTTGTATTTATATTGTATTTTATGCTTCTGGCGTTCACTTCTTAGGCCCTAACTATTCGATCTGGTGGAACAACGCCCTAGAGTGAGGCCTAGGTTGCTCGGAATGTAGAAATGACCATAACTTTCACACTGGTTGCAATTATTCGTTATATACGATGGAAAAACTGTTGCATCTTTCTCGTATTTTATGCTTCTGGCGTTGACTGCTTAGGCCGTAACTATTCGATATGGAGGAGCAAGGCGCTGGAGTGAAACCTAGGTTGCCCGGAACGTAGAAATGACAATAAATTTTACACTGGTAGCAATTATTCGTTTTATACAATGGAAAAGCTGTTCTATTTATTTTGAATTTAATGCTTCGGGCGTTGACTTCTAAGGCCCTAACTGTTTGAACTGGTGGAGCAACGCCCTAGTGTGAAGCCTAGGCTGCCCGGAACGTAGGAATGACCATAACTTTTACACTGGTAGCAATTATTCGTTTTATACAATGGAAAAACCGTTCTATTTATTTTGTGTTTTATGCTTCGGGCGTTGGCTTCTAAGACCCTAACTGCATGATCTGGTGGAGCAACGCCCTAGAGTGAAGCCTAGGTTGCCCGGAACTTGGAAATGACCATAACTTTCACACTGGTTGCTATAATTCGTTTTATAAGATGGAAAAACTGTTATATTTATATTGTATTTTATGCTTCTAGCGTTGACTTCTTAGGCCCTAACTATTCAATCTGGTGGAACAACGCCGTAGAGTGAAGCCTAGGTTGCCCGGAACGTAGAAATGACCATTACTTTCACACTGTTTGCAATTATTCCTTTTATACGATGGAAAACTGTTGTATTTATATCGTATTTTATGCTTCTGGCGTTGGATTCTAAGGACGTAACTATTCGATCTGGCGGAGCAACGCCCTAGAGTGAAGCCTATGTTGCTCGGAATGTAGAAATGACCATAACTTTCACACTGGTTGCAATTATTCGTTTTATACGATGGAAAAGCTGTTGCATCTTCATCGTATTTTATGCTTCTGGCGTTGACTTCTTAGGCCGTAACTATTCGATCTGGAGGAGCAACGCCCTGGAGTGAAACCTAGGTTGCCCGGAACGTAGAAATGACCATAACTTTTACACTGGTAGCAATTATTCGTTTTATACAATGGAAAAACTGTTCTATTTGTTTGAATTTAATGCTTCGGGCGTTCACTTCTTAGGCCCTAACTATTCGATCTGGTGGAACAACACCGTAGAGTGAAGCCTAGGTTGCCCGGAACGTAGAAATGACCATTACTTTCACACTGGTTGCAATCATTCGTTTTATACGATGGAAAAGCTGTTGTATTTATACTGTATTTTATGCCTCTGGCGTTGACTTCTAAGGCCGTAGCTATTAGATGTGGTGGAGCAAGGCCCTAGAGTGACGCCTAGGGTGCTCGGAACGTAGAAATGACCATTACTTTCACACTGGTTGCAATTATTCGTTTTATACGATGGAAAAACTGTTGCATTTATATTGTATTTTATGCTTCTGGCGTTCACTTCTTAGGCCCTAACTATTCGATCTGGTGGAGCAACGCCCTAGAGCGAAGCCTAGGTTGCCCGGAACGTAGAAATGAGCATCACTTTCAAACTGGTTGCAATTAATCCTGTTATACGATGGAAAAACTGTTGTATTTTTATTGCATTTTATGCTTCGGGCATTGACTTCTAAGGCCCTAACTATTCAATCTGTTGGAGCAACGCCCTAGGGTGAAGCCTAGGTAGCTCGGAAAGTAGAAATGACCATAACTTTCATACTGGTTGCAATTATTCGTTTCATACGATGGAAAACCTGTTGTATTTATATCTTATTTTATGCTTCTGGCGTTCACTTCTTAGACCCTAACTATTCGATCTGGTGGAACAACGGCCTAGGGTGAAGCCTAGGTTGCCCGGAACGTAGAATTGACCATAACTTTTACACTGGTAGCAATTATTCGTTTTATATGATGGAAAAACTGTTCTATTTACCTTGTATTTTATGCTTCGGGCGTTGACTCCTAAGACCCTAACTATTCAATCTGTTGGAGCAACGCCCTAGGGTGAAGCCTAGGTTGCCCGGAAAGTAGAAATGACCATAACTTTCACTCTGGTAGCAATTATTCGTTTTATACAATGGAAAAACTGTTCTATTTATTCTGTATTTTATGCTTCGGGCGTTGACTTCTAAGGCCCTAACTATTCGATCTGGTTGAGCAACGCACTCGAGTGAAGCCTAGGTTGCCCGGTACGTATAAATGACCATCACTTTCAAATTGGTTGCAATTATTCCTGTTATATGATGGAAAAGCTGTTGTATTTTTATTGCATTTTATGCTTCGGGCATTGACTTCTAAGGCCCTACTATACAATCTGTTGGAGCAGCGCCCTAGGGTGAAGCCTAGGTTGCCCGGAAAGTAGAAATGACCATAACTTTCATACTGGTTGCAATTTTTCGTTTTATATGATGGAAAAACTGTTGTATTTATATTGTATATTATGCTTCTGGCATTCACTTCTTAGGCCCTAACTATTCGATCTGGTGGAACAACGGCCTAGGGTGAAGCCTAGGTCGCCCGGAACGTAGAAATGACCATAACTTTTACACTGGTAGCAATTATTCGTTTTATACAATGAAAAACTGTTCTATTTATTTTGTATTTAATGCTTCGGGCGTTGGCTTCTAAGGCCCTAACTGTTTGACCTGGTGGAGCAACGCCCTATAGTGAAGCCTAGGTTGCCCGGTACGTAGAAATGACCATCACTTTCAAACTGGTTGCAATTATTCGTTTTATACGATGGAAAAGCTGTTCTATTTATATCGTATTTTATGCTTCTGGCGTTGACTTCTTGGGCCCTAACTATTCCATCAGGAGGAACAACGCCCTAGGGTGAAGCCTAGGTTGCCCGGAAAGTAGAAATGACCATAACTTTCACACTGGTAGCAATTATTCGTTTTATGCGATGGAAAAGCTGTTGTATTTATATCGTATTTTATGCTTCTGGCGTTGACTTCTAAGGCCGTAACTATTCGATCTGGTGGAGCAACGCCCTAGAGTGACGCCTAGGGTGCTCGGAACGTAGGAATGACCATAACTTTCACACTGGTAGCAATTATTCGTTTTATACGATGGAAAAGCTGTTGTATTTATATTGTATTTTATGCTTCTGGCGTTCACTTCTTAGGCCCTAACTATTCGATCTGGTGGAACAACGCCCTAGAGTGAGGCCTAGGTTGCTCGGAATGTAGAAATGACCATAACTTTCACACTGGTTGCAATTATTCGTTATATACGATGGAAAAACTGTTGCATCTTTCTCGTATTTTATGCTTCTGGCGTTGACTGCTTAGGCCGTAACTATTCGATCTGGAGGAGCAAGGCGCTGGAGTGAAACCTAGGTTGCCCGGAACGTAGAAATGACAATAAATTTTACACTGGTAGCAATTATTCGTTTTATACAATGGAAAAGCTGTTCTATTTATTTTGAATTTAATGCTTCGGGCGTTGACTTCTAAGGCCCTAACTGTTTGAACTGGTGGAGCAACGCCCTAGTGTGAAGCCTAGGCTGCCCGGAACGTAGGAATGACCATAACTTTTACACTGGTAGCAATTATTCGTTTTATACAATGGAAAAACCGTTCTATTTATTTTGTGTTTTATGCTTCGGGCGTTGGCTTCTAAGACCCTAACTGCATGATCTGGTGGAGCAACGCCCTAGAGTGAAGCCTAGGTTGCCCGGAACTTGGAAATGACCATAACTTTCACACTGGTTGCTATTATTCGTTTTATAAGATGGAAAAACTGTTATATTTATATTGTATTTTATGCTTCTAGCGTTGACTTCTTAGGCCCTAACTATTCGATCTGGTGGAACAACGCCGTAGAGTGAAGCCTAGGTTGCCCGGAACGTAGAAATGACCATTACTTTCACACTGTTTGCAATTATTCCTTTTATACGATGGAAAACTGTTGTATTTATATCGTATTTTATGCTTCTGGCGTTGACATCTAAGGACCTAACTATTCGATCTGGTGCAGCAGCGCCCTAGAGTGAAGCCTAGGTTGCTCGGAATGTAGAAATGACCATTACTTTCACACTGGTTGCAATCATTCGTTTTATACGATGGAAAAACTGTTGCATTTATATTGTATTTTATGCTTCTGGCGTTCACTTCTTAGGCCCTAACTATTCGATCTGGTGGAGCAACGCCCTAGAGCGAAGCCTAGGTTGCCCGGAACGTAGAAATGAGCATCACTTTCAAACTGGTTGCAATTAATCCTGTTATACGATGGAAAAACTGTTGTATTTTTATTGCATTTTATGCTTCGGGCATTGACTTCTAAGGCCCTAACTATTCAATCTGTTGGAGCAACGCCCTAGGGTGAAGCCTAGGTAGCTCGGAAAGTAGAAATGACCATAACTTTCATACTGGTTGCAATTATTCGTTTCATACGATGGAAAACCTGTTGTATTTATATCTTATTTTATGCTTCTGGCGTTCACTTCTTAGACCCTAACTATTCGATCTGGTGGAACAACGGCCTAGGGTGAAGCCTAGGTTGCCCGGAACGTAGAATTGACCATAACTTTTACACTGGTAGCAATTATTCGTTTTATATGATGGAAAAACTGTTCTATTTACCTTGTATTTTATGCTTCGGGCGTTGACTCCTAAGACCCTAACTATTCAATCTGTTGGAGCAACGCCCTAGGGTGAAGCCTAGGTTGCCCGGAAAGTAGAAATGACCATAACTTTCACTCTGGTAGCAATTACTCGTTTTATACAATGGAAAAACTGTTCTATTTATTCTGTATTTTATGCTTCGGGCGTTGACTTCTAAGGCCCTAACTATTCGATCTGGTTGAGCAACGCACTCGAGTGAAGCCTAGGTTGCCCGGTACGTATAAATGACCATCACTTTCAAATTGGTTGCAATTATTCCTGTTATATGATGGAAAAACTGTTGTATTTTTATTGCATTTTATGCTTCGGGCATTGACTTCTAAGGCCCTACTATACAATCTGTTGGAGCAGCGCCCTAGGGTGAAGCCTAGGTTGCCCGGAAAGTAGAAATGACCATAACTTTCATACTGGTTGCAATTATTCGTTTTATATGATGGAAAAACTGTTGTATTTATATTGTATATTATGCTTCTGGCATTCACTTCTTAGGCCCTAACTATTCGATCTGGTGGAGCAACGGCCTAGGGTGAAGCCTAGGTCGCCCGGAACGTAGAAATGACCATAACTTTTACACTGGTAGCAATTATTCGTTTTATACAATGGAAAAACTGTTCTATTTATTTTGTATTTAATGCTTCGGGCGTTGGCTTCTAAGGCCCTAACTGTTTGGCCTGGTGGAGCAACGCCCTATAGTGAAGCCTAGGTTGCCCGGTACGTAGAAATGACCATCACTTTCAAACTGGTTGCAATTATTCGTTTTATACGATGGAAAAGCTGTTCTATTTATATCGTATTTTATGCTTCTGGCGTTGACTTCTTGGGCCCTAACTATTCCATCAGGAGGAACAACGCCCTAGGGTGAAGCCTAGGTTGCCCGGAAAGTAGAAATGACCATAACTTTCACACTGGTAGCAATTATTCGTTTTATACGATGGAAAAGCTGTTGTATTTATATCGTATTTTATGCTTCTGGCGTTGACTTCTAAGGCCGTAACTATTCGATCTGGTGGAGCAACGCCCTAGAGTGACGCCTAGGGTGCTCGGAACGTAGAAATGACCATAACTTTCATACTGGTTGCAATTATTCGTTTTATAGGATGGAAAACCTGTTGTATTTATATTGTATTTTATGCTTCTGGCGTTCACTTCTTAGGCCCTAACTATTCGATCTGGTGGAACAACGCCCTAGAGTGAGGCCTAGGTTGCTCGGAATGTAGAAATGACCATAACTTTCACACTGGTTGCAATTATTCGTTATATACGATGGAAAAACTGTTGCATCTTTCTCGTATTTTATGCTTCTGGCGTTGACTGCTTAGGCCGTAACTATTCGATCTGGAGGAGCAAGGCGCTGGAGTGAAACCTAGGTTGCCCGGAACGTAGAAATGACAATAAATTTTACACTGGTAGCAATTATTCGTTTTATACAATGGAAAAGCTGTTCTATTTATTTTGAATTTAATGCTTCGGGCGTTGACTTCTAAGGCCCTAACTGTTTGAACTGGTGGAGCAACGCCCTAGTGTGAAGCCTAGGCTGCCCGGAACGTAGGAATGACCATAACTTTTACACTGGTAGCAATTATTCGTTTTATACAATGGAAAAACCGTTCTATTTATTTTGTGTTTTATGCTTCGGGCGTTGGCTTCTAAGACCCTAACTGCATGATCTGGTGGAGCAACGCCCTAGAGTGAAGCCTAGGTTGCCCGGAACTTGGACATGACCATAACTTTCACACTGGTTGCTATTATTCGTTTTATAAGATGGAAAAACTGTTATATTTATATTGTATTTTATGCTTCTAGCGTTGACTTCTTAGGCCCTAACTATTCGATCTGGTGGAACAACGCCGTAGAGTGAAGCCTAGGTTGCCCGGAACGTAGAAATGACCATTACTTTCACACTGTTTGCAATTATTCCTTTTATACGATGGAAAACTGTTGTATTTATATCGTATTTTATGCTTCTGGCGTTGGATTCTAAGGACGTAACTATTCGATCTGGCGGAGCAACGCCCTAGAGTGAAGCCTAGGTTGCTCGGAATGTAGAAATGACCATAACTTTCACACTGGTTGCAATTATTCGTTTTATACGATGGAAAAACTGTTGCATCTTCATCGTATTTTATGCTTCTGGCGTTGACTTCTTAGGCCGTAACTATTCGATCTGGAGGAGCAACGCCCTGGAGTGAAACCTAGGTTGCCCGGAACGTAGAAATGACCATAACTTTTACACTGGTAGCAATTATTCGTTTTATACAATGGAAAAACTGTTCTATTTGTTTGAATTTAATGCTTCGGGCGTTCACTTCTTAGGCCCTAACTATTCGATCTGGTGGAACAACACCGTAGGGTGAAGCCTAGGTTGCCCGGAACGTAGAAATGACCATTACTTTCACACTGTTTGCAATTATTCCTTTTATACAATGGAAAAGCTGTTGTATTTATATCGTATTTTATGCTTCTGGCGTTGACATCTAAGGACCTAACTATTCGATCTGGTGCAGCAGCGCCCTAGAGTGAAGCCTAGGTTGCTCGGAATGTAGAAATGACCATTACTTTCACACTGGTTGCAATCATTCGTTTTATACGATGGAAAAGCTGTTGTATTTATACTGTATTTTATGCCTCTGGCGTTGACTTCTAAGGCCGTAGCTATTAGATGTGGTGGAGCAAGGCCCTAGAGTGACGCCTAGGGTGCTCGGAACGTAGAAATGACCATTACTTTCACACTGGTTGCAATTATTCGTTTTATACGATGGAAAAACTGTTGCATTTATATTGTATTTTATGCTTCTGGCGTTCACTTCTTAGGCCCTAACTATTCGATCTGGTGGAGCAACGCCCTAGAGTGAAGCCTAGGTTGCCCGGAACGTAGAAATGACCATCACTTTCAAACTGGTTGCAATTAATCCTGTTATACGATGGAAAAACTGTTGTATTTTTATTGCATTTTATGCTTCGGGCATTGACTTCTAAGGCCCTAAATATTCAATCTGTTGGAGCAACGCACTAGGGTGAAGCCTAGGTTGCCCGGAAAGTGGAAATGACCATAACTTTCATACTGGTTGCAATTATTCGTTTTATATGATGGAAAACCTGTTGTATTTATATCTTATTTTATGCTTCTGGCGTTCACTTCTTAGGCCCTAACTATTCGATCTGGTGGAACAACGGCCTAGGGTGAAGCCTAGGTCGCCCGGAACGTAGAAATGACCATAACTTTTACACAGGTAGCAATTATTCGTTTTATACAATGGAAAAACTGTTCTATTTATTTTGTATTTAATTCTTCGGGCGTTGGCTTCTAAGGCCCTAACTGTTTGACCTGGTGGAGCAACGCCCTATAGTGAAGCCTAGTTTGCCCGGTACGTAGAAATGACCATCACTTTCAAACTGGTTGCAATTATTCGTTTTATACGATGGAAAAGCTGTTCTATTTATATCGTATTTTATGCGTCTGGCGTTGACTTCTTGGGCCCTAACTATTCCATCAGGAGGAACAACGCCCTAGGCTGAGGCCTAGGTTGCCCGGAAAGTAGAAATGACCATAACTTTCACACTGGTAGCAATTATTCGTTTTATACGATGGAAAAGCTGTTGTATTTATATCGCATTTTATGCTTCGGGCATTGACTTCTAAGGCCCTAACTATTCAATCTGTTGGAGGAACGCCCTAGGGTGAAGCCTAGGTTACCCGGAACGTAGAAATGACCATAACTTTCACACTGCTTGCAATTATTCGTTTTATACGATGGAAACGCTGTTGTATTTATATCGTATTTTATGCTTCTGGCGTTGACTTCTTAGGCCCTAACTATTCCATCTGGTGGAACAACGCCCTAGCGTGAAACCTAGGTTACCCGGAACGTAGAAATGACCAGAACTTTCATACTGTTTGCAGTTATTCCTGTTATACGATGGAAAAACTTTGCTTCTTTACTGTATTTTATGCTTCTGGCGTTGACTTCTAAGGACCTAGCTATTCGATTTGGTGGAGCAACGCCCTTGAGTGGAGCCTAGGTTGCCCGGTACGTAGAAATGACCATAACTTTCACACTGGTAGCAATTATTCGTTTTATACGATGAAAAAACTGTTTTATTTATATCGTATTTTATGCTTCTGGCGTTGACTTCTTAGGCCCTAACTATTCCATCTGGTGGAACAACGCCCTAGGGTAAAGCCCAGATTGCGCGGAACGTAGAAATGACCATAACTTTCACACTGGTAGCAATTATTCGTTTTATACGATGGAAAAACTGTTTTATTTATTTTGTATTTTATGCTTCGGACTTTGACTTCTAAGGCACTAACCATTCGATCTGGTGGAGCAACGCCCTAGAGTGAAGCCTAGGTTGCCCGGAACGTAGAAATGACCATAACTATCACACTGGTTGCTATCATTCGTTTTATATGATGGAAAAACTGTTGTATTTATATTGTATTTTATGCTTCTGGCGTTTACTTCTTAGGCCCTAACTATTCGATCTGGTGGAACAACGGCCTAGGGTGAAGCCTAGGTTGCCCGGAACGTAGAAATGACCATAACTTTTACACTTGTAGCAATTATTAGTTTTATACAATGGAAAAACTGTTCTATTTGTTTTGTATTTAATGCTTCGGGCGTAGACTTCTAAGGCCCTAACTGTTTGATCTGGTGGAGCATCGCCCTAGAGTGAAGCCTATGTTGCCCGGAACGTAGAAATGACCATAACTTTCACACTGGTTGCTATTATTCGTTTTAGACGATGGAAAAACTGTTGTACTTGTATTGTATTTTATTCTTATGGCGTTGAATTCTAAGTCCCTAGCGATTCGATCTGGAGAAGCAACGCCCCAGAGTGCAACCTATGTTACCCGGAACGTAGAAATGACCACTACTATCACACTGGTTACAAATTATTCCTGTTATACGATGGAAAAACTGCAGAATTTTTATTGCATTTTATGCTACGGGCACTGACTTCTAAGGACCTAACTATTCAATCTGTTGGTGCAACGCCCTAGGGTGAAGCCTAGGTTGCCCGGAACGTAGAAATGACCATAACTTTCACACTGGTTGCAATTATTCGTTTTATACGATGGAAAAGCTGTTGCATCTTTATTGTATTTTATTCATCTGGGGTTGACTTCTATGGCCGTTGCTATTAGATGTGGTGGAGCAACGCCCTAGACGGACGCCTAGGTTGCCCGGAACGTAGAAATGACCATTACTTTCACACTGTTTGCAAATATACATTATATACGGTGGAAAAGCTGTTGTATTTATATTGTATTTTATGCTTCTGGCGTTGACTTCTTACGCCCTAACTATTTAATCTGGTAGAGCACCGCCCTAGAGAGAAGCATAGGATGCCCGGGACGTAGAACATACCATTACCTTCACACTGGTTGCAATTATTCCAGTTATACAATGGAAAAACTGTTGCATCTTTATTGTATTTTATGCTCCTGGCATTGACTTCTAAGGCCCTAACTATTCGATCTGGTGGAGCAACGCCCTAGAGTGAAGCCTAGGTTGCCCAGAACGTAGATATGACCATAACTTTCACACCGGTAGCAACTATTCGTTTTATACGATGGAAAAACTGTTCTATTTATTTTGTATTTTATGCTACGCGCGTTGACTTCAAAGGCCCTAACTATTCAATCTGTTGGTGCAACGCCCTAGAGTGAAGCCTAGGTTGCCTGGAACGTAGAAATGAACATAACTTTCACACTGATTGCTATTATTCGTTTTATACGATGGTATACTGTTACATTTATATTGTATTTTATTCATCTGGGGTTGACTTCTAAGGCCGTATCTATTAGGTGTGGTGGAGCAACGCCCTAGCGTGAAGCCTAGAGTGCCCGGTACGTAGAAATGACCATCACTTTCAAACTGCTTGCAATTATTCCTGTTATATGATGGAAAAACTGTTGTATTTTTATTGCATTTTATGCTTTTGGCATTGACTTCTAAGGCACTAACTATTCAATCTGCTGGAGCAACGCCCTATCGTGAAGCCTAGGTTGCCCGGAAAGTAGAAATGACCATAACTTTCATACTGGTTGCAATTATTCGTTTTATATGATGGAAAAACTGTTGTATTTATATTGTATTTTATGCTTCGGACGTTGACTTCTAAGGCCCTGACTGATTGATCCAGTGGAGCAACGCCCTAGAGTGAAGCCTAGATTGCCCGGAACGTTGAAATGACCATAACCTTCACACTGGTTGCAATTACTCGTGTTATACGATGGAAAAACTGTTGTATTAATATTGTATTTTATGCTTCTGGCGTTCACTGCTTAGGCCATAACTATTCGATCTGGCGGAACAACGCCCTAGGGTGAAGCCTAGGTTGCCCGGAACGTAGAAATGACCATAACTTTTACACTGGTAGCAATTATTCGTTTTATACAATCGAAAGACTGTTCTATTTATTTTTCATTTTATGCTTCGGGAGTTGACTTGTAAGGGCCTAACTGATTGACCTGGTGGAGCAACGCCCTAGAGTGAAGCCTAGATTGACCGGAACGTTGAAATGACCATTACATTCACACTGTTTGCAAATACACATTATATACGATGGAAAATCTGTTGTATTTATGTTGTATTTTATGCTTCTGGCGTTGACTTCTTAGGCCCTAACTATTTTATCTGGTGGAGCACCGCCCTAGGGTGAAGCCTAGGCTGCCCGGAAAGTAGAAATGACCATAACTTTCATACTAGTTGCAATTATTCGTTTTATATGATGGAAAAACTGTTGTACTTATAATGTATTTTATGCTTCGGGCATTGACTTCTAAGGCCCTAAATATTCAATCTGTAGGAGCAACGCCCTAGGGTGAAGCCTAGGTCGCCCGAAAAGTTGAAATGACCATATCTTTCACACTGGTTGCAATTATTCATTTTATACGATGGTAAAACTCTTGTACTTATATTGTATTTTATTCTTAAGGCGTTGAATTCTAAGGCCCTAACTGATCGATCTGGTGGAGCAACGCCCTCGAGTGAAGCCTAGGTTGCCCGGTACGTAGAAATGACCATCACTTTCACACTGGTTGCTATTATTCGTTTTATACGATGGAAAAACTGTTATATTTATATTGTATTTTATTCTTATGGCGCTGAATTCTAAGTCCCTAGCTATTCGATCTGGTGGAGCAACGCCCTAGAGTGAAACCTAGGTTACCCGGGACGTAGAAATGACCAGTACTTTCACACTGTTTGCAGTTATTCCTGTTATACGATGGAAAAACTTTTGCACCTTTATTGTATTTTATGCTTCTGGCGTTGACTTCTAAGGCCCTAGCTATGCGGTTTGGTGGAGCAACGCCCTAGAGTGGAGTCTAGGTTGCCCGGTACGTAGAAATGACCATTACATTCACACTGTTTGCAAATACACATTATATACGATGGATAATCTGTTGTATTTATGTTGTATTTTATGCTTCTGGCGTTGACTTCTTAGGCCCTAACTATTTGATCTGGTGGAGCACCGGCCTACAGTAAAGCCCAGGTTGCCCGGAACGTAGAAATGACCATAACTTCCACACTGGTAGCAATTATTCGTTTTATACGATGGAAAAAGTGTTTTACTTAATTTGTATTTTATGCTTCGGGCGTTGACTTCTAAGGCCCTAACTATTCGATCTGGTGGTGCAACAACCTAGAGTGAAGTCTAGGTTGCCCGGAACATGGAAATGACCATTACTTTCACACTGTTTGCAAATATACATTATATACGATGGAAAAGCTGTTGTATTTATATTGTGTTTTATGCTTCTGGCGTTGACTTCTTAGGCCCTAACTATTCGATCTGGTGGAACAACGCCCTGGAGTGAAGACTAGATTGCCCGGATCATGGAAATGACCATTACTTTCACGCTGTTTGCAAATATACATTATATACGATGGAAAAGCTGTTGTATTTATATTGTGTTTTATGCTTCTGGCGTTGACTTCTTAGGCCCTAACTATTTAATCTGGCAGAGCACCGCCCTAGAGTGAAGCATAGGTTGCCCGGAACATGGAAATGACCATTACTTTCACACTGTTTGCAAATATACATTATATACAATGGAAAAACTGTTCTATTTATTTTGTATTTTATGCTTCTGGGGTTCACTTCTTAGGCCCTAACTATTTGATCTGGTCGTACAACGCCCTAGGGTGAAGCCTAGTTTGCCCGGAACGTAGAAATGAACATAACTTTTACACTGGTTGCTATCATTCGTTTTATACGATAGAAAAACTGCTATATTTATATTGTATTTTATGCTTCTGGCGTTGACTTCTTAGGCCCTAACTGTTCGATCTGGTGGAACAACGCCGTACAGTGAAGCCTAGGTTGCCCGGAAAGTAGAAATGACCATAACTTTCACACTGGATGCAATTACTCGTTTTATACGATGGAAAAACTGTGGCACTTTTATTGTATTTTATTCATCTGGGGTTGACTTCTAAGGCCGTAGCTATTAGGTGTGGTGGAGCAACGCCCTAGAGTGACGCCTAGGTTGCCCGGAACGTAGAAATGACCAATACTTTCACAATGTTTGCAATTATTCATTTTATACGATGGAAAAGCCTTTGTACTTATATTGCATTTTATTCTTCTGGCGCTGACTTCGTAGGCCCTAACTATTCGATCTGGTGTAACAACGCCCTAGAGTGAAGACTAGGTTGCCCGGAACATGGAAATAACCACAACTTTCACACTGGTTGCTATTATTCGTTTTATACGGTTGAAAAACTGTTATGTTTATATTGTATTTTATGCTTCTGGCGTTGACCTCTGAGGCCGTTGCTATTCGATGTGGTGGAAGAACGCCATAGAGTGAAGCCTAGGTAGCCCGGAACGTAGAAATGTCCATATCTTTCGCACTGTTTGCAATTATTCATTTTATACGATGGCAATGCTGTTGTATTTATATTGTATTTTATGCTTCTGGCGTTGACTTCTTAGGCCCTAACTATTCGATCTGGTGGAGCAATGCCTCAGAGATAAGTCTAGGATGCCAGAAACGCCGAAATGATCATTACTATCACGCTTGTTGCAATTATTCCTGTTATACGATGAAAAGACTGTTGCATTTTTATTGTGTTTTATGCTTCAGTCGTAGACTTCTAAGGCCGTAGCTATTCGATATGTTGGAGCACCGCCCTAGAGTGAAGCCTAGGTTGCTCGGAACGTAGAAATGGCCACTACTTTCACACTATTTGCAATTATTCATTTAATACGATGGAAATGCTGTTGTATTTATATCGTATTTTATGCTTCGGGCGTTGACTTCTTAGGCCCTAACATTTCGATCTGGTGGAGCAACGCCCTACAGTGTAGCCTAGGTTGCCCGGAACGTAGATATGACCATAACCTTCACACAGTTTGCAATTATTCGTTTTATACGGAGTAAAGGCTGTTGTATTAATTTTGTATTTTATTCTTCTGGTGTTGACTTCTTAAGCCCTAACTATTCCATCTGGTGGAACAACGCCGTAGAGTGAAGCATAGGTTGCCCGGAACGTAGAAATGACCATTACTTTCAAACTGTTTGCAATTATCCCCGTTATATGACGGAAAAACTGTTGTATTTTTATTGCATTTTATGCTTCGGGCATTGACTTTTAAGGCCGTAACTATTCAATCTGTTGGAGCAACGCTCTAGAGTGAATCCTAGGTTGACCGGAACGTAGAAATGACCATTACATTCACACTGGTTGCAATTATTCCTGTTATACGCCGGAAAAACTGTTGTATTTTTATTTTATTCTGTGCTTCTGGCGTTTAATTCTAAGGCCCTAACTGTTTGATCTCATGGAACAACGCCCTAGAGTGAAGCCTAGGTTGCCCAGAAAGTAGAAATGACCATAACTTTCACACTGGTTGCTATTATTCGTTTTATACGATGGAAAAACTGTTATATTTATATTGTATTTTATGCTTCTGGCGTTGACTTCTAAGGCCCTATCCATTCGATCTGGTGGAGCAACGCCCTAGAGTGAAGCCTAGGTTGCCCGGAACGTAGAAATGACCATAACTATCACACTGGTTGCTATCATTCGTTTTATATGATGGAAAAACTGTTGTATTTATATTGTATTTTATGCTTCTGGCGTTTACTTCTTAGGCCTTAACTATTCGATCTGGTGGAGCACCGCCCTAGAGTGAAGCATAGGTTGCCCGGAACGTAGAACATACCATTACCTTCACACTGGCTGCAATTATTCCTGTTATACGATGCAAAAACTGTTGCATCTTTATTGTATTTTATGCTTCTGGCGTTGACTTCTAAGGACCTAGCTATTCCATCTGGTGGAGCAACGCCCTAGAGTGAAGCCTAGGCTGGCTCGAACGTAGAAATGACCATAACTTTCACACTGGTTGCTATTATTCGTTTTGTACGATGGAAAAACTGTTATATTTATATTGTATTTCATGCCTCTGGCGTTGACTCCTCAGGCCCTAACTATTAGATCTGGTGGAACAACGCCCTAGGGTGAAGCCTAGGTTGCCCGGAACGTAGAAATGACCATAACTTTCACACTGGTTGCTATCATTCGTTTTATACGATAGAAAAACTGTTATATTTATATTGTATTTCATACTTCTGGCCTTGACTTCTTAGGCCCTAACTATTCGATCTGGTGGAGCAATGCCTCAGAGATAAGTCTAGCATGCCCGAAACGCCGAAATGGTCATTACTATCACGCTTGTTGCAATGATTCCTGTTATACGATGAAAAGACTGTTGTATTTTTATTGTGTTTTATGCTTCAGTCGTAGACTTCTAAGGCCGTAGCTACTCGATATGTTGGAGCACCGCCCTACAGTGAAGCCTAGGTTGCTCTGAACGTAGAATTGACCGGTACTTTCACACTGTTTGCAGTTATTCCTGTTATACGATGGAAAAACTGTTGCATCTTTATTGTATTTTATGCTTCTGGCGTTGACTTCTAAGGCCCTAACTACTCGATCAGGTGGAGCAACGCCCTAGAGTGAAGCCTACGATCCTCGGAATGTAGAAATGACCATAACTTTCACACTGGTTGCAATTATTCATTTTATACGATGGAAAAACTGTTGTACTTATTTTGTATTTTATTCTTATGGCGTTGAATTCTAAGTCCCTAGCTATTCGATCTGGTGGAGCAACACCCTAGAGTGAAATCTAGGTTACCTGTAACGGAGAAATGACCAGTACTTTCATACTGTTTGCAGTTATTCCTGTTATACGATGGAAAAACTGTTGTATTTTTATTGTATTCTATGCTTCTGGCGTTTAATTCTAAGTCACTAGCTATTTGATCTGGTGGAGCAACGACCTAGAGTGAAGCCTAGGTTGCCCGGAACGTAGAAATGACCATTACTTTCACAATGTTTGCAATTATTCATTTTATACGATGGAAAAACTGTTGTATTCATATTGTATTTTATGCTTCTGGCGTTGACTTCTAAGGTACTAACTATTCGATCTGGTGGAGCAACGCGCTAGAGTGAAGCCTAGGTTGGCCGGAATGTAGAAATGTCCATAACTCTCACACTGGTTGCAATTATTCCAGTTATACGGTGGAAAAACTGTTGTACTTATATTGTGTTTTATTCTTATGGCGTTGAATTCTAAGTCCCTAGCTATTCGATCTGGTGGAGCAACGCGCTAGAGTGAAGCCTAGGTTGGCCGGAATGTAGAAATGTCCATAACTCTCACACTGGTTGCAATTATTCCAGTTATACGGTGGAAAAACTGTTGTACTTATATTGTGTTTTATTCTTATGGCGTTGAATTCTAAGTCCCTAGCTATTCGATCTGGTGGAGCAACTCTCTAGAGTGAAGCCTAGGTTGCGCGGAACGTAGAAATGACCATAACTTTCACACTGGTTGCTATCATTCGTTTTATACGATGGAAAAACTGTTGTATTTATATTGTATTTTATGCTTCTGGCGATCACTTCTTAGGCCCGAACTATTCGATCTGGTGGAGCAACGCCCTAGGATGAAGCCTAGGTTGCCCGGAAAGTAGAAATGACCATAACTTTCATACTAGTTGCAATTATTCGTTTTATATGATGGAAAAACTGTTGTATTTATAATGTATTTTATGCTTCGGGCATTGACTTCTAAGGCCCTAACTATTCGATCTGGTGGAGCAACGCCCTAGTGTGAGGACTAGGTTGCCCGGAACGTAGAATTGGCCATCACTTTCAAACTGGTTGCAATTATTCCTGTTATACGATGGAGACACTGTTGTATTTTTATTGCATTTTATGCTTCGGGCATTGACTCCTAAGGCCCTAACTATTCAATCTGTTGGAGCAACGCCCTATCGTGAAGCCTAGGTTGCCCGGAAAGTAGAAATGACCACAACTTTCATACTGGTTGCAATTATTCGTTTTATATGATGGAAAAGCTGTTGTATTAATATTGTATTTTATGCTTCTGGCGTTCGCTGCTTAGGCCCTAACCATTCGATCTGGTGGAGCAACGCCCTAGAGTGAAGACTAGATTGCCCGGAACATGGAAATGACCATTACATTCACACTGTTTGCAAATATACATTATATATGATGGAAAAGCTGTTGTATTTATATTGTGTTTTATGCTTCTGGCGTTGACTTCTTAGGCCCTAACTATTTAATCTGGTAGAGCAGCTCCCTAGCTTGAAGCATAGGTTGCCCAGAACATGGAAATGACCATTACTTTCACACTGTTTGCAAATATACATTATATACAATGGAAATACTGTTCTATTTAATTTGTGTTTAATGCTTCGGGCGTTGACTTCCAAGGCCCCAACTGTTTGATATGGTGGAGCAACGCCCTAGAGTGAAGCCTATGTTGCCCGGAACGTAGAAATGACCATCACCTTCACACGGGTTGCAATTATTCCTGTTATAGGATGGAAAGACTGTTGTATTTTATTGTATTTTATACTTATAGGCGTTGACTTCTGAGGCCGTAGCTATTCGATGTGGTCGAAGAACGCCGTACAGTGAAGCCTAGGTTGCCCGGACCGTAGAAATGACCATAAGTTTCATACTGGTTTCAATTATTCGTTTTATAGGATGGAAAAACTGTTGTATTTAAACCTTTTTTTGTGCTTCTGGCGTTCACTTCTTAGGCCCTAACTATTCGATCTGGTGGAACAACGCCCTAGGGTGAAGCCTAGGTTGCCCGGAAAGTAGAAATGACTATAACTTTCATACTAGTTGCAATTATTCGTTTTATATGATGGAAAAACTGTTGTATTTATAATGTATTTTATGCTTCGGGCATTGACTTCTAAGGCCCTAACTATTCGATCTGGTGGAGCAACGCCCTAGAGTGAAGACTAGTTTGCCCGGAACATGGAAATGACCATTACTTTCACACTGTTTGCAAATATACATTATATACGGTGGAAAAGCTGTTGTATTTATATTGTGTTTTATGCTTCTGGCGTTGACTTCTTAGGCCCTAACTATTTAATCTGGTAGAGCACCTCCCTAGAGTGAAGCATAGGTTGCCCGGTACATGGAAATGACCATTACTTTCACACTGTTTGCAAATAGACATTATATACAATGGAAAAACTGTTCTATTTATTTTGTGTTTAATGCTTCGGGCGTTGACTTCAAAGGCCCCAACTGTTTGATATGGTGGAGCAACGCCCTAGAGTGAAGCCTATGTTGTCCGGAACGTAGAAATGACCATCACCTTCACACGGGTTGCAATTATTCCTGTTATAGGATGGAAAGACTGTTGTATTTTATTGTATTTTATACTTATAGGCGTTGACTTCTGAGGCCGTAGCTATTCGATGTGGTCGAAGAACGCCGTACAGTGAAGCCTAGGTTGCCCGGACCGTAGAAATGACCATAACCTTCACACAGGTTGCAATTATTCGTCTTATACGATGGAAAAGCTGTTGTATTTATATCGTATTTTATGCTTGTGGCGTTGACTTCTTAGGCCCTCACTATTCGAACTGGTGGAACAACGGCCTAGGGTGTAGCCTAGGTTGCCCGGAATGTAGAAATGACCATAACTTTCACACTGGTTTCAATTATTCATTTTATACGATGGAAAAACTGTTGTACTTATATTGTGTTTTATTCTTATGGCGTTGAATTCTAAATCCCTAGCTATTCGATCCGGTGGAGCAACGCCCTGGAGTGACGCCTAGGTTGCCCGGAACGTAGAAATGACCATTACTTTCACAATGTTTGCAACTACTCATTTTATACGATGGAATAACTGTTGTACGTATGTTGTGTTTTATCGTTCTGGCGTTGAATTCTAAGTCCCTAGCTACTCGATCTGGTAGAGCACCGCCCTAGAGTGAAGCCTAGGTTGCTCGGAACGTAGAAACGACCGTTACTTTCACACTGGTAGCAATTATTCGTTTTATACGATGGAAAAACTGTTTTATTTATTTTGTATTTTATGCTTCGGACATTGACTTTTAAGGCCCTAACTATTCAATCTGTTGGAGCAACGCCCTAGAGTGAATCCTAGGTTGCCCGGAACGTAGAAATGACCATTACATTCACACCATTTGCTATTATTCCTGTTATACGATGGAAAAACTTTTGTATCTTTGTTGTATTCTATGCTTCTGGCGTTTAATTCTAAGTCGCTAGCTATTTGATCTGGTGGAGCAACGACCTAGAGTGAAGCCTAGGTTGCCCGGAACGTAGAAATGACCATTACTTTCACACTGTTTGCTATTATTCATTTTGTACGATGGAAAAGCTGTTGTATTTATATTGTATTTTATGCCTCTGGCGTTGACTTCTAAGCCCGTAGCTATTAGATGTGGTGGAGCAACGCCCTAGAGTGACGCCTAGGTTGCCCGGAACGTAGAAATGACCATTACTTTCACAATGTTTGCAACTACTCATTTTATACGATGGAATAACTGTTGTACTTATGTTGTGTTTTATCGTTCTGGCGTTGAATTCTAAGTCCCTAGCTTCTCGATCTGGTAGAGCAACGCCCTAGAATGAAACCTAGGTTATCCGGAACGTAGAAATGACCAGTACATTCACACTGGTTGCTATTATTCCTTTTATACAATGGACAAACTGTTATATTTATATTGTATTTTATGCTTCTGGCGTTGACTTCTTTGGCCCTAACTGTTCGATATAGTGGAACAACGCCCTAGAGTGAAGCCTAGGTTGCCCGGAACGAAGAAATGACCATCACTTTCAAACTGGTTGCAATTATTCCTGTTATGTGATGGAAAAACTGTTGTATTTTTATTGCATTTTATGCTTCGGGCATTGACTTCTAAGGTGCTAACTATTCAATCTGTTGGAGCAACGAGCTAGGGTGAAGCCTAGGTTGCCCAGAAAGTAAAAATGACCACAACTTTCACACTGGTTGCAATAATTCGTTTTATACGATTGAAAAGCTGTTGCAACATTATTGTATTTTATTCTTCTGGCGTTGACTTCTAAGGCCGTAGCTATTAGATGTGGTGGTGCAACGCCATAGAGTGATGCCTAGGTTGCCGGGAACGTAGAAATGACCCTTACTTTCACAGTGTTTGCAATTATTCATTTTATACGATGGAAAAACTGTTGTATTCATATTGTATTTTATGCATCTGGCGTTGACTTCTAAGGTACTAACTATTCGATCTGGTGGAGCAACGCGCTAGAGTGAAGCCTAGGTTGGCCGGAATGTAGAAATGTCCATAACTTTCACACTGGTTGCAATTATTCCTGTTATACGATGGAAAAACTGTTGTATTTTAATTGTATTTTATGCTTTTAGCGATGAATTATAAGTCCCTAGCTATTCGATCTGGTGGAGCAACGCCCTAGAGTGACGCCTAGGTTGCTCGGAACGTAGAAATGACCATTACTTTCACAATGTTTGCAACTACTCATTTTATACGATGGAATAACTGTTGTACTTATGTTGTGTTTTATCGTTCTGGCGTTGAATTCTAAGTCCCTAGCTTCTCGATCTGGTAGAGCAACGCCCTAGAGTGAAAGCTAGGTTATCCGGAACGTAGAAATGACCAGTACATTCACACTGGTTGCTATTATTCGTTTTATACGATGGAAAAACTGTTATATTTATATTGTATTTTATGCTTCTGGCGTTGACTTCTGAGGCCGTTGTTATTCGATGTGGTGGAAGAACGCCATAGAGCGAAGCCTAGGTAGCCCGGAACGTAGAAATGTCCATATCTTTCGCACTGTTTGCAATTATTCATTTTATACGGTGGCAAAGCTGTTGTATTTATATTGTATTTTATGCTTCTGGCGTTGACTTCTTAGGCCCTAACTATTCGATCTGGTGGAGCAATGCCTCAGAGATATGTCTAGGATGCCCGAAACGCCGAAATGATCATTACTGTCACGCTTGTTGCAATTATTCCTGTTATACGATGAAAAGACTGTTGTATTTTTATTGTATTTTATGCTTCAGTCGTAGACTTCTAAGGCCGTAGCTATTCAATCTGTTGGAGCAACGCCCTAGGGTGAAGTCAAGGTTGCCCGGAAAGTAGAAATGACCATACCTTTCATACTGGTTGCAATTATTCGTTTTATACGATAAAAAAACTGTTGTATTTATATCGTATTTTATGCTTCTGGCGTTGACTTCTTAGGCCCTAACTATTCCATCTGGTGGAGCAACGCCCTTGGGTGAAGCCTAGGTAGCGCGGAACGTAGAAATGACCATTACATTCACAATGTTTGCAGTTATTCATTTTATACGATGGAAAAACATTTGTACTTATATTGTATTTTATTCTTCTGGCGTTGACCTCTTAGGCCCTAACTATTCGATCTGGTGGAACAACGCCGTAGAGTGAAGACTGGGTTGCCCGGAACATGGAAATGACCATTACTTTCACACTGTTTGCAAATATACATTATGTACGATGGAAAATCTGTTGTATTTATGTTATATTTTATGCTTCTGGCGTTGGCATCTTAGGCCCTAACTATTTGATCTGGTGGAGCACCGCCCTAGAGTAAAGCCTAGGTTACCCGGAACGTAGAAATGACCATAACTTCCACACTGGTAGCAATTATTCGTTTTATACGATTTAAAAAGTGTTTTATTTATTTTGTATTTTATGCTTCGGGCGTTGTCATCTAAGGCCCTAACTATTCTATCTGGTGGAGCAACGCCCTAGAGTCAAGTCTAGGTTGCCCGGAACGTAAAAGTGACCATAACTTTCACACTGGTTGCTATCATTCGTTTTATACGATAGAAAAACTGTTATATTTATATTGTATTTTATGCTTCTGGCGTTGACTTCTTAGGCCCTAACTATTCGATCTGGTGGAACAACGACCTAGAGTGAAGCCTAGGTTGCCTGGAACGTAGAAATGACCATTACTTTCACACTGTTTACAGTTATACCTGTTATACGATGGAAAAACTTTTGCATCTTTATTGTATTTTATGCTTCTGACGTTGACTTCCAAGGCCCTACCTACTCGATCTGGTGGAGAAACGCCCTAGAGTGAAGCCTAGGTTGCCCGGAACGTAGAAATGACCATTACATTCACACTGGCTGCAATTATTCGTTTTAGACGATGGAAATACGGTTATATTTATATTGTATTTTATGCTTCTGGCGTTGCCTTCTGAGGCCCTAACTATTCTATCTTGTGGAACAACGCCCTAGAGTGAAGCCTATGTTGCCTGGAACGTAGAAATGACCATCACTTTCACACTGGTTGCAATTATTCGTTTAATACGATGGAAAAGCTGTGGCATCTTTATTGTATTTTATTCTTCTGGCGTTGACTTCTTAGGCCTTAACTATTCGATCTGGTGGAACAACGCCCTAGAGTGAAAACTAGGTTGCCGGGAAGATGGAAATGACCATTACTTTCACACTGTTTGCAAATATACATTATATACGATGGAAAGCTGTTGTACTTATATTGTGTTTTATGCTTCTGGCGTTGACTTCATAGGCCCTAACTATTTAAACTGGTAGAGCAACGCCCTAGAGTGAAGCGTGGGCTGCCCGGACCGTAGAAATGACCATAACTTTCACACTGGTTGCTATTATTCGTTTTATACGATGGAAAAACTGTTATATTTATATTGTATTTTATGCTTCTGGCGTTGACCTCTTAGGCCCTAACTATTCGATCTGGTGGAACAGCGACCTAGAGTGAAGCCTAGGTTGCCTGGAACGTAGAAATGACCATTACTTTCACACTGTTTACAGTTATTCCTGTTATGCGATTGAAAAGCTTTTGCATCTTTATTGTATTTTATGCTTCTGGCGTTGACTTCTAAGGCCCTAACTACTCGATCTGGTGGAGCAACGCCCTAGAGTGAAGCCTAGGTTGCCCGGAACGTAGAAATGACTATTACATTCACACTGCTTGCAATTATCCGTCTTATACGATGGAAAAGCTGTTGTATTTATATCGTATTTTATTCTTCTGGCGTTGACTTCTTAGGCCCTAACTATTCCATCTGGTGGAACAGCGACCTGGGGTGAAGCCTATGTTGCCCGGAACGTAGAAATGACCATAACTTTCACACTGGAAGCAATTATTCAATTTATACGATGGAAAAACTGTTGTATTTATATTGTATCTTATGCTTCTGGCTTTCACTTCTTAGGCCCTAACTATTCGATCTGGTGGAACAACGCCCTAGGGTGAAGCCTAGGTTGCCCGGAACGTAGATATGACCATAGCTTTTACACTGGTAGCAAATATTCGTTTTATACAATGGAAAAACCGTTCTATTTATTTTGTATTTTATGCTTCGGGCGTTGACTTCTAAGGCCCTAACTATTCAATCTGTTGGAGCAACGCCCTAGGGTGAAGCCTAGGTTGCTCGGAAAGTAGAAATGACCATAAGTTTCATACTGGTTGCAATTATTCGTTTTATACGATGGAAAAACTGTTGTATTTATGTTGTATTTTATGCTTCTGGCGTTGACTTCTAAGGCCCTAATTATTCGATTTGGTGGATCAATGCCTCAGAGTTAAGTCTAGGATGCCCGATACGCCGAAATGATCATTACTTTCACGCTTGTTGCAATTATTCCAGTTATACGATGAAAAGGTTGTTGTATTTTTATTGTATTTTATGCTTCAGGCGTGGACTTCTGAGGCCGTAGCCATTCGATGTGGTGGAAGAACGCCATACAGTGAAGCCTAGGTTGTCCGGAACGTAGAATAGACCATAACTTTCACACTGGTTGCTATTATTCGTTTTATACGATGGAAAAACTGTTATATTTATATTGTATTTTATGCTTCTGGCGGTGACTACTTAGGCCCTAACTATTCGATCTTGTGGAACAACGCCCTAGAGTGAAGCCTAGGTTGCCTGGAACGTAGAAATGATCATTACTTTCACGCTTGTTGCAATTGTTCCTGTTATGCGATGAAAAGACTGTTGTATTTTTATTGTATTTTATGCTTCAGGCGTGGACTTCTGAGGCCGTAGCTATTCGGTGTGGTGGAAGAACGCCATACAGTGAAGCCTAGGTTGCCCGGAACGTGGAAATGACCACTACTTTCACACTGTTTGCAATTATTCATTTAATACGATGGAAATGCTGTTGCATTTATATCGTATTTTATGCTTCGGGCGTTGACTTCTTAGGCCCTATCATTTTGATCTGGTGGAGCAACGCCCGACAGTGAAGCCTAGGTTGCCCGGACCGTAGATATGACCATAACCTTCACACAGGTTGCAATTATTCGTTTTATACGGTGTAAAGGCTGTTGTATTTATTTTGTATTTTATTCTTCTTGTGTTGACTTCTTAGGCCCGAACTGTTCGACCTGGTGGAACAACGCCGTAGAGTGAAGCCTAGGTTGCCCGAACGTAGAAATGACCGTTACTTTCACACTGTTTGCAAATATACATTATGTACGATGGAAAATCTGTTGTAATTATGTTGTATTTTATGCTTCTGGCGTTGGCATCTTAGGCCCTAACTATTTGATCTGGTGGAGCACCGCCCTAGAGTAAAGCCTAGGTTACCCGGAACGTAGAAATGACCATAACTTCCACACTGGTAGCAATTATTCGCTTTATACGATTTAAAAAGTATTTTATTTATTTTGTATTTTATGCTTCGGGCGTTGTCGTCTAAGGCCCTAACTATTCGATCTGGTGGAGCAACGCCCTAGAGTCAAGTCTAGGTTGCCCGGAACGTAAAAGTGACCATAACTTTCACACTGGTTGCTATCATTCGTTTTATACGATAGAAAAACTGTTATATTTATATTGTATTTTATGCTTCTGGCGTTGACTTCTTAGGCCGTAACTGTTCGATCTGGTGGAACAACGCCCTAGGGTGAAGCCTAGGTTGCCCGGAACGTAGAAATGACCATAACTTTCACACTGGTTGCAATTATTCGTTTTATACGATGGAAAGACTGTTGTATTTATATTGTATTTTATGCTTCTGGCGTTCACTTCTTAGGCCCTAACTATTCCATCTGGTGGAACAACGCCCTAGGGTGAAGCCTAGGTTGCCTGGAACGTAGAAATGACCATAACTTTCACACGGGTTGCAATTATTCCTGTTATAGGATGGAAAGACTGTTGTATTTTTATTGTACTTTATACTTCAGGCGTTGACTTCTGAGGCCGTAGCTATTCGATGTGGTGGAAGAATGCCATAGAGTGAAGCTTAGGTTGCCCGGAACGTAGAAATGTCCATAAGTTTCATACTGGTTGCAATTATTCGTTTTATACGATGGAAAACCTGTTGTATTTATATTGTATTTTATGCTTCTGGCGTTCACTTCTGTGGCCCTAACTGTTCGATCTGGTGGAACAACGCCCTAGAGTGAAGCCTAGGTTATCCGGAACGTAGAAATGACCAGTACAATCACACTGGTTGCAGTTATTCCTGTAAAACGATGGAAAAACTGTTGCATCTTTATTGTATTTTATGCTTCTGGCGTTGGCTTCTAAGGCCCTAACTATTCGATCTGGTGGAGCAACGCCCTAGCGTGAAGCCTAGGTTGGCCGGAATGTAGAAATGTCCATAACTTTCACACTGGTTGCAATTATTCGTTTTATACGATTGAAAAGCTGTTGTATTTATAGTGTATTTTATGCTTCTGGCGTTGACTTCTTAGGCCCTAACTATTTAAACTGGTAGAGCAACGCCCTAGAGTGAAGCGTGGGCTGCCCGGACCGTAGAAATGACCATAACTTTCACACTGGTTGCTATTAATCGTTTTATACGATGGAAAAACTGTTATATTTATATTGTATTTTATGCTTCTGGCGTTGACCTCTTAGGCCCTAACTATTCGATCTGGTGGAACAGCGACCTAGAGTGAAGCCTAGGTTGCCTGGAACGTAGAAATGACCATTACTTTCTCACTGTTTACAGTTATTCCTGTTATGCGATTGAAAAGCTTTTGCATCTTTATTGTATCTTATGCTTCTGGCGTTGACTTCTAAGGCCCTAACTACTCGATCTGGTGGAGCAACGCCCTAGAGTGAAGCCTAGGTTGCCCGGAACGTAGAAATGACTATTACATTCACACTGCTTGCAATTATCCGTCTTATACGATGGAAAAGCTGTTGTATTTATATCGTATTTTATTCTTCTGGCGTTGACTTCTTAGGCCCTAACTATTCCATCTGGTGGAACAGCGACCTGGGGTGAAGCCTATGTTGCCCGGAACGTAGAAATGACCATAACTTTCACACTGGAAGCAATTATTCATTTTATACGATGGAAAAACTGTTGTATTTATATTGTATCTTATGCTTCTGGCGTTCACTTCTTAGGCCCTAACTATTCGATCTGGTGGAACAACGCCCTAGGGTGAAGCCTAGGTTGCCCGGAACGTAGATATGACCATAGCTTTTACACTGGTAGCAAATATTCGTTTTATACAATGGAAAAACCGTTCTATTTATTTTGTATTTTATGCTTCGGGCGTTGACTTCTAAGGCCCTAACTATTCAATCTGTTGGAGCAACGCCCTAGGGTGAAGCCTAGGTTGCTCGGAAAGTAGAAATGACCATAAGTTTCATACTGGTTGCAATTATTCGTTTTATACGATGGAAAAACTGTTGTATTTATGTTGTATTTTATGCTTCTGGCGTTGACTTCTAAGGCCCTAATTATTCGATTTGGTGGATCAATGCCTCAGAGTTAAGTCTAGGATGCCCGATACGCCGAAATGATCATTACTTTCACGCTTGTTGCAATTATTCCAGTTATACGATGAAAAGATTGTTGTATTTTTATTGTATTTTATGCTTCAGGCGTGGACTTCTGAGGCCGTAGCTATTCGATGTGGTGGAAGAACGCCATACAGTGAAGCCTATGTTGCCCGGAACGTAGAATAGACCATAACTTTCACACTGGTTGCTATTATTCGTTTTATACGATGGAAAAACTGTTATATTTATATTGTATTTTATGCTTCTGGCGTTGACTTCTAAGGCCTTAGCAATTCGGTCTGGTGGAGCAACGCCCTTGAGTGGAGCCTAGGTTGCCCGGTACGTAGAAGTGACCATTACTTTCACACTGTTTGCAAATATATATTATATACGATGGAAGATCTGTTGTATTTATGTTGTATTTTATGCTTCTGGCGTTGACTTCTTAGGTCCTAACTATTTGATCTGGTGGAGCACCGCCCTAGAGTGACGCCTAGGTTGCCCGGAACATAGAAATGACCATAACTTCCACACTGGTTGCAATTATTCGTTTTATACGATGGAAAGGCTGTAGTATTTATATCGTATTTTATGATTCTGGCGTTGACTTCTTAGGCCCTAACTATTCCATCTGGTGGAACAACGCCCTAGGGTGAAGCCTAGGTTGCCTGGAACGTAGAAATGACCATAACTTTCACACGGGTTGCAATTATTCCTGTTATAGGATGGAAAGACTGTTGTATTTTTATTGTATTTTATACTTCAGGCGTTGACTTCTCAGGCCGTAGCTATTCGATGTGGTGGAAGAACGCCATACAGTGAAGCCTAGGTTGCTCGGAAAGTAGAAATGACCATAACTTTCACACTGATTGCAATTATTCGTTTTATACGGTGGAAAAAAAGTTGCATCTTCATCGTATTTTATGCTTCTGGCGTTGACTTCTTAGCCCGTAACTATTCGATCTGGTGGAGCAACGCCCTGGAGTGAAACCTGGGTTGCCCGGAACGTAGAATTGTCCACTACTATCACACTGGTTGCAAATTATTCCTGCTATACGATGGAAAAACTGTTGTATTTTTATTGCATTTTATGCTTCTGGCGTTCACTGCTTAGGCCCTAACTATTCGATCTGGTGGAACAGCGGCCTAGGGTGAAGCCTAGGTTGCCCGGAACGTAGATATGACCATAACCTTCACACAGATTGCAATTATTCGTTTTATACGGTGTAAAGGCTGTTGTATTTATTTTATATTTTATTCTTCTGGTGTTGACTTCTTAGGCCCTAACTATTCGATCTGGTGGAACAACGCCGTAGAGTGAGGCCTAGGTTGCCCGGAACGTAGAAATGACCATAACTTTCACACTGGTAGCAATTATTGGTTTTATACAATGGAAAAACTGTTCTATTTATATTGTATTTTATGCTTCTGGCGTTGACTACTTAGGCCCTAACTATTCGATCTTGTGGAACAACGCCCTAGAGTGAAGCCTAGGTTGCCCGGAACGTAGATATGACCATAACCTTCACACAGATTGCAATTATTCGTTTTATACGGTGTAAAGGCTGTTGTATTTATTTTATATTTTATTCTTCTGGTGTTGACTTCTTAGGCCCTAACTATTCGATCTGGTGGAACAACGCCGTAGAGTGAGGCCTAGGTTGCCCGGAACGTAGAAATGACCATAACTTTCACACTGGTTGCAATGATTCATTTTATACGATGGAAAAACTGTTGTACTCATATAGTATTTTATTCTTATGGCGTTGAACTCTAAGTCCCTAGCTATTCGATCTGGTGGAGCAACGCCCTAGAGTGAAACCTAGGCTACCCGGAACGTAGAAATGACCAGTACTTTCATACTGTCTGCAGTTATTGCTGTTATACGATGGAAACACTTTTGCATCTTTATTGTATTTTATGATTCTGGCGTTGACTTCTAAGGCCTTAGCAATTCGGTCTGGTGGAGCAACGCCCTTGAGTGGAGCCTAGGTTGCCCGGTACGTAGAAGTGACCATTACTTTCACACTGTTTGCAAATATATATTATATACGATGGAAGATCTGTTGTATTTATGTTGTATTTTATGCTTCTGGCGTTGACTTCTTAGGTCCTAACTATTTGATCTGGTGGAGCACCGCCCTAGAGTGACGCCTAGGTTGCCCGGAACATAGAAATGACCATAACTTCCACACTGGTTGCAATTATTCGTTTTATACGATGGAAAGGCTGTAGTATTTATATCGTATTTTATGATTCTGGCGTTGACTTCTTAGGCCCTAACTATTCCATCTGGTGGAACAACGCCCTAGGGTGAAGCCTAGGTTGCCTGGAACGTAGAAATGACCATAACTGTCACACGGGTTGCAATTATTCCTGTTATAGGATGGAAAGACTGTTGTATTTTTATTGTACTTTATACTTCAGGCGTTGACTTCTGAGGCCGTAGCTATTCGATGTGGTGGAAGAACGCCATAGAGTGAAGCTTAGGTTGCCCGGAACGTAGAAATGACCATAAGTTTCATACTGGTTGCAATTATTCGTTTTATACGATGGAAAACCTGTTGTATTTATATTGTATTTTATGCTTCTGGCGTTCACTTCTGTGGCCCTAACTGTTCGATCTGGTGGAACAACGCCCTAGAGTGAAGCCTAGGTTATCCGGAACGTAGAAATGACCAGTACAATCACACTAGTTGCAGTTATTCCTGTAAAACGATGGAAAAACTGTTGCATCTTTATTGTATTTTATGCTTCTGGCGTTGGCTTCTAAGGCCCTAACTATTCGATCTGGTGGAGCAACGCCCTAGCGTGAAGCCTAGGTTGGCCGGAATGTAGAAATGTCCATAACTTTCACACTGGTTGCAATTATTCGTTTTATACGATTGAAAAGCTGTTGTATTTATAGTGTATTTTATGCTTCTGGCGTTGACTTCTTAGGCCCTAACTATTCCCTCTGGTGGATCAATGCCCTAGGGTGAAGCCTAGGTTGCCCGGAACGTAGAAATGACCATAGCTTTTACACTGGTAGCAATTATTCGTTTTATACAATGGAAAAACCGTTCTATTTATTTTGTATTTTATGCTTCGGGCGTTGACTTCTAAGGCCCTAACTATTCAATCTGTTGGAGCAACGCCCTAGGGTGAAGCCTAGGTTGCTCGGAAAGTAGAAATGACCATAAGTTTCATACTGGTTGCAATTATGCGTTTTATACGATGGAAAAACTGTTGTATTTATATTGTATTTTATGCTTCTGGCGTTGACTTCTAAGGCCCTAATTATTCGATTTGGTGGAGCAATGCCTCAGAGTTAAGTCTAGGATGCCCGATACGCCGAAATGATCATTACTTTCACGCTTGTTGCAATTATTCCAGTTATACGATGAAAAGATTGTTGTATTTTTATTGTATTTTATGCTTCAGGCGTGGACTTCTGAGGCCGTAGCTATTGGATGTGGTGGAAGAACGCCATACAGTGAAGCCTAGGTTGCCCGGAACGTAGAATAGACCATAACTTTCACACTGGTTGCTATTATTCGTTTTATACGATGGAAAAACTGTTATATTTATTTTATATTTTATTCTTCTGGTGTTGACTTCTTAGGCCCTAACTATTCGATCTGGTGGAACAACGCCGTAGAGTGAGGCCTAGGTTGCCCGGAACGTAGAAATGACCATAACTTTCACACTGGTAGCAATTATTGGTTTTATACAATGGAAAAACTGTTCTATTTATATTGTATTTTATGCTTCTGGCGTTGACTACTTAGGCCCTAACTATTCGATCTTGTGGAACAACGCCCTAGAGTGAAGCCTAGGTTGCCCGGAACGTAGATATGACCATAACCTTCACACAGATTGCAATTATTCGTTTTATACGGTGTAAAGGCTGTTGTATTTATTTTATATTTTATTCTTCTGGTGTTGACTTCTTAGGCCCTAACTATTCGATCTGGTGGAACAACGCCGTAGAGTGAGGCCTAGGTTGCCCGGAACGTAGAAATGACCATAACTTTCACACTGGTTGCAATGATTCATTTTATACGATGGAAAAACTGTTGTACTCATATAGTATTTTATTCTTATGGCGTTGAACTCTAAGTCCCTAGCTATTCGATCTGGTGGAGCAACGCCCTAGAGTGAAACCTAGGCTACCCGGAACGTAGAAATGACCAGTACTTTCATACTGTCTGCAGTTATTCCTGTTATACGATGGAAACACTTTTGCATCTTTATTGTATTTTATGATTCTGGCGTTGACTTCTAAGGCCTTAGCAATTCGGTCTGGTGGAGCAACGCCCTTGAGTGGAGCCTAGGTTGCCCGGTACGTAGAAGTGACCATTACTTTCACACTGTTTGCAAATATATATTATATACGATGGAAGATCTGTTGTATTTATGTTGTATTTTATGCTTCTGGCGTTGACTTCTTAGGTCCTAACTATTTGATCTGGTGGAGCACCGCCCTAGAGTGACGCCTAGGTTGCCCGGAACATAGAAATGACCATAACTTCCACACTGGTTGCAATTATTCGTTTTATACGATGGAAAGGCTGTGGTATTTATATCGTATTTTATGATTCTGGCGTTGACTTCTTAGGCCCTAACTATTCCATCTGGTGGAACAACGCACTAGGGTGAAGCCTAGGTTGCCTGGAACGTAGAAATGACCATAACTTTCACACGGGTTGCAATTATTCCTGTTATAGGATGGAAAGACTGTTGTATTTTTATTGTACTTTATACTTCAGGCGTTGACTTCTGAGGCCGTAGCTATTCGATGTGGTGGAAGAACGCCATAGAGTGAAGCTTAGGTTGCCCGGAACGTAGAAATGACCATAAGTTTCATACTGGTTGCAATTATTCGTTTTATACGATGGAAAACCTGTTGTATTTATATTGTATTTTATGCTTCTGGCGTTCACTTCTGTGGCCCTAACTGTTCGATCTGGTGGAACAACGCCCTAGAGTGAAGCCTAGGTTATCCGGAACGTAGAAATGACCAGTACAATCACACTAGTTGCAGTTATTCCTGTAAAACGATGGAAAAACTGTTGCATCTTTATTGTATTTTATGCTTCTGGCGTTGGCTTCTAAGGCCCTAACTATTCGATCTGGTGGAGCAACGCCCTAGCGTGAAGCCTAGGTTGGCCGGAATGTAGAAATGTCCATAACTTTCACACTGGTTGCAATTATTCGTTTTATACGATTGAAAAGCTGTTGTATTTATAGTGTATTTTATGCTTCTGGCGTTGACTTCTTAGGCCCTAACTATTCCCTCTGGTGGATCAATGCCCTAGGGTGAAGCCTAGGTTGCCCGGAACGTAGAAATGACCATAGCTTTTACACTGGTAGCAATTATTCGTTTTATACAATGGAAAAACCGTTCTATTTATTTTGTATTTTATGCTTCGGGCGTTGACTTCTAAGGCCCTAACTATTCAATCTGTTGGAGCAACGCCCTAGGGTGAAGCCTAGGTTGCTCGGAAAGTAGAAATGACCATAAGTTTCATACTGGTTGCAATTATTCGTTTTATACGATGGAAAAACTGTTGTATTTATATTGTATTTTATGCTTCTGGCGTTGACTTCTAAGGCCCTAATTATTCGATTTGGTGGAGCAATGCCTCAGAGTTAAGTCTAGGATGCCCGATACGCCGAAATGATCATTACTTTCACGCTTGTTGCAATTATTCCAGTTATACGATGAAAAGATTGTTGTATTTTTATTGTATTTTATGCTTCAGGCGTGGACTTCTGAGGCCGTAGCTATTGGATGTGGTGGAAGAACGCCATACAGTGAAGCCTAGGTTGCCCGGAACGTAGAATAGACCATAACTTTCACACTGGTTGCTATTATTCGTTTTATACGATGGAAAAACTGTTATATTTATATTGTATTTTATGCTTCTGGCGGTGACTTCTTAGGCCCTAACTATTCGATCTTGTGGAACAACGCCCTAGAGTGAAGCCTAGGTTGCCTCGAACGTAGAAATGACCATCACTTTCACACGGGTTGCAATTATTCGTGTTATAGAATGTTAAGACTGTTGTATTTTTATTGTATTTTATACTTCAGGCGTTGACTTCTGAGGCCGTAGCTATTCGATGTGGTGGAAGAACGCCATACAGTGAAGCCTAGGTTGCTCGGAAAGTAGAAATGACCATAACTTTCACACTGATTGCAATTATTCGTTTTATACGGTGGAAAGAAGTTGCATCTTCATCGTATTTTATGCTTCTGGCGTTGACTTCTTAGGCCGTAACTATTCGATCTGGTGGAGCAACGCCCTGGAGTGAAACCTGGGTTGCCCGGAACGTAGAATTGTCCACTACTATCACACTGGTTGCAAATTATTCCTGCTATACGATGGAAAAGCTGTTGTATTTTTATTGCATTTTATGCTTCTGGCGTTCACTTCTTAGGCCCTAACTATTCGATCTGGTGGCACAGCGGCCTAGGGTGAAGCCTAGGTTGCCCGGAACTTAGAAATGACCATATCTTTCACACTGGAAGCAATTATTTGTTTTATACGATGGAAAAGCTGTTGTATTTATATCGTATTTTATGCTTCTGGCGTTGACTTCTTAGGCCCTAACTGTGCCATCTGGTGGAACAACGCCCTAGAGTAAAGCCCAGGTTGCGCGGAACGTAGAAATGACCATAACTTTCACACTGGTAGCAATTATTCGTTTTATACAATGGAAAAACTGTTCTATTTATATTGTATTTTATGCTTCTGGCGTTGACTACATAGGCCCTAACTATTCGATCATGTGGAACAACGCCCTAGAGTGAAGCCTAGGTTGCCCGGAACGTAGATATGACTATAACCTTCACACAGATTGCAATTATTCGTTTTATACGGTGTAAAGGCTGTTGTATTTATTTTATATTTTATTCTTCTGGTGTTGACTTCTTAGGCCCTAACTATTCGATCTGGTGGAACAACGCCGTAGAGTGAAGCCTAGGTTGCCCGGAACGTAGAAATGACCATAACTTTCACACTGGTTGCAATGATTCATTTTATACGATGGAAAAACTGTTGTACTCATATAGTATTTTATTCTTATGGCGTTGAACTCTAAGTCCCTAGCTATTCGATCTGGTGGAGCAACGCCCTAGAGTGAAACCTAGGCTACCCGGAACGTAGAAATGACCAGTACTTTCATACTGTCTGCAGTTATTCCTGTTATACGATGGAAACACTTTTGCATCTTTATTGTATTTTATGATTCTGGCGTTGACTTCTAAGGCCTTAGCAATTCGGTCTGGTGGAGCAACGCCCTTGAGTGGAGCCTAGGTTGCCCGGTACGTAGAAGTGACCATTACTTTCACACTGTTTGCAAATATATATTATATACGATGGAAGATCTGTTGTATTTATGTTGTATTTTATGCTTCTGGCGTTGACTTCTTAGGTCCTAACTATTTGATCTGGTGGAGCACCGCCCTAGAGTGACGCCTAGGTTGCCCGGAACATAGAAATGACCATAACTTCCACACTGGTTGCAATTATTCGTTTTATACGATGGAAAGGCTGTAGTATTTATATCGTATTTTATGATTCTGGCGTTGACTTCTTAGGCCCTAACTATTCCATCTGGTGGAACAACGCCCTAGGGTGAAGCCTAGGTTGCCTGGAACGTAGAAATGACCATAACTCTCACACGGGTTGCAATTATTCCTGTTATAGGATGGAAAGACTGTTGTATTTTTATTGTACTTTATACTTCAGGCGTTGACTTCTGAGGCCGTAGCTATTCGATGTGGTGGAAGAACGCCATAGAGTGAAGCCTAGGTTGCCCGGAACGTAGAAATGACCATAAGTTTCATACTGGTTGCAATTATTCGTTTTATACGATGGAAAACCTGTTGTATTTATATTGTATTTTATGCTTCTGGCGTTCACTTCTGTTGTCCTAACTGTTCGATCTGGTGGAACAACGCCCTAGAGTGAAGCCTAGGTTATCCGGAACGTAGAAATGACCAGTACAATCACACTGGTTGCAGTTATTCCTGTAAAACGATGGAAAAACTGTTGCATCTTTATTGTATTTTATGCTTCTGGCGTTGGCTTCTAAGGCCCTAACTATTCGATCTGGTGGAGCAACGCCCTAGCGTGAAGCCTAGGTTGGCCGGAATGTAGAAATGTCCATAACTTTCACACTGGTTGCAATTATTCGTTTTATACGATTGAAAAGCTGTTGTATTTATAGTGTATTTTATGCTTCTGGCGTTGACTTCTTAGGCCCTAACTATTCCCTCTGGTGGATCAATGCCCTAGGGTGAAGCCTAGGTTGCCCGGAACGTAGAAATGACCATAGCTTTTACACTGGTAGCAATTATTCGTTTTATACAATGGAAAAACCGTTCTATTTATTTTGTATTTTATGCTTCGGGCGTTGACTTCTAAGCCCCTAACTATTCAATCTGTTGGAGCAACGCCCTAGGGTGAAGCCTAGGTTGCTCGGAAAGTAGAAATGACCATAAGTTTCATACTGGTTGCAATTATTCGTTTTATACGATGGAAAAACTGTTGTATTTATATTGTATTTTATGCTTCTGGCGTTGACTTCTAAGGCCCTAATTATTCGATTTGGTGGAGCAATGCCTCAGAGTTAAGTCTAGGATGCCCGATACGCCGAAATGATCATTACTTTCACGCTTGTTGCAATCATTCCAGTTATACGATGAAAAGATTGTTGTATTTTTATTGTATTCTATGCTTCAGGCGTGGACTTCTGAGGCCGTAGCTATTGGATGTGGTGGAAGAACGCCATACAGTGAAGCCTAGGTTGCCCGGAACGTAGAATAGACCATAACTTTCACACTGGTTGCTATTATTCGTTTTATACGATGGAAAAACTGTTATATTTATATTGTATTTTATGCTTCTGGCGGTGACTTCTTAGGCCCTAACTATTCGATCTTGTGGAACAACGCCCTAGAGTGAAGCCTAGGTTGCCTGGAACGTAGAAATGACCATAACTTTCACACGGGTTGCAATTATTCCTGTTATAGGATGGAAAGACTGTTGTATTTTTATTGTACTTTATACTTCAGGCGTTGACTTCTGAGGCCGTAGCTATTCGATGTGGTGGAAGAACGCCATAGAGTGAAGCCTAGGTTGCCCGGAACGTAGAAATGACCATAAGTTTCATACTGGTTGCAATTATTCGTTTTATACGATGGAAAACCTGTTGTATTTATATTGTATTTTATGCTTCTGGCGTTCACTTCTGTTGTCCTAACTGTTCGATCTGGTGGAACAACGCCCTAGAGTGAAGCCTAGGTTATCCGGAACGTAGAAATGACCAGTACAATCACACTGGTTGCAGTTATTCCTGTAAAACGATGGAAAAACTGTTGCATCTTTATTGTATTTTATGCTTCTGGCGTTGGCTTCTAAGGCCCTAACTATTCGATCTGGTGGAGCAACGCCCTAGCGTGAAGCCTAGGTTGGCCGGAATGTAGAAATGTCCATAACTTTCACACTGGTTGCAATTATTCGTTTTATACGATTGAAAAGCTGTTGTATTTATAGTGTATTTTATGCTTCTGGCGTTGACTTCTTAGGCCCTAACTATTCCCTCTGGTGGATCAATGCCCTAGGGTGAAGCCTAGGTTGCCCGGAACGTAGAAATGACCATAGCTTTTACACTGGTAGCAATTATTCGTTTTATACAATGGAAAAACCGTTCTATTTATTTTGTATTTTATGCTTCGGGCGTTGACTTCTAAGCCCCTAACTATTCAATCTGTTGGAGCAACGCCCTAGGGTGAAGCCTAGGTTGCTCGGAAAGTAGAAATGACCATAAGTTTCATACTGGTTGCAATTATTCGTTTTATACGATGGAAAAACTGTTGTATTTATATTGTATTTTATGCTTCTGGCGTTGACTTCTAAGGCCCTAATTATTCGATTTGGTGGAGCAATGCCTCAGAGTTAAGTCTAGGATGCCCGATACGCCGAAATGATCATTACTTTCACGCTTGTTGCAATCATTCCAGTTATACGATGAAAAGATTGTTGTATTTTTATTGTATTCTATGCTTCAGGCGTGGACTTCTGAGGCCGTAGCTATTGGATGTGGTGGAAGAACGCCATACAGTGAAGCCTAGGTTGCCCGGAACGTAGAATAGACCATAACTTTCACACTGGTTGCTATTATTCGTTTTATACGATGGAAAAACTGTTATATTTATATTGTATTTTATGCTTCTGGCGGTGACTTCTTAGGCCCTAACTATTCGATCTTGTGGAACAACGCCCTAGAGTGAAGCCTAGGTTGCCTCGAACGTAGAAATGACCATCACTTTCACACGGGTTGCAATTATTCGTGTTATAGAATGTTAAGACTGTTGTATTTTTATTGTATTTTATACTTCAGGCGTTGACTTCTGAGGCCGTAGCTATTCGATGTGGTGGAAGAACGCCATACAGTGAAGCCTAGGTTGCTCGGAAAGTAGAAATGACCATAACTTTCACACTGATTGCAATTATTCGTTTTATACGGTGGTAAGAAGTTGCATCTTCATCGTATTTTATGCTTCGGGCGTTGACTTCTTAGGCCCTAACATTTCGATCTGGTGGAGCAACGCCCGACAGTGAAGCCTAGGTTGCCCGGAACGTAGATATGACCATAACCTTCACACAGGTTGCAATTATTCGTTTTATACGGTGTAAGGGCTGTTGTATTTATTTTGTATTTTATTCTTCTGGTGTTGACTTCTTAGGACCTAACTATTCGATCTGGTGGAACAACGCCGTAGAGTGAAGCCTAATTTGCCGGAACGTAGAAATGACCATTACTTCCACACTGTTTGCAATTATCCCTTTTATACGATGGAAAAGCTGTTGTATTTATATCGTATTTTATGCTTTTGGCGTTGACTTCTAAGGACCTAACTATTCGATCTGGTGGAGCTCCGCCCTATAGTGAAGCCTAGGTTTCTCGGAATGTAGAAATGACCATAACTTTCACACTGATTGCAATTATTCTTTTTATACGATGGAAAAACTGTTGCATCTTCATCGTACTTTATGCTTCTGGCTTTGACTTCTTAGGCCGTAACTATTCGATCTGGTGGAGGAACGCCCTGGAGTGAAACCTGGGTTGCCCGGAACGTAGAAATGATCACTACTATCACACTGGTTGCAAATTATTCCTGCTATACAATGGAAGAGCTGTTGTATTTTTATTGCATTTTATGCTTCTGGCGTTCACTTCTTAGGCCCTCACTATTCGATCTGGTGGAACAACGGCCTAGGGTGAAGCCTAGGTTGCCCGGAACGTAGAAATGACTATAACTTTTACACTGGTTGCAATTGTTTGTTTTATACGATGGAAAAGCTGTTGTATTTATATCGTATTTTATGCTTCTGGCGTTGACTTCTTAGGCCCTAACTATTCCATCTGGTGGAACAACGCCCTAGAGAAAAGCCCAGGTTGCGCGGAACGTAGAAATGACCATAACTTTCACACTGGTAGCAATTATTCGTTTTATACAATGGAAAAACTGTTCTATTTATATTGTATTTTATGCTTCTGGCGTTGACTACTTAGGCCCTAACTAATCGATCTTGTGGAACAACGCCCTAGAGTGAAGCCTAGGTTGCCTGGAACGTAGAAATGACCAACACTTTCACACGGGTTGCAATTATTCCTGTTATAGGATGGAAATACTGTTGTATTTTTATTGTATTTTATACTTCAGGCGTTGACTTCTGAGGCCGTAGCTATTCGATGCGGTGGAAGAACGCCATACAGTGAAGCCTAGGTTGCCCGGAACGTAGAAATGACCATAAGTTTCATTCTGGTTGCAATTATTCGTTCTATACGATGGAAAAACTGTTGAACTCTAAGTCCCTAGCTATTCGATCTGGTGGAGCAACGCCCTAGAGTGAAACCTAGGCTACCCGGAACGTAGAAATGACCAGTACCTTCATACTGTCTGCAGTTATTCCTGTTATACGATGGAAACACTTTTGCATCTTTATTGTATTTTATGATTCTGGCGTTGACTTCTAAGGCCTTAGCAATTCGGTCTGGTGGAGCAACGCCCTTGAGTGGAGCCTAGGTTGCCCGGTACGTAGAAGTGACCATTACTTTCACACTGTTTGCAAATATATATTATATACGATGGAAGATCTGTTGTATATATGTTGTATTTTATGCTTCTGGCGTTGACTTCTTAGGTCCTAACTATTTGATCTGGTGGAGCACCGCCCTAGAGTGACGTCTAGGTTGCCCGGAACATAGAAATGACCATAACTTCCACACTGGTTGCAATTATTCGTTTTATACGATGGAAAGGCTGTAGTATTTATATCGTATTTTATGATTCTGGCGTTGACTTCTTAGGCCCTAACTATTCCATCTGGTGGAACAACGCCCTAGGGTGAAGCCTAGGTTGCCTGGAACGTAGAAATGACCATAACTTTCACACGGGTTGCAATTATTCCTGTTATAGGATGGAAAGACTGTTGTATTTTTATTGTACTTTATACTTCAGGCGTTGACTTCTGAGGCCGTAGCTATTCGATGTGGTGGAAGAACGCCATAGAGTGAAGCCTAGGTTGCCCGGAACGTAGAAATGACCATAAGTTTCATACTGGTTGCAATTATTCGTTTTATACGATGGAAAACCTGTTGTATTTATATTGTATTTTATGCTTCTGGCGTTCACTTCTGTTGTCCTAACTGTTCGATCTGGTGGAACAACGCCCTAGAGTGAAGCCTAGGTTATCCGGAACGTAGAAATGACCAGTACAATCACACTGGTTGCAGTTATTCCTGTAAAACGATGGAAAAACTGTTGCATCTTTATTGTATTTTATGCTTCTGGCGTTGGCTTCTAAGGCCCTAACTATTCGATCTGGTGGAGCAACGCCCTAGCGTGAAGCCTAGGTTGGCCGGAATGTAGAAATGTCCATAACTTTCACACTGGTTGCAATTATTCGTTTTATACGATTGAAAAGCTGTTGTATTTATAGTGTATTTTATGCTTCTGGCGTTGACTTCTTAGGCCCTAACTATTCCCTCTGGTGGATCAATGCCCTAGGGTGAAGCCTAGGTTGCCCGGAACGTAGAAATGACCATAGCTTTTACACTGGTAGCAATTATTCGTTTTATACAATGGAAAAACCGTTCTATTTATTTTGTATTTTATGCTTCGGGCGTTGACTTCTAAGCCCCTAACTATTCAATCTGTTGGAGCAACGCCCTAGGGTGAAGCCTAGGTTGCTCGGAAAGTAGAAATGACCATAAGTTTCATACTGGTTGCAATTATTCGTTTTATACGATGGAAAAACTGTTGTATTTATATTGTATTTTATGCTTCTGGCGTTGACTTCTAAGGCCCTAATTATTCGATTTGGTGGAGCAATGCCTCAGAGTTAAGTCTAGGATGCCCGATACGCCGAAATGATCATTACTTTCACGCTTGTTGCAATCATTCCAGTTATACGATGAAAAGATTGTTGTATTTTTATTGTATTCTATGCTTCAGGCGTGGACTTCTGAGGCCGTAGCTATTGGATGTGGTGGAAGAACGCCATACAGTGAAGCCTAGGTTGCCCGGAACGTAGAATAGACCATAACTTTCACACTGGTTGCTATTATTCGTTTTATACGATGGAAAAACTGTTATATTTATATTGTATTTTATGCTTCTGGCGGTGACTTCTTAGGCCCTAACTATTCGATCTTGTGGAACAACGCCCTAGAGTGAAGCCTAGGTTGCCTCGAACGTAGAAATGACCATCACTTTCACACGGGTTGCAATTATTCGTGTTATAGAATGTTAAGACTGTTGTATTTTTATTGTATTTTATACTTCAGGCGTTGACTTCTGAGGCCGTAGCTATTCGATGTGGTGGAAGAACGCCATACAGTGAAGCCTAGGTTGCTCGGAAAGTAGAAATGACCATAACTTTCACACTGATTGCAATTATTCGTTTTATACGGTGGTAAGAAGTTGCATCTTCATCGTATTTTATGCTTCGGGCGTTGACTTCTTAGGCCCTAACATTTCGATCTGGTGGAGCAACGCCCGACAGTGAAGCCTAGGTTGCCCGGAACGTAGATATGACCATAACCTTCACACAGGTTGCAATTATTCGTTTTATACGGTGTAAGGGCTGTTGTATTTATTTTGTATTTTATTCTTCTGGTGTTGACTTCTTAGGACCTAACTATTCGATCTGGTGGAACAACGCCGTAGAGTGAAGCCTAATTTGCCGGAACGTAGAAATGACCATTACTTCCACACTGTTTGCAATTATCCCTTTTATACGATGGAAAAGCTGTTGTATTTATATCGTATTTTATGCTTTTGGCGTTGACTTCTAAGGACCTAACTATTCGATCTGGTGGAGCAACGCCCTATAGTGAAGCCTAGGTTTCTCGGAATGTAGAAATGACCATAACTTTCACACTGATTGCAATTATTCTTTTTATACGATGGAAAAACTGTTGCATCTTCATCGTACTTTATGCTTCTGGCTTTGACTTCTTAGGCCGTAACTATTCGATCTGGTGGAGGAACGCCCTGGAGTGAAACCTGGGTTGCCCGGAACGTAGAAATGATCACTACTATCACACTGGTTGCAAATTATTCCTGCTATACAATGGAAGAGCTGTTGTATTTTTATTGCATTTTATGCTTCTGGCGTTCACTTCTTAGGCCCTCACTATTCGATCTGGTGGAACAACGGCCTAGGGTGAAGCCTAGGTTGCCCGGAACGTAGAAATGACTATAACTTTCACACTGGTTGCAATTGTTTGTTTTATACGATGGAAAAGCTGTTGTATTTATATCGTATTTTATGCTTCTGGCGTTGACTTCTTAGGCCCTAACTATTCCATCTGGTGGAACAACGCCCTAGAGAAAAGCCCAGGTTGCGCGGAACGTAGAAATGACCATAACTTTCACACTGGTAGCAATTATTCGTTTTATACAATGGAAAAACTGTTCTATTTATATTGTATTTTATGCTTCTGGCGTTGACTACTTAGGCCCTAACTAATCGATCTTGTGGAACAACGCCCTAGAGTGAAGCCTAGGTTGCCTGGAACGTAGAAATGACCAACACTTTCACACGGGTTGCAATTATTCCTGTTATAGGATGGAAATACTGTTGTATTTTTATTGTATTTTATACTTCAGGCGTTGACTTCTGAGGCCGTAGCTATTCGATGCGGTGGAAGAACGCCATACAGTGAAGCCTAGGTTGCCCGGAACGTAGAAATGACCATAAGTTTCATTCTGGTTGCAATTATTCGTTCTATACGATGGAAAAACTGTTGAACTCTAAGTCCCTAGCTATTCGATCTGGTGGAGCAACGCCCTAGAGTGAAACCTAGGCTACCCGGAACGTAGAAATGACCAGTACCTTCATACTGTCTGCAGTTATTCCTGTTATACGATGGAAACACTTTTGCATCTTTATTGTATTTTATGATTCTGGCGTTGACTTCTAAGGCCTTAGCAATTCGGTCTGGTGGAGCAACGCCCTTGAGTGGAGCCTAGGTTGCCCGGTACGTAGAAGTGACCATTACTTTCACACTGTTTGCAAATATATATTATATACGATGGAAGATCTGTTGTATTTATGTTGTATTTTATGCTTCTGGCGTTGACTTCTTAGGTCCTAACTATTTGATCTGGTGGAGCACCGCCCTAGAGTGACGCCTAGGTTGCCCGGAACATAGAAATGACCATAACTTCCACACTGGTTGCAATTATTCGTTTTATACGATGGAAAGGCTGTAGTATTTATATCGTATTTTATGATTCTGGCGTTGACTTCTTAGGCCCTAACTATTCCATCTGGTGGAACAACGCCCTAGGGTGAAGCCTAGGTTGCCTGGAACGTAGAAATGACCATAACTTTCACACGGGTTGCAATTATTCCTGTTATAGGATGGAAAGACTGTTGTATTTTTATTGTACTTTATACTTCAGGCGTTGACTTCTGAGGCCGTAGCTATTCGATGTGGTGGAAGAACGCCATAGAGTGAAGCCTAGGTTGCCCGGAACGTAGAAATGACCATAAGTTTCATACTGGTTGCAATTATTCGTTTTATACGATGGAAAACCTGTTGTATTTATATTGTATTTTATGCTTCTGGCGTTGGCTTCTAAGGCCCTAACTATTCGATCTGGTGGAGCAACGCCCTAGCGTGAAGCCTAGGTTGGCCGGAATGTAGAAATGTCCATAACTTTCACACTGGTTGCAATTATTCGTTTTATACGATTGAAAAGCTGTTGTATTTATAGTGTATTTTATGCTTCTGGCGTTGACTTCTTAGGCCCTAACTATTCCCTCTGGTGGATCAATGCCCTAGGGTGAAGCCTAGGTTGCCCGGAACGTAGAAATGACCATAGCTTTTACACTGGTAGCAATTATTCGTTTTATACAATGGAAAAACCGTTCTATTTATTTTGTATTTTATGCTTCGGGCGTTGACTTCTAAGGCCCTAACTATTCAATCTGTTGGAGCAACGCCCTAGGGTGAAGCCTAGGTTGCTCGGAAAGTAGAAATGACCATAAGTTTCATACTGGTTGCAATTATTCGTTTTATACGATGGAAAAACTGTTGTATTTATATTGTATTTTATGCTTCTGGCGTTGACTTCTAAGGCCCTAATTATTCGATTTGGTGGAGCAATGCCTCAGAGTTAAGTCTAGGATGCCCGATACGCCGAAATGATCATTACTTTCACGCTTGTTGCAATTATTCCAGTTATACGATGAAAAGATTGTTGTATTTTTATTGTATTTTATGCTTCAGGCGTGGACTTCTGAGGCCGTAGCTATTGGATGTGGTGGAAGAACGCAATACAGTGAAGCCTAGGTTGCCCGGAACGTAGAATAGACCATAACTTTCACACTGGTTGCTATTATTCGTTTTATACGATGGAAAAACTGTTATATTTATATTGTATTTTATGCTTCTGGCGGTGACTTCTTAGGCCCTAACTATTCGATCTTGTGGAACAACGCCCTAGAGTGAAGCCTAGGTTGCCTCGAACGTAGAAATGACCATCACTTTCACACGGGTTGCAATTATTCATGTTATACAATGTTAAGACTGTTGTATTTTTATTGTATTTTATACTTCAGGCGTTGACTTCTGAGGCCGTAGCTATTCGATGTGGTGGAAGAACGCCATACAGTGAAGCCTAGGTTGCTCGGAAAGTAGAAATGACCATAACTTTCACACTGATTGCAATTATTCGTTTTATACGGTGGAAAGAAGTTGCATCTTCATCGTATTTTATGCTTCTGGCGTTGACTTCTTAGGCCGTAACTATTCGATCTGGTGGAGCAACGCCCTGGAGTGAAACCTGGGTTGCCCGGAACGTAGAATTGTCCACTACTATCACACTGGTTGCAAATTATTCCTGCTATACGATGGAAAAACTGTTGTATTTTTATTGCATTTTATGCTTCTGGCGTTCACTTCTTAGGCCCTAACTATTCGATCTGGTGGCACAGCGGCCTAGGGTGAAGCCTAGGTTGCCCGGAACGTAGAAATGACCATATCTTTCACACTGGAAGCAATTATTTGTTTTATACGATGGAAAAGCTGTTGTATTTATATCGTATTTTATGCTTCTGGCGTTGACTTCTTAGGCCCTAACTGTGCCATCTGGTGGAACAACGCCCTAGAGTAAAGCCCAGGTTGCGCGGAACGTAGAAATGACCATAACTTTCACACTGGTAGCAATTATTCGTTTTATACAATGGAAAAACTGTTCTATTTATATTGTATTTTATGCTTCTGGCGTTGACTACGTAGGCCCTAACTATTCGATCTTGTGGAACAACGCCCTAGAGTGAAGCCTAGGTTGCCCGGAACGTAGATATGACTATAACCTTCACACAGATTGCAATTATTCGTTTTATACGGTGTAAAGGCTGTTGTATTTATTTTATATTTTATTCTTCTGGTGTTGACTTCTTAGGCCCTAACTATTCGATCTGGTGGAACAACGCCGTAGAGTGAGGCCTAGGTTGCCCGGAACGTAGAAATGACCATAACTTTCACACTGGTTGCAATTATTCATTTTATACGATGGAAAAACTGTTGTACTCATATTGTACTTTATTCTTATGGCGTTGAACTCTAAGTCCCTAGCTATTCGATCTGGTGGAGCAACGCCCTAGAGTGAAACCTAGGCTACCCGGAACGTAGAAATGACCAGTACTTTCATACTGTCTGCAGTTATTCCTGTTATACGATGGAAACACTTTTGCATCTTTATTGTATTTTATGATTCTGGCGTTGACTTCTAAGGCCCTAGCTATTCGGTCTGGTGGAGCAACGCCCTTGAGTGGAGCCTAGGTTGCTCGGTACGTAGAAGTGACCATTACTTTCACACTGTTTGCAAATATATATTATATACGATGGAAAATCTGTTGTATTTATGTTGTATTTTATGCTTTTGGCGTTGACTTCTTAGGTCCTAACTATTTGATCTGGTGGAGCACCGCCCTAGAGTGACGCCTAGGTTGCCCGGAACATAGAAATGACCATAACTTCCACACTGGTTGCAATTATTCGTTTTATACGATGGAAAAGCTGTAGTATTTATATCGTATTTTATGATTCTGGCGTTGACTTCTTAGGCCCTAACTGTTCCATCTGGTGGAACAACGCCCTAGGGTGAAGCCTAGGTTGCCTGGAAAGTAGAAATGACCATAACTTTCACACTGGTTGCAATTATTCGTTTTATACGATGGAAAAGCTGTGGCATTTTTATTGTATTTTATTCATCTGGGGTTGACTTCTAAGGCCGTAGTTATTAGGTGTGGTGGAGCAACGCCCTAGAGTGAGGCCTATGTTGCCCGGAACGTAGAAATGTCCATTACTTTCACAATGTTTGCAATTATTCATTTTATACGATGGAAAAACTTTTTTACTTATATTGCATTTTATTCTTCTGGCGTTGACTTCATAGGCCCTAACTATTAGATCTGGTGGAAGAACGCCCCAGAGTGAAGACTAGGTTGCCCGGAACATGGAAATGACCATTACATTCACACTGTTTGCTAATATACATTATATACGATGGAAAAGCTGTTGTATTTATATTGTATTTTATGCTTCTGGCGTTGACTTCTTAGGCCCTAACTATTCGATCTGGTGGAACAACGCCCTAGGGTGAAGCCTAGGTTGCCCGGAACGTAGATATGACCATAGCTTTTACATTGGTAGCAATTATTCGTTTTATACAATGGAAAAACCGTTCTATTTATTTTGTATTTTATGCTTCGGGCGTTGACTTCTAAGGCCCTACCTATTCAATCTGTTGGAGCAACGCCCTAGGGTGAAGCCTAGGTTGCTCGGAAAGTAGAAATGACCATAAGTTTCATACTGGTTGCAATTATTCGTTTTATACGATGGAAAAGCTGTTGTATTTATATTGTATTTTATGCTTCTGGCGTTGACTTCTAAGGCCCTAATTATTCGAATTGGTGGAGCAATGCCTCAGAGTTAAGTCTAGGATGCCCGATACGCCGAAATGATCATTACTTTCACGCTTGTTGCAATTATTCCAGTTATACGATGAAAAGATTGTTGTATTTTTATTGTATTTTATGCTTCAGGCGTGGACTTCTGAGGCCGTAGCTATTCGATGTGGTGGAAGAACGCCATACAGTGAAGCCTAGGTTGCTCGGAAAGTAGAAATGACCATAACTTTCATACTGGTTGCAATTATTCGTTTTATACGATGGAAAAACTGTTGTATTTATATCGTATTTTATGCTTCGGGCGTTGACTTCTTAGGACCTAACTATTCGATCTGGTGGAACAACGCCGTAGAGTGAAGCCTAATTTGCCGGAACGTAGATATGACCATTACTTCAACACTGTTTGCAATTATCCCTTTTATACGATGGAAAAGCTGTTGTATTTATATCGTATTTTATGCTTTTGGCGTTGACTTCTAAGGACCTAACTATTCGATCTGGTGGAGCAACGCCCTAGAGTGAAGCCTAGGTTTCTCGGAATGTAGAAATGACCATAATTTTCACACTGGAAGCAATTATTCATTTTATACGTTGGAAAAACTGTTTTATTTATTTTGTATTTTATGCTTCGGGCGTTGACTTCTGAGGCCGTTGCTATTCGATTTGGTGCAACAACGACCTAGAGTGAAGCCTAGGTTGCCCGGAACGTAGATATGACCATAACCTTCACACAGATTGCAATTATTCGTTTTATACGGTGTAAAGGCTGTTGTATTTATTTTTTATTTTATTCTTCTGGTGTTGACTTCTTAGGCCCTAACTATTCGATCTGGTGGAACAACGCCGTAGAGTGAGGCCTAGGTTGCCCGGAACGTAGAAATGACCATAACTTTCACACTGTTTGCAATTATTCCTTTTATACGACGGAAAAACTGTTGTATTTTTATTGCATTTTATGCGTCTGGCGTTCACTTCTTAGGCCCTAACTATTCGATCTGGTGGAACAACGCCCTAGGGTGAAGGCTAGGTTGCCCGGAACGTAGAAATGACCATAGCTTTTACACTCGTAGCAATTATTCGTTTTATACAATGGAAAAACCGTTCTATTTATTTTGTATTTTATGCTTCGGGCGTTGACTTCTAAGGCCCTAACTATTCAATCTGTTGGAGCAAAGCCCTAGGGTGAAGCCTAGGTTGCTCGGAAAGTAGAAATGACCATAAGTTTCATACTGGTTGCAATTATTCGTTTTATACGATAGAAAGACTGTTGTATTTATATTGTACTTTATGCTTCTGGCGTTGACTTCTCAGGCCCTAATTATTCGAAATGGTGGAGCAATGCCTCAGAGTCAAGTCTAGGATGCCCGTAACGCCGAAATGATCATTACTTTCACGCTTGTTGCAATTATTCCTGTTATGCGATGAAAAGACTGTTGTATTTTTATTGTATTTTATGCTTCAGGCGTGGACTTCTGAGGCCGTAGCTATTCGATGTGGTGGAAGAACGCCGTACAGTGAAGCCTAGGTTGCCCGGAACGTAGAAATGACCACTACTTTCACACTGTTTGCAATTGTTCATTTAATAGGATGGAAATGCTGTTGTATTTATATCGTATTTTATGCTTCGGGCGTTGACTTCTTAGGCCCTAACATTTCGATCTGGTGGAGCAACGCCCGACAGTGAAGCCTAGGTTGCCCGGAACGTAGATATGACCATAACCTTCACACAGGTTGCAATTATTCGTTTTATACGGTGTAAGGGCTGTTGTATTTATTTTGTATTTTATTCTTCTGGTGTTGACTTCTTAGGACCTAACTATTCGATCTGGTGGAACAACGCCGTAGAGTGAAGCCTAATTTGCCGGAACGTAGAAATGACCATTACTTCCACACTGTTTGCAATTATCCCTTTTATACGATGGGAAAGCTGTTGTATTTATATCGTATTTTATTCTTTTGGCGTTGACTTCTAAGGACCTAACTATTCGATCTGGTGGAGCAACGCCCTATAGTGAAGCCTAGGTTTCTCGGAATGTAGAAATGACCATAACTTTCACACGGATTGCAATTATTCTTTTTATACGATGGAAAAACTGTTGCATCTTCATCGTACTTTATGCTTCTGGCTTTGACTTCTTAGGCCGTAACTATTCGATCTGGTGGAGGAACGCCCTGGAGTGAAACCTGGGTTGCCCGGAACGTAGAAATGATCACTACTATCACACTGGTTGCAAATTATTCCTGCTATACAATGGAAGAGCTGTTGTATTTTTATTGCATTTTATGCTTCTGGCGTTCACTTCTTAGGCCCTCACTATTCGATCTGGTGGAACAACGGCCTAGGGTGAAGCCTAGGTTGCCCGGAACGTAGAAATGACTATAACTTTCACACTGGTTGCAATTGTTTGTTTTATACGATGGAAAAGCTGTTGTATTTATATCGTATTTTATGCTTCTGGCGTTGACTTCTTAGGCCCTAACTATTCCATCTGGTGGAACAACGCCCTAGAGAAAAGCCCAGGTTGCGCGGAACGTAGAAATGACCATAACTTTCACACTGGTAGCAATTATTCGTTTTATACAATGGAAAAACTGTTCTATTTATATTGTATTTTATGCTTCTGGCGTTGACTACTTAGGCCCTAACTAATCGATCTTGTGGGACAACGCCCTAGAGTGAAGCCTAGGTTGCCTGGAACGTAGAAATGACCAACACTTTCACACGGGTTGCAATTATTCCTGTTATAGGATGGAAATGCTGTTGTATTTTTATTGTATTTTATACTTCAGGCGTTGACTTCTGAGGCCGTAGCTATTCGATGCGGTGGAAGAACGCCATACAGTGAAGCCTAGGTTGCCCGGAACGTAGAAATGACCATAAGTTTCATTCTGGTTGCAATTATTCGTTCTATACGATGGAAAAACTGTTGTATTTATATTGTATTTTATGCTTCTGGTGTTCACTTCTTAGGCCCTAACTATTCGATCTGGTGGTACAACGCCCTAGGGTGAAGCCTAGGTTGCCCGGAACGTAGAAATGACCATAACTTTTACACTGGTAGCATTTATTCGTTTTATACAATGGAAAAACCGTTCTATTTATTTTGTATTTTATGCTTCGGGCGTTGACTTCTAAGGCCGTAACTATTCGATCTGGTGCAGCAACGCCCTGGAGTGAAACCTAGGTTGCCCGGAACGTAGAAATGACCACTACTATCACACTGGTTTTATATTATTCCTGCTACACGATGGAAAAACTGTTGTATTTTTATTGCATTTTATGCTTCTGGCGTTCACTTCTTAGGCCCTAACTATTCGGTCTGGTGGAACAACGGCCTAGGGTGAAGCCTAGGTTGCCCGGAACGTAGAAATGACCATAACTTTTACACTGGTAGCAATTATTCGTTTTATACAATGGAAAAACTGTTCTATTTATTTTGTACTTAATGCTTCGGGCGTTGACTTCTAAGACCCTAACTGTTTGATCTGGTGGAGCAACGCCCTAGAGTGAAGCCTAGGCTGACCGGAACGTAGAAAAGACCATAACTTTCACAATGGTTACAATTATTTGTTTTATACGATGGAAAAGCGGTTGCATTTATATCGTATTTTATGCTTCTGGCGTTGACTTCTTAGGCCCTAACTATTCCATCTGGTGGAACAACGCCCTAGGGTAAAGCCCAGGTTGCGCGGAACGTAGAAATGACCATAACTTTCACACTGGAAGCAATTATTCATTTTATACGTTGTAAAAACTGTTTTATTTATTTTGTATTTGATGCTTCGGGCGTTGACTTCTGAGGCCGTTGCTATTCGATTTGGTGCAACAACGGCCTAGGGTGAAGCCTAGGATGCCCGGAACGTAGAAATGACCATAACTTTCACACTGGTTGCAATTATTTGTTTTATACGATGGAAAAGCTGTTGTATTTATATCGTATTTTATGCTTCTGGCGTTGACTTCTCAGGCCCTAATTATTCTATCTGGTGGAGCAATGCCTCAGAGTTAAGTCTAGGATGCCCGAAACGCCGAAATGATCATTACTTTCACGCTTGTTGCAATTATTCCTGTTATGCGATGAAAAGACTGTTGTATTTTTATTGTATTTTATGCTTCAGGCGTGGACTTCTGAGGCCGTAGCTATTCGATGTGGTGGAAGAACGCCATACAGTGAAGCCTAGGTTGCCCGAACGTAGAAATGAGCATTACTTTCACACTGTTTGCAATTATTCCTTTTATACCATGGAAAAGCTGTTGTATTTATATCGTATTTTATGCTTCTGGCGTTGACTTCTAAGGACCTAACTATTCGATCTGGTGGAGCAACGCCCTAGAGTGAAGCCTAGGTTGCCCGGAACGTAGAATAGACCATAACTTTCACACTGGTTGCTATTATTCGTTTTATACGATGGAAAAACTGTTGTATTTATATTGTATTTTATGCTTCTGGCGTTGACTTCTTAGGCCCTAACTATTCGATCTTGTGGCACAACGCCCTAGAGTGAAGCCTAGGTTGTCTCGAACGTAGAAATGAGCATCACTTTCACACGGGTTGCAATTATTCCTGTTATAGAATGGAAAGACTGTTGTATTTTTATTGTATTTTATACTTCTGGTGTTGACTTCTGAGGCCGTAGCTATTCGATGTGGTGGAAGAACGCCATACAGTGAAGCCTAGGTTGCGCGGAACGTAGAAATGTCCATAAGTTTCATACTGGTTGCAATTATTCGGTTTATACGATGGAAAGACTGTTGTATTTATATTGTATTTTATGCTTCTGGCGTTCACTTCTTAGGCCCTAACTAGTCGATCTGGTGGAACAACGCCCTAGGGGAAGCCTAGGTTGCCCGGAACGTAGAAATGACCATAGCTTTTACACTGGTAGCAATTATTCGTTTTATACAATGGAAAAACCGTTCTATTTATTTTGTATTTTATGCTTCGGGCGTTGACTTCTAAGACCCTAACTATTCAATCTGTTGGAGCAACGCCCTAGGGTGAAGCCTAGGTTGCTCGGACAGTAGAAATGACCATAAGTTTCATACTGGTTGCAATTATTCGTTTTATACGATGGAAAAACTGTTGTATTTATATTGTATTTTATGCTTCTGGCGTTGACTTCTAAGGCCCTAATTATTCGATTTGGTGGAGCAATGCCTCAGAGTTAAGTCTAGGATGCCCGATACGCCGAAATGATCATTACTTTCACGCTTGTTGCAATTATTCCAGTTATACGATGAAAAGATTGTTGTATTTTTACTGTATTTTATGCTTCAGGCGTGGACTTCTGAGGCCGTAGCTATTCGATGTGGTGGAAGAACGCCATACAGTGAAGCCTAGGTTGCCCGGAACGTAGAATAGACCATAACTTTCACACTGGTTGCTATTATTCGTTTTATACGATGGAAAAACTGTTATATTTATATTGTATTTTATGCTTCTGGCGGTGACTTCTTAGGCCCTAACTATTCGATCTTGTGGAACAACGCCCTAGAGTGAAGCCTAGGTTGCCTCGAACGTAGAAATGACCATCACTTTCACACGGGTTGCAATTATTCGTTTTATACGGTGTAAAGGCTGTTGTATTTATTTTATATTTTATTCTTCTGGTGTTGACTTCTTAGGCCATGACTATTCGATCTGGTGGAACAACGCCGTAGAGTGAGGCCCAGGTTGCCCGGAACGTAGAAATGACCATAACTTCCACACTGGTTGCAATTATTCATTTTATACGATGGAAAAACTGTTGTACTCATATTGTATTTTATTCTTATGGCGTTGAACTCTAAGTCCCTAGCTATTCGATCTGGTGGAGCAACGCCCTAGAGTGAAAACTAGGCTTCCCGGAACGTAGAAATGACCAGTACTTTCATACTGTCTGCAGTTATTCCTGTTATACGATGGGAACACTTTTGCATCTTTATTGTATTTTATGATTCTGGCGTTGACTTCTAAGGCCCTAGCTATTCGGTCTGGTGGAGCAACGCCCTTGAGTGGAGCCTAGGTTGCCCGGTACGTAGAAGTGACCATTACTTTCACCATGTTTGCAAATAAATATTATATACGATGGAAGATCTGTTGTATTTATGTTGTATTTTATGCTTCTGGCGTTGACTTCTTAGGTCCTAACTATTTGATCTGGTGGAGCACCGCTCTAGAGTGACGCCTAGGTTGCCCGGAACATAGAAATGACCATAACTTCCACACTGGTTGCAATTATTCGTTTTATACGATGGAAAAGCTGTAGTATTTATATCGTATTTTATGATTCTGGCGTTGACTTCTTAGGCCCTAACTATTCCATCTGGTGGAACAACGCCCTAGGGTGAAGCCTAGGTTGCCTGGAACGTAGAAATGACCATAACTTTCACACGGGTTGCAATTATTCCTGTTATAGGATGGAAAGACTGTTGTATTTTTATTGTACTTTATACTTCAGGCGTTGACTTCTGAGGCCGTTGCTATTCGATGTGGTGGAAGAACGCCATAGAGTGAAGCCTAGGTTGCCCGGAACGTAGAAATGACCATAAGTTTCATACTGGTTGCAATTATTCGTTTTATACGATGGAAAACCTGTTGTATTTATATTGTATTTTATGCTTCTGGCGTCCACTTCTGTGGCCCTAACTGTTCGATCTGGTGGAACAACGCCCTAGAGTGAAGCCTAGGTTATCCGGAACGTAGAAATGACCAGTACAATCACACTGGTTGCAATTATCCCTGTTATACGATGGAAAAACTGTTGTATTTTTATTGCATTTTATGCTTCGGGCATTGACTTTTAAGGCCCTAACTATTCAATCTGTTGGAGCAACGCCCTAGGGTGAAGCCTAGGTTGCCCGGAACGTAGAAATGAGCATAACTATCACACTGGTTGCAATTATTCGTTTTATACGATTGAAAAGCTGTTGTATTTATAGTGTATTTTATGCTTCTGGCGTTGACTTCTTAGGCCCTAACTATTCCCTATGGTGGATCAACGCCCTCGAGTGAAACCTACGTTGCCCAGAACGTAGAAATGACCATTCCTTTCACACTGATTGCAATTATTCCTGTTATACGATGGAAAAACTGTTGTATTTTAATTCTATTTTATGCTTTTAGCGATGATTTCTAAGTCCCTAGCTATTCGATCAGGTGGAGCAAGGCCCTAGGGTGACGCCCAGGTTGCTCGGAACGTAGAAATGACCATTACTTTCACACTGGTTGCAATTAATCGTTTTATACGATGGAAAAGCTGTTGTAATTATATCGTATTTTATGCTTCTGGCGTTGACTTCTTATGACCTAACTATTCGATCTGGTGGAGCAACGCCCTGGAGTGAAACCTAGGTTGCCGGGAACGTAGGAATGACCATTACTTTCACACTGGTTGCAATTATTCGTTTTATACGATGGAAAAGCTGTTGTAATTATATCGTATTTTATGCTTCTGGCGTTGACTTCTAAGGACCTAACTATTCGCTCTGGTTGAGCAACGCCCTAGAGTGAAGCCTAGGTTGCCCGGAACGTAGAATAGACCATAACTTTCACACTGGTTGCTATTATTCGTTTTATACGATGGAAAAACTGTTATATTTATATTGTATTTTATGCTTCTGGCGTTGACTTCTTAGGCCCTAACTATTCGATCTTGTGGAACAACGCCCTAGAGTGAAGCCTAGGTTGCCTCGAACGTAGAAATGAGCATCACTTTCACACGGGTTGCAACTATTCCTGTTATAGAATGGAAAGACTGTTGTATTTTTATTGTATTTTATACTTCTGGCGTTGACTTCTGAGGCCGTAGCTATTCGATGTGGTGGAAGAACGCCATACAGTGAAGCCTAGGTTGCGCGGAACGTAGAAATGACCATAAGTTTCATACTGGTTGCAATTATTCGGTTTATACGATGGAAAGACTGTTGTATTTATATTGTATTTTATGCTTCTGGCGTTCACTTCTTAGGCCCTAACTATTCGATCTGGTGGAACAACGCCCTAGGGTGAAGCCTAGGTTGCCCGGAACGTAGAAATGACCATAGCTTTTACACTGGTAGCAATTATTCGTTTTATACAATGGAAAAACCGTTCTATTTATTTTGTATTTTATGCTTCGGGCGTTGACTTCTAAGGCCCTAACTATTCAATCTGTTGGAGCAACGCCCTAGGGTGAACCCTAGGTTGCTCGGAAAGTAGAAATGACCATAAGTTTCATACTGGTTGCAATTATTCGTTTTATACGATGGAAAAACTGTTGTATTTATATTGTATTTTATGCTTCTGGCGTTGACTTCTAAGGCCCTAATTATTCGATTTGGTGGAGCAATGCCTCAGAGTTAAGTCTAGGATGCCCGATACGCCGAAATGATCATTACTTTCACGCTTGTTGCAATTATTCCAGTTATACGATGAAAAGGTTGTTGTATTTTTATTGTATTTTATGCTTCAGGCGTGGACTTCTGAGGCCGTAGCTATTGGATGTGGTGGAAGAACGCCATACAGTGAAGCCTAGGTTGCCCGGAACGTAGAATAGACCATAACTTTCACACTGGTTGCTATTATTCGTTTTATACGATGGAAGAACTGTTATATTTATATTGTATTTTATGCTTCTGGCGGTGACTTCTTAGGCCCTAACTATTCGATCTTGTGGAACAACGCCCTAGGGTGAAGCCTAGGTTGCCTCGAACGTAGAAATGACCATCACTTTCACACGGGATGCAATTATTCGTGTTATAGAATGTTAAGACTGTTGTATTTTTATTGTATTTTATACTTCAGGCGTTGACTTCTGAGGCCGTAGCTATTCGATGTGGTGGAAGAACGCTATACAGTGAAGCCTAGGCTGCTCGGAAAGTAGAAATGACCATAACTTTCACACTGATTGCAATTATTCGTTTTATACGGTGGAAAGAAGTTGCATCTTCATCGTATTTTATGCTTCTGGCGTTGACTTCTTAGGCCGTAACTATTCGATCTGGTGGAGCAACGCCCTGGAGTGAAACCTGGGTTGCCCGGAACGTAGAATTGTCCACCACTATCACACTGGTTGCAAATTATTCCTGCTATACGATGGAAAAACTGTTGTATTTTTATTGCATTTTATGCTTCTGGCGTTCACTTCTTAGGCCCTAACTATTCGATCTGGTGGAACAGCGGCCTAGGGTGAAGCCTAGGTTGCCCGGAACGTAGAAATGACCATATCTTTCACACTGGAAGCAATTATTTGTTTTATACCATGGAAAAGCTGTTGTAATTATATCGTATTTTATGCTTCTGGCGTTGACTTCTAAGGACCTAACTATTCGCTCTGGTTGAGCAACGCCCTAGAGTGAAGCCTAGGTTGCGCGGAACGTAGAAATGACCATAACTTTCACACTGGTAGCAATTATTCGTTTTATACAATGGAAAAACTGTTCTATTTATATTGTATTTTATTCTTCTGGTGTTGACTTCTTAGGCCCTAACTATTCGATCTGGTGGAACAACGCCGTAGAGTGAGGCCTAGGTTGCCCGGAACGTAGAAATGACCATAACTTCCACACTGGTTGCAATTATTCATTTTATACGATGGAAAAACTGTTGTACTCATATTGTATTTTATTCTTATGGCGTTGAACTCTAAGTCCCTAGCTATTCGATCTGGTGGAGCAACGCCCTAGAGTGGAACCTAGGCTACCCGGAACGTAGAAATGACCAGTACTTTCATACTGTCTGCAGTTATTCCTGTTATACGATGGAAACACTTTTGCATCTTTATTGTATTTTATGATTCTGGCGTTGACTTCTAAGGCCCTAGCTATTCGGTCTGGTGGAGCAACGCCCTTGAGTGGAGCCTAGGTTGCCCGGTACGTAGAAGTGACCATTACTTTCACACTGTTTGCAAATATATATTATATACGATGGAAAATCTGTTGTATTTATGTTGTATTTTATGCTTCTGGCGTTGACTTCTTAGGTCCTAACTATTTGATCTGGTATAGCACCGCCCTAGAGTGACGCCTACGTTGCCCGGAACATAGAAATGACCATAACTTCCACACTGGTTGCAATTATTCGTTTTATAGAATGGAAAAGCTGTAGTATTTATATCGTATTTTATGATTCTGGCGTTGACTTCTTAGGCCCTAACTATTCCATCTGGTGGAACAACGCCCTAGGGTGAAGCCTAGGTTGCCTGGAACGTAGAAATGACCATAACTTTCACACGGGTTGCAATTATTCCTGTTATAGGATGGAAAGACTGTTGTATTTTTATTGTACTTTATACTTCAGGCGTTGACTTCTGAGGCCGTAGCTATTCGATGTGGTGGAAGAACGCCATAGAGTGAAGCCTAGGTTGCCCGGAACGTAGAAATGACCATAAGTTTCATACTGGTTGCAATTATTCGTTTTATACGATGGAAAAGCTGTTGTAATTATATCGTATTTTATGCTTCTGGCGTTGACTTCTTATGACCTAACTTTTCGATCTGGTGGAGCAACGCCCTGGAGTGAAACCTAGGTTGCCGGGAACGTAGGAATGACCATTACTTTCACACTGGTTGCAATTATCCCTGTTATACGATGGAAAAACTGTTGTATTTTTATTGCATTTTATGCTTCGGGCATTGACTTTTAAGGCCCTAACTATTCAATCTGTTGGAGCAACGCCCTAGGGTGAAGCCTAGGTTGCCCGGAACGTAGAAATGAGCATAACTATCACACTGGTTGCAATTATTCGTTTTATACGATGGAAAAGCTGCCGTATTTATATCGTATTTTATGCTTCCGGCGTTGACTTCTTAGGCCCTAACTATTCCATCTGGTGGAACAACGCCCTAGGGTGACGCCTAGGTTGCCTGGAAAGTAGAAATGACCATAACTTTCACACTGGTAGCAATTATTCGTTTTATGCGATGGAAAAACTGTTCTATATATTTTGTATTTTATGCTTCGGGCGTTGACTTCTAAGGCCCTAACTATTCGATCTGGAGGTGCAACTCCCTAGGGTGAAGCCTAGGTTGCTCGGAAAGTAGAAATAACCATAACTTTCATACTGGTTGCGATTATTCGTTTTATACGATGGAAAAACTGTTGTATTTATATCGTGTTTTATGCTTCTGGCGATGACTTCCTACTCCCTAACTATTCCATCTGGTGGAACAACGCCCTAGGGTGAATCCTAGGTTGCCCGGGAAGTCGAAATGCCCATAACTTCCACACTGGTAGAAATTATTCGTTTTATACGATTGAAAAACTGTACTATTTATTTTGTATTTTATGCTTCGGGCGTTGACTTCTAAGTCCCTAGCTGTTCGATCTGGTGGAGCAAAGCCCTACAGTGAAGCCTAGGCTGCCCGGAACGTAGAAATGACCATCACTTTCAAACTGGTTGCAATTATTCCTGTTATATGATGGAAAAACTGTTGTATTTTTATTGCATTTTATGCTTCGGGCATTGACTTCTAAGGCCCTAACTATTCAATCTGTGGGAGCTACGCCCTAGGGTGAAGCCTAGGTTGCCCGGAAAGTAGAAATAACCATAACTTTCATACTGGTTGCAATTATTCGTTTTATACGATGAAAAAACTGTTGTATTTATATTCTATTTTATGCTTCTGGCGTTCACTTCTTAGGCCCTAACTATTCGATCTGGTGGAACAACGCCGTAGGGTGAAGCCTAGGTTACCCGGAACGTAGAAGTAACCATTACCTTCACGCTTGTTGCAATTATTCCTGTTAAACGATGGAAAAACTGTTGCATCTTTATTGTATTTTATGCTTCTGGCGTTTAATTCTAAGTCCCCAGCCGTTCGATCTGGTGGAGCAACGACCCAGAGTGAAGCCTAGGTTGCCCGGAACGTAGAAATGACCATTACATTCACACTGGTTGCAATTGTTCCGGTTATACGATGGAAAAACTGTTGTATTTTTATTGCATTCTATGCTCCTGGCGTTTAATTCTAAGTCGCTAGCTATTCGATCTGGTGGAGCAACGACACAGAGTGAAGCCTAGGTTTCCCGGAACGTAAAAATGGCCATTACTTTCACACTGCTTGCAGTTATTCCTGTTAAACGATGGAAAAACTGTTGCATCTTTATTGTATTTTATGCTTCTGGCGCTGACTTCTAAGCCCCTAACTATCCGATCTGGTGGAGCAACGCCCTAGGGTGAAGACTAGGTTGCCCGGAACGTAGAAATGACCATAACTTTCACACTGGTTGCTATTATCCGTTTTATACGATGGAAAAACTGTTATATTTATATTGTATTTTATGCTTCTGGCGTTGACTTCTGAGGCCCTAACTATTCAATCTGTTGATGCAACGCCCTAGGGTGAAGCCTAGGTTGCCCGGAACGTAGAAATGACTAGTACATTCACACTGGTTGCAGTTATTCCTGTAAAACGATGGAAAAACTGTTGCATCTTTATTGTATTTTATGCTTCTGGCGTTGACTTCTAAGGCCCTAACTATTCGATCTGGTGGAGCAACGCCCTTGGGTGAAGCCTAGGTTGGCCGGAATGTAGAAATGTCCATAACTTTCACACTGGTTGCAATTATTCGTTTTATACCATTGAAAAGCTGTTGTATTTATATTGTATTTTATGCTTCTGGCGTTGAATTCTCAGGCCCTAACTATTCCCTCTGGTGGACCAACGCCCTAGAGTGAAACCTACGTTGCCCGGAACGTAGAAATGGCCATTCCTTTCTCACTGGTTGCAATTATTCCTGTTATACGATGGAAAAACTGTTGTATTTTAATTCTATTTTATGCTTTTAGCGATGAATTCCAAGTCCCTAGCTATTCGATCTGGTGGAGCAACGCCCTAGAGTGACGCCTAGGTTGTTCGGAACGTAGAAATGACCATTACTTTCACACTGGTTGCAATTATTCGTTTTATACGATGGAAAAGCTGTTGTATTTATATCGTATTTTATGCTTCTGGCGTTGACTTCTTAGGCCCTATCTATTCCATCTGGTGGAACAACGCAGTAGAGTGAAGCCTAGGTTGCCCGAACGTAGAAATGACCATTACTTTCACACTGTTTGCAATTATTCCTTTTATACGATGGAAAAGCTGTTGTATTTATATCGTATTTTATGCTTCTGGTGTTGACTTCTAAGGGCCTAACTGTTCCATCTGGTCGAGCAACGCCCTAGAGTGAAGCCTAGGTTGCTCGGAATGTAGAAATGACCATAAGTTTCACACTGATTGCAATTATTCGTTTTATACGATGGAAAAACTGTTGCATCTTCATCGTATTTTATGCTTCTGGCGTTGACTTCTTAGGCCCTAACTATTCGATCTTGTGGAACAACGCCCTAGAGTGAAGCCTAGGTTGCCTCGAACGTAGAAATGAGCATCACTTTCACACGGGTTGCAATTATTCCTGTTATAGAATGGAAAGACTGTTGTATTTTTATTGTATTTTATACTTCTGGCGTTGACTTCTGAGGCCGTAGCTATTCGATGTGGTGGAAGAACGCCATACAGTGAAGCCTAGGTTGCGCGGAACGTAGAAATGACCATAAGTTTCATACTGGTTGCAATTATTCGGTTTATACGATGGAAAGACTGTTGTATTTATATTGTATTTTATGCTTCTGGCGTTCACTTCTTAGGCCCTAACTATTCGATCTGGTGGAACAACGCCCTAGGGTGAAGCCTAGGTTGCCCGGAACGTAGAAATGACCATAGCTTTTACACTGGTAGCAATTATTCGTTTTATACAATGGAAAAACCGTTCTATTTATTTTGTATTTTATGCTTCGGGCGTTGACTTCTAAGGCCCTAACTATTCAATCTGTTGGAGCAACGCCCTAGGGTGAACCCTAGGTTGCTCGGAAAGTAGAAATCACCATAAGTTTCATACTGGTTGCAATTATTCGTTTTATACGATGGAAAAACTGTTGTATTTATATTGTATTTTATGCTTCTGGCGTTGACTTCTAAGGCCCTAATTATTCGATTTGGTGGAGCAATGCCTCAGAGTTAAGTCTAGGATGCCCGATACGACGAAATGATCATTACTTTCACGCTTGTTGCAATTATTCCAGTTATACGATGAAAAGATTGTTGTATTTTTATTGTATTTTATGCTTCAGGCGTGGACTTCTGAGGCCGTAGCTATTGGATGTGGTGGAAGAACGCCATACAGTGAAGCCTAGGTTGCCCGGAACGTAGAATAGACCATAACTTTCACACTGGTTGCTATTATTCGTTTTATACGATGGAAGAACTGTTATATTTATATTGTATTTTATGCTTCTGGCGGTGACTTCTTAGGCCCTAACTATTCGATCTGGTGGAACAACGCCGTAGAGTGAGGCCTAGGTTGCCCGGAACGTAGAAATGACCATAACTTTCACACTGTTTGCAATTATTCCTTTTATACGACGGAAAAACTGTTGTATTTTTATTGCATTTTATGCGTCTGGCGTTCACTTCTTAGGCCCTAACTATTCGATCTGGTGGAACAACGCCCTAGGGTGAAGGCTAGGTTGCCCGGAACGTAGAAATGACCATAGCTTTTACACTCGTAGCAATTATTCGTTTTATACAATGGAAAAACCGTTCTATTTATTTTGTATTTTATGCTTCGGGCGTTGACTTCTAAGGCCCTAACTATTCAATCTGTTGGAGCAAAGCCCTAGGGTGAAGCCTAGGTTGCTCGGAAAGTAGAAATGACCATAAGTTTCATACTGGTTGCAATTATTCGTTTTATACGATAGAAAGACTGTTGTATTTATATTGTACTTTATGCTTCTGGCGTTGACTTCTCAGGCCCTAATTATTCGAAATGGTGGAGCAATGCCTCAGAGTCAAGTCTAGGATGCCCGTAACGCCGAAATGATCATTACTTTCACGCTTGTTGCAATTATTCCTGTTATGCGATGAAAAGACTGTTGTATTTTTATTGTATTTTATGCTTCAGGCGTGGACTTCTGAGGCCGTAGCTATTCGATGTGGTGGAAGAACGCCGTACAGTGAAGCCTAGGTTGCCCGGAACGTAGAAATGACCACTACTTTCACACTGTTTGCAATTGTTCATTTAATAGGATGGAAATGCTGTTGTATTTATATCGTATTTTATGCTTCGGGCGTTGACTTCTTAGGCCCTAACATTTCGATCTGGTGGAGCAACGCCCGACAGTGAAGCCTAGGTTGCCCGGAACGTAGATATGACCATAACCTTCACACAGGTTGCAATTATTCGTTTTATACGGTGTAAGGGCTGTTGTATTTATTTTGTATTTTATTCTTCTGGTGTTGACTTCTTAGGACCTAACTATTCGATCTGGTGGAACAACGCCGTAGAGTGAAGCCTAATTTGCCGGAACGTAGAAATGACCATTACTTCCACACTGTTTGCAATTATCCCTTTTATACGATGGGAAAGCTGTTGTATTTATATCGTATTTTATTCTTTTGGCGTTGACTTCTAAGGACCTAACTATTCGATCTGGTGGAGCAACGCCCTATAGTGAAGCCTAGGTTTCTCGGAATGTAGAAATGACCATAACTTTCACACGGATTGCAATTATTCTTTTTATACGATGGAAAAACTGTTGCATCTTCATCGTACTTTATGCTTCTGGCTTTGACTTCTTAGGCCGTAACTATTCGATCTGGTGGAGGAACGCCCTGGAGTGAAACCTGGGTTGCCCGGAACGTAGAAATGATCACTACTATCACACTGGTTGCAAATTATTCCTGCTATACAATGGAAGAGCTGTTGTATTTTTATTGCATTTTATGCTTCTGGCGTTCACTTCTTAGGCCCTCACTATTCGATCTGGTGGAACAACGGCCTAGGGTGAAGCCTAGGTTGCCCGGAACGTAGAAATGACTATAACTTTCACACTGGTTGCAATTGTTTGTTTTATACGATGGAAAAGCTGTTGTATTTATATCGTATTTTATGCTTCTGGCGTTGACTTCTTAGGCCCTAACTATTCCATCTGGTGGAACAACGCCCTAGAGAAAAGCCCAGGTTGCGCGGAACGTAGAAATGACCATAACTTTCACACTGGTAGCAATTATTCGTTTTATACAATGGAAAAACTGTTCTATTTATATTGTATTTTATGCTTCTGGCGTTGACTACTTAGGCCCTAACTAATCGATCTTGTGGGACAACGCCCTAGAGTGAAGCCTAGGTTGCCTGGAACGTAGAAATGACCAACACTTTCACACGGGTTGCAATTATTCCTGTTATAGGATGGAAATGCTGTTGTATTTTTATTGTATTTTATACTTCAGGCGTTGACTTCTGAGGCCGTAGCTATTCGATGCGGTGGAAGAACGCCATACAGTGAAGCCTAGGTTGCCCGGAACGTAGAAATGACCATAAGTTTCATTCTGGTTGCAATTATTCGTTCTATACGATGGAAAAACTGTTGTATTTATATTGTATTTTATGCTTCTGGTGTTCACTTCTTAGGCCCTAACTATTCGATCTGGTGGTACAACGCCCTAGGGTGAAGCCTAGGTTGCCCGGAACGTAGAAATGACCATAACTTTTACACTGGTAGCATTTATTCGTTTTATACAATGGAAAAACCGTTCTATTTATTTTGTATTTTATGCTTCGGGCGTTGACTTCTAAGGCCGTAACTATTCGATCTGGTGCAGCAACGCCCTGGAGTGAAACCTAGGTTGCCCGGAACGTAGAAATGACCACTACTATCACACTGGTTTTATATTATTCCTGCTACACGATGGAAAAACTGTTGTATTTTTATTGCATTTTATGCTTCTGGCGTTCACTTCTTAGGCCCTAACTATTCGGTCTGGTGGAACAACGGCCTAGGGTGAAGCCTAGGTTGCCCGGAACGTAGAAATGACCATAACTTTTACACTGGTAGCAATTATTCGTTTTATACAATGGAAAAACTGTTCTATTTATTTTGTACTTAATGCTTCGGGCGTTGACTTCTAAGACCCTAACTGTTTGATCTGGTGGAGCAACGCCCTAGAGTGAAGCCTAGGCTGACCGGAACGTAGAAAAGACCATAACTTTCACAATGGTTACAATTATTTGTTTTATACGATGGAAAAGCGGTTGCATTTATATCGTATTTTATGCTTCTGGCGTTGACTTCTTAGGCCCTAACTATTCCATCTGGTGGAACAACGCCCTAGGGTAAAGCCCAGGTTGCGCGGAACGTAGAAATGACCATAACTTTCACACTGGAAGCAATTATTCATTTTATACGTTGTAAAAACTGTTTTATTTATTTTGTATTTGATGCTTCGGGCGTTGACTTCTGAGGCCGTTGCTATTCGATTTGGTGCAACAACGGCCTAGGGTGAAGCCTAGGATGCCCGGAACGTAGAAATGACCATAACTTTCACACTGGTTGCAATTATTTGTTTTATACGATGGAAAAGCTGTTGTATTTATATCGTATTTTATGCTTCTGGCGTTGACTTCTCAGGCCCTAATTATTCTATCTGGTGGAGCAATGCCTCAGAGTTAAGTCTAGGATGCCCGAAACGCCGAAATGATCATTACTTTCACGCTTGTTGCAATTATTCCTGTTATGCGATGAAAAGACTGTTGTATTTTTATTGTATTTTATGCTTCAGGCGTGGACTTCTGAGGCCGTAGCTATTCGATGTGGTGGAAGAACGCCATACAGTGAAGCCTAGGTTGCCCGAACGTAGAAATGAGCATTACTTTCACACTGTTTGCAATTATTCCTTTTATACCATGGAAAAGCTGTTGTATTTATATCGTATTTTATGCTTCTGGCGTTGACTTCTAAGGACCTAACTATTCGATCTGGTGGAGCAACGCCCTAGAGTGAAGCCTAGGTTGCCCGGAACGTAGAATAGACCATAACTTTCACACTGGTTGCTATTATTCGTTTTATACGATGGAAAAACTGTTGTATTTATATTGTATTTTATGCTTCTGGCGTTGACTTCTTAGGCCCTAACTATTCGATCTTGTGGCACAACGCCCTAGAGTGAAGCCTAGGTTGTCTCGAACGTAGAAATGAGCATCACTTTCACACGGGTTGCAATTATTCCTGTTATAGAATGGAAAGACTGTTGTATTTTTATTGTATTTTATACTTCTGGTGTTGACTTCTGAGGCCGTAGCTATTCGATGTGGTGGAAGAACGCCATACAGTGAAGCCTAGGTTGCGCGGAACGTAGAAATGTCCATAAGTTTCATACTGGTTGCAATTATTCGGTTTATACGATGGAAAGACTGTTGTATTTATATTGTATTTTATGCTTCTGGCGTTCACTTCTTAGGCCCTAACTAGTCGATCTGGTGGAACAACGCCCTAGGGGAAGCCTAGGTTGCCCGGAACGTAGAAATGACCATAGCTTTTACACTGGTAGCAATTATTCGTTTTATACAATGGAAAAACCGTTCTATTTATTTTGTATTTTATGCTTCGGGCGTTGACTTCTAAGACCCTAACTATTCAATCTGTTGGAGCAACGCCCTAGGGTGAAGCCTAGGTTGCTCGGACAGTAGAAATGACCATAAGTTTCATACTGGTTGCAATTATTCGTTTTATACGATGGAAAAACTGTTGTATTTATATTGTATTTTATGCTTCTGGCGTTGACTTCTAAGGCCCTAATTATTCGATTTGGTGGAGCAATGCCTCAGAGTTAAGTCTAGGATGCCCGATACGCCGAAATGATCATTACTTTCACGCTTGTTGCAATTATTCCAGTTATACGATGAAAAGATTGTTGTATTTTTACTGTATTTTATGCTTCAGGCGTGGACTTCTGAGGCCGTAGCTATTCGATGTGGTGGAAGAACGCCATACAGTGAAGCCTAGGTTGCCCGGAACGTAGAATAGACCATAACTTTCACACTGGTTGCTATTATTCGTTTTATACGATGGAAAAACTGTTATATTTATATTGTATTTTATGCTTCTGGCGGTGACTTCTTAGGCCCTAACTATTCGATCTTGTGGAACAACGCCCTAGAGTGAAGCCTAGGTTGCCTCGAACGTAGAAATGACCATCACTTTCACACGGGTTGCAATTATTCGTTTTATACGGTGTAAAGGCTGTTGTATTTATTTTATATTTTATTCTTCTGGTGTTGACTTCTTAGGCCATGACTATTCGATCTGGTGGAACAACGCCGTAGAGTGAGGCCCAGGTTGCCCGGAACGTAGAAATGACCATAACTTCCACACTGGTTGCAATTATTCATTTTATACGATGGAAAAACTGTTGTACTCATATTGTATTTTATTCTTATGGCGTTGAACTCTAAGTCCCTAGCTATTCGATCTGGTGGAGCAACGCCCTAGAGTGAAAACTAGGCTTCCCGGAACGTAGAAATGACCAGTACTTTCATACTGTCTGCAGTTATTCCTGTTATACGATGGGAACACTTTTGCATCTTTATTGTATTTTATGATTCTGGCGTTGACTTCTAAGGCCCTAGCTATTCGGTCTGGTGGAGCAACGCCCTTGAGTGGAGCCTAGGTTGCCCGGTACGTAGAAGTGACCATTACTTTCACCATGTTTGCAAATAAATATTATATACGATGGAAGATCTGTTGTATTTATGTTGTATTTTATGCTTCTGGCGTTGACTTCTTAGGTCCTAACTATTTGATCTGGTGGAGCACCGCTCTAGAGTGACGCCTAGGTTGCCCGGAACATAGAAATGACCATAACTTCCACACTGGTTGCAATTATTCGTTTTATACGATGGAAAAGCTGTAGTATTTATATCGTATTTTATGATTCTGGCGTTGACTTCTTAGGCCCTAACTATTCCATCTGGTGGAACAACGCCCTAGGGTGAAGCCTAGGTTGCCTGGAACGTAGAAATGACCATAACTTTCACACGGGTTGCAATTATTCCTGTTATAGGATGGAAAGACTGTTGTATTTTTATTGTACTTTATACTTCAGGCGTTGACTTCTGAGGCCGTTGCTATTCGATGTGGTGGAAGAACGCCATAGAGTGAAGCCTAGGTTGCCCGGAACGTAGAAATGACCATAAGTTTCATACTGGTTGCAATTATTCGTTTTATACGATGGAAAACCTGTTGTATTTATATTGTATTTTATGCTTCTGGCGTCCACTTCTGTGGCCCTAACTGTTCGATCTGGTGGAACAACGCCCTAGAGTGAAGCCTAGGTTATCCGGAACGTAGAAATGACCAGTACAATCACACTGGTTGCAATTATCCCTGTTATACGATGGAAAAACTGTTGTATTTTTATTGCATTTTATGCTTCGGGCATTGACTTTTAAGGCCCTAACTATTCAATCTGTTGGAGCAACGCCCTAGGGTGAAGCCTAGGTTGCCCGGAACGTAGAAATGAGCATAACTATCACACTGGTTGCAATTATTCGTTTTATACGATTGAAAAGCTGTTGTATTTATAGTGTATTTTATGCTTCTGGCGTTGACTTCTTAGGCCCTAACTATTCCCTATGGTGGATCAACGCCCTCGAGTGAAACCTACGTTGCCCAGAACGTAGAAATGACCATTCCTTTCACACTGATTGCAATTATTCCTGTTATACGATGGAAAAACTGTTGTATTTTAATTCTATTTTATGCTTTTAGCGATGATTTCTAAGTCCCTAGCTATTCGATCAGGTGGAGCAAGGCCCTAGGGTGACGCCCAGGTTGCTCGGAACGTAGAAATGACCATTACTTTCACACTGGTTGCAATTAATCGTTTTATACGATGGAAAAGCTGTTGTAATTATATCGTATTTTATGCTTCTGGCGTTGACTTCTTATGACCTAACTATTCGATCTGGTGGAGCAACGCCCTGGAGTGAAACCTAGGTTGCCGGGAACGTAGGAATGACCATTACTTTCACACTGGTTGCAATTATTCGTTTTATACGATGGAAAAGCTGTTGTAATTATATCGTATTTTATGCTTCTGGCGTTGACTTCTAAGGACCTAACTATTCGCTCTGGTTGAGCAACGCCCTAGAGTGAAGCCTAGGTTGCCCGGAACGTAGAATAGACCATAACTTTCACACTGGTTGCTATTATTCGTTTTATACGATGGAAAAACTGTTATATTTATATTGTATTTTATGCTTCTGGCGTTGACTTCTTAGGCCCTAACTATTCGATCTTGTGGAACAACGCCCTAGAGTGAAGCCTAGGTTGCCTCGAACGTAGAAATGAGCATCACTTTCACACGGGTTGCAACTATTCCTGTTATAGAATGGAAAGACTGTTGTATTTTTATTGTATTTTATACTTCTGGCGTTGACTTCTGAGGCCGTAGCTATTCGATGTGGTGGAAGAACGCCATACAGTGAAGCCTAGGTTGCGCGGAACGTAGAAATGACCATAAGTTTCATACTGGTTGCAATTATTCGGTTTATACGATGGAAAGACTGTTGTATTTATATTGTATTTTATGCTTCTGGCGTTCACTTCTTAGGCCCTAACTATTCGATCTGGTGGAACAACGCCCTAGGGTGAAGCCTAGGTTGCCCGGAACGTAGAAATGACCATAGCTTTTACACTGGTAGCAATTATTCGTTTTATACAATGGAAAAACCGTTCTATTTATTTTGTATTTTATGCTTCGGGCGTTGACTTCTAAGGCCCTAACTATTCAATCTGTTGGAGCAACGCCCTAGGGTGAACCCTAGGTTGCTCGGAAAGTAGAAATGACCATAAGTTTCATACTGGTTGCAATTATTCGTTTTATACGATGGAAAAACTGTTGTATTTATATTGTATTTTATGCTTCTGGCGTTGACTTCTAAGGCCCTAATTATTCGATTTGGTGGAGCAATGCCTCAGAGTTAAGTCTAGGATGCCCGATACGCCGAAATGATCATTACTTTCACGCTTGTTGCAATTATTCCAGTTATACGATGAAAAGGTTGTTGTATTTTTATTGTATTTTATGCTTCAGGCGTGGACTTCTGAGGCCGTAGCTATTGGATGTGGTGGAAGAACGCCATACAGTGAAGCCTAGGTTGCCCGGAACGTAGAATAGACCATAACTTTCACACTGGTTGCTATTATTCGTTTTATACGATGGAAGAACTGTTATATTTATATTGTATTTTATGCTTCTGGCGGTGACTTCTTAGGCCCTAACTATTCGATCTTGTGGAACAACGCCCTAGGGTGAAGCCTAGGTTGCCTCGAACGTAGAAATGACCATCACTTTCACACGGGATGCAATTATTCGTGTTATAGAATGTTAAGACTGTTGTATTTTTATTGTATTTTATACTTCAGGCGTTGACTTCTGAGGCCGTAGCTATTCGATGTGGTGGAAGAACGCTATACAGTGAAGCCTAGGCTGCTCGGAAAGTAGAAATGACCATAACTTTCACACTGATTGCAATTATTCGTTTTATACGGTGGAAAGAAGTTGCATCTTCATCGTATTTTATGCTTCTGGCGTTGACTTCTTAGGCCGTAACTATTCGATCTGGTGGAGCAACGCCCTGGAGTGAAACCTGGGTTGCCCGGAACGTAGAATTGTCCACCACTATCACACTGGTTGCAAATTATTCCTGCTATACGATGGAAAAACTGTTGTATTTTTATTGCATTTTATGCTTCTGGCGTTCACTTCTTAGGCCCTAACTATTCGATCTGGTGGAACAGCGGCCTAGGGTGAAGCCTAGGTTGCCCGGAACGTAGAAATGACCATATCTTTCACACTGGAAGCAATTATTTGTTTTATACCATGGAAAAGCTGTTGTAATTATATCGTATTTTATGCTTCTGGCGTTGACTTCTAAGGACCTAACTATTCGCTCTGGTTGAGCAACGCCCTAGAGTGAAGCCTAGGTTGCGCGGAACGTAGAAATGACCATAACTTTCACACTGGTAGCAATTATTCGTTTTATACAATGGAAAAACTGTTCTATTTATATTGTATTTTATTCTTCTGGTGTTGACTTCTTAGGCCCTAACTATTCGATCTGGTGGAACAACGCCGTAGAGTGAGGCCTAGGTTGCCCGGAACGTAGAAATGACCATAACTTCCACACTGGTTGCAATTATTCATTTTATACGATGGAAAAACTGTTGTACTCATATTGTATTTTATTCTTATGGCGTTGAACTCTAAGTCCCTAGCTATTCGATCTGGTGGAGCAACGCCCTAGAGTGGAACCTAGGCTACCCGGAACGTAGAAATGACCAGTACTTTCATACTGTCTGCAGTTATTCCTGTTATACGATGGAAACACTTTTGCATCTTTATTGTATTTTATGATTCTGGCGTTGACTTCTAAGGCCCTAGCTATTCGGTCTGGTGGAGCAACGCCCTTGAGTGGAGCCTAGGTTGCCCGGTACGTAGAAGTGACCATTACTTTCACACTGTTTGCAAATATATATTATATACGATGGAAAATCTGTTGTATTTATGTTGTATTTTATGCTTCTGGCGTTGACTTCTTAGGTCCTAACTATTTGATCTGGTATAGCACCGCCCTAGAGTGACGCCTACGTTGCCCGGAACATAGAAATGACCATAACTTCCACACTGGTTGCAATTATTCGTTTTATAGAATGGAAAAGCTGTAGTATTTATATCGTATTTTATGATTCTGGCGTTGACTTCTTAGGCCCTAACTATTCCATCTGGTGGAACAACGCCCTAGGGTGAAGCCTAGGTTGCCTGGAACGTAGAAATGACCATAACTTTCACACGGGTTGCAATTATTCCTGTTATAGGATGGAAAGACTGTTGTATTTTTATTGTACTTTATACTTCAGGCGTTGACTTCTGAGGCCGTAGCTATTCGATGTGGTGGAAGAACGCCATAGAGTGAAGCCTAGGTTGCCCGGAACGTAGAAATGACCATAAGTTTCATACTGGTTGCAATTATTCGTTTTATACGATGGAAAAGCTGTTGTAATTATATCGTATTTTATGCTTCTGGCGTTGACTTCTTATGACCTAACTTTTCGATCTGGTGGAGCAACGCCCTGGAGTGAAACCTAGGTTGCCGGGAACGTAGGAATGACCATTACTTTCACACTGGTTGCAATTATCCCTGTTATACGATGGAAAAACTGTTGTATTTTTATTGCATTTTATGCTTCGGGCATTGACTTTTAAGGCCCTAACTATTCAATCTGTTGGAGCAACGCCCTAGGGTGAAGCCTAGGTTGCCCGGAACGTAGAAATGAGCATAACTATCACACTGGTTGCAATTATTCGTTTTATACGATGGAAAAGCTGCCGTATTTATATCGTATTTTATGCTTCCGGCGTTGACTTCTTAGGCCCTAACTATTCCATCTGGTGGAACAACGCCCTAGGGTGACGCCTAGGTTGCCTGGAAAGTAGAAATGACCATAACTTTCACACTGGTAGCAATTATTCGTTTTATGCGATGGAAAAACTGTTCTATATATTTTGTATTTTATGCTTCGGGCGTTGACTTCTAAGGCCCTAACTATTCGATCTGGAGGTGCAACTCCCTAGGGTGAAGCCTAGGTTGCTCGGAAAGTAGAAATAACCATAACTTTCATACTGGTTGCGATTATTCGTTTTATACGATGGAAAAACTGTTGTATTTATATCGTGTTTTATGCTTCTGGCGATGACTTCCTACTCCCTAACTATTCCATCTGGTGGAACAACGCCCTAGGGTGAATCCTAGGTTGCCCGGGAAGTCGAAATGCCCATAACTTCCACACTGGTAGAAATTATTCGTTTTATACGATTGAAAAACTGTACTATTTATTTTGTATTTTATGCTTCGGGCGTTGACTTCTAAGTCCCTAGCTGTTCGATCTGGTGGAGCAAAGCCCTACAGTGAAGCCTAGGCTGCCCGGAACGTAGAAATGACCATCACTTTCAAACTGGTTGCAATTATTCCTGTTATATGATGGAAAAACTGTTGTATTTTTATTGCATTTTATGCTTCGGGCATTGACTTCTAAGGCCCTAACTATTCAATCTGTGGGAGCTACGCCCTAGGGTGAAGCCTAGGTTGCCCGGAAAGTAGAAATAACCATAACTTTCATACTGGTTGCAATTATTCGTTTTATACGATGAAAAAACTGTTGTATTTATATTCTATTTTATGCTTCTGGCGTTCACTTCTTAGGCCCTAACTATTCGATCTGGTGGAACAACGCCGTAGGGTGAAGCCTAGGTTACCCGGAACGTAGAAGTAACCATTACCTTCACGCTTGTTGCAATTATTCCTGTTAAACGATGGAAAAACTGTTGCATCTTTATTGTATTTTATGCTTCTGGCGTTTAATTCTAAGTCCCCAGCCGTTCGATCTGGTGGAGCAACGACCCAGAGTGAAGCCTAGGTTGCCCGGAACGTAGAAATGACCATTACATTCACACTGGTTGCAATTGTTCCGGTTATACGATGGAAAAACTGTTGTATTTTTATTGCATTCTATGCTCCTGGCGTTTAATTCTAAGTCGCTAGCTATTCGATCTGGTGGAGCAACGACACAGAGTGAAGCCTAGGTTTCCCGGAACGTAAAAATGGCCATTACTTTCACACTGCTTGCAGTTATTCCTGTTAAACGATGGAAAAACTGTTGCATCTTTATTGTATTTTATGCTTCTGGCGCTGACTTCTAAGCCCCTAACTATCCGATCTGGTGGAGCAACGCCCTAGGGTGAAGACTAGGTTGCCCGGAACGTAGAAATGACCATAACTTTCACACTGGTTGCTATTATCCGTTTTATACGATGGAAAAACTGTTATATTTATATTGTATTTTATGCTTCTGGCGTTGACTTCTGAGGCCCTAACTATTCAATCTGTTGATGCAACGCCCTAGGGTGAAGCCTAGGTTGCCCGGAACGTAGAAATGACTAGTACATTCACACTGGTTGCAGTTATTCCTGTAAAACGATGGAAAAACTGTTGCATCTTTATTGTATTTTATGCTTCTGGCGTTGACTTCTAAGGCCCTAACTATTCGATCTGGTGGAGCAACGCCCTTGGGTGAAGCCTAGGTTGGCCGGAATGTAGAAATGTCCATAACTTTCACACTGGTTGCAATTATTCGTTTTATACCATTGAAAAGCTGTTGTATTTATATTGTATTTTATGCTTCTGGCGTTGAATTCTCAGGCCCTAACTATTCCCTCTGGTGGACCAACGCCCTAGAGTGAAACCTACGTTGCCCGGAACGTAGAAATGGCCATTCCTTTCTCACTGGTTGCAATTATTCCTGTTATACGATGGAAAAACTGTTGTATTTTAATTCTATTTTATGCTTTTAGCGATGAATTCCAAGTCCCTAGCTATTCGATCTGGTGGAGCAACGCCCTAGAGTGACGCCTAGGTTGTTCGGAACGTAGAAATGACCATTACTTTCACACTGGTTGCAATTATTCGTTTTATACGATGGAAAAGCTGTTGTATTTATATCGTATTTTATGCTTCTGGCGTTGACTTCTTAGGCCCTATCTATTCCATCTGGTGGAACAACGCAGTAGAGTGAAGCCTAGGTTGCCCGAACGTAGAAATGACCATTACTTTCACACTGTTTGCAATTATTCCTTTTATACGATGGAAAAGCTGTTGTATTTATATCGTATTTTATGCTTCTGGTGTTGACTTCTAAGGGCCTAACTGTTCCATCTGGTCGAGCAACGCCCTAGAGTGAAGCCTAGGTTGCTCGGAATGTAGAAATGACCATAAGTTTCACACTGATTGCAATTATTCGTTTTATACGATGGAAAAACTGTTGCATCTTCATCGTATTTTATGCTTCTGGCGTTGACTTCTTAGGCCCTAACTATTCGATCTTGTGGAACAACGCCCTAGAGTGAAGCCTAGGTTGCCTCGAACGTAGAAATGAGCATCACTTTCACACGGGTTGCAATTATTCCTGTTATAGAATGGAAAGACTGTTGTATTTTTATTGTATTTTATACTTCTGGCGTTGACTTCTGAGGCCGTAGCTATTCGATGTGGTGGAAGAACGCCATACAGTGAAGCCTAGGTTGCGCGGAACGTAGAAATGACCATAAGTTTCATACTGGTTGCAATTATTCGGTTTATACGATGGAAAGACTGTTGTATTTATATTGTATTTTATGCTTCTGGCGTTCACTTCTTAGGCCCTAACTATTCGATCTGGTGGAACAACGCCCTAGGGTGAAGCCTAGGTTGCCCGGAACGTAGAAATGACCATAGCTTTTACACTGGTAGCAATTATTCGTTTTATACAATGGAAAAACCGTTCTATTTATTTTGTATTTTATGCTTCGGGCGTTGACTTCTAAGGCCCTAACTATTCAATCTGTTGGAGCAACGCCCTAGGGTGAACCCTAGGTTGCTCGGAAAGTAGAAATCACCATAAGTTTCATACTGGTTGCAATTATTCGTTTTATACGATGGAAAAACTGTTGTATTTATATTGTATTTTATGCTTCTGGCGTTGACTTCTAAGGCCCTAATTATTCGATTTGGTGGAGCAATGCCTCAGAGTTAAGTCTAGGATGCCCGATACGACGAAATGATCATTACTTTCACGCTTGTTGCAATTATTCCAGTTATACGATGAAAAGATTGTTGTATTTTTATTGTATTTTATGCTTCAGGCGTGGACTTCTGAGGCCGTAGCTATTGGATGTGGTGGAAGAACGCCATACAGTGAAGCCTAGGTTGCCCGGAACGTAGAATAGACCATAACTTTCACACTGGTTGCTATTATTCGTTTTATACGATGGAAGAACTGTTATATTTATATTGTATTTTATGCTTCTGGCGGTGACTTCTTAGGCCCTAACTATTCGATCTTGTGGAACAACGCCCTAGAGTGAAGCCTAGGTTGCCTCGAACGTAGAAATGACCATCACTTTCACACGGGATGCAATTATTCGTGTTATAGAATGTTAAGACTGTTGTATTTTTATTGTATTTTATACTTCAGGCGTTGACTTCTGAGGCCGTAGCTATTCGATGTGGTGGAAGAACGCCATACAGTGAAGCCTAGGCTGCTCGGAAAGTAGAAATGACCATAACTTTCACACTGATTGCAATTATTCGTTTTATACGGTGGAAAGAAGTTGCATCTTCATCGTATTTTATGCTTCTGGCGTTGACTTCTTAGGCCGTAACTATTCGATCTGGTGGAGCAACGCCCTGGAGTGAAACCTGGGTTGCCCGGAACGTAGAATTGTCCACCACTATCACACTGGTTGCAAATTATTCCTGCTATACGATGGAAAAACTGTTGTATTTTTATTGCATTTTATGCTTCTGGCGTTCACTTCTTAGGCCCTAACTATTCGATCTGGTGGAACAGCGGCCTAGGGTGAAGCCTAGGTTGCCCGGAACGTAGAAATGACCATATCTTTCACACTGGAAGCAATTATTTGTTTTATACCATGGAAAAGCTGTTGTAATTATATCGTATTTTATGCTTCTGGCGTTGTCTTCTAAGGACCTAACTATTCGCTCTGGTTGAGCAACGCCCTAGAGTGAAGCCTAGGTTGCCCGGAACGTAGAATAGACCATAACTTTCACACTGGTTGCTATTATTCGTTTTATACGATGGAAAAACTGTTATATTTATATTGTATTTTATGCTTCTGGCGTTGACTTCTTAGGCCCTAACTATTCGATCTTGTGGAACAACGCCCTAGAGTGAAGCCTAGGTTGCCTCGAACGTAGAAATGAGCATCACTTTCACACGGGTTGCAATTATTCCTGTTATAGAATGGAAAGACTGTTGTATTTTTATTGTATTTTATACTTCTGGCGTTGACTTCTGAGGCCGTAGCTATTCGATGTGGTGGAAGAACGCCATACAGTGAAGCCTAGGTTGCGCGGAACGTAGAAATGACCATAAGTTTCATACTGGTTGCAATTATTCGGTTTATACGATGGAAAGACTGTTGTATTTATATTGTATTTTATGCTTCTGGCGTTCACTTCTTAGGCCCTAACTATTCGATCTGGTGGAACAACGCCCTAGGGTGAAGCCTAGGTTGCCCGGAACGTAGAAATGACCATAGCTTTTACACTGGTAGCAATTATTCGTTTTATACAATGGAAAAACCGTTCTATTTATTTTGTATTTTATGCTTCGGGCGTTGACTTCTAAGGCCCTAACTATTCAATCTGTTGGAGCAACGCCCTAGGGTGAACCCTAGGTTGCTCGGAAAGTAGAAATGACCATAAGTTTCATACTGGTTGCAATTATTCGTTTTATACGATGGAAAAACTGTTGTATTTATATTGTATTTTATGCTTCTGGCGTTGACTTCTAAGGCCCTAATTATTCGATTTGGTGGAGCAATGCCTCAGAGTTAAGTCTAGGATGCCCGATACGCCGAAATGATCATTACTTTCACGCTTGTTGCAATTATTCCAGTTATACGATGAAAAGATTGTTGTATTTTTATTGTATTTTATGCTTCAGGCGTGGACTTCTGAGGCCGTAGCTATTGGATGTGGTGGAAGAACGCCATACAGTCAAGCCTAGGTTGCCCGGAACGTAGAATAGACCATAACTTTCACACTGGTTGCTATTATTCGTTTTATACGATGGAAAAACTGTTATATTTATATTGTATTTTATGCTTCTGGCGGTGACTTCTTAGGCCCTAACTATTCGATCTTGTGGAACAACGCCCTAGAGTGAAGCCTAGGTTGCCTCGAACATAGAAATGACCATCACTTTCACACGGGATGCAATTATTCGTGTTATAGAATGTTAAGACTGTTGTATTTTTATTGTATTTTATACTTCAGGCGTTGACTTCTGAGGCCGTAGCTATTCGATGTGGTGGAAGAACGCCATACAGTGAAGCCTAGGCTGCTCGGAAAGTAGAAATGACCATAACTTTCACACTGATTGCAATTATTCGTTTTATACGGTGGAAAGAAGTTGCATCTTCATCGTATTTTATGCTTCTGGCGTTGACTTCTTAGGCCGTAACTATTCGATCTGGTGGAGCAACGCCCTGGAGTGAAACCTGGGTTGCCCGGAACGTAGAATTGTCCACTACTATCACACTGGTTGCAAATTATTCCTGCTATACGATGGAAAAACTGTTGTATTTTTATTGCATTTTATGCTTCTGGCGTTCACTTCTTAGGCCCTAACTATTCGATCTGGTGGAACAGCGGCCTAGGGTGAAGCCTAGGTTGCCCGGAACGTAGAAATGACCATATCTTTCACACTGGAAGCAATTATTTGTTTTATACGATGGAAAAGCTGTTGTATTTATATCGTATTTTATGCTTCTGGCGTTGACTTCTTAGGCCCTAACTGTTCCATCTGGTGGAACAACGCCCTAGAGTAAAGCCCAGGTTGCGCGGAACGTAGAAATGACCATAACATTCACACTGGTAGCAATTATTCGTTTTATACAATGGAAAAACTGTTCTATTTATATTGTATTTTATTCTTCTGGTGTTGACTTCTTAGGCCCTAACTATTCGATCTGGTGGAACAACGCCGTAGAGTGAGGCCTAGGTTGCCCGGAACGTAGAAATGACCATAACTTCCACACTGGTTGCAATTATTCATTTTATACGATGGAAAAACTGTTGTACTCATATTGTATTTTATTCTTATGGCGTTGAACTCTAAGTCCCTAGCTATTCGATCTGGTGGAGCAACGCCCTAGAGTGGAACCTAGGCTACCCGGAACGTAGAAATGACCAGTACTTTCATACTGTCTGCAGTTATTCCTGTTATACGATGGAAACACTTTTGCATCTTTATTGTATTTTATGATTCTGGCGTTGACTTCTAAGGCCCTAGCTATTCGGTCTGGTGGAGCAACGCCCTTGAGTGGAGCCTAGGTTTCCCGGTACGTAGAAGTGACCATTACTTTCACACTGTTTGCAAATATATATTATATACGATGGAAAGTCTGTTGTATTTATGTTGTATTTTATGCTTCTGGCGTTGACTTCTTAGGTCCTAACTATTTGATCTGGTATAGCACCGCCCTAGAGTGACGCCTACGTTGCCCGGAACATAGAAATGACCATAACTTCCACACTGGTTGCAATTATTCGTTTTATACGATGGAAAAGCTGTAGTATTTATATCGTATTTTATGATTCTGGCGTTGACTTCTTAGGCCCTAACTATTCCATCTGGTGGAACAACGCCCTAGGGTGAAGCCTAGGTTGCCTGGAACGTAGAAATGACCATAACTTTCACACGGGTTGCAATTATTCCTGTTATAGGATGGAAAGACTGTTGTATTTTTATTGTACTTTATACTTCAGGCGTTGACTTCTGAGGCCGTAGCTATTCGATGTGGTGGAAGAACGCCATAGAGTGAAGCCTAGGTTGCCCGGAACGTAGAAATGACCATAAGTTTCATACTGGTTGCAATTATTCGTTTTATACGATGGAAAAGCTGTTGTAATTATATCGTATTTTATGCTTCTGGCGTTGACTTCTTATGACCTAACTTTTCGATCTGGTGGAGCAACGCCCTGGAGTGAAACCTAGGTTGCCGGGAACGTAGGAATGACCATTACTTTCACACTGGTTGCAATTATCCCTGTTATACGATGGAAAAATTGTTGTATTTTTATTGCATTTTATGCTTCGGGCATTGACTTTTAAGGCCCTAACTATTCAATCTGTTGGAGCAACGCCCTAGGGTGAAGCCTAGGTTGCCCGGAACGTAGAAATGAGCATAACTATCACACTGGTTGCAATTATTCGTTTTATACGATGGAAAAGCTGCCGTATTTATATCGTATTTTATGCTTCCGGCGTTGACTTCTTAGGCCCTAACTATTCCATCTGGTGGAACAACGCCCTAGGGTGACGCCTAGGTTGCCTGGAAAGTAGAAATGACCATAACTTTCACACTGGTAGCAATTATTCGTTTTATGCGATGGAAAAACTGTTCTATATATTTTGTATTTTTTGCTTCGGGCATTGACTTCTAAGGCCCTAACTATTCAATCTGTGGGAGCTACGCCCTAGGGTGAAGCCTAGGTTGCCCGGAAAGTAGAAATAACCATAACTTTCATACTGGTTGCAATTATTCGTTTTATACGATGAAAAAACTGTTGTATTTATATTCTATTTTATGCTTCTGGCGTTCACTTCTTAGGCCCTAACTATTCGATCTGGTGGAACAACGCCGTAGGGTGAAGCCTAGGTTACCCGGAACGTAGAAGTAACCATTACCTTCACGCTTGTTGCAATTATTCCTGTTAAACGATGGAAAAACTGTTGCATCTTTATTGTATTTTATGCTTCTGGCGTTTAATTCTAAGTCCCCAGCCGTTCGATCTGGTGGAGCAACGACCCAGAGTGAAGCCTAGGTTGCCCGGAACGTAGAAATGACCATTACATTCACACTGGTTGCAATTATTCCGGTTATACGATGGAAAAACTGTTGTATTTTTATTGCATTCTATGCTCCTGGCGTTTAATTCTAAGTCGCTAGCTATTCGATCTGGTGGAGCAACGACACAGAGTGAAGCCTAGGTTTCCCGGAACGTAAAAATGGCCATTACTTTCACACTGCTTGCAGTTATTCCTGTTAAACGATGGAAAAACTGTTGCATCTTTATTGTATTTTATGCTTCTGGCGCTGACTTCTAAGGCCCTAACTATCCGATCTGGTGGAGCAACGCCCTAGGGTGAAGCCTAGGTTGCCCGGAACGTAGAAATGACCATAACTTTCACACTGGTTGCTATTATCCGTTTTATACGATGGAAAAACTGTTATATTTATATTGTATTTTATGCTTCTGGCGTTGACTTCTGAGGCCCTAACTATTCAATCTGTTGATGCAACGCCCTAGGGTGAAGCCTAGGTTGCCCGGAACGTAGAAATGACTAGTACATTCACACTGGTTGCAGTTATTCCTGTAAAACGATGGAAAAACTGTTGCATCTTTATTGTATTTTATGCTTCTGGCGTTGACTTCTAAGGCCCTAACTATTCGATCTGGTGGAGCAACGCCCTTGGGTGAAGCCTAGGTTGGCCGGAATGTAGAAATGTCCATAACTTTCACACTGGTTGCAATTATTCGTTTTATACCATTGAAAAGCTGTTGTATTTATACTGTATTTTATGCTTCTGGCGTTGAATTCTCAGGCCCTAACTATTCCCTCTGGTGGACCAACGCCCTAGAGTGAAACCTACGTTGCCCGGAACGTAGAAATGGCCATTCCTTTCTCACTGGTTGCAATTATTCCTGTTATACGATGGAAAAACTGTTGTATTTTAATTCTATTTTATGCTTTTAGCGATGAATTCTAAGTCCCTAGCTATTCGATCTGGTGGAGCAACGCCCTAGAGTGACGCCTAGGTTGCTCGGAACGTAGAAATGACCATTACTTTCACACTGGTTGCAATTATTCGTTTTATACGATGGAAAAGCTGTTGTATTTATATCGTATTTTATGCTTCTGGCGTTGACTTCTTAGGCCCTATCTATTCCATCTGGTGGAACAACGCAGTAGAGTGAAGCCTAGGTTGCCCGAACGTAGAAATGACCATTACTTTCACACTGTTTGCAATTATTCCTTTTATACGATGGAAAAGCTGTTGTATTTATATCGTATTTTATGCTTCTGGTGTTGACTTCTAAGGGCCTAACTGTTCCATCTGGTCGAGCAACGCCCTAGAGTGAAGCCTAGGTTGCTCGGAATGTAGAAATGACCATAAGTTTCACACTGATTGCAATTATTCGTTTCATACGATGGAAAATCTGTTGTATTTATATCGTATTTTATGCTTCTGGCGTTGGCTTCTTAGGCCCTAACAATTCCATCTGGTGGAACAACGCCCTAGGGTGAAGCGTAGGTTGCCCGGAAAGTAGAAATGACCATAACTTTCACACTGGTAGCAATTATTCGTTTTATACGATGGAAAAACTGTTCTATTTATTTTGTATTTTATGCTTCGGGCGTTGACTTCTAAGGCCCTAACTATTCGATCTGGTGGATCAACGCTCTAGAGTGAAGCCTAGGTTGCCCGGTACGTAGAAATGACCATCACTTTCAAACTGGTTGCAATTATTCGTCTTATACGATGGAAAAGCTGTTGTATTTATATCGTATTTTATGCTTCTGGCGTTGACTTCTTAGTACCTAACTATTCCATCTGGTGGAACGACGCCCTAGGGTGAAGCCTAGGTTGCCCAGAACGTAGAACTGACCATAGCTTTTACACTGCTAGCATTTATTCGTTTTATACAATGGAAAAACTGTTCTATTTATTTTGCATTTTATGCTTCGGGCGTTGACTTCTAAGGCCCTAACTGATTGATCTGGAGGAGCAACGCACTAGAGTGAAGCGTAGATTGCCCGGAACGTTGAAATGACCATAAATTTCACACTGGTTGCTAATATTCGTCTTATACGATGGAAAAACTGTTATATTTATATTGTATTTTGTACTTATGGCGTTGAATTCTATGTACCAAGCTATTTGATCTGGTGGAGCAACGCCCTAAAGTGAAACCTAGGTTACCCGGAACGTAGAAATGACCAGTACTTTCACACTGTTTGCAGTTATTCGTGTTATACGATGGAAAAACTGTTGCATCTTTAATGTATTTTATGCTTCTGGCGTTGACTTCTACGGCCCTAACTATTCGATCAGGTGGAGCAACGCCCTAGAGTGAAACCTAGGTTGCTCGAAATGTAGAAATGACCATAACTTTCACACTGGTTGCAATTATTCATTCTATACGATGGAAAAACTGTTGTACTTATATTGTATTTTATTCTTGTGGCGTTGAATTCTAAGTCCCTAGCTATTCGATATGGTGGAGCAACGCCCTAGAGTGAAACCTAGGTTACCCGGAACGTAGAAATGACCAGTACTTTCATACTGTTTGCAGTTATTCCTGTTATACGATGGAAAAACTTTTGCATCTATATTGTATTTTATGCTTCTGGCGTTGACTTCTAAGGCCCTAGCTATTCTATTTGGTGGAGCAACGCCCTAGAGTGGGAGCTAGGTTGCCCGGTACGTAGAAATGTCCATTACTTTCACACAGTTTGCAAATATACATTATATACGATGGAAAATCTGTTGTATTTATGTTGTATTTTATGCTTCTGGCGTTGACTTCTTAGGCCCTAACTATTTGATCTGGTGGAGCAACGCCCTAAAGTGAAGCCTAGGTTGCCCGGAACGTAGAAGTGACCATAACTTTCACACTGGTTTCTATCATTCGTTTTATATGATGGAAAAACTGTGTATTTATATTGTATTTTATGATTCTGGCGTTCACTTCTTAGGCCCTAACTATTCGATATGGTGGAAGAACGCCCTAGGGTGAAGCCTAGGTTGTCCGAAACGTAGAAATGACCATAACTTTTACACTGGTTGCAATTATTCATTTTATACGATGGAAAAACTGTTGGACTTATATTGTGTTTTATTCTTATGGCGTTGAATTCTAATTCCCTAGCTATTCGATCTGGTGGAGCAACGCCCTAGAGTGAAACCTAGGTTACCCGGAACGTAGAAATGACCAGTCCTTTCATACTGTTTGCAGTTATTCCTGTTATACGATGGAAAAACTGTCGCATCTTTATCGAAATGTGGCAGGACAGCCCCAACGGCCCTTTTGGCGGCCGCGCCAGCCTGCAGCTGGCGGGTCCACTCAATGTGTAGGGCACGCCGGGCAAGACGCCTCGTCCGTTCGACCGCTTCTGCCTCTGGTGGCCTCCCACTGTCCCGAAGCTCCCGCAGCCGGACGTATATCGTCCGGTGTTGCTGCGCCAGGAGCTCCAGGGGAGGAAGACCAGCCAGGGCCGTCGCCGCCTCGTAGGAGATGGTGCGGTACCCCCTAATGACTCTGATGGCCAGCCGCCGGTAAAGGCGTCGCAGCATCGCGATGCTGCGTTTGCTGGCCATCAGGTCCGGGGCCCAGACAGGGGCCCCGTAGAGGATCATTGACCGCACCACCCCGACGTAGAGGCGGCGAACACCTTCCTCAGGCCCCCCTAAATTGGGGAGGTGGCGGCCTAATGCGGCCGACGCTCTCTCCACACGGGGGGCCAAGCGGTCGAAATGTTCGACGAAGCGCCATTGGCTGTCGAGGGTCAGGCCCAGATATTTCATCTGTTCCTTCACCTCGACGAAGGCATCACCTACTCTGATCCGCAAGCCGGGCGGGGGCGCCCCACGGCGAGGCCGGTCATAAAACCACATGGCCTCGCATTTGTGGGGCGCTACCTCAAGGCCCGACTCACGGATCGCCGCGACAGCGACAGCCACCGCCATCTCAGCAAGGCGGATGGCCCTCCCATAGCCCACCCCGCCGACCAGCACCAACGTGTCGTCCGCGTAACACGTCAGCCCGACATCGGCGGGGAGGCGGGCCCGCAGCACGTGGTCGTACGCGATGACCCAAAGCAGGAGACCCAACACGGACCCCTGCGGAACACCGCGCACGACCCTCCTTCGGCAAAGTTTTCCATCCCGGCCGGTGTATTGTATCCACCTGTCGTTTAGGTAGGACCGAATAATCCGTCTCAGGTACGGGGGCACTCGCATATAACGGAGCGCCCCCAGTACCCTGCTCCAGGGAAGGGTGTTAAAGGCGTTGACGATATCCAATGATACCGCCAACGCCACCCCATCCCTGGAGACGGCCTCCTCCGAGAGGGACCTGACGCGCATGACTGCGTCCACGGTCGAAAGTCCCTCCCGGAAGCCAAACTGGCTGGAGGCCAATCCCGGTCCCACCGTCGACAGGTGGCTCGAGAGGCGGGCAGCTATGATTGTCTCAAAAAGCTTTCCCGCCTCGTCGAGCAAGCACACCGGCCTATATGCCGAAGGCGTGTCCGCGGGCCGTCCATCCTTTCTTAGGAGGACCATCCGCGCCTGTTTCCATGCGAGGGGGAACTCCCCCATGCGGAGGCAGCCGCTCAGCAGTCGCACGAACCTCGAGCTTAGGACGCCCATTGCCCGGGCCAATACGCGGCAGGGGACACCGTCCGGGCCCGGCGCAACGTTGCGTGACCCGCGACGGCGCAGCGCCCCGGCCAACTCCTCGTGTGTTACCCCCATCTCCATCTCGGACCACTCAACGGGTGGCTCCGAGGTTTCCGAGCGGGCGGTCTCCTGCTCCCGGTCTATCCCGGGAAACAGGGTCCGAACCACCCGCTCCAGGAGTGGGGGATCTAGGGTTTCCGTTATGGGTGGCGCCCATGCTCGTAACTTACCCATCACGAGTTTATATGGGCGCCCCCACGGAACCCTGTTTAATTCCACGAGGAGCTCCTTCCATGCCCGGGCTTTGGCGTCCCGGATGGCGCGCTGGAGTGTTCTGCGCATCGCGCTATACACCTCATACAAGCGCGCCACCTGCTCGGGTTCGGCCTGCCGACGTCGGCGGGCGCGGGTGTACCGGCGCCGCGAGCGGACGTACGCCACGCGCAACTCATCCATTTCTCGCGACCACCAGTACGCCGCGCCCGGACGCGAGGGTGGCCCGGCTCTGGGCATGGCGGTGTCACACACCGCCTTTGTAGCCCTGCTGAGCCAGGCCATTTCTCCCTCGACGTCGCCGACCGGCCCAGCCGGTGTCTCCGGCCAGGCCGCCGCATGAGCGGCCGCCTCCAAGAGGCTGCAATTCAGCTTTTTAATGGACCATCGCGGTGGCGGGCGGGCCCGCCGGCCCCCGTGGCACCGGGGCCCATCCCTCCGGGTGGAGGTAGCAGCGGCGACCCTCACCTCCATTGTTATATAGAGGTGATCGCTGAGGGTCGCCACTTCTGTTGCCACTCTCCACCCAGACACACGCTGCAGGCCGGAGGGGGTTGCCCACGTCAGGTCTATGATGGACACCCCCTGCGGCCCAACGAACGTGTGCTGCCGACCCCGGTTAACCAACCGAAGGTCCAGCCCGGCCGCCCAATCCATTAGGACCTCGCCCCTACGGCCAGTCCTGGGGTTGCCCCATGCCGTAGCATGGGCATTAAAGTCCCCCAGGACAATTACCGGGCGGGGCATGCACTGACCGATGCATGCGGTTACCCCGCCCAGGTATGACTCATAAGAAGCGAGGTCACAGTTGGGCGACACATAGCATCCCACCACCGCGACACTTCCCCACTGAACCGCCACGCAACCCTCCCCCGTCGCTAAGACGTTAACTGGAGGAGATGCGGGCGGCCAGTTCCATGTAATAGCCACCAAGCCGCACCGACTCCCGACCCAGTCTGGGAGGTCGGGGATATTGTACGGCTCGGCGGCGACGGACAGTCCTATTGATCGCTCCCGCATGGTATGGACAAACAGGTCCTGAGCCCTGCGGGAGCGCTTCAAATTGGCCTGGAGGAGGGTAGCCATTTCTACACCGTTTCCATGGCCTCCTCCAGGCCGTTCTTACCGGACCTTGAATAGGTCTGTGGCGCTGCAGATGACCCAGCCTCCTCTGCAGCGACCACCTTTTCCTTCCCTGCCCCGGCGGGGACTTCGGAGGACGTCGGAGGGGCGGCATTAGCGGTGTCCCCGCCGCGCTCCACCTGCCCCGCTGGCATCGCTGAGCGTGCCCTTCCGCGGCGTCGGCCCTTGGAGGGCGGGGCACATCCCGGTCCCCCCAGTCGGTGGCCTGATGGCCTCCCCAGGTCCGCACACAGCGGACACTTTGGGGAAGACGCGCGGCACTCCGACGCCCGATGCTCCGTGGCGCCGCACTTATAGCAGCGTCCCCTTCTATCTTCCGCCGCGGTGCACCGCTGCTGGACGTGCCCTGTCTCCAAGCAGCGGTAGCACTGGAGGGGACGAGGCGCCAGGACATCGATACGGGCCATGGTCCAACCCACGCGCAGCCTTCCCACAGCCGCCAAACTTCGGGCCGCCGTGAGGGGGCACCGCACCCACGCCGTACCAAGCGCCGTAGGCGAGCGGCGGATGGGGCCCACCTTTATGTCCCCCTCCTGACACCCTCCATGTGTCACAATGGCGGCAGCGACGTCCCGCTGGGTGACGGAGTCATCCAACCCCGCCACCCGCATCTCCGTCGTCTTTTTCGGTCTTGCTACCTTAATCTCCGTAGCCACGAAAAGCTGCCGGAGCCTCTCAGCCAGCTGATCTGCCTTAGGGGCTCCCTCCGGGCCTGGGATTTCCAATATAATCCCGCCCGTGACGGCCCGCTTCGTCCTGATCTCGGCGATGCCCAGGTCGGCCAAATTAATGCTGGCCCTTGCCTGTCTAAGGGCATTACCAAGGTCGGCGCCGGCTCCCTCCATCACGGTCAGCGCTATGGCTGCCGTTTTGGGTGGCTTTGCCGGCGCCCGAGTGGGGCGGGCCGGGGGAGTCCCCTTCTTCGCCGGGCCATTGGCGGCGCTAGCGGGAGGAGCCCCGCCAGCACCCGTCGGCCGTTTCGGGGCTTTCTGCCTCACTGGGCGGGAGCCGTCAGGTTCGTTAGCGGGGGCAGCCTGTCCCGCCGGCTTCCGCTTCCGACCGAGTACCTCCGTCCATTTCGGCTCCCGATTCGGCCCCGTCACGGCTGCCGCCGGATCCACAGCCTTCCTTGCCCGGCTACCGGTCTTATCCACCGCTGTCTTTCTCCCGGCAGCAGCAGGTTTGGGACTGGGAGTGCCTCCCGTGGTTGCTGGTGTGGGCGGGGCTGGCGTCGCTACCGCGACTGTAATAGTGGGGCGCGCCCGTTGCCCATCAACGGTCGCCAGGGCCCTGGCTCTCGCCTCCTTCCTCCTCCTCCTCCTTCTTTGCGTTGGGGTTTCCCCCGACGCAGTCGGCGGCGGCCGTGCCATGACCGCAGCAGCTGGTGTTTTTGGCACCTTCGTTGGTGCCGCCCCGTGTGCACTTGTCTGGGGGGCGGATTTGCCCACGTGGAGGGTTATCTCAGCCCTCAACTCCCTGAACCGTTTCTCCACCAGCGTCTCCATTTTGGACCATAAGGCCTCTACTAATGAGGCCTGGTCCAACGCCGGTTTGGGCGGATTGACGGTGGTGGCTGGCGACGGCAACGGTGGCGGGGGCATAAGCTGCCCATCCGTCAGGGCCTTCTTTCTTTGGCCGCTGGGTGTTGGGTCTCTCCTAACCGCAGGTGCAGACTCTCGCTCCTGCCGCAGCCTTACAATTTCGGCTTTCATCGCCCGCATTTGCTCCGCCAGTCTGATGTTTTGCTCCTCGAGCATTGTCTGGCTGGCGGTAGCTACAGTTCGCTGCTGTATTTCAACAGCAGCGACACTGACGATGCGGGCAGCCATTCGCAGTGTCCTGACGAACGTCCCCTTGAGGTTGCCCGAAGTGTTCGCCACCCTCTCCACCTCTGTCAGCTGGTGACTAATGACACCGCCCAGGGAGCCTGTGTCCTGCCCCATCATCTCTCCCTTAAGAGACTCGATGGGGGGCAGGGTGTCCGTCCTCTTCTTTTTCCTGCTCTGTTCCCTTTGTGCTCCCGCAGTCGTATCTCCGTCGGCATCCGCCGCAGGCAATTGCCTTTTGCGGCCACCGACGGATGTCCCGGATCTTAGGGACCTCGTGGACTGACGGGAAGAAACACTCCCTTCGTCGTCGGAGGCGGTCAAGGACATTTTGTCCCTGTCCTCTTCTCCCAACTTCCCCACGTCACTCCCACCAGCCCCACGGCTATCCCAGCCGGGGCCAAGGTACTGACCGAGCGCCCAGCTGATGCGCTCGTCCCGTGCGTGTTGTGCGGGAGTGATCTCAGCATCGGTGTGTTCTTCAACCGATGCGTCCCTGTCGAACCCTGCCTCGGACATGGGCCTGGAGGATCTAACTTTTTCGACCCATTCCTGTAGGCCCCCGTCCGAGGAAGAACTGCCTCCCTGCTCTTTACTCGCGCAGTCAACCGTCACTGGGATGTTTCCCAATGAGGAACTGCGCTCCTTGCTCAAGTCGCCCTGCGACTTACCCCCCTTCCCCAATGTTTCATTTAGGTTCGACATTTTGGCAGTTAATGATTCCTCCGGTTCGCCCATCATGGGACCCCCACCGCGGTGGGGGCACTTCCCCGGGTAAGAAGATCCCTAAATATGGATGCCAAAACCGTGAAGCGGTTTGTCGGGTGGTCAACCCTATTGGCACCTAGTGACTCTACAAAAAATATTACGGGATAGGCCCGCGCCATATATGATGCAAAAGGTTTAACGTCACCCCTATCGAGAGGGCGGGTACCCATCCGAAGGGCCCCGTACCCTAACCTCAGGCTAGACGGCGCGACAGTTTACCCCCCGTCGCACGGGGTATGAGGATATACTGACCAGGTAATCCTCCATACCTGCGCCCAGTTAATCTCGCTTCAACCCCGACATAGGCTCCAGTCAGTACCTGGGGAGCGGTTTTTCCACGTTTCGCATGCGGCTTCAGGCGACCTTTGCCATAATTTCAGGACTTACATTTACGCATCTTCCACCGCAGAGGCTAGGTACAGACTTCACCCAGGTACCCCGGTCGGGGGGCTACTACTCCACCCCTTGGTTAGTCTGTCGGGAATATCCACGAGCCACCGGCCGCAGCCCATTCACACACGCACACACACACACATTCACACACACACTCACGCACTGTGTTTGGTCCGCGGGGGCTTTCGCCCCGACCTCGGTACCGGGACGCGGGAGACACGACCTCTCGGTCATGCCCACCGGCCCGGGCCCGAGGCTTCCCCTATCCGCCACCTGGGGACGCGCCACGTAGGGGTTCACCTCCCCTCCCATCTGGACATCCAGACAGGTCCGTGGATGGAACAACGCCCTAGGGTGAAGCCTAGGTTGCCCGGAACGTAGGACATACCATTACCTTCACACTGGTTGCAATTATTCCTGTTATACGATGGAAAAGCTGTTGCATCTTTATTGTACTTTATGCTTCTGGCGTTGACTTCTAAGGCCCTAACTCTTCGATCTGGTGGAGCAGCGCCCTAGGGTGAAGCCTAGGTTGCCCGGAACGTAGAAATGACCATAACTTTCACATCGGTAGCAATTATTCGTTTTATACGACGGAAAAACTGTTCTATTTATTTTGTATTTTATGCTTCGGGCGTTGACTTCTAAGGCCCTAACTATTCAATCGGTTGCAGCAACGCCCTAGGGTGGATCCTAGGTTGCCCGGAAAGTAGAGATGACCATAACTTTCATACTGGTTGCAATTATTCGTTTTATACGATGGAAAAACTGTTGTATTTATATTGTATTTTATGCTTCTGGCGCTGACTTCTAGGGCACTAACTATTCGATCTGGTGGAGCAGCGCCCTAGGGTGAAGCCTAGGTTGCCCGGAACGTAGAAATGACCATTACTATTACACTGGTTTCAATTATTCGTTGTATACGATGGAAAAACTGTTGTAGTTTCATTGCATTTTATGCTTTCGGCGTTGACTTCTAAGGCCCTAACTATTCAATCTGTTGGAGCAACGCCCTAGGGTGTAGCCTAGGTTGCCCGAAAAGTAGAAATGACCATAACTTTCATACTGGTTGCAATTATTCGTTTTATACGATGGAAAAGCTGTTGTATTTATACCGTATTTTATACTTCTGGCGTTGACTTCTTATGACCTAACTATTCCATCTGGTGGAACAGCGCCCTAGGGTGAAGCCTAGGTTGCCGGGAACGTAGAAATGACCATAACTTTCACACCGGTAGCAATTATTCATTTTATACGATGGAAAAACTGTTCTATTTATTTTGTATTTTATGCTTCGGGCGTTGACTTCTAAGGCCCTAACTATTCAATCTGTTGGAGCAACGCCCTAGGGTGAAGCCTAGGTTGCCCGGAAAGTAGAAATGACCATAACTTTCATACTGCTTGCAATTACTCGTTTTATACGATGGAAAAACTGTTGTATTTACATTGTATCTTATACTTCGGGCGTTGACTTCTAAGGCCCTAACTATTCAATCTGTTGGATCAACGCCCTAGAGTGAAGCCAAGGTTGCTCGGAATGTAGAAATGGCCATATCATTCACACTGGTTGAAATTATTCGTTTTATACGATGGAAAAGCTGTTGTATTTATATTGTATATTATGCTGCTGGGGCTCACTTCTTAGGCCCTAACAATTCGATCTGGTGGAACAACGACCTAGAGTGAGGCCTTGGTTGCCCGGAACGTAGAACTCACCATAACTTTTACACGGGTAGCAATTATCCGTTTTATACCATGGAAAAACTGTTGTATTTATATTGTATTTTATGCTTCTGGCGTTGACTTATAAGGCACTAACTATTCGATCTGGTGGAGCAACGTCCTATAGTGAAGCCTAGGTTGCCCGGAACGTAGAAATGACCATAACTTTCACACTGGTTGCTATTATTCGTTCTATACCATGGAAAAACTGTTATATTTATATTGTATCTTATGCTTCTGGCGTTGACTTCTAAGGCACTAACTATTCGATCTGGTGGAGCAACGCCCTAGAGTGAGACCGAGGTTGCCCGGAACGTAGAAATGACCATCACTTCCATACTGGTAGCAATTTTTCGTTTTATACGATGGAAAAACTGTTGTATTTATATTGTATGTTATGCTTCTGGCGTTGTCTTCTAAGGCACTAACTATTCGATCTGGTGGAGCAACGCCCTAGAGTGAAGCCTAGGTTGCCGGGAACGGAGAAATGACCATAACTTTCACACTGGTTGCTATTATTCGTTTTATACGATGGAAAAACTGTTGTATTTATATTGTATATTATGCTTCTGGCGTTGACTTCTAAGGCACTAACTATTCGATCTGTTGGAGCAACGCCCTAGAGTGAAGCCTAGGTTGCCCGGAACGTAGAAATGACCATCGCTTTCAAACTGGTTGCAATTATTCCTGTTTCATGATGGATAACTGTTGTATTTTTATTGCATTTTATGCTTCGGGCACTGACCTCTAAGGTCCTACCTATTCAACCTGTTGGAGCGACGCCCTAGGGTGAAGCCTAGGTTGCGCGGGAAGTAGAAATGACAATAACTTCCACACTGGTTGCAATTATTCGTTTTATACGATGGAATAGCTGTTGCATCTTTATTGTATTTTATGCTTCTGTCGTTGGCGTCTAAGGCCGTAGCTATTAGATGTGGTGGAGCAACGCACTAGAGTGCCGCCTAGGTTGCCCGGAACGTGGAATGACCATTACTTTCGCAATGTTTGCAATTATTCATTTTATACGATGGAAAAACTGTTGTACTTATATTGTATTTTATGCTTCTGGCGTTGACTTCTTATGCCCTAACTATTCCATGTGGTGGAACAACGCCCTAGGCTGAAGCCTAGGTTGCCCGCAACGTAGAAATGGATATAACTTTCACACCGGTAGCAATTATTCGTTTTATACGATAGAAAAACAGTTCTATTTATTTTGTATTTTATGCTCCGGCCGTTGACTTCTAAGGCCCTAACTATTCAATCTGTTGGAGCAACGCCCTAGGGTGAAGCCTAGGTTGCCCGGAAAGTAGAAATGACCATAACTTTCATACTGCTTGCAATTACTCGTTTTATACGATGGAAAAACTGTTGTATTTACATTGTATTTTATACTTCGGGCGTTGACTTCTAAGGCCCTAACTATTCAATCTGTTGGATCAACGCCCTAGAGTGAAGCCAAGGTTGCTCGGAATGTAGAAATGACCATATCATTCACACTGGTTGAAATTATTCGTTTTATACGATGGAAAAGCTGTTGTATTTATATTGTATATTATGCTGCTGGCGCTCACTTCTTAGGCCCTAACTATTCGATCTGGTGGAACACCGCCCTGGGGTGAAGCCTAGGTTGCCGGGAACGTAGAAATGACCATAACTTTCACACTGGTCGCTATTATTCGTTTTACACGATGGAGAAACTGTTATATTTATATTGTATTTTATGCTTCTGGCGTTGCCTTCTTAGTCCCTAGCTGCTCGATCTGGTGGAACAACGCCCTAGAGTGAAGCCTAGGTTGTCCGGAACGTAGAAATGACCATATCTTTCACACTGGTTGCTATTAATCGTTCTATACGATGGAAAAACTCTTTTATTTATATTGTATCTGATGCTTCTGGCGTTGACTTCTTAGGCCCTAACAATTCGATCTGGTGGAACAACGACCTAGAGTGAGGCCTTGGTTGCCCGGAACGTAGAACTCACCATAACTTTTACACGGGTAGCAATTATCCGTTTTATACCATGGAAAAACTGTTGTATTTATATTGTATTTTATGCTTCTGGCGCTGACTTATAAGGCACTAACTATTCGATCTGGTGGAACAACGCCCTAGAGTGAAGCCTAGGTTGTCCGGAACGTAGAAATGACCATATCTTTCACACTGGTTGCTATTAATCGTTCTATACGATGGAAAAACTCTTTTATTTATATTGTATCTGATGCTTCTGGCGTTGACATCTTAGGCCCTAACAATTCGATCTGGTGGAACAACGCCCTAGAGTGAAGCCTAGGTTGCCTGGAACGTACAAATGACCATGACCTTCACACGGGTTGCAATTATTCCTATTATAGGATGGAAAGACTGTTGTATTTTTATTGTATTTTATCCTTCTGGCGTTGTCTTCTAAGGCACAAACTATTCCATCTGGTGGAACAACGCCCTAGGGTGAAGCGCAGGTTGCCCGGAAAGTAGAAAAGACCATCACTCTCAAACTGGTTGCAATTATTCCTGTTATATGATGGAAAAACTGTTGTATTTTTATTGCATTTTATGCTTCGGGCATTGACTTCTAAGGCCCTAACTGTTTGATCTGTTGGAGCAATGCCCTAGGGTGAAGCCTAGGCTGCCCGGAAAATATAAATGACAATAAGTTTCATACTGGTTGCAATTATTCGTTTTATACGATGGAAAAACTGTTGTATTTATATTGTATTTTATGCTTCTGGCGTTCACTTCTTAGGCCCGAACTATTCGATCTGGTGGAACAACGGCCGAGGGTGAAGTCTAGGCTGCCCGGAACGTAGAAATGACCATAACTTTTACACTGGTAGCAATTATTCGTTTTATACAATGGAAAAACTGTTCTGTTTATTTTGTATGTAATGCTTCGGGCGTTGGCTTCTAAGGCCCTAACTGTTTGATCTGGTGGAGCAACGCCCTACAGTGAAGCCTAGGTTGCCCGGAACGTAGAAATGACCATAACTTTCACACTGGTTGCTATTATTCGTTTTATACGATGGAAAAGCTGTTACATTTATTTTGTATTTTATGCTTCGGGCGTTGACTTCTACGGCCGTAGCTATTCGATGTGGTGGAGTAATGCCCTAGAGAGCAACCTGGGTTACCCGGATCGTAGAAATGACCATCACTTTCACACTGGTTGCAATTATTCGTATTATACGATGGAAAAGCTGTTGTATTTATATCGTATTTTATGCTTCTGCCGTTGACTTCTAAGGCCCCAACTATTCCATCTGGTGGAGCAAACCCCTATGGTGAAGCGTAGGTTGCCCGGAACGTAGAAATGACCATAACTTTCACACTGGAAACAATTATTCGTTTTATACATGGAACAGCTGTTCTATTTATTTTATATTTTATGCTTCGGGCGTTGACCTCTAAGGCCCTAACTATTCGATCTGGTGGAGCAACGGCCTAGAGTGAAGCCTAGGTTGCCCGGAACGTAGAAATGCCCATAGCTTTCACACTGGTTACTATTATTCGTTTTATACGTTGGAAAAACTGTTATATTTATATTCTATTTTATGCTTCTGGCGTTGAGTTCTTAGGCCCTAACAATTCGATCTGGTGGAACAACGCCCTAGAGTGAAGCCTAGGTTGCCTGGAACGTACAAATGACCATCACTTTCACAAGGGTTGCAATTATTCCTGTTATAGGATGGAAAGACTGTTTTATTTTTATTGTATTTTATGCTTCAGGCGTTGACTTCTAAGGCCCTAGCTATTCGATCTGGTGGAGCAACGCCCTAGAGTGAAGCCTAGGTTGCCCGGTACGTAGAAATGACCATCACTTTCATACTGGTTGCAATTATTCGTTTTATGTGATGGATAAACTGTTGTATTTATATTGTATTTTATGCTTCTGGCGTTCACTTCTTAGGCCCTAACTACTCGATCTGGTGGAACAACGCCCTAGGGTGAAGCCTAGGTTGCCCGGAACGTAGTAATGACCATAACTTTGACACTGGTTGCTATTATTCGTTTTATACGATGGAAAAACTGTTCTATAAATTTTGTATTTTATGCTTCGGGCGTTGACTTCTAAGGCCCTAACTGTTTGATCTGGTGGACCAACGCCCTAGAGTGAAGCCTAGGTTGCCCGGAACGAAGAAATGACCATAACTTTCACACTGGATGCTATTATTCGTTCTATACGATGGAAAAACTGTTATATTTATATTGTATCTTATGCTTCTGGCGTTGACTTCTTAGGCCCTAATAATTCGATCTGGAGGAATAACGCCCTAGAGTGAAGCCTAGGTTGCCTGGAACGTACAAATGACCATCACTTTCACACGGGTTGCAATTATTGCTGTTATAGGATGGAAAGACTGTTGTATTTTTATTGTATTTTATGCTTCAGGCGTTGACTTCTGAGGCCGCAGCTATTCGATGTGGTGGAAGAACGCCATAGAGTGAAGCCTAGGTTGCCCGGAACGTAGAAATGACCATAACTTTCATACTGGTTGCAATTATTCGTTTTATATGATGGAAGAACTGTTGTATTTATATTGTATTTTATGCTGCTGGCGTTCACTTCTTAGGCCCTAACTATTCGATCTGGTGGAACAACGCCCTGGGGTGAAGCCTAGGTTGCCCGGAACGTAGAAATGGCCATAACTTTCAAACTGGTTGCTATTATACGTTTTATACGATGGAAAAACTGTTATATTTATATTGTACTTTATGCTTCTGGCGTTGCCTTCTCAGGCCCTAACTGTTCGATCTGGTAGAACAACGCCCTAGAGTGAAGCCTAGGTTACCCGGAACGTAGAAATGACCATCACTTCCATACTGGTAGCAATCATTCGTTTTATGCGATGGATAAACTATTGTATTTTTATTGTATTTTATGCTTCAGGCGTTGACTTCTGAGGCCGTAGCTATTCGATGTGGTGGAAGAACGCCATAGAGTGAAGCCTAGGTTGCCCGGAACGTAGAAATGACCATCCCTTTCAAACTGGTTGCAATTATTCCGGTTATATGATGGAAAAACTGTTGTATTTTTATTGCGTTTTATGCTTCGGGCATTGGCTTCTAAGGCCCTGACTATTCAATCTGTTGGAGCAACGCCCTAGGGTGTAGCCTAGGTTGCCCGGAAAGTAGAAATGACCACAGCTTTCATACTGGTTGCAATTACTCGTTTTATATGATGGAAAAACTGTTGTATTTATATTGTATTTTATGCTCCTGGCGTTCACTTCTTAGGCCCTAACTATTCGATCTGGTGGAACAACGCCCTAGGGTGAAGCCTAGGTTGCCCGGAACGTACAAATGACCATCACTTTCACACGGGTTCAATTATTCGTATTATAGGATGGAAAGACTGTTGTACTTTTATTGTATTTTATGCTTCAGGCGTTTACGTCTAAGGCCATCAGTATTCGATCTGGTGGAGGAACGCCCTAGAGTGAAACCTAGGTTGCCCGGAAAGTAGAAATAACCATCCCTTTCAAACTGGTTGCAATTATTACGGTTATATGATGGAAAAACTGTTGTATTTTTATTGCGTTTTATGCTTCGGGCATTGGCTTCTAAGGCCCTGACTATTCAATCTGTTGGAGCAACGCCCTAGGGTGTAGCCTAGGTTGCCCGGAAAGTAGAAATGACCACAGCTTTCATACTGGTTGCAATTACTCGTTTTATATGATGGAAAAACTGTTGTATTTATATTGTATTTTATGCTCCTGGCGTTCACTTCTTAGGCCCTAACTATTCGATCTGGTGGAACAACGCCCTAGGGTGAAGCCTAGGTTGCCCGGAACGTACAAATGACCATCACTTTCACACGGGTTCAATTATTCGTATTATAGGATGGAAAGACTGTTGTACTTTTATTGTATTTTATGCTTCAGGCGTTTACGTCTAAGGCCCTCAGTATTCGATCTGGTGGAGGAACGCCCTAGAGTGAAACCTAGGTGTCCCGGAAAGTAGAAATAACCACAACTTTCATACTTGTTGCAATTATTCGTTTTATACGATGGAAAAACTGTTGTATTTATATTGTTTTTTATGCTCCTGGCGGTGACTTCTAAGGCCCTAACTATTCAATCTGTTGGAGCAACGCCCTAGGGTGTAGCCTAGGTTGCCCGGAAAGTAGAAATGACCACAACTTTCATACTGGTTGCAATTACTCGTTTTATATGATGGAAAAACTGTTGTATTTTTATTGCATTTTATGCTTCTGGCGTTAACTTCTTAGGCCCTAACAATTCGATCTGGTGGAACAACGCCCTAGAGTGAAGCCTAGGTTGCCTGGAACGTACGAATGACCATCACTTTCACACGGGTTGCAATTATTCCTGTTATAGGATGGAAAGACTGTTGTATTTTTATTGTATTTTATGCTTCAGGCGTTGACTTCTGAGGCCGTAGCTATTCGATGTGGTGGAAGAACGCCATAGAGTGAAGCCTAGGTTGCCCGGAACGTAGAAATGACCATCCCTTTCAAACTGGTTGCAATTATTCCGGTTATATGATGGAAAAACTGTTGTATTTTTATTGCGTTTTATGCTTCGGGCATTGGCTTCTAAGGCCCTGACTATTCAATCTGTTGGAGCAACGCCCTAGGGTGTAGCCTAGGTTGCCCGGAAAGTAGAAATGACCACAGCTTTCATACTGGTTGCAATTACTCGTTTTATATGATGGAAAAACTGTTGTATTTATATTGTATTTTATGCTTCTGGCGTTCACTTCTTAGGCCCTAACTTTTCGATCTGGTGGAACAACGCCCTAGGGTGAAGCCTAGGTTGCCCGGAACGTACAAATGACCATCACTTTCACACGGGTTCAATTATTCCTATTATAGGATGGAAAGACTGTTGTACTTTTATTGTATTTTATGCTTCAGGCGTTGACTTCTGAGGCCGTAGCTATTCGATGTGGTGGAAGAACGCCATAGAGTGAAGCCTAGGTTACCTGGTACGTACAAATGACCATCACTTTCACACGGGTTCAATTATTCGTATTATAGGATGGAAAGACTGTTGTACTTTTATTGTATTTTATGCTTCAGGCGTTTACTTCTAAGGCCCTCAGTATTCGATCTGGTGGAGGAACGCCCTAGAGTGAAACCTAGGTTGCCCGGAAAGTAGAAATAACCACAACTTTCATACTTGTTGCAATTATTCGTTTTATACGATGGAAAAACTGTTGTATTTATATTGTTTTTTATGCTTCTGGCGGTGACTTCTAAGGCCCTAACTATTCAATCTGTTGGAGCAACGCCCTAGGGTGTAGCCTAGGTTGCCCGGAAAGTAGAAATGACCACAACTTTCATACTGGTTGCAATTACTCGTTTTATATGATGGAAATACTGTTGTATTTATATTGTATTTTATGCTTCAGGCGTTGACTTCTGAGGCCGTAGCTATTCGATGTGGTGGAAGAACGCCATAGAGTGAAGCCTAGGTTGCCCGGAACGTAGAAATGACCATCCCTTTCAAACTGGTTGCAATTATTCCGGTTATATGATGGAAAAACTGTTGTATTTTTATTGCGTTTTATGCTTCGGGCATTGGCTTCTAAGGCCCTGACTATTCAATCTGTTGGAGCAACGCCCTAGGGTGTAGCCTAGGTTGCCCGGAAAGTAGAAATGACCACAGCTTTCATACTGGTTGCAATTACTCGTTTTATATGATGGAAAAACTGTTGTATTTATATTGTATTTTATGCTCCTGGCGTTCACTTCTTAGGCCCTAACTATTCGATCTGGTGGAACAACGCCCTAGGGTGAAGCCTAGGTTTCCCGGAAAGTAGAAATGACGTTAACTTTCACACGGGATGCAATTATTCCTGTTATAGGATGGAAGGACTGTTGTATTTTTATTGTATTTTATGCTTCAGGCGTTGACATCTGAGGCCGCAGCAATTCGATGTGGTGGAAGAACGCCATAGAGTGAAGCGTAGGATGCCCGGAACGTAGAAATGATCATAACTTTCATACTGGTTGCAATTATTCGTTTTATGTGATGGAAGAACTGTTGTATTTATATTGTATTTTATGCTGCTGGCGTTCACTTCTTAGGCCCTAACTATTCGATGTGGTGGAACAACGCCCTGGGGTGAAGCCTAGGTTGCCCGGAACGTAGTAATGACCATAACTTTGACACTGGTTGCTATTATTCGTTTTATACGATGGAAAAACTGTTCTATAAATTTTGTATTTTATGCTTCGGGCGTTGACTTCTAAGGCCCTAACTGTTTGATCTGGTGGACCAACGCCCTAGAGTGAAGCCTAGGTTGCCCGGAACGAAGAAATGACCATAACTTTCACACTGGATGCTATTATTCGTTCTATACGATGGAAAAACTGTTATATTTATATTGTATCTTATGCTTCTGGCGTTGACTTCTTAGGCCCCAATAATTCGATCTGGAGGAATAACGCCCTAGAGTGAAGCCTAGGTTGCCTGGAACGTACAAATGACCATAACTTTCACACGGGTTGCAATTATTGCTGTTATAGGATGGAAAGACTGTTGTATTTTTATTGTATTTTATGCTTCAGGCGTTGACTTCTGAGGCCGCAGCTATTCGATGTGGTGGAAGAACGCCATAGAGTGAAGCCTAGGTTGCCCGGAACGTAGAAATGACCATAACTTTCATACTGGTTGCAATTATTCGTATTATATGATGGAAGAACTGTTGTATTTATATTGTATTTTATGCTGCTGGCGTTCACTTCTTAGGCCCTAACTATTCGATCTGGTGGAACAACGCCCTGGGGTGAAGCCTAGGTTGCCCGGAACGTAGAAATGGCCATAACTTTCAAACTGGTTGCTATTATACGTTTTATACGATGGAAAAACTGTTATATTTATATTGTACTTTATGCTTCTGGCGTTGCCTTCTCAGGCCCTAACTGTTCGATCTGGTAGAACAACGCCCTAGAGTGAAGCCTAGGTTACCCGGAACGTAGGAATGACCATCAGTTCCATACTGGTAGCAATCATTCGTTTTATACGATGGAAAAACTGTTGTATTTATATTGTATTTTATGCTTCTGGCGTTCACTTCTTGGGCCCTAACTATTCGATCTGGTGGAGCAACGCCCCAGAGTGAAGCCGAGGTTGCCCGGAACGTAGAAATGACCATCACTTTCAAACTGGTTGCAATTATTCCGGTTATATGATGGAAAAACTGTTGTATTTTTATTGCATTTTATGCTTCGGGCATTCACTTCTAAGGCGCTAACTATTCAATCTGTTGGAGCAACGCCCTAGGGTGTAGCCTAGGTTGCCCGGAAAGTAGAAATAACCACAGCTTTCATACTGGTTGTAATTACTCGTTTTATATGATGGAAAAACTGTTGTATTTATATTGTATTTTATGCTTCTGGCGTTCACTTCTTCGGCCCTAACTATTCGATCTGGTGGAGCAACGCCCTATAGTGAAGCCTAGGTTGCCCGGAACGTAGAAATGACCATAACCTTCATACTGGTTGCAATCATTCGTTTTATATGATGGAAGAACTGTTGTGATTATATTGTATTTTATGCTGCTGGCGTTCACTTCTTAGGCCCTAACTATTCGATCTGGTGGAACAACGCCCTGGGGTGAAGCCTAGGTTGCCCGGGACGTAGAAATGACCATAACTTTGACACTGGTTGCTATTATTCGTTTTATACGATGGAAAAACTGTTCTATTTATTTTGTGTTTTATGCTTCGGGCGTTGACTTCTAAGGCCCTAACTGTTTGATCTGGTGGAGCAACGCCCTAGAGTGAAGCCTAGGTTGCCCGGAACGTAGAAATGACCATAACTTTCACACTGGTTGCTATTATTCGCTCTATACGATGGATAAACTGTTATATTTATATTGTATCTTATGCTTCTGGCGTTGACTCCTTAGGCCCAGACAATTCGATCTGGTGGAACAACGCCCTAGAGTGAAGCCTAGGTTGCCTGGAACGTACAAATGACCATCACTTTCACACGGGTTGCAATTATTCCTGCTATAGGATGGAAAGACTGTTGTATCTTTATTGTTTTTTATGCTTCAGGCGTTGACTTCTGAGGCCGTAGGTATTCGATGTTGTGGAAGAACGCCATAGAGTGAAGCCTAGGTTGCCCGGAACGTAGAAATGACCATAACTTTCATACTGGTTGCAATTATTCGTTTTAAATGATGGAAAAACTGTTCTATTTATTTTGTATTTTATGCTTCGGGCATTGACTTCTAAGGCCCTAACTATTCAATCTGTTGGATCAACGCCCTAGGGTGTAGCCTAGGTTGCCCGGAAAGTAGAAATGACCACAACTTTCATACTGGTTGCAATTACTCGTTTTATATGATGGAAACATGTTGTATTTATATTGTATTTTATGCTTCTGGCGTTCACTTCTTAGGCCCAAACTATTCGATCTGGTGGAACAACGCCCTGTGGTGAAGCCTAGGTTGCCCTGGACGTAGAAATGACCATAACTTTGCGACTGGTTGCTATTATTCGTTTTATACGATGGAAAAACTGTTGTATTAATTTAGTATTTTATGCTTCGGGCGTTGACTTCTGAGGCCCTAACTGTTTGATCTGGTGGAGCAACGCCCTAGAGTGAAGCCTAGGTTGCCCGGAACGATGAAATGACCATAACTTTCACACTGGATGCTATTATTCGTTCTATGCGATAGAAAAACTGTTATATTTATATTGTATCTTATGCTTCTGGCGTTGACTTCTTAGGCCCTAATAATTCGATCTGGTGGAACAACGCCCTAGAGTGAAGCCTAGGTTGCCTGGAACGTACAAATGCCAATCACTTTCACACGGGTTGCAATTATTCCTGTTATAGGATGGAAAGACTGTTGTATTTTTATTGTATTTTATGCTTCAGGCGTTGACTTCTGAGGCCGCAGCTATTCGATGTGGTGGAAGAACGCCATAGAGTGAAGCCTAGGTTGCCCGGAACGAAGAAATGACCATAACCTTCATACTGGTTGCAATCATTCGTTTTATATGATGGAAGAACTGTTGTGTTTATATTGTATTTTATGCTGCTGGCGTTCACTTCTTAGGCCCTAACTATTCGATCTGGTGGAACAACGCCCTGGGGTGAAGCCTAGGTTGCCCGGAACGTAGAAATGGCCATAACTTTCAAACTGGTTGCTATTATACGTTTTATACGATGGAAAAACTGTTATATTTATATTGTACTTTATGCTTCTGGCGTTGCCTTCTTAGGCCCTAACTGTTCGATCTGGTAGAACAACGCCCTAGAGTGAAGCCTAGGTTACCCGGAACGTAGAAATGACCATCACTTCCAGACTGGTAGCAATCATTCGTTTTATACGATGGAAAAACTGTTGTATTTATATTGTATTTTATGCTTCTGGCGTTCACTTCTTGGGCCCTAACTATTCGATCTGGTGGAGCAACGCCCCAGAGTGAAGCCGAGGTTGCCCGGAACGTAGAAATGACCATCACTTTCAAACTGGTTGCAATTATTCCGGTTATATGATGGAAAAACTGTTGTATTTTTATTGCATTTTATGCTTCGGGCATTCACTTCTAAGGCGCTAACTATTCAGTCTGTTGGAGCAACGCCCTAGGGTGTAGCCTAGGTTGCCCGGAAAGTAGAAATGACCACAGCTTTCATACTGGTTGTAATTACCCGTTTTATATGATGGAAAAACTGTTGTATTTATATTGCGTTTTATGCTTCTGGCGTTCACTTCTTAGGCCCTAACTATTCGATCTGGTGGAGCAACGCCCTATAGTGAAGCCTAGGTTGCCCGGAACGTAGAAATGACCATAACCTTCATACTGGTTGCAATCATTCGTTTTATATGATGGAAGAACTGTTGTGATTATATTGTATTTTATGCTGCTGGCGTTCACTTCTTAGGCCCTAAATATTCGATCTGGTGGAACAACGCCCTGGGGTGAAGCCTAGGTTGCCCGGGACGTAGAAATGAACATAACTTTCATACTGGTTGCAATTATTCGTTTTATATGATGGAAGAACTGTTGTATTTATATTGTATTTTATGCTGCTGGCGTTCACTTCTTAGGCCCTAACTGTTCGATCTGGTGGAACAACGCCCTGGGGTGAAGCCTAGGTTGCCCGGAACGTAGAAATGACCATAACTTTGACACTGGTTGCTATTATTCGTGTTATACGATGGAAAAACTGTTCTATCCATTTTGTATTTTATGCTTCGCGCGTTGACTTCTAAGGCCCTAACTGTTTGATCTGGTGGAGCAACGCCCTAGGGTGAAGCCTAGGTTGCCCGGAACGAAGAAATGACCATAACTTTCACACTGGATGCTATTATTCGTTCTATACGATTGAAAAACTGTTATATTTATATTGTATCTTATGCTTCTGGCGTCGACTCCTTAGGCCCAGACAATTCGATCTGGTGGTACAACGCCCTAGAGTGAAGCCTAGGTTGCCTGGAACGTACAAATGACCATCACTTTCACACGGGTTGCAATTATTCCTGTTATAGGATGGAAAGACTGTTGTATCTTTATTGTTTTTTATGCTTCAGGCGTTGACTTCTGAGGCCGTAGGCATTCGATGTTGTGGAAGAACGCCATAGAGTGAAGCCTAGGTTGCCCGGAACGTAGAAATGACCATAACTTTCATACTGGTTGCAATTATTCGTTTTATATGATGGAAAAACTGTTCTATTTATTTTGTATTTTATGCTTCGGGCATTGACTTCTAAGGCCCTCACTATTCAATCTGTTGGATCAACGCCCTAGGGTGTAGCCTAGGTTGCGCGGAAAGTAGAAATGACCACAGCTTTCATACTGGTTGCAATTACTCGTTTTATATGATGGAAACCTGTTGTATTTATATTGTATTTTATGCTTCTGGCGTTCACTTCTTAGGCCCAAACTATTCGATCTGGTGGAACAACGCCCTGTGGTGAAGCCTAGGTTGCCCTGGACGTAGAAATGACCATAACTTTGACACTGGTTGCTATTATTCGTTCTATACGATGGAAAAACTGTTCTATTAATTTTGTATTTTATGCTTCGGGCGTTGACTTCTAAGGCCCTAACTGTTTGATCTGGTGGAGCAACGCCCTAGAGTGAAGCCTAGGTTGCCCGGAACGATGAAATGACCATAACTTTGACACTGGATGCTATTATTCGTTCTATACGATTGAAAAACTGTTATATTTATATTGTATCTTATGCTTCTAGCGTTGACTACTTAGGCCCTGACAATTCGATCTGGTGGAACAACGCTCTAGAGTGAAGCCTAGGTTGCCTGGAACGTACAAATGACCATCACTTTCACACGGGTTGCAATTATTCCTGTTATAGGATGGAAAGACTGTTGTATCTTTATTGTTTTTTATGCTTCAGGCGTTGACTTCTGAGGCCGTAGCTATTCGATGTGGTGGAAGAACGCCATAGAGTGAAGCCTAGGTTGCCGGGAACGTAGAAATGACCATAACTTTCATACTGGTTGCAATTATTCGTTTTATATGATGGAAAAACTGTTCTATTTATTTTGTATTTTATGCTTCGGGCATTGACTTCTAAGGCCCTAACTATTCAATCTGTTGGATCAACGCCCTAGGGTGTAGCCTAGGTTGCCCGGAAAGTAGAAATGACCACAACTTTCATACTGGTTGCAATTACTCGTTTTATATGATGGAAACCTGTTGTATTTATATTGTATTTTATGCTTCTGGCGTTGACCTCTTATGCCATAACTATTCCATCTGGTGGAACAACGCCCTAGGGTGAAGCCTAGGTTGCCCGGAACGTAGAAATGGAAATAACTTTCACACCGGTAGCAATTATTCGTTTTATACGATGGAAAAACAGTTCTATTTATTTTGTATTTTATGCTTCGGCCGTTGACTTCTAAAGCCCTAACTATTCGATCTGTTGGAGCAACGCCATAGGGTGAAGCCTAGGTTGCCGGAAAGTAGAAATGACCATAACTTTCATACTGGTTGCAATTATTCGTTTTATACGATGGAAAAACTGTTGTATTTATATTGTACTTTATGCTTCTGACGTTCACTTCTTAGGCCCTAACTAATCGATCTGGTGGAGCAACTCCCTAGAGTGAAGCCGAGGTTGCCTGGAACGTAGAAATGACCATCACTTTCAAACTGGTTGCAATTATTCCGGTTATATGATGGAAAAACTGTTGTATTTTTATTGCATTTTATGCTTCGGGCATTGACTTCTAAGGCCCTAACTATTCAATCTGTTGGAGCAACGCCCTAGGGTGTAGCCTAGGTTGCCCGGAAAGTAGAAATGACCACAACTTTCATACTGGTTGCAATTACTCGTTTGATATGATGGAAAGACTGTTGTATTTATATTGTATTTTATGCTTCTGGCGTTCACTTCTTAGGCCCTAACTATTCGATCTGGTGGAACAACGCCCTAGGGTGAAGCCTAGGTTGCCCGGAAAGTAGAAATGACAATAACTTTCACTCTGGTTGCAATTATTCGTTTTATACGATGGAAAAGCTGTTGCATCTTTATTGTATTTTATGGTTCTGTCGCTGACGTCTAAGGCCGTAGCTATTAGATGTGGTGGAGCAACGCACTAGAGTGACGCCTAGGTTGCCCGGAACGTAGAAATGACCATAACTTTCATACTGGTTGCAATTACTCGTTTTATATGATGGAAGAACTGTTCTATTTATATTGTATTTTATGCTGCTGGCGTTCACTTCTTAGGCCCTGACTATTCAATCTGTTGGGTCAACGCCCTAGAGTGCAGCCTAGGTTGCTCGGAATGTAGAAATGACCATAACATTCACACTGGTTGAAATTATTCGTTTTATACGATGGAAAAGCTGTTGCATCTTTATTGTATTTTATGCTTCTGGCATTGACTTCTAAGGCCCTAACTATTCGATCTTGTGGAGCAACGCGCTAGAGTGAAGCCTAGGTTGCCCGGAACGTAGAAATGGCCATCACTTTCAAACTGGTTGCAATTAATCCTTTTATACGAAGGAAAAACTGTTGTATTTTTATTGCATTTTATGCTTCGGGCATTGACTTCTAAGGCCCTAACTATTCAATCTGTTGGAGCAACGCCCTAGGGTGTAGCCTAGGTGGCACGGAAAGTAGAAATGACCACAACTTTCATACTGGTTGCAATTACTCGTTTTATATGATGGAAAAACTGTTGTATTTATATTGTATTTTATGCTGCTGGCTTTCACTTCTTAGGCCCTAACTATTCGATCTGGTAGAACAACGCCCTAGGGTGAAGCCTAGGTTGCCCGGAACGTAGAAATGACCATAACTTTTCACTGGTAGCAATGATTCGTTTTATACCATGGAAAAACTGTTCCATTTATTTTGTATTTTATGCTTCGGGCGTTGACTTCTAAGGCCCTAACAATTCGATCTGGTGGAACAACGCCCTAGAGTGAAGCCTAGGTTGCCTGGAACGTACAAATGACCATCACTTTCACACGGGTTGCAATTATTCCTGTCATAGGATGGAAAGACTGTTGTATTTTTATTGTATTTTATGCTTCAGGCGATGACTTCTGAGGCCGCAGCTATTCGATGTGGTGGAAGAACGCCATAGAGTGAAGCGTAGGTTGCCCGGAACGCAGATATGACCATAACTTTCATACTGGTTGCAATTATTCGTTTTATATGATGGTAGAACTGTTGTATTTATATTGTATTTTATGCTGCTGGCGTTCACGTCTTAGGCCCTACCTATTCGATCTGGTGGAACAACGCCCTGGGGTGAAGCCTAGGTTGCCCGGAACGTAGAAATGACCATAACTTTCACACTGGTTGCTATTATTCGTTTTATACGATGGAAAAACTGTTATATTTATATTGTACTTTATGCTTCTGGCGTTGCCTTCTTAGGCCCTAACTGTTCGATCTGGTAGAACAACGCCCTAGAGTGAAGCCTAGGTTACCCGGAACGTAGAAATGACCAGTACTTTCACACTGTTTGCAGTGACTCCTGTTATACGACAGAAAAACTGTTGCATCTTTATTGAATTTTATGCTTCTGGCGTTGACTTCTAAGGCCCTAACTATTCTATCTGGTGAATCAACGCCCCAGAGTGCAGCCTATGTTGCTCGGAATGTAAAAATGACCATAATATTCACACTGGTTGAAATGATTCGTTTTATACGATGGTAAAACTGTTATATTTAAATTGTATTTTATACTTCTGGCGTTGATTTCTTAGGCCCTAACTATTCAATCTGTTGGAGCAACGCTCTAGGGTGAAGCCTAGGTTGCCCGGAAAGTAGAAATGACAATAACTTTCACACTGGTTGCAATTATTCGTTTTATACGATGGAAAAGCTGTTGCATCTTTATTGTATTTTATGCTTCTGTCGTTGACGACTAAGGCCGTAGATATTAGATGTGGTGGAGCATCGCACTAGAGTGACGCCTAGGTTGCCCGGAACGTAGAAATGACCAATACTATCGCAATGTTTGCATTTATTCATTTTATACGTTGGAAAAACTGCTGTACTTATATTGTATTTTATGCTTCTGGCGTTGACCTCTTATGCCATAACTACTCCATCTGGTGGAACAACGCCCTAGGGTGAAGCCTAGGTTGCCCGGAACGTAGAAATGGAAATAAGTTTCACACCGGTAGCAATTATTCGTTTTATACGATGGAAAAACAGTTCTATTTATTTTGTATTTTATGCTTCGGCCGTTGACTTCTAAGGCCCTAACTGTTTGATCTGGTGGAGCAACGCCCTAGAGTAAAGCCTAGGTTGCCCGGAACGTAGAAATGACCATAACATTCACACTGGTTGCTATTATTCGTTCTATACGATGGAAAAACTGTTATATTTATATTGTATCTTATGCTTCTGGCGTTGACTTCTTAGGCCCTAACAATTCGATCTGGTGGAACAACGCCCTAGAGAGAAGCCTAGGTTGCCTGGAACGTACAAATGACCATCACTTTCACACGGGTTCCAATTATTCCTGTTATAGGATGGGAAGACTGTTGTATTTTTATTGTATTTTATGCTTCAGGCGTTGACTCCTGAGGCCGCAGCTATTCGATGTGGTGGAAGAACGCCATAGAGTGAAGCGTAGGTTGCCCGGAACGTAGAAATGACCATAACTTTCATACTGGTTGCAATTATTCGTTTTATATGATGGAAGAACTGTTGTATTTATATTGTATTTTATGCTGCTGGCTTTCACTTCTTAGGCCCTAACTATTCGATCTGGTGAAACAAAGCCCTGGGGTGAAGTCTAGGTTGCCCGGAACGTAGAAATGACCATAACTTTGACACTGGTTGCTATTATTCGTTTTATACGATGGAAAAACTGTTCTATTAATTTTGTATTTTATGCTTCGGGCGTTGACTTCTAAGGCCCTAACTGTTTGATCTGGTGGAGCAACGCCCTAGGGTGAAGCCTAGGTTGCCCGGAACGAAGAAATGACCATAACTTTCACACTGGATGCTCTTATTCGTTCTATACGATGGAAAAACTGTTGTATTTATATTGTATTTTATGCTTCTGGCGTTCACTTCTTAGGCCCTAACTATTCGATCTGGTGGAGCAACTCCCTAGAGTGAAGCCGAGGTTGCCCGGAACGTAGAAATGACCATCACTTTCAAACTGGTTGCAATTATTCCGGTTATATGATGGAAAAACTGTTGTATTTTTATTGCATTTTATGCTTCGGGCATTGACTTCTAAGGCCCTAACTATTCAATCTGTTGGAGCAACGCCCTAGGGTGTAGCCTAAGTTGCCCGGAAAGTAGAAATGACCACAACTTTCATACTGGTTGCAATTACTCGTTTTATATAATGGAAAGACTGTTGTATTTATATTGTTTTTTATGCTTCTGGCGTTCACTTCTTAGGCCCTAACTATTCGATCTGGTGGAACAACGCCCTAGGGTGAAGCCTAGGTTGCCCGGAACGTAGAAATGACCATAACTTTTACACTGGTTGCAATTATTCGTTTTATATGATGGAAGAACTGTTGTATTTATATTGTATTTTATGCTGCTGGCGTTCACTTCTTAGGCCCTGACTATTCAATCTGTTGGGTCAACGCCCTAGAGTGAAGCCTAGGTTGCTCGGAATGTAGAAATGACCATAACATTCACACTGGTTGCAATTAATCCTTTTATACGATGGAAAAACTGTTGTATTTTTATTGCATTTTGTGCTTCCGGCGTTGACTTCTAAGGCCCTAACTATTCAATCTGTTGGAGCAACGCCTTAGGGTGAAGCCTAGGTTGCCCGGAAAGTAGAAATGACGTTAACTTTCATACTGGTTGCAATTATTCGTTTTATACGATGGAAAAACTGTTATATTTATATTGTATCTTATGCTTCTGGCGTTGACTTCTTAGGCCCTAACAATTCGATCTGGTGGAACAACGCCCTAGAGTGAAGCCCAGGTTGCCTGGAACGTACAAATGACCATCACTTTCACACGGGTTGCAATTATTCCTGTTATAGGATGGAAAGACTGTTGTATCTTTATTGTATTTTATGATTCAGGCGTTGACTTCTGAGGCCGTAGCTATGCGATGTGGTAGAACGACGCCCTAGAGTGAAGCCTATGTTACCCGGAACGTAGAAATGACCAGTACTTTCACCCTGTTTGCAGTGACACCTGTTATACGACAGAAAAACTGTTGCATCTTTAATGAATTTTATGCTTCTGGCGTTGACTTCTAAGGCCCTAATTATTCTATTTGGTGTATCAACGCCCCAGAGTGCAGCCTAGCTTGCCCGGAAAGTAGAAATGACAATAACTTTCACTCTGGTTGCAATTATTCGTTTTATACGATGGAAAAGCTGTTGCATCTTTATTGTATTTTATGCTTCTGTCGTCGACGTCCAAGGCTGTAGCTGTTAGATGTGGTGGAGCAACGCACTAGAGTGACGCCTAGGTTGCCTGCAACGTAGAAATGACCATCACTTTCAAACTGGTTGCAATTATTCCGGTTATATGATGGAAAAACTGTTGTATTTTTATTGCATTTTATGCTTCGGGCATTGACTTCTAAGGCCCTAACTATTCAATCTGTTGGAGCAACGCCCTAGGGTGTAGCCTAGGTTGCCCGGAAAGTAGAAATGACCACATCTTTCATACTGGTTGCAATTACTCGTTTGATATGATGGAAAGACTGTTGTATTTATATTGTATTTTATGCTTCTGGCGCTCACTTCTTAGGCCCTAACTATTCGATCTGGTGGATCAACGACCTAGGGTGAAGCCTAGGTTACCCGGAACGTAGAAATGACCATATCTTTTACACTGGTTGCAATTATTCGTTTTATATGATGGAAGAACTGTTGTATTTATATTGTATTTTATGCTGCTGGCGTTCACTTCTTAGGCCCTGACTATTCAATCTGTTGGGTCAACGCCCTAGAGTGAAGCCTAGGTTGCTCGGAATGTAGAAATGACCATAACATTCACACTGGTTGCAATTAATCCTTTTATACGATGGAAAAACTGTTGTATTTTTATTGCATTTTATGCTTCCGGCGTTGACTTCTAAGGCCCTAACTATTCAATCTGTTGGAGCAACGCCTTAGGGTGAAGCCTAGGTTGCCCGGAAAGTAGAAATGACGTTAACTTTCATACTGGTTGCAATTATTCGTTTTATACGATGGAAAAACTGTTATATTTATATTGTATCTTATGCTTCTGGCGTTGACTTCTTGGGCCCTAACAATTCGATCTGGTGGAACAACGCCCTAGAGTGAAGCCCAGGTTGCCTGGAACGTACAAATGACCATCACTTTCACACGGGTTGCAATTATTCCTGTTATAGGATGGAAAGACTGTTGTATCTTTATTGTATTTTATGATTCAGGCGTTGACTTCTGAGGCCGTAGCTATGCGATGTGGTAGAACGACGCCCTAGAGTGAAGCCTATGTTACCCGGAACGTAGAAGTGACCATAACATTCACACCGGTTGCAATTATTCATGCTATACGTTGCAAATACTGTTGCATTTTTAATCTAATTTATGCTTCTAGCGTTGACTGCTAAGGGCGTAGCTATTAGATGTGGTGGAGTAACGCCCTAGAGTGACGCCTAGGTTGCCCGGAACGTAGAAATGACCATCACTTTCACACTGGTTGCAATTATTCCTGTTATACGATGGAAAAGCTCTTGTGTATTTAATGTATTTTATGCTCCTGTCGTTGACTTCTTAGGCCCTAACTATTCGATCTGGTGGAACGACGACCTAGAGTGAAGCCTAGGTTGCCCAGAACGTAGAAATAACCATCACTTTCACACTGGTTGCAATTATTCCTGTTATACGATGGAAAAACTCTTGTATATTTACTGTATTTTATGCTTCGGGCGTTGACTTCCATGGCCCTACCTATTCGATTTGGTCGAGCAACTGCCTACGGTGAAGCCTAGGTTGTCAGAAACGTAGAAATGAACATAACTTTCACACTGGTAGCAATTATTCGTTTTATACAATGGAAAAGCTGTTCTATTTATTTTGTATTTTATGCTTCGGGCGTTGACTTCTAAGGCCCTAACTATTCGATCTGGTGGTGCAACGCCCTAGAGTGAAGCCTAGGTTGCCCGGAACGTAGATATGACCATAACTTTTACACTGGTAGCAATTATTCGTGTTATACAATGGAAAAACTGTTCTATTTATTTTGTATTTTATGCTTCGGGCGTTGACTTCTAAGGCGCTAACTGTTGGATCTGGTGGAGCAACGCCCTAGAGTGAAGCCTAGGTTGCCCGGAACGTAGAAATGACCATAACTTTCACACTGGTTGCTATTATTCGTTCTATACGATGGAAAAACTGTTATATTTATGTTGTATCTCATGCTCCTGGCGTTGACTTCTTAGGCCTTAACAATTCCATCTGGTGGAACAACGACCTAGAGTCAAGCCTCGGTTGACCGGAACGTAGAAATGACCATAACATTCACACCGGTTGCAATTATTCATGCTATACGTTGGAAAAACTGTTGCATTTTTATTGTAATTTATGCTTCTAGCGGTGACTGCTAAGGGCGTAGCTATTAGATGTGGTGGAGTAACGCCCTAGAGTGACGCCTACGTTGCCTGGAACGTAGAAATGACCATTACTTTCACAATGTTTCCAATTACTCATTTTATACGATGGAAAAACTGTTGCATCTTTATTGTACTTTATGCTTCTGGCGTTGTCTTCTAAGGCCCTAACTATTCGATCTGGTGGAGCAACGCCCTAGAGTGAAGCCTAGGTTGCCCGGAACGTAGAAATGACCATAACTTTCACACTGGTTGCTATTATTCGTTCTATACGATGGAAAAACTGTTATATTTATATTGTATCTCATGCTCCTGGCGTTGACTCCTTAGGCCTTAACAATTCGATCTGGTGGAACAACGCGCTAGAGTGAAGCCTAGGTTGCCTGGAACGTACAAATGACCATCACTTTCACACAGGTTGCAATTATTCCTGTTATAGGATGGAAAGACTGTTGTATTTTTATTGTATTTTACGCTTCGAGCGTTGACTTCTAAGGCCCTAACTATTCGATCTGGTGGAGCAACGCCCTAGAGTGAAGCCTAGGTTGCCCGGTACGTAGAAATGACCAGAATTTTCACACTGGTTGCTATTATTCGTTTTACACGATCGATAATCTGTTATATTTATATTGTATTTTATGCTTCTGGCGTTGACTTCTTAGGCCCTAACTTTTCGATCTGGTGGAACAACGCCCTAGAGTAAAGCCTAGGTTGCCCGGAACGTAGAAATGACCATAACTTTCACACTGGTTGCTATTATTCGTTCTATACGATGGAAAAACTGTTATATTTATATTGTATCTCATGCTCCTGGCGTTGACTCCATAGGCCTTAACAATTCGATCTGGTGGAACAACGCGCTAGAGTGAAGCCTAGGTTGCCTGGAACGTACAAATGACCATCACTTTCACACGGGTTGCAATTATTCCTGTTATAGGATGGAAAGACTGTTGTATTTTTATTGTATTTTACGCTTCGGGCGTTGACTTCTAAGGCCCTAACTATTCGATCTGGTGGAGCAACGCCCTAGAGTGAAGCCTAGGTTGCCCGGAACGTAGAAATGACCAGAATTTTCACACTGGTTGCTATTATTCGTTTTACACGATCGAAAATCTGTTATATTTATATTGTATTTTATGCTTCTGGCGCTGACTTCTTAGGCCCTAACTTTTCGATCTGGTGGAACAACGCCCTAGAGTGAAGCCTAGGTTGCCCGGAACGTAGAAATGACCATCACTTTCACACTGGTTGCAATTATTCCTGTTATACGATGGAAAAGCTCTTGTATATTTAACGTATTTTATGCTTCGGGCATTGACTTCTATGGCCCTACCTATTCGATCTGGTGGAGCAACGCCCTACAGTCAAGCCTAGGTTGCCCGGAACGTTGAAATGAACATAACTTTCACACTGGTAGCAATTATTCGTTTTATACAATGGAAAAACTGTTCTATTTATTTTGTATTTTATGCTGCGGTCGTTGACTTCTATGGCCCGACCTATTCGATCTGGTGGAGCAACACCCTACAGTCAAGCCTAGGTTGCCCGGAACGTAGAAATGACCATAACATTCACACCGGTTGCAATTATTCATGCTATACGTTGCAAATACTGTTGCATTTTTAATCTAATTTATGCTTCTAGCGTTGACTGCTAAGGGCGTAGCTATTAGATGTGGTGGAGTAACGCCCTAGAGTGACGCCTAGGTTGCCCGGAACGTAGAAATGACCATCACTTTCACACTGGTTGCAATTATTCCTGTTATACGATGGAAAAGCTCTTGTATATTTAATGTATTTTATGCTTCTGTCGTTGACTTCTTAGGCCCTAACTATTCGATCTGGTGGAACGACGCCCTAGAGTGAAGCCTAGGTTGCCCAGAACGTAGAAATAACCATCACTTTCACACTGGTTGCAATTATTCCTGTTATACGATGGAAAAACTCTTGTATATTTATTGTATTTTATGCTTCGGGCGTTGACTTCCATGGCCCTACCTATTCGATTTGGTCGAGCAACTGTCTACGGTGAAGCCTAGGTTGTCAGAAACGTAGAAATGAACATAACTTTCACACTGGTAGCAATTATTCGTTTTATACAATGGAAAAGCTGTTCTATTTATTTTGTATTTTATGCTTCGGGCGTTGACTTCTAAGGCCCTAACTATTCGATCTGGTGGTGCAACGCCCTAGAGTGAAGCCTAGGTTGCCCGGAACGTAGATATGACCATAACTTTTACACTGGTAGCAATTATTCGTGTTATGCAATGGAAAAACTGTTCTATTTATTTTGTATTTTATGCTTCGGGCGTTGACTTCTAAGGCGCTAACTGTTGGATCTGGTGGAGCAACGCCCTAGAGTGAAGCCTAGGTTGCCCGGAACGTAGAAATGACCATAACTTTCACACTGGTTGCTATTATTCGTTCTATACGATGGAAAAACTGTTATATTTATGTTGTATCTCATGCTCCTGGCGTTGACTTCTTAGGCCTTAACAATTCCATCTGGTGGAACAACGACCTAGAGTCAAGCCTCGGTTGACCGGAACGTAGAAATGACCATAACATTCACACCGGTTGCAATTATTCATGCCATACGTTGGAAAAACTGTTGCATTTTTATTGTAATTTATGCTTCTAGCGTTGACTGCTAAGGGCGTAGCTATTAGATGTGGTGGAGTAACGCCCTAGAGTGACGCCTACGTTGCCTGGAACGTAGAAATGACCATTACTTTCACAATGTTTCCAATTACTCATTTTATACGATGGAAAAACTGTTGCATCTTTATTGTATTTTATGCTTCTGGCGTTGACTTCTATGGCCCTAACTATTCGATCTGGTGGAGCAACGCCCTAGAGTGAAGCCTAGGTTGCCCGGAACGTAGAAATGAATATAACTTTCACACTGGTAGCAATTATTCGTTTTATACAATGGAAAAACTGTTCTATTTATTTTGTATTTTATGCTTCTGGCGTTCACTTCTTAGGCCCTAACTATTCGATCTGGTGGAACAACGCCCTAGGGTGAACCCTAGGTTGCAGGGAACGTAGAAATGACCATAACTTTCACATCGGTAGCAATTATTCGTTTCATACGATGGAAAAACCGCTCTATTTATTTTGTATTTTATGCTTCGGGCGCTGACTTCTAAGGCCCTAACTATTCAATCGGTTGCAGCAACGCCCTAGGGTGGATCCTAGGTTGCCCGGAAAGTAGAAATGACCATAACTTTCTTACTGGTTGCAATTATTCGTTTTATACGATGGAAAAACTGTTGTATTGATATTGTGTTTTATGCTTCTGGCGTTGACTTCTAAGGCACTAACTATCCGATCTGGTGGAGCAACGCCCTAGAGTGAAGCCGAGGTTGCCCGGAACGTAGAAATGACCATCACTTTCAAACTGGTTGCAATTATTCCGGTTATATGATGGAAAGACTGTTGTATTTTTATTGCATTTTATGCTTCGGGCATTGACTTCTAAGGCCCTAACTATTCAATCTGTTGGAGCAACGCCCTAGGGTGTAGCCTAGGTTTCCCGGAAAGTAGAAATGACCACAACTTTCATACTGGTTGCAATTACTCGTTTTATATGATGGAACAACTGTTGTATTTATATTGTATTTTATGCTTCTGGCGTACACTTCTTAGGCCCTAGCTATTCGGTCTGGTGGAACAACACCCTAGGGTGAAGCCTAGGTTGCCCGGAACGTAGAAATGACCATAACTTTTACACTGGTAGCAATTATTCGTTTTATACAATGGAAAAACTGTTCTATTTATTTTGTATTTTATGCTTCGGGCGTTGACTTCTAAGGCCCTAACTGTTGGATCTGGTGGAGCAACGCCCTAGAGTGAAGCCGAGGTCGCCCGGAACATAGAAATGGCCATAACTTTCACACTGATTGCTATTATTCGTTCTATACGATGGAAAAACTGTTATATTTATATTGTACCTTATGCTTCTGGCGTTGACTTCTTAGGCCCTAGCAATTCGATCTGGTGGAACAACGCCCTAGAGTGAAGCCTAGGTTGCCTGGAACGTACAAATGACCATCACCTTCACACGGGTTGCAATTGTTCCTGTTATAGTATGGAAAGACTGTTGTATTTTTATTGTATTTTATGCTTCGGGCGTTGACTTCTAAGGCCCTAACTATTCGATCTGGTGGAGCAACGCCCTAGAGTGAAGCCTAGGTTGCCCGGAACGTAGAAATGACCAGAACTTTCACACTGGTTGCTATTATTCGTTTTATACGATGGACAAACTGTTATATTTGTATTGTATTTCATGCTTCTGGCGTTGACTTCTTAGGCCCTAACTATTCCATCTGGTGGAACAACGCCCTAGGGTGAAGGCTGGGTTGGCCGGAACGTAGAAATGACCATAACTTTCACACCGGTAGCAATTATTCGTTTTATACAATGGAAAAACTGTTCTATTTATTTTGTATTTTATGCTTCGGGCGTCGACTTCTAAGGCCCTAACTGTTTGATCTGGTGGAGCAACGCCCTAGAGTGAAGCCTAGGTTGCCCGGAATGTAGAAATGACCATAACTTTCACACTGGTTGCTATTATTCGTTCTATACGATGGAAAAACTGTTATATTTATATTGTATCTCATGCTCCTGGCGTTGACTCCATAGGCCTTAACAATTCGATCTGGTGGAACAACGCGCTAGAGTGAAGCCTAGGTTGCCTGGAACGTACAAATGACCATCACTTTCACACGGGTTGCAATTATTCCTGTTATAGGATGGAAAGACTGTTGTATTTTTATTGTATTTTACGCTTCGGGCGTTGACTTCTAAGGCCCTAACTATTCGATCTGGTGGAGCAACGCCCTAGAGTGAAGCCTAGGTTGCCCGGAACGTAGAAATGACCAGAATTTTCACACTGGTTGCTATTATTCGTTTTACACGATCGAAAATCTGTTATATTTATATTGTATTTTATGCTTCTGGCGTTGACTTCTTAGGCCCTAACTTTTCGATCTGGTGGAACAACGCCCTAGAGTAAAGCCTAGGTTGCCCGGAACGTAGAAATGACCATAACTTTCACACTGGTTGCTATTATTCGTTCTATACGATGGAAAAACTGTTATATTTATATTGTATCTCATGCTCCTGGCGTTGACTCCATAGGCCTTAACAATTCGATCTGGTGGAACAACGCGCTAGAGTGAAGCCTAGGTTGCCTGGAACGTACAAATGACCATCACTTTCACACGGGTTGCAATTATTCCTGTTATAGGATGGAAAGACTGTTGTATTTTTATTGTATTTTACGCTTCGGGCGTTGACTTCTAAGGCCCTAACTATTCGATCTGGTGGAGCAACGCCCTAGAGTGAAGCCTAGGTTGCCCGGAACGTAGAAATGACCAGAATTTTCACACTGGTTGCTATTATTCGTTTTACACGATCGAAAATCTGTTATATTTATATTGTATTTTATGCTTCTGGCGCTGACTTCTTAGGCCCTAACTTTTCGATCTGGTGGAACAACGCCCTAGAGTGAAGCCTAGGTTGCCCGGAACGTAGAAATGACCATCACTTTCACACTGGTTGCAATTATTCCTGTTATACGATGGAAAAGCTCTTGTATATTTAACGTATTTTATGCTTCGGGCATTGACTTCTATGGCCCTACCTATTCGATCTGGTGGAGCAACGCCCTACAGTCAAGCCTAGGTTGCCCGGAACGTTGAAATGAACATAACTTTCACACTGGTAGCAATTATTCGTTTTATACAATGGAAAAACTGTTCTATTTATTTTGTATTTTATGCTGCGGTCGTTGACTTCTATGGCCCGACCTATTCGATCTGGTGGAGCAACACCCTACAGTCAAGCCTAGGTTGCCCGGAACGTAGAAATGACCATAACATTCACACCGGTTGCAATTATTCATGCTATACGTTGCAAATACTGTTGCATTTTTAATCTAATTTATGCTTCTAGCGTTGACTGCTAAGGGCGTAGCTATTAGATGTGGTGGAGTAACGCCCTAGAGTGACGCCTAGGTTGCCCGGAACGTAGAAATGACCATCACTTTCACACTGGTTGCAATTATTCCTGTTATACGATGGAAAAGCTCTTGTATATTTAATGTATTTTATGCTTCTGTCGTTGACTTCTTAGGCCCTAACTATTCGATCTGGTGGAACGACGCCCTAGAGTGAAGCCTAGGTTGCCCAGAACGTAGAAATAACCATCACTTTCACACTGGTTGCAATTATTCCTGTTATACGATGGAAAAACTCTTGTATATTTATTGTATTTTATGCTTCGGGCGTTGACTTCCATGGCCCTACCTATTCGATTTGGTCGAGCAACTGTCTACGGTGAAGCCTAGGTTGTCAGAAACGTAGAAATGAACATAACTTTCACACTGGTAGCAATTATTCGTTTTATACAATGGAAAAGCTGTTCTATTTATTTTGTATTTTATGCTTCGGGCGTTGACTTCTAAGGCCCTAACTATTCGATCTGGTGGTGCAACGCCCTAGAGTGAAGCCTAGGTTGCCCGGAACGTAGATATGACCATAACTTTTACACTGGTAGCAATTATTCGTGTTATGCAATGGAAAAACTGTTCTATTTATTTTGTATTTTATGCTTCGGGCGTTGACTTCTAAGGCGCTAACTGTTGGATCTGGTGGAGCAACGCCCTAGAGTGAAGCCTAGGTTGCCCGGAACGTAGAAATGACCATAACTTTCACACTGGTTGCTATTATTCGTTCTATACGATGGAAAAACTGTTATATTTATGTTGTATCTCATGCTCCTGGCGTTGACTTCTTAGGCCTTAACAATTCCATCTGGTGGAACAACGACCTAGAGTCAAGCCTCGGTTGACCGGAACGTAGAAATGACCATAACATTCACACCGGTTGCAATTATTCATGCCATACGTTGGAAAAACTGTTGCATTTTTATTGTAATTTATGCTTCTAGCGTTGACTGCTAAGGGCGTAGCTATTAGATGTGGTGGAGTAACGCCCTAGAGTGACGCCTACGTTGCCTGGAACGTAGAAATGACCATTACTTTCACAATGTTTCCAATTACTCATTTTATACGATGGAAAAACTGTTGCATCTTTATTGTATTTTATGCTTCTGGCGTTGACTTCTATGGCCCTAACTATTCGATCTGGTGGAGCAACGCCCTAGAGTGAAGCCTAGGTTGCCCGGAACGTAGAAATGAATATAACTTTCACACTGGTAGCAATTATTCGTTTTATACAATGGAAAAACTGTTCTATTTATTTTGTATTTTATGCTTCTGGCGTTCACTTCTTAGGCCCTAACTATTCGATCTGGTGGAACAACGCCCTAGGGTGAACCCTAGGTTGCAGGGAACGTAGAAATGACCATAACTTTCACATCGGTAGCAATTATTCGTTTCATACGATGGAAAAACCGCTCTATTTATTTTGTATTTTATGCTTCGGGCGCTGACTTCTAAGGCCCTAACTATTCAATCGGTTGCAGCAACGCCCTAGGGTGGATCCTAGGTTGCCCGGAAAGTAGAAATGACCATAACTTTCTTACTGGTTGCAATTATTCGTTTTATACGATGGAAAAACTGTTGTATTGATATTGTGTTTTATGCTTCTGGCGTTGACTTCTAAGGCACTAACTATCCGATCTGGTGGAGCAACGCCCTAGAGTGAAGCCGAGGTTGCCCGGAACGTAGAAATGACCATCACTTTCAAACTGGTTGCAATTATTCCGGTTATATGATGGAAAGACTGTTGTATTTTTATTGCATTTTATGCTTCGGGCATTGACTTCTAAGGCCCTAACTATTCAATCTGTTGGAGCAACGCCCTAGGGTGTAGCCTAGGTTTCCCGGAAAGTAGAAATGACCACAACTTTCATACTGGTTGCAATTACTCGTTTTATATGATGGAACAACTGTTGTATTTATATTGTATTTTATGCTTCTGGCGTACACTTCTTAGGCCCTAGCTATTCGGTCTGGTGGAACAACACCCTAGGGTGAAGCCTAGGTTGCCCGGAACGTAGAAATGACCATAACTTTTACACTGGTAGCAATTATTCGTTTTATACAATGGAAAAACTGTTCTATTTATTTTGTATTTTATGCTTCGGGCGTTGACTTCTAAGGCCCTAACTGTTGGATCTGGTGGAGCAACGCCCTAGAGTGAAGCCGAGGTCGCCCGGAACATAGAAATGGCCATAACTTTCACACTGATTGCTATTATTCGTTCTATACGATGGAAAAACTGTTATATTTATATTGTACCTTATGCTTCTGGCGTTGACTTCTTAGGCCCTAGCAATTCGATCTGGTGGAACAACGCCCTAGAGTGAAGCCTAGGTTGCCTGGAACGTACAAATGACCATCACCTTCACACGGGTTGCAATTGTTCCTGTTATAGTATGGAAAGACTGTTGTATTTTTATTGTATTTTATGCTTCGGGCGTTGACTTCTAAGGCCCTAACTATTCGATCTGGTGGAGCAACGCCCTAGAGTGAAGCCTAGGTTGCCCGGAACGTAGAAATGACCAGAACTTTCACACTGGTTGCTATTATTCGTTTTATACGATGGACAAACTGTTATATTTGTATTGTATTTCATGCTTCTGGCGTTGACTTCTTAGGCCCTAACTATTCCATCTGGTGGAACAACGCCCTAGGGTGAAGGCTGGGTTGGCCGGAACGTAGAAATGACCATAACTTTCACACCGGTAGCAATTATTCGTTTTATACAATGGAAAAACTGTTCTATTTATTTTGTATTTTATGCTTCGGGCGTCGACTTCTAAGGCCCTAACTGTTTGATCTGGTGGAGCAACGCCCTAGAGTGAAGCCTAGGTTGCCCGGAATGTAGAAATGACCATAACTTTCACACTGGTTGCTATTATTCGTTCTATACGATGGAAAAACTGTTATATTTATATTGTATCTCATGCTCCTGGCGTTGACTCCATAGGCCTTAACAATTCGATCTGGTGGAACAACGCGCTAGAGTGAAGCCTAGGTTGCCTGGAACGTACAAATGACCATCACTTTCACACGGGTTGCAATTATTCCTGTTATAGGATGGAAAGACTGTTGTATTTTTATTGTATTTTACGCTTCGGGCGTTGACTTCTAAGGCCCTAACTATTCGATCTGGTGGAGCAACGCCCTAGAGTGAAGCCTAGGTTGCCCGGAACGTAGAAATGACCAGAATTTTCACACTGGTTGCTATTATTCGTTTTACACGATCGAAAATCTGTTATATTTATATTGTATTTTATGCTTCTGGCGCTGACTTCTTAGGCCCTAACTTTTCGATCTGGTGGAACAACGCCCTAGAGTGAAGCCTAGGTTGCCCGGAACGTAGAAATGACCATCACTTTCACACTGGTTGCAATTATTCCTGTTATACGATGGAAAAACTCTTGTATATTTATTGTATTTTATGCTTCGGGCGTTGACTTCCATGGCCCTACCTATTCGATTTGGTCGAGCAACTGCCTACGGTGAAGCCTAGGTTGTCAGAAACGTAGAAATGAACATAACTTTCACACTGGTAGCAATTATTCGTTTTATACAATGGAAAAGCTGTTCTATTTATTTTGTATTTTATGCTTCGGGCGTTGACTTCTAAGGCCCTAACTATTCGATCTGGTGGTGCAACGCCCTAGAGTGAAGCCTAGGTTGCCCGGAACGTAGATATGACCATAACTTTTACACTGGTAGCAATTATTCGTGTTATACAATGGAAAAACTGTTCTATTTATTTTGTATTTTATGCTTCGGGCGTTGACTTCTAAGGCGCTAACTGTTGGATCTGGTGGAGCAACGCCCTAGAGTGAAGCCTAGGTTGCCCGGAACGTAGAAATGACCATAACTTTCACACTGGTTGCTATTATTCGTTCTATACGATGGAAAAACTGTTATATTTATGTTGTATCTCATGCTCCTGGCGTTGACTTCTTAGGCCTTAACAATTCCATCTGGTGGAACAACGACCTAGAGTCAAGCCTCGGTTGACCGGAACGTAGAAATGACCATAACATTCACACCGGTTGCAATTATTCATGCTATACGTTGGAAAAACTGTTGCATTTTTATTGTAATTTATGCTTCTAGCGTTGACTGCTAAGGGCGTAGCTATTAGATGTGGTGGAGTAACGCCCTAGAGTGACGCCTACGTTGCCTGGAACGTAGAAATGACCATTACTTTCACAATGTTTCCAATTACTCATTTTATACGATGGAAAAACTGTTGCATCTTTATTGTACTTTATGCTTCTGGCGTTGTCTTCTAAGGCCCTAACTATTCGATCTGGTGGAGCAACGCCCTAGAGTGAAGCCTAGGTTGCCCGGAACGTAGAAATGACCATAACTTTCACACTGGTTGCTATTATTCGTTCTATACGATGGAAAAACTGTTATATTTATATTGTATCTCATGCTCCTGGCGTTGACTCCTTAGGCCTTAACAATTCGATCTGGTGGAACAACGCGCTAGAGTGAAGCCTAGGTTGCCTGGAACGTACAAATGACCATCACTTTCACACAGGTTGCAATTATTCCTGTTATAGGATGGAAAGACTGTTGTATTTTTATTGTATTTTACGCTTCGGGCGTTGACTTCTAAGGCCCTAACTATTCGATCTGGTGGAGCAACGCCCTAGAGTGAAGCCTAGGTTGCCCGGTACGTAGAAATGACCAGAATTTTCACACTGGTTGCTATTATTCGTTTTACACGATCGATAATCTGTTATATTTATATTGTATTTTATGCTTCTGGCGTTGACTTCTTAGGCCCTAACTTTTCGATCTGGTGGAACAACGCCCTAGAGTAAAGCCTAGGTTGCCCGGAACGTAGAAATGACCATAACTTTCACACTGGTTGCTATTATTCGTTCTATACGATGGAAAAACTGTTATATTTATATTGTATCTCATGCTCCTGGCGTTGACTCCATAGGCCTTAACAATTCGATCTGGTGGAACAACGCGCTAGAGTGAAGCCTAGGTTGCCTGGAACGTACAAATGACCATCACTTTCACACTGGTTGCAATTATTCCTGTTATACGATGGAAAAGCTCTTGTATATTTAATGTATTTTATGCTTCTGTCGTTGACTTCTTAGGCCCTAACTATTCGATCTGGTGGAACGACGCCCTAGAGTGAAGCCTAGGTTGCCCAGAACGTAGAAATAACCATCACTTTCACACTGGTTGCAATTATTCCTGTTATACGATGGAAAAACTCTTGTATATTTATTGTATTTTATGCTTCGGGCGTTGACTTCCATGGCCCTACCTATTCGATTTGGTCGAGCAACTGCCTACGGTGAAGCCTAGGTTGTCAGAAACGTAGAAATGAACATAACTTTCACACTGGTAGCAATTATTCGTTTTATACAATGGAAAAGCTGTTCTATTTATTTTGTATTTTATGCTTCGGGCGTTGACTTCTAAGGCCCTAACTATTCGATCTGGTGGTGCAACGCCCTAGAGTGAAGCCTAGGTTGCCCGGAACGTAGATATGACCATAACTTTTACACTGGTAGCAATTATTCGTGTTATACAATGGAAAAACTGTTGTATTTATTTTGTATTTTATGCTTCGGGCGTTGACTTCTAAGGCGCTAACTGTTGGATCTGGTGGAGCAACGCCCTAGAGTGAAGCCTAGGTTGCCCGGAACGTAGAAATGACCATAACTTTCACACTGGTTGCTATTATTCGTTCTATACGATGGAAAAACTGTTATATTTATGTTGTATCTCATGCTCCTGGCGTTGACTTCTTAGGCCTTAACAATTCCATCTGGTGGAACAACGACCTAGAGTCAAGCCTCGGTTGACCGGAACGTAGAAATGACCATAACATTCACACCGGTTGCAATTATTCATGCCATACGTTGGAAAAACTGTTGCATTTTTATTGTAATTTATGCTTCTAGCGTTGACTGCTAAGGGCGTAGCTATTAGATGTGGTGGAGTAACGCCCTAGAGTGACGCCTACGTTGCCTGGAACGTAGAAATGACCATTACTTTCACAATGTTTCCAATTACTCATTTTATACGATGGAAAAACTGTTGCATCTTTATTGTATTTTATGCTTCTGGCGTTGACTTCTAAGGCCCTAACTATTCGATCTGGTGGAGCAACGCCCTAGAGTGAAGCCTAGGTTGCCCGGAACGTAGAAATGATCATAACTTTCACACTGGTTGCTATTATTCGTTTTATACGATGGAAAAACTGTTACATTTATATTGTATTTTATGCTTCTGGCGTTGACTTCTATGGCCCTACCCATTCGATTTGGTGGAGCAACACCCTACAGTGAAGCCTAGGTTGTCAGAAACGTAGAAATGAATATAACTTTCACACTGGTAGCAATTATTCGTTTTATACAATGGAAAAACTGTTCTATTTATTTTGTATTTTATGCTTCTGGCGTTCACTTCTTAGGCCCTAACTATTCGATCTGGTGGAACAACGCCCTAGGGTGAACCCTAGGTTGCACGGAACGTAGAAATGACCATAACTTTCACATCGGTAGCAATTATTCGTTTCATACGATGGAAAAACCGCTCTATTTATTTTGTATTTTATGCTTCGGGCGCTGACTTCTAAGGACCTAACTATTCAATCGGTTGCAGCAACGCCCTAGGGTGGATCCTAGGTTGCCCGGAAAGTAGAAATGACCATAACTTTCTTACTGGTTGCAATTATTCGTTTTATACGATGGAAAAACTGTTGTATTGATATTGTGTTTTATGCTTCTGGCGTTGACTTCTAAGGCACTAACTATCCGATCTGGTGGAGCAACGCCCTAGAGTGAAGCCGAGGTTGCCCGGAACGTAGAAATGACCATCACTTTCAAACTGGTTGCAATTATTCCGGTTATATGATGGAAAGACTGTTGTATTTTTATTGCATTTTATGCTTCGGGCATTGACTTCTAAGGCCCTAACTATTCAATCTGTTGGAGCAACGCCCTAGGGTGTAGCCTAGGTTTCCCGGAAAGTAGAAATGACCACAACTTTCATACTGGTTGCAATTACTCGTTTTATATGATGGAACAACTGTTGTATTTATATTGTATTTTATGCTTCTGGCGTACACTTCTTAGGCCCTAGCTATTCGGTCTGGTGGAACAACGCCCTAGGGTGAAGCCTAGGTTGCCCGGAACGTAGAAATGACCATAACTTTTACACTGGTAGCAATTATTCGTTTTATACAATGGAAAAACTGTTCTATTTATTTTGTATTTTATGCTGCGGGCGTTGACTTCTAAGGCCCTAACTGTTGGATCTGGTGGAGCAACGCCCTAGAGTGAAGCCGAGGTCGCCCGGAACATAGAAATGGCCATAACTTTCACACTGATTGCTATTATTCGTTCTATACGATGGAAAAACTGTTATATTTATATTGTACCTTATGCTTCTGGCGTTGACTTCTTAGGCCCTAGCAATTCGATCTGGTGGAACAACGCCCTAGAGTGAAGCCTAGGTTGCCTGGAACGTACAAATGACCATCACCTTCACACGGGTTGCAATTGTTCCTGTTATAGTATGGAAAGACTGTTGTATTTTTATTGTATTTTATGCTTCGGGCGTTGACTTCTAAGGCCCTAACTATTCGATCTGGCGGAGCAACGCCCTAGAGTGAAGCCTAGGTTGCCCGGAACGTAGAAATGACCAGAACTTTCACACTGGTTGCTATTATTCGTTTTATACGATGGAAAAACTGTTATATTTGTATTGTATTTCATGCTTCTGGCGTTGACTTCTTAGGCCCTAACTTTTCGATCAGGTGGAACAACGCCCTAGAGTGAAGCCTAGGTTGCCCGGAAAGTAGAAATGACCATACCTTTCATACTGGTTTCCATTATTTGTTCTATACGATGGAAAAGCTGTTGTATTTATACCGTATTTTATGCTTCTGGCGTTGACTTCTTATGCCCTAACTATTCCATCTGGTGGAACAACGCCCTAGGGTGAAGGCTGGGTTGGCCGGAACGTAGAAATGACCATAACTTTCACACCGGTAGCAATTATTCGTTTTATACAATGGAAAAACTGTTCTATTTATTTTGTATTTTATGCTTCGGGCGTCGACTTCTAAGGCCCTAACTGTTTGATCTGGTGGAGCAACGCCCTAGAGTGAAGCCTAGGTTGCCCGGAATGTAGAAATGACCATAACTTTCACACTGGTTGCTATTATTCGTTCTATACGATGGAAAAACTGTTATATTTATATTGTATCTCATGCTCCTGGCGTTGACTTCTTAGGCCTTAACAATCCGATCTGGTGGAACAACGCCCTAGACTGAAGCCTAGGTTGCCTGGAACGTACAAATGACCATCACTTTCACACGGGTTGCAATTATTCCTGTTATAGGATGGAAAGACTGTTGTATTTTTATTGTATTTTAAGCTTCGGGCGTTGACTTCTAAGGCCCTAACTATTCGATCTGGTGGAACAACGCCCTAGGGTGAGGCCTAGGTTGCCCGGAACGTAGAAATGACCAGAACTTTCACACTGGTTGCTATTATTCGTTTTATACGATGGAAAAACTGTTATATTTGTATTGTATTTCATGCTTCTGGCGTTAACTTCTTAGGCCCTAACTTTTCGATCAGGTGGAACAACGCCCTAGAGTGAAGCCTAGGTTGCCCGGAAAGTAGAAATGACCATACCTTTCATACTGGTTGCCATTATTTGTTCTATACGATGGAGAAGCTGTTGTATTTATACCGTATTTTATGCTTCTGGCGTTGACTTCTTATGCCCTAACTATTCCATCTGGTGGAACAACGCCCTAGGGTGAAGGCTGGGTTGGCCGGAACGTAGAAATGACCATAACTTTCACACCGGTAGCAATTATTCGTTTTATACAATGGAAAAACTGTTCTATTTATTTTGTATTTTATGCTTCGGGCGTCGACTTCTAAGGCCCTAACTTTTTGATCTGGTGGAGCAACGCCCTAGAGTGAAGCCTAGGTTGCCCGGAATGTAGAAATGACCATAACTTTCACACTGGTTGCTATTATTCGTTCTATACGATGGAAAAACTGTTATATTTATATTGTATCTCATGCTCCTGGCGTTGACTTCTTAGGCCTTAACAATCCGATCTGGTGGAACAACGCCCTAGACTGAAGCCTAGGTTGCCTGGAACGTACAAATGACCATCACTTTCACACGGGTTGCAATTATTCCTGTTATAGGATGGAAAGACTGTTGCATTTTTATTGTATTTTAAGCTTCGGGCGTTGACTTCTAAGGCCCTAACTATTCGATCTGGTGGAACAACGCCCTAGGGTGAGGCCTAGGTTGCCCGGAACGTAGAAATGACCATAACTTTCACACTGGCTGCAATTATTCGTTTTATACGATGGAAAAGCTGTTGTATTTATACCGTATTTTATGCTTCTGGCGTTGACTTCTTATGCCCTAACTATTCGATCTAGTGGAACGACTCCCTAGAGTGAAGCCTAGGTTGCCCAGAACGTAGAAATGACCATCAATTTCACACTGGTTGCAATTATTCCCCTTATACGATGGAAAAACTCTTGTATATTTATTGTATTTTATGCTTCGGGCGTTCACTTCTTAGGCCCTAACTATTCTATCTGGTGGAACAACGCCCTAGGGTGAAGCCTAGGTTGCCCGGAATGTAGAAATGACCATAACTTTTACACTGGTAGCAATTATTCGTTTTATACAATGGAAAAACTGTTCTATTTATTTTGTATTTTATGCTTCGGGCGTTGACTTCTAAGGCCCTAACTGTTGGATCTGGTGGAGCAACGCCCTAGAGTGAAGCCGAGGTCGCCCGGAACATAGAAATGGCCATAACTTTCACACTGATTGCTATTATTCGTTCTATACGATGGAAAAACTGTTATATTTATATTGTACCTTATGCTTCTGGCGTTGACTTCTTAGGCCCTAGCAATTCGATCTGGTGGAACAACGCCCTAGAGTGAAGCCTAGGTTGCCTGGAACGTACAAATGACCATCACCTTCACACGGGTTGCAATTGTTCCTGTTATAGTATGGAAAGACTGTTGTATTTTTATTGTATTTTATGCTTCGGGCGTTGACTTCTAAGGCCCTAACTATTCGATCTGGTGGAGCAACGCCCTAGAGTGAAGCCTAGGTTGCCCGGAACGTAGAAATGACCAGAACTTTCACACTGGTTGCTATTATTCGTTTTATACGATGGAAAAACTGTTATATTTGTATTGTCTTTCATGCTTCTGGCGTTGACTTCTTAGGCCCTAACTTTTCGATCAGGTGGAACAACGCCCTAGAGTGAAGCCTAGGTTGCCCGGAACGTAGAAATGACCATCACTTTCACACTGGTTGCAATTACTCCAGTTATACGATGGAAAAGCTCTTGTATATTTAATGTATTTTATGCTTCGGGCGTTGACTTCTATGGCCCTACCTATTCGATCTGGTGGAGCTATGCCCTACAGTCAAGCCTAATTTGCCCGTAACGTAGAAATGAACATAACTTTCACACTGGTAGCAATTATTCGTTTTATACAATGGAAAAACTGTTCTATTTATTTTGTATTTTATGCTTCCGGCGTTGACTTCTATGGCCCGACCTATTCGATCTGGTGTAGCAACACCCTACAGTCAAGACTAGGTTGCCCGGAACGTAGAAATGACCATAACATTCACACCGGTTGCAATTATTTATGCTATACGTTAGAAAAACTGTTGCATTTTTATTGTAATTTATGCTTCTAGCGTTGACTTCTAAGGCCGTAGCTATTCGATGTGGTGGAGAAACGCCCTAGAGTGAAGCCTAGGTTGTCCGCAACGTAGAAATGACCATTACTTTCATACTGTTTGCTATTATTCATATTATACGATGGAAAAGGTGTTGTATTTATATTCTATTTTATGCTTCTAGCGTTGACTGCTAAGGCCGTAGCTATTAGATGTGGTGGAGTAACGCCCTAGAGTGACGCCTACGTTGCCTGGAACGTAGAAATGACCATTAGTTTCACAATGTTTCCAATTATTCATTTTATACGATGGAAAAACTGTTGTACTTATATTGTATTTTATTCTTATGGCGTTGATTTCTAAGTCCCTAGCTATGCGATCTGGTGGAGCAACGCCCTAGAGTGAAGCCTAGATTGCCCGGAAAGTAGAAATGACTATAACTTTCACATCGGTAGCAATTATTCGTTTTATACGATGGAAAAACTATTCTATTTATTTTGTATTTTATGCTTCGGGCGTTGACTCCTAAGGCCCTAACTATTCAATCGGTTGCAGCAACGCCCTAGGGTGGATCCTAGGTTGCCCGGAAAGTAGAAATGACTATAACTTTCACACTGGTTGCAATTATTCGTTTTATACAATGGAAAAACTGTTCTATTTATTTTGTATTTTATGCTTCGGGCGTTGACTTCTAAGGCCCTAACTGTTGGATCTGGTGGAGCAACGCCCTAGGGTGAACCCTAGGTTGCACGGAACGTAGAAATGACCATAACTTTCACACTGGTTGCTATTATTCGTTCTATACGATGGAAAAACTGTTATATTTATATTGTATCTCATGCTCCTGGCGTTGACTTCTTAGGCCTTAACAATCCGATCTGGTGGAACAACGCCCTAGACTGAAGCCTAGGTTGCCTGGAACGTACAAATGACCATCACTTTCACACGGGTTGCAATTATTCCTGTTATAGGATGGAAAGACTGTTGTATTTTTATTGTATTTTAAGCTTCGGGCGTTGACTTCTAAGGCCCTAACTATTCGATCTGGCGGAACAACGCCCTAGGGTGAGGCCTAGGTTGCCCGGAACGTAGAAATGACCAGAACTTTCACACTGGTTGCTATTATTCGTTTTATACGATGGAAAAACTGTTATATTTGTATTGTATTTCATGCTTCTGGCGTTGACTTCTTAGGCCCTAACTTTTCGATCAGGTGGAACAACGCCCTAGAGTGAAGCCTAGGTTGCCCGGAAAGTAGAAATGACCATACCTTTCATACTGGTTGCCATTATTTGTTCTATACGATGGAGAAGCTGTTGTATTTATACCGTATTTTATGCTTCTGGCGTTGACTTCTTATGCCCTAACTATTCCATCTGGTGGAACAACGCCCTAGGGTGAAGGCTGTGTTGGCCGGAACGTAGAAATGACCATAACTTTCACACCGGTAGCAATTATTCGTTTTATACAATGGAAAAACTGTTCTATTTATTTTGTATTTTATGCTTCGGGCGTCGACTTCTAAGGCCCTAACTGTTTGATCTGGTGGAGCAACGCCCTAGAGTGAAGCCTAGGTTGCCCGGAATGTAGAAATGACCATAACTTTCACACTGGTTGCTATTATTCGTTCTATACGATGGAAAAACTGTTATATTTATATTGTATCTCATGCTCCTGGCGTTGACTTCTTAGGCCTTAACAATCCGATCTGGTGGAACAACGCCCTAGACTGAAGCCTAGGTTGCCTGGAACGTACAAATGACCATCACTTTCACACGGGTTGCAATTATTCCTGTCATAGGATGGAAAGACTGTTGTATTTTTATTCTATTTTAAGCTTCGGGCGTTGACTTCTAAGGCCCTAACTATTCGATCTGGTGGAACAACGCCCTAGGGTGAGGCCTAGGTTGCCCGGAACGTAGAAATGACCATAACTTTCACACTGGCTGCAATTATTCGTTTTATACGATGGAAAAGCTGTTGTATTTATACCGTATTTTATGCTTCTGGCGTTGACTTCTTATGCCCTAACTATTCGATCTAGTGGAACGACTCCCTAGAGTGAAGCCTAGGTTGCCCAGAACGTAGAAATGACCATCACTTTCACACTGGTTGCAATTATTCCCCTTATACGATGGAAAAACTCTTGTATATTTATTGTATTTTATGCTTCGGGCGTTCACTTCCATGGCCCTACCTATTCGATTTGGTGGAGCAACACCATACGGTGAAGCCTAGGCTGTCAGAAACGTAGAAATGAACATAACTTTCACACTGGTAGCATTTATCCGTTTTATACAATGGAAAAACTGACCTATTTATTTTGTATTTTATGCTTCGAGCGTTGACTACTAAGGCACTAACTATTCGATCTGGTGGAGCAACGCCCTAGAGTGAAGCCGAGGTTGCCCGGAACGTGGAAATGAACATCACTTTCAAACTGGTTGCAATTATTCCGGTTATATGATGGAAAGACTGTTGTATTTTTATTGCATTTTATGCTTCGGGCATTGAGTTCTAAGGCCCTAACTATTCAATCTGTTGGAGCAACGCCCTGGGGTGTAGCCTAGGTTGCCCGGAAAGTAGAAATGACCACAACTTTCATACTGGTTGCAATTACTCGTTTTATATGATGGAACAACTGTTGTATTTATATTGTATTTTATGCTTCTGGCGTACACTTCTTAGGCCCTAACTATTCTATCTGGTGGAACAACGCCCTAGGGTGAAGCCTAGGTTGCCCGGAATGTAGAAATGACCATAACTTTTACACTGGTAGCAATTATTCGTTTTATACAATGGAAAAACTGTTCTATTTATTTTGTATTTTATGCTTCGGGCGTTGACTTCTAAGGCCCTAACTGTTGGATCTGGTGGAGCAACGCCCTAGAGTGAAGCCGAGGTCGCCCGGAACATAGAAATGGCCATAACTTTCACACTGATTGCTATTATTCGTTCTATACGATGGAAAAACTGTTATATTTATATTGTACCTTATGCTTCTGGCGTTGACCTCTTAGGCCCTAGCAATTCGATCTGGTGGAACAACGCCCTAGAGTGAAGCCTAGGTTGCCTGGAACGTACAAATGACCATCACCTTCACACGGGTTGCAATTGTTCCTGTTATAGTATGGAAAGACTGTTGTATTTTTATTGTATTTTATGCTTCGGGCGTTGACTTCTATGGCCCTACCTATTCGATCTGGTGGAGCTATGCCCTACAGTCAAGCCTAATTTGCCCGTAACGTAGAAATGACCATCACTTTCACACTGGTTGCAATTATTCCCCTTATACGATGGAAAAACTCTTGTATATTTATTGTATTTTATGCTTCGGGCGTTCACTTCCATGGCCCTACCTATTCGATTTGGTGGAGCAACACCCTACGGTGAAGCCTAGGCTGTCAGAAACGTAGAAATGAACATAACTTTCACACTGGTAGCATTTATCCGTTTTATACAATGGAAAAACTGACCTATTTATTTTGTATTTTATGCTTCGAGCGTTGACTACTAAGGCACTAACTATTCGATCTGGTGGAGCAACGCCCTAGAGTGAAGCCGAGGTTGCCCGGAACGTGGAAATGAACATCACTTTCAAACTGGTTGCAATTATTCCGGTTATATGATGGAAAGACTGTTGTATTTTTATTGCATTTTATGCTTCGGGCATTGAGTTCTAAGGCCCTAACTATTCAATCTGTTGGAGCAACGCCCTGGGGTGTAGCCTAGGTTGCCCGGAAAGTAGAAATGACCACAACTTTCATACTGGTTGCAATTACTCGTTTTATATGATGGAACAACTGTTGTATTTATATTGTATTTTATGCTTCTGGCGTACACTTCTTAGGCCCTAACTATTCTATCTGGTGGAACAACGCCCTAGGGTGAAGCCTAGGTTGCCCGGAATGTAGAAATGACCATAACTTTTACACTGGTAGCAATTATTCGTTTTATAGAATGGAAAAACTGTTCTATTTATTTTGTATTTTATGCTTCGGGCGTTGACTTCTAAGGCCCTAACTGTTGGATCTGGTGGAGCAACGCCCTAGAGTGAAGCCGAGGTCGCCCGGAACATAGAAATGGCCATAACTTTCACACTGATTGCTATTATTCGTTCTATACGATGGAAAAACTGTTATATTTATATTGTACCTTATGCTTCTGGCGTTGACTTCTTAGGCCCTAGCAATTCGATCTGGTGGAACAACGCCCTAGAGTGAAGCCTAGGTTGCCTGGAACGTACAAATGACCATCACCTTCACACGGGTTGCAATTGTTCCTGTTATAGTATGGAAAGACTGTTGTATTTTTATTGTATTTTATGCTTCGGGCGTTGACTTCTAAGGCCCTAACTATTCGATCTGGTGGAGCAACGCCCTAGAGTGAAGCCTAGGTTGCCCGGAACGTAGAAATGACCAGAACTTTCACACTGGTTGCTATTATTCGTTTTATACGATGGAAAAACTGCTATATTTGTATTGTATTTCATGCTTCTGGCGTTGACTGCTTAGGCCCTAACTTTTCGATCAGGTGGAACAACGCCCTAGAGTGAAGCCTAGGTTGCCCGGAACGTAGAAATGACCATCACTTTCACACTGGTTGCAATTACTCCAGTTATACGATGGAAAAGCTCTTGTATATTTAATGTATTTTATGCTTCGGGCGTTGACTTCTATGGCCCTACCTATTCGATCTGGTGGAGCTATGCCCTACAGTCAAGCCTAATTTGCCCGTAACGTAGAAATGAACATAACTTTCACACTGGTAGCAATTATTCGTTTTATACAATGGAAAAACTGTTCTATTTATTTTGTATTTTATGCTTCCGGCGTTGACTTCTATGGCCCGACCTATTCGATCTGGTGTAGCAACACCCTACAGTCAAGCCTAGGTTGCCCGGAACGTAGAAATGACCATAACATTCACACCGGTTGCAATTATTTATGCTATACGTTAGAAAAACTGTTGCATTTTTATTGTAATTTATGCTTCTAGCGTTGACTTCTAAGGCCGTAGCTATTCGATCTGGTGGAGCAACGCCCTAGAGTGAAGCCTAGGTTGCCCGGAACGTAGAAATGACCAGAACTTTCACACTGGTTGCTATTATTCGTTTTATACGATGGAAAAACTGCTATATTTGTATTGTATTTCATGCTTCTGGCGTTGACTGCTTAGGCCCTAACTTTTCGATCAGGTGGAACAACGCCCTAGAGTGAAGCCTAGGTTGCCCGGAACGTAGAAATGACCATCACTTTCACACTGGTTGCAATTACTCCAGTTATACGATGGAAAAGCTCTTGTATATTTAATGTATTTTATGCTTCGGGCGTTGACTTCTATGGCCCTACCTATTCGATCTGGTGGAGCTATGCCCTACAGTCAAGCCTAATTTGCCCGTAACGTAGAAATGAACATAACTTTCACACTGGTAGCAATTATTCGTTTTATACAATGGAAAAACTGTTCTATTTATTTTGTATTTTATGCTTCCGGCGTTGACTTCTATGGCCCGACCTATTCGATCTGGTGTAGCAACACCCTACAGTCAAGCCTAGGTTGCCCGGAACGTAGAAATGACCATAACATTCACACCGGTTGCAATTATTTATGCTATACGTTAGAAAAACTGTTGCATTTTTATTGTAATTTATGCTTCTAGCGTTGACTTCTAAGGCCGTAGCTATTCGATGTGGTGGAGAAACGCCCTAGAGTGAAGCCTAGGTTGTCCGCAACGTAGAAATGACCATTACTTTCATACTGTTTGCTATTATTCATTTTATACGATGGAAAAGGTGTTGTATTTATATTCTATTTTATGCTTCTAGCGTTGACTGCTAAGGCCGTAGCTATTAGATGTGGTGGAGTAACGCCCTAGAGTGACGCCTACGTTGCCTGGAACGTAGAAATGACCATTACTTTCACAATGTTTCCAATTATTCATTTTATACGATGGAAAAACTGTTGTACTTATATTGTATTTTATTCTTATGGCGTTGATTTCTAAGTCCCTAGCTATGCGATCTGGTGGAGCAACGCCCTAGAGTGAAGCCTAGATTGCCCGGAAAGTAGAAATGACTATAACTTTCACATCGGCAGCAATTATTCGTTTTATACGATGGAAAAACTATTCTATTTATTTTGTATTTTATGCTTCGGGCGTTGACTCCTAAGGCCCTAACTATTCAATCGGTTGCAGCAACGCCCTAGGGTGGATCCTAGGTTGCCCGGAAAGTAGAAATGACTATAACTTTCACACTGGTTGCAATTATTCGTTTTATACGATGGAAAAGCTGTTGTATTTATACCGTATTTTATGCTTCTGGCGTTGACTTCTTATGCCCTAACTATTCCATCTGGTGGAACAACACCCTAGGGTGATGCCTAGGTTGCCTGGAACGTAGAAATGTCCATAAGTTTCACACCGGTAGCAATTATTCGTTTTATACGATGGAAAAACTGTTGTATTTATATTGCATTTTATGCTTCGTGCGTTGACTTGTAAGGCCCTAACTATTCAATCTGTTGGAGCAACGCCCTTGGGTGAAGCCTAGGTTTCCAGGAACTTAGAAATGACCATAACTTTCACATCGGTAGCAATTATTCGTTTTATACGATGGTAAAACTGTTGTATTTATTTTGTATTTGGTGCTTCTGGCGTTGACTTCTTAGGCCTTAACTATTCGATCTGGTGGAGCAGAGCCATAGAGTGAAGCCTAGGGTGTCCGGAAAGTAGAAATGAACATTATTTTCACACTGGTTGCAATAATTCGTTTTATACGATGGAAAAACTGTTGTATTTATTATGTATTTTATGCTTCTGACGTTGTATTTTAAGGCCGCAGCTATTCGATGTGGTGGAGCAACGCCCTAGAGTGAAGCCTAGGTTGCCCGGAACCTAGAAATGACCATTACTTTCACACTGGTTGCAATTATTCGTTTTATACGATGGAAAAGCTGTTGCATTTATTTTGTATTTTATGCTTCGGGCGTTGACGTCTAAGGCCCTAACTATTCAATCGGTTGCAGCAACGCCCTAGGGTGGATCCTAGGTTGCCCGGAAAGTAGAAATGCCCATAACCTTCATACTGGTTGCAATTATTCGTTTTATACGATGGAAAAACTGTTGTATTGATATTGTATTTTATGCTTCTGGCGTTGACTTCTAAGGCACTAACTATTCGATCTGGTGGAGCTACGCCCTAGAGTGATGCCGAGGTTGCCCGGAACGTAGAAATGACCATCACTTTCAAAGTGGATGCAATTATTCCGGTTATATGATGGAAAGACTGTTGTATTTTTATTGCATTTTATGCTTCGGGCATTGACTTCTAAGGCCCTAACTATTCAATCTGTTGGAGCAACGACCTAGGGTGTAGCCTAGGTTGCCCGGAACGTAGAAATGACCACAACTTTTATACTGGTTGCAATTACTCGTTTTATATGATGGAAAAACTGTTGTATTTATATTGTATTTTATGCTCCTGGCGTTCACTCCTTAGGCCGTAACTATTCGATCTGGTGGAACAACGCCCTAGGGTGAAGCGTAGGTTGCCCGGAACGTAGAAATGACCATAACTTTCACATCGGTAGCAATTATTCGTTTTATACGATGGAAAAACTGTTCTATTTGTTTTGTATTTTATGCTTCGGGCGTTGACTTCTAAGGCCCTAACTATTCAATCGGTTACAGCAACGCCCTAGGGTGGATCCTAGGTTGCCCGGAAAGTAGAAGTGACCATAACTTTCTTACTGGTTGCAATTATTCGTTTTATACGATGGAAAAACTGTTGTATTGATATTGTGTTTTATGCTTCTGGCGTTGACTTCTAAGGCACTAACTATTCGATCTGGTGGAGCAACGCCCTAGAGTGAAGCCGAGGTTGCCCGGAACGTGGAAATGAACATCACTTTCAAACTGGTTGCAATTATTCCGGTTATATGATGGAAAGACTGTTGTATTTTTATTGCATTTTATGCTTCGGGCATTGAGTTCTAAGGCCCTAACTATTCAATCTGTTGGAGCAACGCCCTGGGGTGTAGCCTAGGTTGCCCGGAAAGTAGAAATGACCACAACTTTCATACTGGTTGCAATTACTCGTTTTATATGATGGAACAACTGTTGTATTTATATTGTATTTTATGCTTCTGGCGTACACTTCTTAGGCCCTAACTATTCTATCTGGTGGAACAACGCCCTAGGGTGAAGCCTAGGTTGCCCGGAACGTAGAAATGACCATAACTTTTACACTGGTAGCAATTATTCGTTTTATACAATGGAAAAACTGTTCTATTTATTTTGTATTTTATGCTTCGGGCGTTGACTTCTAAGGCCCTAACTGTTGGATCTGGTGGAGCAACGCCCTAGAGTGAAGCCGAGGTCGCCGGGAACATAGAAATGGCCATAACTTTCACACTGATTGCTATTATTCGTTCTATACGATGGAAAAACTGTTATATTTATATTGTACCTTATGCTTCTGGCGTTGACTTCTTAGGCCCTAGCAATTCGATCTGGTGGAACAACGCCCTAGAGTGAAGCCTAGGTTGCCTGGAACGTACAAATGACCATCACCTTCACACGGGTTGCAATTGTTCCTGTTATAGTATGGAAAGACTGTTGTATTTTTATTGTATTTTATGCTTCGGGCGTTGACTTCTAAGGCCCTAACTATTCGATCTGGTGGAGCAACGCCCTAGAGTGAAGCCTAGGTTGCCCGGAACGTAGAAATGACCAGAACTTTCACACTGGTTGCTATTATTCGTTTTATACGATGGAAAAACTGTTATATTTGTATTGTATTTCATGCTTCTGGCGTTGACTTCTTAGGCCCTAACTTTTCGATCAGGTGGAACAACGCCCTAGAGTGAAGCCTAGGTTGCCCGGAACGTAGAAATGACCATCACTTTCACACTGGTTGCAATTACTCCAGTTATACGACGGAAAAGCTCTTGTATATTTAATGTATTTTATGCTTCGGGCGTTGACTTCTATGGCCCTACCTATTCGATCTGGTGGAGCTATGCCCTACAGTCAAGCCTAATTTGCCCGTAACGTAGAAATGAACATAACTTTCACACTGGTAGCAATTATTCGTTTTATACAATGGAAAAACTGTTCTATTTATTTTGTATTTTATGCTTCCGGCGTTGACTTCTATGGCCCGACCTATTCGATCTGGTGTAGCAACACCCTACAGTCAAGCCTAGGTTGCCCGGAACGTAGAAATGACCATAACATTCACACCGGTTGCAATTATTTATGCTATACGTTAGAAAAACTGTTGCATTTTTATTGTAATTTATGCTTCTAGCGTTGACTTCTAAGGCCGTAGCTATTCGATGTGGTGGAGAAACGCCCTAGAGTGAAGCCTAGGTTGTCCGCAACGTAGAAATGACCATTACTTTCATACTGTTTGCTATTATTCATTTTATACGATGGAAAGGTGTTGTATTTATATTCTATTTTATGCTTCTAGCGTTGACTGCTAAGGCCGTAGCTATTAGATGTGGTGGAGTAACGCCCTAGAGTGACGCCTACGTTGCCTGGAACGTAGAAATGACCATTACTTTCACAATGTTTCCAATTATTCATTTTATACGATGGAAAAACTGTTGTACTTATATTGTATTTTATTCTTATGGCGTTGATTTCTAAGTCCCTAGCTATGCGATCTGGTGGAGCAACGCCCTAGAGTGAAGCCTAGATTGCCCGGAAAGTAGAAATGACTATAACTTTCACATCGGTAGCAATTATTCGTTTTATACGATGGAAAAACTATTCTATTTATTTTGTATTTTATGCTTCGGGCGTTGACTCCTAAGGCCCTAACTATTCAATCGGTTGCAGCAACGCCCTAGGGTGGATCCTAGGTTGCCCGGAAAGTAGAAATGACTATAACTTTCACACTGGTTGCAATTATTCGTTTTATACGATGGAAAAGCTGTTGTATTTATACCGTATTTTATGCTTCTGGCGTTGACTTCTTATGCCCTAACTATTCCATCTGGTGGAACAACACCCTAGGGTGATGCCTAGGTTGCCTGGAACGTAGAAATGTCCATAAGTTTCACACCGGTAGCAATTATTCGTTTTATACGATGGAAAAACTGTTGTATTTATATTGCATTTTATGCTTCGTGCGTTGACTTGTAAGGCCCTAACTATTCAATCTGTTGGAGCAACGCCCTTGGGTGAAGCCTAGGTTTCCAGGAACTTAGAAATGACCATAACTTTCACATCGGTAGCAATTATTCGTTTTATACGATGGTAAAACTGTTGTATTTATTTTGTATTTGGTGCTTCTGGCGTTGACTTCTTAGGCCTTAACTATTCGATCTGGTGGAGCAGAGCCATAGAGTGAAGCCTAGGGTGTCCGGAAAGTAGAAATGAACATTATTTTCACACTGGTTGCAATAATTCGTTTTATACGATGGAAAAACTGTTGTATTTATTATGTATTTTATGCTTCTGACGTTGTATTTTAAGGCCGCAGCTATTCGATGTGGTGGAGCAACGCCCTAGAGTGAAGCCTAGGTTGCCCGGAACCTAGAAATGACCATTACTTTCACACTGGTTGCAATTATTCGTTTTATACGATGGAAAAGCTGTTGCATTTATTTTGTATTTTATGCTTCGGGCGTTGACGTCTAAGGCCCTAACTATTCAATCGGTTGCAGCAACGCCCTAGGGTGGATCCTAGGTTGCCCGGAAAGTAGAAATGCCCATAACCTTCATACTGGTTGCAATTATTCGTTTTATACGATGGAAAAACTGTTGTATTGATATTGTATTTTATGCTTCTGGCGTTGACTTCTAAGGCACTAACTATTCGATCTGGTGGAGCAACGCCCTAGAGTAATGCCGAGGTTGCCCGGAACGTAGAAATGACCATCACTTTCAAAGTGGATGCAATTATTCCGGTTATATGATGGAAAGACTGTTGTATTTTTATTGCATTTTATGCTTCGGGCATTGACTTCTAAGGCCCTAACTATTCAATCTGTTGGAGCAACGACCTAGGGTGTAGCCTATGTTGCCCGGAACGTAGAAATGACCACAACTTTTATACTGGTTGCAATTACTCGTTTTATACAATGGAAAAACTGTTCTATTTATTTTGTATTTTATGCTTCGGGCGTTGACTTCTAAGGCCCTAACTGTTGGATCTGGTGGAGCAACGCCCTAGAGTGAAGCCTAGGTTGCCCGGAACGTAGAAATGACCATAACATTCACACTGATTGCTATTATTCGTTCTATACGATGGAAAAACTGTTATATTTATTTTGTATCTTATGCTTCTGGCGGTGACTTCTTAGGCCCTAGCAATTCGATCTGGTGGAACAACGCCCTAGAGTGAAGCCTAGGTTGCCTGGAACGTACAAATGACAATCACCTTCACACGGGTTGCAATTGTTCCTGTTATAGTGTGGAAAGACTGTTGTATTTTTATTGTATTTTATGCTTCGGGCGTTGACTTCTAAGGCCCTAACTATTCGATCTGGTGGAGCAACGCCCTAGAGTGATGCCGAGGTTGCCCGGAACGTAGAAATGACCATCACTTTCAAAGTGGATGCAATTATTCCGGTTATATGATGGAAAGACTGTTGTATTTTTATTGCATTTTATGCTTCGGGCATTGACTTCTAAGGCCCTAACTATTCAATCTGTTGGAGCAACGACCTAGGGTGTAGCCTAGGTTGCCCGGAACGTAGAAATGACCACAACTTTTATACTGGTTGCAATTACTCGTTTTATATGATGGAAAAACTGTTGTATTTATATTGTATTTTATGCTCCTGGCGTTCACTCCTTAGGCCCTAACTATTCGATCTGGTGGAACAACGCTCTAGGGTGAAGCGTAGGTTGCCCGGAACGTAGAAATGACCATAACTTTCACATCGGTAGCAATTATTCGTTTTATACGATGGAAAAACTGTTCTATTTGTTTTGTATTTTATGCTTCGGGCGTTGACTTCTAAGGCCCTAACTATTCAATCGGTTACAGCAACGCCCTAGGGTGGATCCTAGGTTGCCCGGAAAGTAGAAGTGACCATAACTTTCTTACTGGTTGCAATTATTCGTTTTATACGATGGAAAAACTGTTGTATTGATATTGTGTTTTATGCTTCTGGCGTTGACTTCTAAGGCACTAACTATTCGATCTGGTGGAGCAACGCCCTAGAGTGAAGCCGAGGTTGCCCGGAACGTGGAAATGAACATCACTTTCAAACTGGTTGCAATTATTCCGGTTATATGATGGAAAGACTGTTGTATTTTTATTGCATTTTATGCTTCGGGCATTGAGTTCTAAGGCCCTAACTATTCAATCTGTTGGAGCAACGCCCTGGGGTGTAGCCTAGGTTGCCCGGAAAGTAGAAATGACCACAACATTCATACTGGTTGCAATTACTCGTTTTATATGATGGAACAACTGTTGTATTTATATTGTGTTTTATGCTTCTGGCGTACACTTCTTAGGCCCTAACTATTCTATCTGGTGGAACAACGCCCTAGGGTAAAGCCTAGGTTGCCCGGAACGTAGAAATGACCATAACTTTTACACTGGTAGCAATTATTCGTTTTATACAATGGAAAAACTGTTCTATTTATTTTGTATTTTATGCTTCGGGCGTTGACTTCTAAGGCCCTAACTGTTGGATCTGGTGGAGCAACGCCCTAGAGTGAAGCCGAGGTCGCCCGGAACATAGAAATGGCCATAACTTTCACACTGATTGCTATTATTCGTTCTATACGATGGAAAAACTGTTATATTTATATTGTACCTTATGCTTCTGGCGTTGACTTCTTAGGCCCTAGCAATTCGATCTGGTGGAACAACGCCCTAGAGTGAAGCCTAGGTTGCCTGGAACGTACAAATGACCATCACCTTCACACGGGTTGCAATTGTTCCTGTTATAGTATGGAAAGACTGTTGTATTTTTATTGTATTTTATGCTTCGGGCGTTGACTTCTAAGGCCCTAACTATTCGATCTGGTGGAGCAACGCCCTAGAGTGAAGCCTAGGTTGCCCGGAACGTAGAAATGACCAGAACTTTCACACTGGTTGCAATTATTCGTTTTATACGATGGAAAAACTGTTATATTTGTATTGTATTTCATGCTTCTGGCGTTGACTTCTTAGGCCCTAACTTTTCGATCAGGTGGAACAACGCCCTAGAGTGAAGCCTAGGTTGCCCGGAACGTAGAAATGACCATCACTTTCACACTGGTTGCAATTACTCCAGTTATACGACGGAAAAGCTCTTGTATATTTAATGTATTTTATGCTTCGGGCGTTGACTTCTATGGCCCTACCTATTCGATCTGGTGGAGCTATGCCCTACAGTCAAGCCTAATTTGCCCGTAACGTAGAAATGAACATAACTTTCACACTGGTAGCAATTATTCGTTTTATACAATGGAAAAACTGTTCTATTTATTTTGTATTTTATGCTTCCGGCGTTGACTTCTATGGCCCGACCTATTCGATCTGGTGTAGCAACACCCTACAGTCAAGCCTAGGTTGCCCGGAACGTAGAAATGACCATAACATTCACACCGGTTGCAATTATTTATGCTATACGTTAGAAAAACTGTTGCATTTTTATTGTAATTTATGCTTCTAGCGTTGACTTCTAAGGCCGTAGCTATTCGATGTGGTGGAGAAACGCCCTAGAGTGAAGCCTAGGTTGTCCGCAACGTAGAAATGACCATTACTTTCATACTGTTTGCTATTATTCATTTTATACGATGGAAAGGTGTTGTATTTATATTCTATTTTATGCTTCTAGCGTTGACTGCTAAGGCCGTAGCTATTAGATGTGGTGGAGTAACGCCCTAGAGTGACGCCTACGTTGCCTGGAACGTAGAAATGACCATTACTTTCACAATGTTTCCAATTATTCATTTTATACGATGGAAAAACTGTTGTACTTATATTGTATTTTATTCTTATGGCGTTGATTTCTAAGTCCCTAGCTATGCGATCTGGTGGAGCAACGCCCTAGAGTGAAGCCTAGATTGCCCGGAAAGTAGAAATGACTATAACTTTCACATCGGTAGCAATTATTCGTTTTATACGATGGAAAAACTATTCTATTTATTTTGTATTTTATGCTTCGGGCGTTGACTCCTAAGGCCCTAACTATTCAATCGGTTGCAGCAACGCCCTAGGGTGGATCCTAGGTTGCCCGGAAAGTAGAAATGACTATAACTTTCACACTGGTTGCAATTATTCGTTTTATACGATGGAAAAGCTGTTGTATTTATACCGTATTTTATGCTTCTGGCGTTGACTTCTTATGCCCTAACTATTCCATCTGGTGGAACAACACCCTAGGGTGATGCCTAGGTTGCCTGGAACGTAGAAATGTCCATAAGTTTCACACCGGTAGCAATTATTCGTTTTATACGATGGAAAAACTGTTGTATTTATATTGCATTTTATGCTTCGTGCGTTGACTTGTAAGGCCCTAACTATTCAATCTGTTGGAGCAACGCCCTTGGGTGAAGCCTAGGTTTCCAGGAACTTAGAAATGACCATAACTTTCACATCGGTAGCAATTATTCGTTTTATACGATGGTAAAACTGTTGTATTTATTTTGTATTTGGTGCTTCTGGCGTTGACTTCTTAGGCCTTAACTATTCGATCTGGTGGAGCAGAGCCATAGAGTGAAGCCTAGGGTGTCCGGAAAGTAGAAATGAACATTATTTTCACACTGGTTGCAATAATTCGTTTTATACGATGGAAAAACTGTTGTATTTATTATGTATTTTATGCTTCTGACGTTGTATTTTAAGGCCGCAGCTATTCGATGTGGTGGAGCAACGCCCTAGAGTGAAGCCTAGGTTGCCCGGAACCTAGAAATGACCATTACTTTCACACTGGTTGCAATTATTCGTTTTATACGATGGAAAAGCTGTTGCATTTATTTTGTATTTTATGCTTCGGGCGTTGACGTCTAAGGCCCTAACTATTCAATCGGTTGCAGCAACGCCCTAGGGTGGATCCTAGGTTGCCCGGAAAGTAGAAATGCCCATAACCTTCATACTGGTTGCAATTATTCGTTTTATACGATGGAAAAACTGTTGTATTGATATTGTATTTTATGCTTCTGGCGTTGACTTCTAAGGCACTAACTATTCGATCTGGTGGAGCAACGCCCTAGAGTAATGCCGAGGTTGCCCGGAACGTAGAAATGACCATCACTTTCAAAGTGGATGCAATTATTCCGGTTATATGATGGAAAGACTGTTGTATTTTTATTGCATTTTATGCTTCGGGCATTGACTTCTAAGGCCCTAACTATTCAATCTGTTGGAGCAACGACCTAGGGTGTAGCCTATGTTGCCCGGAACGTAGAAATGACCACAACTTTTATACTGGTTGCAATTACTCGTTTTATATGATGGAAAAACTGTTGTATTTATATTGTATTTTATGCTCCTGGCGTTCACTTCTTAGGCCCTAACTATTCGATCTGGTGGAACAACGCCCTAGGGTGAAGCGTAGGTTGCCCGGAACGTAGAAATGACCATAACTTTCACATCGGTAGCAATTATTCGTTTTATACGATGGAAAAACTGTTCTATTTGTTTTGTATTTTATGCTTCGGGCGTTGACTTCTAAGGCCCTAACTATTCAATCGGTTACAGCAACGCCCTAGGGTGGATCCTAGGTTGCCCGGAAAGTAGAAGTGACCATAACTTTCTTACTGGTTGCAATTATTCGTTTTATACGATGGAAAAACTGTTGTATTGATATTGTGTTTTATGCTTCTGGCGTTGACTTCTAAGGCACTAACTATTCGATCTGGTGGAGCAACGCCCTAGAGTGAAGCCGAGGTTGCCCGGAACGTGGAAATGAACATCACTTTCAAACTGGTTGCAATTATTCCGGTTATATGATGGAAAGACTGTTGTATTTTTATTGCATTTTATGCTTCGGGCATTGAGTTCTAAGGCCCTAACTATTCAATCTGTTGGAGCAACGCCCTGGGGTGTAGCCTAGGTTGCCCGGAAAGTAGAAATGACCACAACTTTCATACTGGTTGCAATTACTCGTTTTATATGATGGAACAACTGTTGTATTTATATTGTATTTTATGCTTCTGGCGTACACTTCTTAGGCCCTAACTATTCTATCTGGTGGAACAACGCCCTAGGGTGAAGCCTAGGTTGCCCGGAATGTAGAAATGACCATAACTTTTACACTGGTAGCAATTATTCGTTTTATACAATGGAAAAACTGTTCTATTTATTTTGTATTTTATGCTTCGGGCGTTGACTTCTAAGGCCCTAACTGTTGGATCTGGTGGAGCAACGCCCTAGAGTGAAGCCTAGGTTGCCCGGAACGTAGAAATGACCATAACATTCACACTGATTGCTATTATTCGTTCTATACGATGGAAAAACTGTTATATTTATTTTGTATCTTATGCTTCTGGCGGTGACTTCTTAGGCCCTAGCAATTCGATCTGGTGGAACAACGCCCTAGAGTGAAGCCTAGGTTGCCTGGAACGTACAAATGACAATCACCTTCACACGGGTTGCAATTGTTCCTGTTATAGTGTGGAAAGACTGTTGTATTTTTATTGTATTTTATGCTTCGGGCGTTGACTTCTAAGGCCCTAACTATTCGATCTGGTGGAGCAACGCCATAGAGTGAAGCCCAGGTTGCCCGGAACGTAGAAATGACCAGAACTTTCTCACTGGTTGCTATTATTAGTTTTATACGATGGCAAAACTGTTATATTTATATTGTATTTTATTCTTCTGGCGTTCACTTCTTAGGCCCTAACTATTCGATCTGGTGGAACAACGCCCTAGGGTGAAGCGTAGGTTGCCCGGAACGTAGAAATGACCATAACTTTTACACTGGTAGCAATTATTCGTTTTATACAATGGAAAAACTGTTCTATTTATTTTGTATTTTATGCTTCGGGCGTTGACTTCTAAGGCCCTAACTGTTGGATCTGGTGGAGCAACGCCCTAGAGTGAAGCCTAGGTTGCCCGGAACGTAGAAATGACCATAACATTCACACTGATTGCTATTATTCGTTTTATACGATGGAAAAGCTGTTGTATTTATATTGTATTTTATGCTTCGGGCGTTGACGTCTAAGGCCCTAACTATTCAATCGGTTGCAGCAACGCCCTAGGGTGGATCCTGGGTTGCCCGGAAAGTAGAAATGACCATAACCTTCATACTGGTTGCAATTATTCGTTTTATACGATGGAAAAACTGTTGTATTGATATTGTATTTTATGCTACTGGCGTTGATTTCTAAGGCACTAACTATTCGATCTGGTGGAGCAACGCCCTAGAGTGATGCCGAGGTTGCCCGGAACGTAGAAATGACCATCACTTTCAAACTGGTTGCAATTATTCCGGTTATATGAAGGAAAGACTGTTGTATTTTTATTGCATTTTATGCTTCGGGCATTGGCTTCTAAGGCCCTAACTATTCAATCTGTTGGAGCAACGCCCTAGGGTGTAGCCTAGGTTGCCGGAACGTAGAAATGACCACAACTTTTATACTGGTTGCAATTACTGTTTAATATGATGGAAAAACTGTTGTATTTTTATTGTATTTTATGCTTCGGGCGTTGACTTCTAAGGCCCTAACTATTCGATCTGGTGGAGCAACGCCATAGAGTGAAGCCTAGGTTGCCCGGAACGTAGAAATGACCAGAACTTTCTCACTGGTTGCTATTATTAGTTTTATACGATGGAAAAACTGTTATATTTATATTGTATTTTATGCTTCTGGCGTTTACTTCTTAGGCCCTATCTATTCGATCTGGTGGAGCAACACCCTACAGTGAAGCCTAGGTTGCCCGGAACGTAGATATGACCATAACCTTCACACAGGTTGCAATTATTCGTTTTCTACGATGGAAAAGCTGTTGAATTTAAATTGTATTTCATCCTTCCGGTGTTGACTTCTTAGACCCTAACTCTTCGATCTGGTGGAGCAGCGCTTCAGAGATAAGTCTAGGATGCCCGAAACGTCGAAATGATCGTTACTTTCGCACTGGTTGCAATTAGTCATGCTATACAATGGAAAAATTGTTGTATTTATACTGTATTTTATGCTTCTGTCGTTGACTTCTAAGGCCGCAGCTATTCGATTTGGTGGAGCAACGCCCTAGAGTGAAGCCTAGGTTTCCCGGAACGTAGAAATGCCCATTACTTTCACACTGGTTGCAATTATTAGTTTTATACGATGGAAAAACTGTTCTATTTATTTTGTATTTTATGCTTCGGGCGTTGACTTCTAAGGCCCTAACTATTCAATCTGTTGGAGCAACGCCCTAGCGTGAAGCCTAGGTTGCCCGGAAAGTAGAAATGACCATACCTTTCATACTGGTTGCAATTATTTGTTTTTTACGATGGAAAAGCTGTTGTATTTATACCGTATTTTATGTTTCTGGCGTTGACTTCTTATGCCCTAACTATTCCATCTGGTGGAACAACGCCCTAGGGTGAAGCCTGGGTTTCCCGGAACGTAGAAATGACCATAACTTTCACGCCGGTAGCAATTATTCGTTTTATACGATGGAAAAACTGTTCTATTTATTTTGTATTTTATGCTTCGGGCGTTGACTTCTAAGGCCCTAACTATTCAATCTGTTGGAGCAACGCCCTAGGGTGAAGCCTAGGTTGCCCGGAAAGTAGAAATAACCACAACTTTCACACTGGTAGCAATTATTCGTTTTATACGATGGAAAAACTGTTCTATTTATTTTGTATTTTATGCTTCGGGCGTTGACTTCTAAGGCCCTAACTATTCAATCTGTTGGAGCAACGCCCTAGGGTGAAGCCTAGGTTGCCCGGAAAGTAGAAATAACCACAACTTTCACACTGGTAGCAATTATTCTTTTTATAGAATGGAAAAACTGTTCTATTTATTTTGTAGTTTATGCTTCGGGCGTTGACTTCTAAGGCCCTAACTATTCGATCTGGTGGTGCAACGCCCTGGAGTGAGGCCTAGGTTGCCCGGAACGTAGAAATGACCATAATTTTCACACTGGATGCAATTACTCTTTTTATACAATGGAAAAACTGTTGTATCTATATTGTATTTTATGCTTCTGGCGTTGACTTCTAAGGCCGTAGCTATTCGATGTGGTGGAGCAACGCCCTAGATTGAAGCCTAGGTTGACGGGAACGTAGACATGACCATATCATTCAAACTGGTTGCAATTATTCCTGTTATACGATGGAACAGCTGTTGCATTCATATCGTATTTTATGTCTCTGGCGTTGACTTCTTAGGACCTAACTATTCTATCTGGTGGAGCAATGCCATAGAGTGAAACGTAGGTTGCCCAGAACGTAGAAATGACCATTCGTTTCACACTGGTTGCAATTATTCCTCTTATACGATGGTAAAACTGTTGTATTTTTATTGTATTTTATGCTTCTGGCGTTGAATGCTAAGTCCATAGCTATTCGATCTGGTGGAGCAACGCCCTAGAGTGAAGCCTAGGTTGCCCGGAACGTAGAAATGACCATAACTTTCACACTGGTTGCAATTATTCGTTTTATACGACGGAAAAGCTGTGGTATTTATATCGTATTTTATGCTTCGGGCATTGACTTCTAAGGCCCTAACTATTCGATCTGGTTTAGCAACACGCTAGGGTGTAGCCAAGCTGGCTCGGAACGTAGGACATACCATTACCTTCACACTGGTTGCAATTATTCCTGTTATACGATGGATAAATTGTTGCATCTTTATTGTATGTTATGCTTCTGGCGTTGACTTCTAAGTCCCTAACTATTCGATCTGTTGGAGCAACGCACTAGAGTGAAGCCTAGGTTGCTCGGAATGTAGAAATGTCCATAACTTTCACACTGGTTGCAATTATACGTTTTATACGATGGAAAAGCTGTTGTATTTTTATTGCATTTTATGCTTCGGGCGTTGACTTCTAAGGCCCTAACTATTCAACCTGTTGGGCCAACGCCCTAGCGAGAATCCTAGGTTGCCCGGAACGTAGAAATGACCATAACTTTCACATCGGTAGCAATTATTCGTTTTATACGATGGAAAAACTGTTCTATTTATTTTGTATTTTCTGCTTCGGGCGTTGACTTCTAAGGCCCTAACTATTCAATCGGTTGCAGCAACGCCCTAGGATGGATCCTAGGTTGCCCGGAAAGTAGAAATGACCATAACTTTCATACTGGTTGCAATTATTCGTTTTATACAATGGAAAACCTGTTGTATTTATATTGTATTTTATGCTTGTGGGGTTGACTTCTTAGGCCCTATCTATTCGATCTGGTGGAAGGACGCCCTAGAGTGAAGCCTAGGTTGCTCAGAACGTAGAAATGACCATCACTTTCACACTGGTTGCAATTATTCCTGTTATACGAAGGAAAAACTCTTGTATATTTATTGTATTTTATGCTTCGGGCGTTGACTTCCATGGCCCTACCTATTCGATTTGGTGGAGCAACACCCTACAGTGAAGCCTAGGTTGTCAGAAACGTAGAAATGAACATAACTTTCACACTGGTAGCAATTATTCGTTTTATACAATGGAAAAACTGTTCTACTTATTTTGTATTTTATGCTTCTGGCGTTGACTTCTTAGGCCCTAACTACTCGATCTGGTGGAGTAATGCCTCACAGTTAAGTCTAGGATGCCCGAAACGCCGAAATGATCTTTACTTTCACACTGGTAGCAATTATTCATGCTATACGATGGAAAAAATGTTGCATTCTTGTTATATTTTCTGTTTCTGGCTTCGACTTCTAAGGTCCTAGGTATTCGATCTGGTGGGGCAACGTCCTAGAGTGAAGCCTATGTTGCGCGGAACGTAGAAATGTCCATAACTTTCACACTGGATGCAATTACTCTTTTTATACAATGGAAAAACTGTTGTATCTATATTGTATTTTATGCTTCTGGCGTTGACTTCTAAGGCCGTAGCTATTCGATGTGGTGGAGCAACGCCCTAGATTGAAGCCTAGGTTGACGGGAACGTAGAAATGACCAAATCATTCAAACTGGTTGCAATTATTCCTGTTATACGATGGAACAGCTGTTGCATTCATATCGTATTTTATGTCTCTGGCGTTGACTTCTTAGGCCCTAACTATTCTATCTGGTGGAGCAATGCCATAGGGTGAAACGTAGGTTGCCCAGAACGTAGAAATGACCATTCCTTTCACACTGGTTGCAATTATTCCTCTTATACGATGGTAAAACTGTTGTATTTTTATTGTATTTTATGCTTCTGGCGTTGAATGCTAAGTCCACAGCTATTCGATCTGTTGGAGCAACGCCCTAGGGTGAAGCCTAGGTTGCCCGGAAAGTAGAAATAACCACAACTTTCACACTGGTAGCAATTATTCGTTTTATACGATGGAAAAACTGTTCTATTTATTTTGTATTTTATGCTTCGGGCGTTGACTTCTAAGGCCCTAACTATTCAATCTGTTGGAGCAACGCCCTAGGGTGAAGCCTAGGTTGCCCGGAAAGTAGAAATAACCACAACTTTCACACTGGTAGCAATTATTCTTTTTATAGAATGGAAAAACTGTTCTATTTATTTTGTAGTTTATGCTTCGGGCGTTGACTTCTAAGGCCCTAACTATTCGATCTGGTGGTGCAACGCCCTGGAGTGAGGCCTAGGTTGCCCGGAACGTAGAAATGACCATAATTTTCACACTGGATGCAATTACTCTTTTTATACAATGGAAAAACTGTTGTATCTATATTGTATTTTATGCTTCTGGCGTTGACTTCTAAGGCCGTAGCTATTCGATGTGGTGGAGCAACGCCCTAGATTGAAGCCTAGGTTGACGGGAACGTAGACATGACCATATCATTCAAACTGGTTGCAATTATTCCTGTTATACGATGGAACAGCTGTTGCATTCATATCGTATTTTATGTCTCTGGCGTTGACTTCTTAGGACCTAACTATTCTATCTGGTGGAGCAATGCCATAGAGTGAAACGTAGGTTGCCCAGAACGTAGAAATGACCATTCGTTTCACACTGGTTGCAATTATTCCTCTTATACGATGGTAAAACTGTTGTATTTTTATTGTATTTTATGCTTCTGGCGTTGAATGCTAAGTCCATAGCTATTCGATCTGGTGGAGCAACGCCCTAGAGTGAAGCCTAGGTTGCCCGGAACGTAGAAATGACCATAACTTTCACACTGGTTGCAATTATTCGTTTTATACGACGGAAAAGCTGTGGTATTTATATCGTATTTTATGCTTCGGGCATTGACTTCTAAGGCCCTAACTATTCGATCTGGTTTAGCAACACGCTAGGGTGTAGCCAAGCTGGCTCGGAACGTAGGACATACCATTACCTTCACACTGGTTGCAATTATTCCTGTTATACGATGGATAAATTGTTGCATCTTTATTGTATTTTATGCTTCTGGCGTTGACTTCTAAGTCCCTAACTATTCGATCTGGTGGAGCAACGCACTAGAGTGAAGCCTAGGTTGCTCGGAATGTAGAAATGTCCATAACTTTCACACTGGTTGCAATTATACGTTTTATACGATGGAAAAGCTGTTGTATTTTTATTGCATTTTATGCTTCGGGCGTTGACTTCTAAGGCCCTAACTATTCAACCTGTTGGGCCAACGCCCTAGCGAGAAGCCTAGGTTGCCCGGAACGTAGAAATGACCATAACTTTCACATCGGTAGCAATTATTCGTTTTATACGATGGAAAAACTGTTCTATTTATTTTGTATTTTCTGCTTCGGGCGTTGACTTCTAAGGCCCTAACTATTCAATCGGTTGCAGCAACGCCCTAGGATGGATCCTAGGTTGCCCGGAAAGTAGAAATGACCATAACTTTCATACTGGTTGCAATTATTCGTTTTATACAATGGAAAACCTGTTGTATTTATATTGTATTTTATGCTTGTGGGGTTGACTTCTTAGGCCCTATCTATTCGATCTGGTGGAAGGACGCCCTAGAGTGAAGCCTAGGTTGCTCAGAACGTAGAAATGACCATCACTTTCACACTGGTTGCAATTATTCCTGTTATACGAAGGAAAAACTCTTGTATATTTATTGTATTTTATGCTTCGGGCGTTGACTTCCATGGCCCTACCTATTCGATTTGGTGGAGCAACACCCTACAGTGAAGCCTAGGTTGTCAGAAACGTAGAAATGAACATAACTTTCACACTGGTAGCAATTATTCGTTTTATACAATGGAAAAACTGTTCTACTTATTTTGTATTTTATGCTTCTGGCGTTGACTTCTTAGGCCCTAACTACTCGATCTGGTGGAGTAATGCCTCACAGTTAAGTCTAGGATGCCCGAAACGCCGAAATGATCTTTACTTTCACACTGGTAGCAATTATTCATGCTATACGATGGAAAAAATGTTGCATTCTTGTTATATTTTCTGTTTCTGGCTTCGACTTCTAAGGTCCTAGGTATTCGATCTGGTGGGGCAACGTCCTAGAGTGAAGCCTATGTTGCGCGGAACGTAGAAATGTCCATAACTTTCACACTGGATGCAATTACTCTTTTTATACAATGGAAAAACTGTTGTATCTATATTGTATTTTATGCTTCTGGCGTTGACTTCTAAGGCCGTAGCTATTCGATGTGGTGGAGCAACGCCCTAGATTGAAGCCTAGGTTGACGGGAACGTAGAAATGACCAAATCATTCAAACTGGTTGCAATTATTCCTGTTATACGATGGAACAGCTGTTGCATTCATATCGTATTTTATGTCTCTGGCGTTGACTTCTTAGGCCCTAACTATTCTATCTGGTGGAGCAATGCCATAGGGTGAAACGTAGGTTGCCCAGAACGTAGAAATGACCATTCCTTTCACACTGGTTGCAATTATTCCTCTTATACGATGGTAAAACTGTTGTATTTTTATTGTATTTTATGCTTCTGGCGTTGAATGCTAAGTCCACAGCTATTCGATCTGGTGGAGCAACGCCCCAGAGTGAAGCCTAGGTTGCCCGGAACGTAGAAATGACCATAACTTTCACACTGGTTGCAATTATTCGTTTTATACGACGGAAAAGCTGTGGTATTTATATCGTATTTTATGCTTCGGGCATTGACTTCTAAGGCCCTAACTATTCGATCTGGTTTAGCAACACCCTAGGGTGTAGCCAAGCTGGCTCGGAACGTAGGACATACCATTACCTTCACACTGGTTGCAATTATTCCTGTTATACGATGGAAAAACTGTTGCATCTTTATTGTATTTTATGCTTCTGGCGTTGACTTCTAAGTCCCTAACTATTCGATCTGGTGGAGCAACGCACTAGAGTGAAGCCTAGGTTGCTCGGAATGTAGAAATGTCCATAACTTTCACACTGGTTGCAATTATACGTTTTATACGATGGAAAAGCTGTTGTATTTTTATTGCATTTTATGCTTCGGGCGTTGACTTCTAAGGCCCTAACTATTCAACCTGTTGGGCCAACGCCCTAGCGAGAAGCCTAGGTTGCCCGGAAAGTAGAAATGACCATAACTTTCGTACTGGTCGCAATTATTCGTTTTATAGGATGGAAAAGCTGTTGTATTTATTTTGTATTTTATGCTTCGGGCATTGACTTCTAAGGCCCTAACTATTCGATCTGGTTTAGCAACACCCTAGGGTGTAGCCAAGCTGGCTCGGAACGTAGGACATACCATTACCTTCACACTGGTTGCAATTATTCGTTTTATACGATGGAAAAACTGTTGTATTTATATTGTATTTTATGCTTGTGGCGCTAACTTCTAGGGCACTAACTATTCGATCTGGTGGAGCAGCGCCCTAGGGTGAAGCCTAGGTTGCCCGGAACGTAGAAATGACCATAACATTCACACCGGTTGCAATTATTCGTTTTATACGATGGAAAAGCTGTTGTATTAATATTGCATTTTATGCTTCTGGCGTTGACTTCTTAGGACCTAACTACTCGATCTGGTGGAGTAATGCCTCACAGTTAAGTCTAGGATGCCCGAAACGCCGAAATGATCATTACTTTCACACTGGTAGCAATTATTCATGCTATACGATGGAAAAAATGTTGCATTCTTCTTGTATTTCCTGGTTCTGGCTTCGACTTCTAAGGTCCTAGCTATTCGATCTGGTGGAGCAACGTCCAAGAGTGAAGCCTAGGTTGCCCGGAACGTAGAAATGTCCAGAACTTTCACACTGGTTGCTATTATTCGTTTTATACGATTGTAAAGCTGTTGCATCTTTGTTGTATTTTATGCTTCGAGCGTTGACTTCTAAGGCCCTAACTATTCCATCTGGTGGAACAACGCCCTAGGGTGAAGCCTAGGTTGCCCGGAACGTAGAAATGACCATAACTTTCACATCGGTAGCAATTATTCGTTTTATACGATGGAAAAACTGTTGTATTGATATTGTAATTTATGCTTCTGGCGTTGCCTTCTGAGGCACTAACTATTAGATCTGGTGGAGCAACGCCCTAGAGTGATGCCGAGGTTGCCCGGAACGTAGAAATGACCATCACTTTCAAACTGGTTGCAATTATTCCGTTTATATGATGGAAAGACTGTTGTATTTTTATTGGATTTTATGCTTCGGGCATTGACTTCTAAGGCACTAACTATGAAATCTGTTGTAGCAACGCCCTAGGGTGTAGCCTTGATTGCCCGGAAAGTAGAAATGTCCACAACTTTCATACAGGTTGCTATTATTCGTCTTATACGATGGAAAAACTGTTATATTTATATTGTATTTTATGCTTCTGGCGGTGCCTTCTTAGGCCCTAAGTGTTCGATCTGGTGGAGCAACGCCCTCGGGTGAAGCCTGGGTTTCCCGGAACGTAGAAATGACCATAACTTTCACGCCGGTAGCAATTATTCGTTTTATACGATGGAAAAACTGTTCTATTTATTTTGTATTTTATGCTTCGGGCGTTGACTTCTAAGGCCCTAACTATTCAATCTGTTGGAGCAACGCCCTAGGGTGAAGCCTAGGTTGCCCGGAAAGTAGAAATAACCACAACTTTCACACTGGTAGCAATTATTCTTTTTATAGAATGGAAAAACTGTTCTATTTATTTTGTAGTTTACGCTTCGGGCGTTGACTTCTAAGGCCCTAACTATTCGATCTGGTGGTGCAACGCCCTGGAGTGAGGCCTAGGTTGCCCGGAACGTCGAAATGACCATAATTTTCACACTGGATGCAATTACTCTTTTTATACAATGGAAAAACTGTTGTATCTATATTGTATTTTATGCTTCTGGCGTTGACTTCTAAGGCCGTAGCTATTCGATGTGGTGGAGCAACGCCCTAGATTGAAGCCTAGGTTGACGGGAACGTAGACATGACCATATCATTCAAACTGGTTGCAATTATTCCTGTTATACGATGGAACAGCTGTTGCATTCATATCGTATTTTATGTCTCTGGCGTTGACTTCTTAGGCCCTAACTATTCTATCTGGTGGAGCAATGCCATAGAGTGAAACGTAGGTTGCCCAGAACGTAGAAATGACCATTCGTTTCACACTGGTTGCAATTATTCCTCTTATACGATGGTAAAACTGTTGTATTTTTATTGTATTTTATGCTTCTGGCGTTGAATGCTAAGTCCATAGCTATTCGATCTGGTGGAGCAACGCCCTAGAGTGAAGCCTAGGTTGCCCGGAACGTAGAAATGACCATAATTTTCACACTGGTTACTATTATTCGTTTTATACAATGGAAAAACTGTTCTATTTATTTTGTATTTTATGCTTCGGGCATTGACTTCTAAGGCCCTAACTATTCGAACTGGTTTAGCAACACCCTAGTGTGTAGCCAAGCTGGCTCGGAACGTAGGATATACCATTACCTTCACACTGGTTGCAATTATTCCTGTTATACGATGGATAAATTGTTGCATCTTTATTGTATTTTATGCTTGTGGCGTTGACTTCTAAGGCTCTATCTATTCGATCTGGTGGAGCAACGCCCCAGAGTGAAGCCTAGGTTGCCCGGAACGTAGAAATGACCATAACTTTCACACTGGTTGCAATTATTCGTTTTATACGACGGAAAAGCTGTGGTATTTATATCGTATTTTATGCTTCGGGCATTGACTTCTAAGGCCCTAACTATTCGATCTGGTTTAGCAACACGCTAGGGTGTAGCCAAGCTGGCTCGGAACGTAGGACATACCATTACCTTCACACTGGTTGCAATTATTCCTGTTATACGATGGATAAATTGTTGCATCTTTATTGTATTTTATGCTTCTGGCGTTGACTTCTAAGTCCCTAACTATTCGATCTGGTGGAGCAACGCACTAGAGTGAAGCCTAGGTTGCTCGGAATGTAGAAATGTCCATAACTTTCACACTGGTTGCAATTATACGTTTTATACGATGGAAAAGCTGTTGTATTTTTATTGCATTTTATGCTTCGGGCGTTGACTTCTAAGGCCCTAACTATTCAACCTGTTGGGCCAACGCCCTAGCGAGAAGCCTAGGTTGCCCGGAACGTAGAAATGACCATAACTTTCACATCGGTAGCAATTATTCGTTTTATACGATGGAAAAACTGTTCTATTTATTTTGTATTTTCTGCTTCGGGCGTTGACTTCTAAGGCCCTAACTATTCAATCGGTTGCAGCAACGCCCTAGGATGGATCCTAGGTTGCGCGGAAAGTAGAAATGACCATAACTTTCATACTGGTTGCAATTATTCGTTTTATACAATGGAAAACCTGTTGTATTTATATTGTATTTTATGCTTGTGGGGTTGACTTCTTAGGCCCTATCTATTCGATCTGGTGGAAGGACGCCCTACAGTGAAGCCTAGGTTGCTCAGAACGTAGAAATGACCATCACTTTCACACTGGTTGCAATTATTCCTGTTATACGAAGGAAAAACTCTTGTATATTTATTGTATTTTATGCTTCGGGCGTTGACTTCCATGGCCCTACCTATTCGATTTGGTGGAGCAACACCCTACAGTGAAGCCTAGGTTGTCAGAAACGTAGAAATGAACATAACTTTCACACTGGTAGCAATTATTCGTTTTATACAATGGAAAAACTGTTCTACTTATTTTGTATTTTATGCTTCTGGCGTTGACTTCTTAGGCCCTAACTACTCGATCTGGTGGAGTAATGCCTCACAGTTAAGTCTAGGATGCCCGAAACGCCGAAATGATCTTTACTTTCACACTGGTAGCAATTATTCATGCTATACGATGGAAAAAATGTTGCATTCTTGTTATATTTTCTGTTTCTGGCTTCGACTTCTAAGGTCCTAGGTATTCGATCTGGTGGGGCAACGTCCTAGAGTGAAGCCTATGTTGCGCGGAACGTAGAAATGTCCATAACTTTCACACTGGATGCAATTACTCTTTTTATACAATGGAAAAACTGTTGTATCTATATTGTATTTTATGCTTCTGGCGTTGACTTCTAAGGCCGTAGCTATTCGATGTGGTGGAGCAACGCCCTAGATTGAAGCCTAGGTTGACGGGAACGTAGAAATGACCATATCATTCAAACTGGTTGCAATTATTCCTGTTATACGATGGAACAGCTGTTGCATTCATATCGTATTTTATGTCTCTGGCGTTGACTTCTTAGGCCCTAACTATTCTATCTGGTGGAGCAATGCCATAGGGTGAAACGTAGGTTGCCCAGAACGTAGAAATGACCATTCCTTTCACACTGGTTGCAATTATTCCTCTTATACGATGGTAAAACTGTTGTATTTTTATTGTATTTTATGCTTCTGGCGTTGAATGCTAAGTCCACAGCTATTCGATCTGGTGGAGCAACGCCCCAGAGTGAAGCCTAGGTTGCCCGGAACGTAGAAATGACCATAACTTTCACACTGGTTGCAATTATTCGTTTTATACGACGGAAAAGCTGTGGTATTTATATCGTATTTTATGCTTCGGGCATTGACTTCTAAGGCCCTAACTATTCGATCTGGTTTAGCAACACCCTAGGGTGTAGCCAAGCTGGCTCGGAACGTAGGACATACCATTACCTTCACACTGGTTGCAATTATTCCTGTTATACGGTGGAAAAACTGTTGCATCTTTATTGTATTTTATGCTTCTGGCGTTGACTTCTAAGTCCCTAACTATTCGATCTGGTGGAGCAACGCACTAGAGAGAAGCCTAGGTTGCTCGGAATGTAGAAATGTCCATAACTTTCACACTGGTTGCAATTATACGTTTTATACGATGGAAAAGCTGTTGTATTTTTATTGCATTTTATGCTTCGGGCGTTGACTTCTAAGGCCCTAACTATTCAACCTGTTGGGCCAACGCCCTAGCGAGAAGCCTAGGTTGCCCGGAAAGTAGAAATGACCATAACTTTCGTACTGGTCGCAATTATTCGTTTTATAGGATGGAAAAGCTGTTGTATTTATTTTGTATTTTATGCTTCGGGCATTGACTTCTAAGGCCCTAACTATTCGATCTGGTTTAGCAACACCCTAGGGTGTAGCCAAGCTGGCTCGGAACGTAGGACATACCATTACCTTCACACTGGTTGCAATTATTCGTTTTATACGATGGAGAAACTGTTGTATTTATATTGTATTTTATGCTTGTGGCGCTAACTTCTAGGGCACTAACTATTCGATCTGGTGGAGCAGCGCCCTAGGGTGAAGCCTAGGTTGCCCGGAACGTAGAAATGACCATAACATTCACACCGGTTGCAATTATTCGTTTTATACGATGGAAAAGCTGTTGTATTAATATTGCATTTTATGCTTCTGGCGTTGACTTCTTAGGACCTAACTACTCGATCTGGTGGAGTAATGCCTCGCAGTTAAGTCTAGGATGCCCGAAACGCCGAAATGATCATTACCTTCACACTGGTAGCAATTATTCATGCTATACGATGGAAAAAATGTTGCATTCTTCTTGTATTTCCTGGTTCTGGCTTCGACTTCTAAGGTCCTAGCTATTCGATCTGGTGGAGCAACGTCCAAGAGTGAAGCCTAGGTTGCCCGGAACGTAGAAATGTCCAGAACTTTCACACTGGTTGCTATTATTCGTTTTATACGATTGAAAAGCTGTTGCATCTTTGTTGTATTTTATGCTTCGAGCGTTGACTTCTAAGGCCCTAACTATTCCATCTGGTGGAACAACGCCCTAGGGTGAAGCCTAGGTTGCCCGGAACGTAGAAATGACCATAACTTTCACATCGGTAGCAATTATTCGTTTTATACGATGGAAAAACTGTTGTATTGATATTGTAATTTATGCTTCTGGCGTTGCCTTCTGAGGCACTAACTATTAGATCTGGTGGAGCAACGCCCTAGAGTGAAGCCTAGGTTGCCCGGAACGTAGAAATGACCATAACTTTCACACTGGTTGCTATTATTCGTTCTATACGATGGAAAAACTGTTATATTTATATTGTATCTCATGCTCCTGGCGTTGACTCCTTAGGCCTTAACAATTCGATCTGGTGGAACAACGCGCTAGAGTGAAGCCTAGGTTGCCTGGAACGTACAAATGACCATCACTTTCACACAGGTTGCAATTATTCCTGTTATAGGATGGAACGACTGTTGTATTTTTATTGTATTTTACGCTTCGGGCGTTGACTTCTAAGGCCCTAACTATTCGATCTGGTGGAGCAACGCCCTAGAGTGAAGCCTAGGTTGCCCGGAACGTAGAAATGACCAGAATTTTCACACTGGATGCAATTACTCTTTTTATACAATGGAAAAACTGTTGTATCTATATTGTATTTTATGCTTCTGGCGTTGACTTCTAAGGCCGTAGCTATTCGATGTGGTGGAGCAACGCCCTAGATTGAAGCCTAGGTTGACGGGAACGTAGAAATGACCATATCATTCAAACTGGTTGCAATTATTCCTCTTATACGATGGTAAAACTGTTGTATTTTTATTGTATTTTATGCTTCTGGCGTTGAATGCTAAGTCCATAGCTATTCGATCTGGTGGAGCAACGCCCTAGAGTGAAGCCTAGGTTGCCCGGAACGTAGAAATGACCATAATTTTCACACTGGTTACTATTATTCGTTTTATACAATGGAAAAACTGTTCTATTTATTTTGTATTTTATGCTTCGGACATTGACTTCTAAGGCCCTAACTATTCGAACTGGTTTAGCAACACCCTAGTGTGTAGCCAAGCTGGCTCGCAACGTAGGACATACCATTACCTTCACACTGGTTGCAATTATTCCTGTTATACGATGGATAAATTGTTGCATCTTTATTGTATTATATGCTTGTGGCGTTGACTTCTAAGGCTCTATCTATTCGATCTGGTGGAGCAACGCCCCAGAGTGAAGCCTAGGTTGCCCGGAACGTAGAAATGACCATAACATTCACACTGGTTGCAATTATTCGTTTTATACGACGGAAAAGCTGTGGTATTTATATCGTATTTTATGCTTCGGGCATTGACTTCTAAGGCCCTAACTATTCGATCTGGTTTAGCAACACCCTAGTGTGTAGCCAAGCTGGCTCGGAACGTAGGACATACCATTACCTTCACACTGGTTGCAATTATTCCTGTTATACGATGGAAAAACTGTTGCATCTTTATTGTATTTTATGCTTCTGGCGTTGACTTCTAAGTCCCTAACTATTCGATCTGGTGGAGCAACGCACTAGAGTGAAGCCTAGGTTGCTCGGAATGTAGAAATGTCCATAACTTTCTCACTGGTTGCAATAATTCGTTTTATACGATGGAAAAACTGTTGTATTTATTATGTATTTTATGCTTCTGACGTTGTATTTTAAGGCCGTAGCTATTCGATGTGGTGGAGCAACGCCCTAGAGTGAAGCCTAGGTTTCCCGGAACCTAGAAATGACCATTACTTTCACACTGGTTGCAATTATTCGTTTTATACGATGGAAAAGCTGTTGTATTTATATTTTATTTTATGCTTCGGGCGTTGACGTCTAAGGCCCTAACTATTCAATCGGTTGCAGCAACGCCCTAGGGTGGATCCTAGGTTGCCCGGAAAGTAGAAATGACCATAACCTTCATACTGGTTGCAATTATTCGTTTTATACGATGGAAAAGCTGTTGTATTGATATTGTATTTTATGCTACTGGCGTTGATTTCTAAGGCACTAACTATTCGATCTGGTGGAGCAACGCCCTAGAGTGATGCCGAGGTTGCCCGGAACGTAGAAATGACCATCACTTTCAAACTGGTTGCAATTATTCCGGTTATATGATGGAAAGACTGTTGTATTTTTATTGCATTTTATGCTTCGGGCATTGGCTTCTAAGGCCCTAACTATTCAATCGGTTGGAGCAACGCCCTAGGGTGTAGCCTAGGTTGCCCGGAACGTAGAAATGACCATAACTTTTACACTGGTAGCAATTATTCGTTTTATACAATGGAAAAACTGTTCTATTTATTTTGTATTTTATGCTTCGGGCGTTGACTTCTAAGGCCCTAACTGTTGGATCTGGTGGAGCAACGCCCTAGAGTGAAGCCTAGGTTGCCCGGAACGTAGAAATGACCATAACATTCACACTGATTGCTATTATTCGTTCTATACGATGGAAAAACTGTTATATTTATTTTGTATCTTATGCTTCTGGCGGTGACTTCTTAGGCCCTAGCAATTCGATCTGGTGGAACAACGCCCTAGAGTGAAGCCTAGGTTGCCTGGAACGTACAAATGACAATCACCTTCACACGGGTTGCAATTGTTCCTGTTATAGTGTGGAAAGACTGTTGTATTTTTATTGTATTTTATGCTTCGGGTGTTGACTTCTAAGGCCCTAACTATTCGATCTGGTGGAGCAACGCCATAGAGTGAAGCCTAGGTTGCCCGGAACGTAGAAATGACCAGAACTTTCTCACTGGTTGCTATTATTAGTTTTATACGATGGAAAAACTGTTATATTTATATTGTATTTTATGCTTCCGGTGTTGACTTCTTAGACCCTAACTCTTCGATCTGGTGGAGCAGCGCTTCAGAGATAAGTCTAGGATGCCCGAAACGTCGAAATGATCGTTACTTTCGCACTGGTTGCAATTAGTCATGCTATACAATGGAAAATTGTTGTATTTATACTGTATTTTATGCTTCTGTCGTTGACTTCTAAGGCCGCAGCTATTCGATTTGGTGGAGCAACGCCCTAGAGTGAAGCCTAGGTTTCCCGGAACGTAGAAATGCCCATTACTTTCACACTGGTTGCAATTATTAGTTTTATACGATGGAAAAACTGTTCCATTTATTTTGTATTTTATGCTTCGGGCGTTCGGACTTCTAAGGCCCTATCTATTCAATCTGTTGCAGCAACACCCTAGCGTGAAGCCTAGGTTGCCCGGAAGGTAGAAATAACCACAACTTTCACACTGGTAGCAATTATTCTTTTTATAGAATGGAAAAACTGTTCTATTTATTTTGTAGTTTATGCTTCGGGCGTTGACTTCTAAGGCCCTAACTATTCGATCTGGTGGTGCAACGCCCTAGAGTGAGGCCTAGGTTGCCCGGAACGTAGAAATGACCATAATTTTCACACTGGTTACTATTATTCGTTTTATACAATGGAAAAACTGTTCTATTTATTTTGTATTTTATGCTTCGGGCATTGACTTCTAAGGCCCTAACTATTCGATCTGGTTTAGCAACACGCTAGGGCGTAGCCAAGATGGCTCGGAACGTAGGACATACCATTACCTTCACACTGGTTGCAATTATTCCTGTTATACGATGGATAAATTGTTGCATCTTTATTGTATTTTATGCTTGTGGCGTTGACTTCTAAGGCTCTATCTATTCGATCTGGTGGAGCAACGCCACAGAGTGAAGCCTAGGTTGCCCGGAACGTAGAAATGACCATAACTTTCACACTGGTTGCAATTATTCGTTTTATACGACGGAAAAGCTGTGGTATTTATATCGTATTTTATGCTTCGGGCATTAACTTCTAAGGCCCTAACTATTCGATCTGGTTTAGCAACACCCTAGGGTGTAGCCAAGCTGGCTCGGAACATAGGACATAGCATTACCTTCACACTGGTTGCAATTATTCCTGTTATACGATGGAAAAACTGTTGCATCTTTATTGTATTGTATGCTTCTGGCGTTGACTGCTAAGTCCCAAACTATTCGATCTGGTGGAGCAACGCACTAGAGTGAAGCCTAGGTTGCTCGGAATGTAGAAATGTCCATAACTTTCACACTGGTTGCCATTATACGTTTTATACGATGGAAAAGCTGTTGTATTTTTATTGCATTTTATGCTTCGGGCGTTGACTTCTAAGGCCCTAACTATTCAACCTGTTGGGCCAACGCCCTAGCGAGAAGCCTAGGTTGCCCGGAAAGTAGAAATGACCATAACTATCGTACTGGTCGCAATTATTCGTTTTATAGGATGGAAAAGCTGTTGTATTTATATTGTATTTTATGCTTCTGGCGTTAACTTCTTAGGCCCTAACTATTCGATCTGTTGGAACGACGCCCTAGGGTGAAGCCTAGGTTGCCGGAACGTAGAAATGTCCATAACATTCACACTGGTAGCAATTATTCGTTATATACAATGGAAAAACTGTTCTACTTATTTTGTATTTTATGCTTCGGGCGTAGACTTCTATGGCCCTACCTATTCGATCTGGTGGAGCAACACCCTACAGTGAAGCCTATGTTGCCCGGAACGTAGATATGACCATAACCTTCACACAGGTTGCAATTATTCGTTTTCTACGATGGAAAAGCTGTTGTATTTAAATTGTATTTTATGCTTCCGGTGTTGACTTCTTAGACCCTAACTCTTCGATCTGGTGGAGCAACGCCTCAGAGTTAAGTTTAGGATGCCCGAAACGTCGAAATGATCGTTACTTTCGCACTGGTTGCAATTAGTCATGCTATGCAATGGAAAAATTGTTGTATTTATACTGTATTTTATGCTTCTGGCGTTGACTTCTAAGGCCGCAGCTATTCGATTTGGTGGAGCAACTCCCTAGAGTGAAGCCAAGGTTTCCCGGAACGTAGAAATGCCCATTACTTTCACACTGGTTGCAATTATTAGTTTAATACGATGGAAAAACTGTTCTATTTATTTTGTATTTTATGCTTCGGGCGTTGACTTCTAAGGCCCTAACTATTCAATCTGTTGGAGCAACGCCCTAGCGTGAAGCCTAGGTTGCCCGGAAAGTAGAAATGACCATACCTTTCATACTGGTTGCAATTATTTGTTTTTTACGATGGAAAAGCTGTTGTATTTATACCGTATTTTATGTTTCTGGCGTTGACTTCTTATGCCCTAACTATTCCATCTGGTGGAACAACGCCCTAGGGTGAAGCCTGGGTTTCCCGGAACGTAGAAATGACCATAACTTTCACGCCGGTAGCAATTATTCTTTTTATAGAATGGAAAAACTGTTCTATTTATTTTGTAGTTTACGCTTCGGGCGTTGACTTCTAAGGCCCTAACTATTCGATCTGGTGGTGCAACGCCCTGGAGTGAGGCCTAGGTTGCCCGGAACGTAGAAATGACCATAATTTTCACTCTGGATGCAATTACTCTTTTTATACAATGGAAAAACTGTTGTATCTATATTGTATTTTATGCTTCTGGCGTTGACTTCTAAGGCCGTAGCTATTCGATGTGGTGGAGCAACGCCCTAGAGTGAAGCCTAGGTTGCCCGGAACGTAGAAATGACCATAACATTCACACCGGTTGCAATTATTCGTTTTATACGATGGAAAAGCTGTTGTATTAATATTGCATTTTATGCTTCTGGCGTTGACTTCTTAGGACCTAACTACTCGATCTGGTGGAGTAATGCCTCGCAGTTAAGTCTAGGATGCCCGAAACGCCGAAATGATCATTACCTTCACACTGGTAGCAATTATTCATGCTATACGATGGAAAAAATGTTGCATTCTTCTTGTATTTCCTGGTTCTGGCTTCGACTTCTAAGGTCCTAGCTATTCGATCTGGTGGAGCAACGTCCAAGAGTGAAGCCTAGGTTGCCCGGAACGTAGAAATGTCCAGAACTTTCACACTGGTTGCTATTATTCGTTTTATACGATTGAAAAGCTGTTGCATCTTTGTTGTATTTTATGCTTCGAGCGTTGACTTCTAAGGCCCTAACTATTCCATCTGGTGGAACAACGCCCTAGGGTGAAGCCTAGGTTGCCCGGAACGTAGAAATGACCATAACTTTCACATCGGTAGCAATTATTCGTTTTATACGATGGAAAAACTGTTGTATTGATATTGTAATTTATGCTTCTGGCGTTGCCTTCTGAGGCACTAACTATTAGATCTGGTGGAGCAACGCCCTAGAGTGATGCCGAGGTTGCCCGGAACGTAGAAATGACCATCACTTTCAAACTGGTTGCAATTATTCCGTTTATATGATGGAAAGACTGTTGTATTTTTATTGGATTTTATGCTTCGGGCATTGACTTCTAAGGCACTAACTATGAAATCTGTTGTAGCAACGCCCTAGGGTGTAGCCTAGATTGCCCGGAAAGTAGAAATGACCACAACTTTCATACTGGTTGCTATTATTCGTCTTATACGATGGAAAAACTGTTATATTTATATTGTATTTTATTCTTCTGGCGGTGCCTTCTTAGGCCCTAAGTGTTCGATCTGGTGGAGCAACGCCCTAGAGTGAAGCCTAGGTTGCCCGGAACGTAGAAATGATCATCACTTTCAAATTGGTTGCTATTAATCCTTTTATACGATGGAAAAACTGTTGTATTTATATTGCATTTTATGCTTCTGGCGCTGACTTCTAAGGCCGTAGCTATTCGATGTGGTGGAGCAACGCCCTAGAGTGAAGCCTAGGTTGCCCGGAACGTAGAAATGACCATAACTTTCACACTGGTTGCTATTATTCGTTCTATACGATGGAAAAACTGTTATATTTATATTGTATCTCATGCTCCTGGCGTTGACTCCTTAGGCCTTAACAATTCGATCTGGTGGAACAACGCGCTAGAGTGAAGCCTAGGTTGCCTGGAACGTACAAATGACCATCACTTTCACACAGGTTGCAATTATTCCTGTTATAGGATGGAACGACTGTTGTATTTTTATTGTATTTTACGCTTCGGGCGTTGACTTCTAAGGCCCTAACTATTCGATCTGGTGGAGCAACGCCCTAGAGTGAAGCCTAGGTTGCCCGGAACGTAGAAATGACCAGAATTTTCACACTGGATGCAATTACTCTTTTTATACAATGGAAAAACTGTTGTATCTATATTGTATTTTATGCTTCTGGCGTTGACTTCTAAGGCCGTAGCTATTCGATGTGGTGGAGCAACGCCGTAGATTGAAGCCTAGGTTGACGGGAACGTAGAAATGACCATATCATTCAAACTGGTTGCAATTATTCCTCTTATACGATGGTAAAACTGTTGTATTTTTATTGTATTTTATGCTTCTGGCGTTGAATGCTAAGTCCATAGCTATTCGATCTGGTGGAGCAACGCCATAGAGTGAAGCCTAGGTTGCCCGGAACGTAGAAATGACCATAATTTTCACACTGGTTGCTATTATTAGTTTTATACGATGGAAAAACTGTTATATTTATATTGTATTTTATGCTTCCGGTGTTGACTTCTTAGACCCTAACTCTTCGATCTGGTGGAGCAGCGCTTCAGAGATAAGTCTAGGATGCCCGAAACGTCGAAATGATCGTTACTTTCGCACTGGTTGCAATTAGTCATGCTATACAATGGAAAATTGTTGTATTTATACTGTATTTTATGCTTCTGTCGTTGACTTCTAAGGCCGCAGCTATTCGATTTGGTGGAGCAACGCCCTAGAGTGAAGCCTAGGTTTCCCGGAACGTAGAAATGCCCATTACTTTCACACTGGTTGCAATTATTAGTTTTATACGATGGAAAAACTGTTCCATTTATTTTGTATTTTATGCTTCGGGCGTTCGGACTTCTAAGGCCCTATCTATTCAATCTGTTGCAGCAACACCCTAGCGTGAAGCCTAGGTTGCCCGGAAGGTAGAAATAACCACAACTTTCACACTGGTAGCAATTATTCTTTTTATAGAATGGAAAAACTGTTCTATTTATTTTGTAGTTTATGCTTCGGGCGTTGACTTCTAAGGCCCTAACTATTCGATCTGGTGGTGCAACGCCCTAGAGTGAGGCCTAGGTTGCCCGGAACGTAGAAATGACCATAATTTTCACACTGGTTACTATTATTCGTTTTATACAATGGAAAAACTGTTCTATTTATTTTGTATTTTATGCTTCGGGCATTGACTTCTAAGGCCCTAACTATTCGATCTGGTTTAGCAACACGCTAGGGCGTAGCCAAGATGGCTCGGAACGTAGGACATACCATTACCTTCACACTGGTTGCAATTATTCCTGTTATACGATGGATAAATTGTTGCATCTTTATTGTATTTTATGCTTGTGGCGTTGACTTCTAAGGCTCTATCTATTCGATCTGGTGGAGCAACGCCACAGAGTGAAGCCTAGGTTGCCCGGAACGTAGAAATGACCATAACTTTCACACTGGTTGCAATTATTCGTTTTATACGACGGAAAAGCTGTGGTATTTATATCGTATTTTATGCTTCGGGCATTAACTTCTAAGGCCCTAACTATTCGATCTGGTTTAGCAACACCCTAGGGTGTAGCCAAGCTGGCTCGGAACATAGGACATAGCATTACCTTCACACTGGTTGCAATTATTCCTGTTATACGATGGAAAAACTGTTGCATCTTTATTGTATTGTATGCTTCTGGCGTTGACTGCTAAGTCCCAAACTATTCGATCTGGTGGAGCAACGCACTAGAGTGAAGCCTAGGTTGCTCGGAATGTAGAAATGTCCATAACTTTCACACTGGTTGCCATTATACGTTTTATACGATGGAAAAGCTGTTGTATTTTTATTGCATTTTATGCTTCGGGCGTTGACTTCTAAGGCCCTAACTATTCAACCTGTTGGGCCAACGCCCTAGCGAGAAGCCTAGGTTGCCCGGAAAGTAGAAATGACCATAACTATCGTACTGGTCGCAATTATTCGTTTTATAGGATGGAAAAGCTGTTGTATTTATATTGTATTTTATGCTTCTGGCGTTAACTTCTTAGGCCCTAACTATTCGATCTGTTGGAACGACGCCCTAGGGTGAAGCCTAGGTTGCCGGAACGTAGAAATGTCCATAACATTCACACTGGTAGCAATTATTCGTTATATACAATGGAAAAACTGTTCTACTTATTTTGTATTTTATGCTTCGGGCGTAGACTTCTATGGCCCTACCTATTCGATCTGGTGGAGCAACACCCTACAGTGAAGCCTATGTTGCCCGGAACGTAGATATGACCATAACCTTCACACAGGTTGCAATTATTCGTTTTCTACGATGGAAAAGCTGTTGTATTTAAATTGTATTTTATGCTTCCGGTGTTGACTTCTTAGACCCTAACTCTTCGATCTGGTGGAGCAACGCCTCAGAGTTAAGTTTAGGATGCCCGAAACGTCGAAATGATCGTTACTTTCGCACTGGTTGCAATTAGTCATGCTATGCAATGGAAAAATTGTTGTATTTATACTGTATTTTATGCTTCTGGCGTTGACTTCTAAGGCCGCAGCTATTCGATTTGGTGGAGCAACTCCCTAGAGTGAAGCCAAGGTTTCCCGGAACGTAGAAATGCCCATTACTTTCACACTGGTTGCAATTATTAGTTTAATACGATGGAAAAACTGTTCTATTTATTTTGTATTTTATGCTTCGGGCGTTGACTTCTAAGGCCCTAACTATTCAATCTGTTGGAGCAACGCCCTAGCGTGAAGCCTAGGTTGCCCGGAAAGTAGAAATGACCATACCTTTCATACTGGTTGCAATTATTTGTTTTTTACGATGGAAAAGCTGTTGTATTTATACCGTATTTTATGTTTCTGGCGTTGACTTCTTATGCCCTAACTATTCCATCTGGTGGAACAACGCCCTAGGGTGAAGCCTGGGTTTCCCGGAACGTAGAAATGACCATAACTTTCACGCCGGTAGCAATTATTCTTTTTATAGAATGGAAAAACTGTTCTATTTATTTTGTAGTTTACGCTTCGGGCGTTGACTTCTAAGGCCCTAACTATTCGATCTGGTGGTGCAACGCCCTGGAGTGAGGCCTAGGTTGCCCGGAACGTAGAAATGACCATAATTTTCACTCTGGATGCAATTACTCTTTTTATACAATGGAAAAACTGTTGTATCTATATTGTATTTTATGCTTCTGGCGTTGACTTCTAAGGCCGTAGCTATTCGATGTGGTGGAGCAACGCCCTAGAGTGAAGCCTAGGTTGCCCGGAACGTAGAAATGACCATAACATTCACACCGGTTGCAATTATTCGTTTTATACGATGGAAAAGCTGTTGTATTAATATTGCATTTTATGCTTCTGGCGTTGACTTCTTAGGACCTAACTACTCGATCTGGTGGAGTAATGCCTCGCAGTTAAGTCTAGGATGCCCGAAACGCCGAAATGATCATTACCTTCACACTGGTAGCAATTATTCATGCTATACGATGGAAAAAATGTTGCATTCTTCTTGTATTTCCTGGTTCTGGCTTCGACTTCTAAGGTCCTAGCTATTCGATCTGGTGGAGCAACGTCCAAGAGTGAAGCCTAGGTTGCCCGGAACGTAGAAATGTCCAGAACTTTCACACTGGTTGCTATTATTCGTTTTATACGATTGAAAAGCTGTTGCATCTTTGTTGTATTTTATGCTTCGAGCGTTGACTTCTAAGGCCCTAACTATTCCATCTGGTGGAACAACGCCCTAGGGTGAAGCCTAGGTTGCCCGGAACGTAGAAATGACCATAACTTTCACATCGGTAGCAATTATTCGTTTTATACGATGGAAAAACTGTTGTATTGATATTGTAATTTATGCTTCTGGCGTTGCCTTCTGAGGCACTAACTATTAGATCTGGTGGAGCAACGCCCTAGAGTGATGCCGAGGTTGCCCGGAACGTAGAAATGACCATCACTTTCAAACTGGTTGCAATTATTCCGTTTATATGATGGAAAGACTGTTGTATTTTTATTGGATTTTATGCTTCGGGCATTGACTTCTAAGGCACTAACTATGAAATCTGTTGTAGCAACGCCCTAGGGTGTAGCCTAGATTGCCCGGAAAGTAGAAATGACCACAACTTTCATACTGGTTGCTATTATTCGTCTTATACGATGGAAAAACTGTTATATTTATATTGTATTTTATTCTTCTGGCGGTGCCTTCTTAGGCCCTAAGTGTTCGATCTGGTGGAGCAACGCCCTAGAGTGAAGCCTAGGTTGCCCGGAACGTAGAAATGATCATCACTTTCAAATTGGTTGCTATTAATCCTTTTATACGATGGAAAAACTGTTGTATTTATATTGCATTTTATGCTTCTGGCGCTGACTTCTAAGGCCGTAGCTATTCGATGTGGTGGAGCAACGCCCTAGAGTGAAGCCTAGGTTGCCCGGAACGTAGAAATGACCATAACTTTCACACTGGTTGCTATTATTCGTTCTATACGATGGAAAAACTGTTATATTTATATTGTATCTCATGCTCCTGGCGTTGACTCCTTAGGCCTTAACAATTCGATCTGGTGGAACAACGCGCTAGAGTGAAGCCTAGGTTGCCTGGAACGTACAAATGACCATCACTTTCACACAGGTTGCAATTATTCCTGTTATAGGATGGAACGACTGTTGTATTTTTATTGTATTTTACGCTTCGGGCGTTGACTTCTAAGGCCCTAACTATTCGATCTGGTGGAGCAACGCCCTAGAGTGAAGCCTAGGTTGCCCGGAACGTAGAAATGACCAGAATTTTCACACTGGATGCAATTACTCTTTTTATACAATGGAAAAACTGTTGTATCTATATTGTATTTTATGCTTCTGGCGTTGACTTCTAAGGCCGTAGCTATTCGATGTGGTGGAGCAACGCCGTAGATTGAAGCCTAGGTTGACGGGAACGTAGAAATGACCATATCATTCAAACTGGTTGCAATTATTCCTCTTATACGATGGTAAAACTGTTGTATTTTTATTGTATTTTATGCTTCTGGCGTTGAATGCTAAGTCCATAGCTATTCGATCTGGTGGAGCAACGCCCTAGAGTGAAGCCTAGGTTGCCCGGAACGTAGAAATGACCATAATTTTCACACTGGTTACTATTATTCGTTTTATACAATGGAAAAACTGTTCTATTTATTTTGTATTTTATGCTTCGGACATTGACTTCTAAGGCCCTAACTATTCGAACTGGTTTAGCAACACCCTAGTGTGTAGCCAAGCTGGCTCGCAACGTAGGACATACCATTACCTTCACACTGGTTGCAATTATTCCTGTTATACGATGGATAAATTGTTGCATCTTTATTGTATTATATGCTTGTGGCGTTGACTTCTAAGGCTCTATCTATTCGATCTGGTGGAGCAACGCCCCAGAGTGAAGCCTAGGTTGCCCGGAACGTAGAAATGACCATAACATTCACACTGGTTGCAATTATTCGTTTTATACGACGGAAAAGCTGTGGTATTTATATCGTATTTTACGCTTCGGGCATTGACTTCTAAGGCCCTAACTATTCGATCTGGTTTAGCAACACCCTAGTGTGTAGCCAAGCTGGCTCGGAACGTAGGACATACCATTACCTTCACACTGGTTGCAATTATTCCTGTTATACGATGGAAAAACTGTTGCATCTTTATTGTATTTTATGCTTCTGGCGTTGACTTCTAAGTCCCTAACTATTCGATCTGGTGGAGCAACGCACTAGAGTGAAGCCTAGGTTGCTCGGAATGTAGAAATGTCCATAACTTTCTCACTGGTTGCAATAATTCGTTTTATACGATGGAAAAACTGTTGTATTTATTATGTATTTTATGCTTCTGACGTTGTATTTTAAGGCCGTAGCTATTCGATGTGGTGGAGCAACGCCCTAGAGTGAAGCCTAGGTTGCCCGGAACCTAGAAATGACCATTACTTTCACACTGGTTGCAATTATTCGTTTTATACGATGGAAAAGCTGTTGTATTTATATTGTATTTTATGCTTCGGGCGTTGACGTCTAAGGCCCTAGCTATTCAATCGGTTGCAGCAACGACCTAGGGTGGATCCTAGGTTGCCCGGAAAGTAGAAATGACCATAACCTTCATACTGGTTGCAATTATTCGTTTTATACGATGGAAAAGCTGTTGTATTGATATTGTATTTTATGCTACTGGCGTTGATTTCTAAGGCACTAACTATTCGATCTGGTGGAGCAACGCCCTAGAGTGATGCCGAGGTTGCCCGGAACGTAGAAATGACCATCACTTTCAAACTGGTTGCAATTATTCCGGTTATATGATGGAAAGACTGTTGTATTTTTATTGCATTTTATGCTTCGGGCATTGGCTTCTAAGGCCCTAACTATTCAATCGGTTGGAGCAACGCCCTAGGGTGTAGCCTAGGTTGCCCGGAACGTAGAAATGACCACAACTTTTATACTGGTTGCAATTACTCGTTTTATATGATGGAAAAACTGTTGTATTTATATTGTATTTTATGCTTCTGGCGTTCACTTCTTAGGCCCTAACTATTCGATATGGTGGAACAACGCCCTAGGGTGAAGCGTAGGTTGCCCGGAACGTAGAAATGACCATAACTTTTACACTGGTAGCAATTATTCGTTTTATACAATGGAAAAACTGTTCTATTTATTTTGTATTTTATGCTTCGGGCGTTGACTTCTAAGGCCCTAACTGTTGGATCTGGTGGAGCAACGCCCTAGAGTGAAGCCTAGGTTGCCCGGAACGTAGAAATGACCATAACATTCACACTGATTGCTATTATTCGTTCTATACGATGGAAAAACTGTTATATTTATTTTGTATCTTATGCTTCTGGCGGTGACTTCTTAGGCCCTAGCAATTCGATCTGGTGGAACAACGCCCTAGAGTGAAGCCTAGGTTGCCTGGAACGTACAAATGACAATCACCTTCACACGGGTTGCAATTGTTCCTGTTATAGTGTGGAAAGACTGTTGTATTTTTATTGTATTTTATGCTTCGGGTGTTGACTTCTAAGGCCCTAACTATTCGATCTGGTGGAGCAACGCCATAGAGAGAAGCCTAGGTTGCCCGGAACGTAGAAATGACCAGAACTTTCTCACTGGTTGCTATTATTAGTTTTATACGATGGAAAAACTGTTATATTTATATTGTATTTTATGCTTCTGGCGTTTACTTCTTAGGCCCTATCTATTCGATCTGGTGGAGCAACACCCTACAGTGAAGCCTAGGTTGCCCGGAACGTAGATATGACCATAACCTTCACACAGGTTGCAATTATTCGTTTTCTACGATGGAAAAGCTGTTGAATTTAAATTGTATTTCATCCTTCCGGTGTTGACTTCTTAGACCCTAACTCTTCGATCTGGTGGAGCAGCGCTTCAGAGATAAGTCTAGGATGCCCGAAACGTCGAAATGATCGTTACTTTCGCACTGGTTGCAATTAGTCATGCTATACAATGGAAAAATTGTTGTATTTATACTGTATTTTATGCTTCTGTCGTTGACTTCTAAGGCCGCAGCTATTCGATTTGGTGGAGCAACGCCCTAGAGTGAAGCCTAGGTTTCCCGGAACGTAGAAATGCCCATTACTTTCACACTGGTTGCAATTATTAGTTTTATACGATGGAAAAACTGTTCCATTTATTTTGTATTTTATGCTTCGGGCGTTCGGACTTCTAAGGCCCTATCTATTCAATCTGTTGCAGCAACACCCTAGCGTGAAGCCTAGGTTGCCCGGAAGGTAGAAATAACCACAACTTTCACACTGGTAGCAATTATTCTTTTTATAGAATGGAAAAACTGTTCTATTTATTTTGTAGTTTATGCTTCGGGCGTTGACTTCTAAGGCCCTAACTATTCGATCTGGTGGTGCAACGCCCTAGAGTGAGGCCTAGGTTGCCCGGAACGTAGAAATGACCATAATTTTCACACTGGTTACTATTATTCGTTTTATACAATGGAAAAACTGTTCTATTTATTTTGTATTTTATGCTTCGGGCATTGACTTCTAAGGCCCTAACTATTCGATCTGGTTTAGCAACACGCTAGGGCGTAGCCAAGATGGCTCGGAACGTAGGACATACCATTACCTTCACACTGGTTGCAATTATTCCTGTTATACGATGGATAAATTGTTGCATCTTTATTGTATTTTATGCTTGTGGCGTTGACTTCTAAGGCTCTATCTATTCGATCTGGTGGAGCAACGCCACAGAGTGAAGCCTAGGTTGCCCGGAACGTAGAAATGACCATAACTTTCACACTGGTTGCAATTATTCGTTTTATACGACGGAAAAGCTGTGGTATTTATATCGTATTTTATGCTTCGGGCATTAACTTCTAAGGCCCTAACTATTCGATCTGGTTTAGCAACACCCTAGGGTGTAGCCAAGCTGGCTCGGAACATAGGACATAGCATTACCTTCACACTGGTTGCAATTATTCCTGTTATACGATGGAAAAACTGTTGCATCTTTATTGTATTGTATGCTTCTGGCGTTGACTGCTAAGTCCCAAACTATTCGATCTGGTGGAGCAACGCACTAGAGTGAAGCCTAGGTTGCTCGGAATGTAGAAATGTCCATAACTTTCACACTGGTTGCCATTATACGTTTTATACGATGGAAAAGCTGTTGTATTTTTATTGCATTTTATGCTTCGGGCGTTGACTTCTAAGGCCCTAACTATTCAACCTGTTGGGCCAACGCCCTAGCGAGAAGCCTAGGTTGCCCGGAAAGTAGAAATGACCATAACTATCGTACTGGTCGCAATTATTCGTTTTATAGGATGGAAAAGCTGTTGTATTTATATTGTATTTTATGCTTCTGGCGTTAACTTCTTAGGCCCTAACTATTCGATCTGTTGGAACGACGCCCTAGGGTGAAGCCTAGGTTGCCGGAACGTAGAAATGTCCATAACATTCACACTGGTAGCAATTATTCGTTATATACAATGGAAAAACTGTTCTACTTATTTTGTATTTTATGCTTCGGGCGTAGACTTCTATGGCCCTACCTATTCGATCTGGTGGAGCAACACCCTACAGTGAAGCCTATGTTGCCCGGAACGTAGATATGACCATAACCTTCACACAGGTTGCAATTATTCGTTTTCTACGATGGAAAAGCTGTTGTATTTAAATTGTATTTTATGCTTCCGGTGTTGACTTCTTAGACCCTAACTCTTCGATCTGGTGGAGCAACGCCTCAGAGTTAAGTTTAGGATGCCCGAAACGTCGAAATGATCGTTACTTTCGCACTGGTTGCAATTAGTCATGCTATGCAATGGAAAAATTGTTGTATTTATACTGTATTTTATGCTTCTGGCGTTGACTTCTAAGGCCGCAGCTATTCGATTTGGTGGAGCAACTCCCTAGAGTGAAGCCAAGGTTTCCCGGAACGTAGAAATGCCCATTACTTTCACACTGGTTGCAATTATTAGTTTAATACGATGGAAAAACTGTTCTATTTATTTTGTATTTTATGCTTCGGGCGTTGACTTCTAAGGCCCTAACTATTCAATCTGTTGGAGCAACGCCCTAGCGTGAAGCCTAGGTTGCCCGGAAAGTAGAAATGACCATACCTTTCATACTGGTTGCAATTATTTGTTTTTTACGATGGAAAAGCTGTTGTATTTATACCGTATTTTATGTTTCTGGCGTTGACTTCTTATGCCCTAACTATTCCATCTGGTGGAACAACGCCCTAGGGTGAAGCCTGGGTTTCCCGGAACGTAGAAATGACCATAACTTTCACGCCGGTAGCAATTATTCTTTTTATAGAATGGAAAAACTGTTCTATTTATTTTGTAGTTTACGCTTCGGGCGTTGACTTCTAAGGCCCTAACTATTCGATCTGGTGGTGCAACGCCCTGGAGTGAGGCCTAGGTTGCCCGGAACGTAGAAATGACCATAATTTTCACTCTGGATGCAATTACTCTTTTTATACAATGGAAAAACTGTTGTATCTATATTGTATTTTATGCTTCTGGCGTTGACTTCTAAGGCCGTAGCTATTCGATGTGGTGGAGCAACGCCCTAGATTGAAGCATAGGTTGACGGGAACGTAGACATGACCATATCATTCAAACTGGTTGCAATTATTCATGTTATACGATGGAACAGCTGTTGCATTCATATCGTATTTTATGTCTCTGGCGTTGACTTCTTAGGCCCTAACTATTCTATCTGGTAGAGCAATGCCATAGGGTGAAACGTAGGTTGCCCAGAACGTAGAAATGACCATTCCTTTCACACTGGTTGCAATTATTCCTCTTATACGATGGTAAAACTGTTGTATTTTTATTGTACTTTATGCTTCTGGCGTTGAATGCTAAGTCCATAGCTATTCGATCTGGTGGAGCAACGCCCTAGAGTGAAGCCTAGGTTGCCCGGAACGTAGAAATGACCATAATTTTCACACTGGTTACTATTATTCGTTTTATACAATGGAAAAACTGTTCTATTTATTTTGTATTTTATGCTTCGGACATTGACTTCTAAGGCCCTAACTATTCGAACTGGTTTAGCAACACCCTAGTGTGTAGCCAAGCTGGCTCGCAACGCAGGACATACCACTACCTTCACACTGGTTGCAATTATTCCTGTTATACGATGGATAAATTGTTGCATCTTTATTGTATTTTATGCTTGTGGCGTTGACTTCTAAGGCTCTATCTATTCGATCTGGTGGAGCAACGCCCCAGAGTGAAGCCTAGGTTGCCCGGAACGTAGAAATGACCATAACATTCACACTGGTTGCAATTATTCGTTTTATACGACGGAAAAGCTGTGGTATTTATATCGTATTTTATGCTTCGGGCATTGACTTCTAAGGCCCTAACTATTCGATCTGGTTTAGCAACACCCTAGTGTGTAGCCAAGCTGGCTCGGAACGTAGGACATACCATTACCTTCACACTGGTTGCAATTATTCCTCTTATACGATGGAAAAACTGTTGCATCTTTATTGTATTTTATGCTTCTGGCGTTGACTTCTAAGTCCCTAACTATTCGATCTGGTGGAGCAACGCACTAGAGTGAAGCCTAGGTTGCTCGGAATGTAGAAATGTCCATAACTTTCTCACTGGTTGCAATAATTCGTTTTATACGATGGAAAAACTGTTGTATTTATTATGTATTTTATGCTTCTGACGCTGTATTTTAAGGCCGTAGCTATTCGATGTGGTGGAGCAACGCCCTAGAGTGAAGCCTAGGTTGCCCGGAACCTAGAAATGACCATTACTTTCACACTGGTTGCAATTATTCGTTTTATACGAGGGAAAAGCTGTTGTATTTATATTGTATTTTATGCTTCGGGCGTTGACGTCTAAGGCCCTAACTATTCAATCGGTTGCAGCAACGCCCTAGGGTGGATCCTAGGTTGCCCGGAAAGTAGAAATGACCATAACCTTCATGCTGGTTGCAATTATTCGTTTTATACGATGGAAAAGCTGTTGTATTGATATTGTATTTTATGCTACTGGCGTTGATTTCTAAGGCACTAACTAATCGATCTGGTGGAGCAACGCCCTAGAGTGATGCCGAGGTTGCCCGGAACGTAGAAATGACCATCACTTTCAAACTGGTTGCAATTATTCCGGTTATATGATGGAAAGACTGTTGTATTTTTATTGCATTTTATGCTTCGGGCATTGGCTTCTAAGGCCCTAACTATTCAATCTGTTGGAGCAACGCCCTAGGGTGTAGCCTAGGTTGCCCGGAACGTAGAAATGACCACAACTTTTATACTGGTTGCAATTACTCGTTTTATATGATGGAAAAACTGTTGTATTTATATTGTATTTTATGCTTCTGGCGTTCACTTCTTAGGCCCTAACTATTCGATCTGGTGGAACAACGCCCTAGGGTGAAGCGTAGGTTGCCCGGAACGTAGAAATGACCATAACTTTTACACTGGTAGCAATTATTCGTTTTATACAATGGAAAAACTGTTCTATTTATTTTGTATTTTATGCTTCGGGCGTTGACTTCTAAGGCCCTAACTGTTGGATCTGGTGGAGCAACGCCCTAGAGTGAAGCCTAGGTTGCCCGGAACGTAGAAATGACCATAACATTCACACTGATTGCTATTATTCGTTCTATACGATGGAAAAACTGTTATATTTATTTTGTATGTTATGCTTCTGGCGGTGACTTCTTAGGCCCTAGCAATTCGATCTGGTGGAACAACGCCCTAGAGTGAAGCCTAGGTTGCCTGGAACGTACAAATGACAATCACCTTCACACGGGTTGCAATTGTTCCTGTTATAGTGTGGAAAGACTGTTGTATTTTTATTGTATTTTATGCTTCGGGCGTTGACTTCTAAGGCCCTAACTATTCGATCTGGTGGAGCAACGCCATAGAGTGAAGCCTAGGTTGCCCGGAACGTAGAAATGACCAGAACTTTCTCACTGGTTGCTATTATTAGTTTTATACGATGGAAAAACTGTTATATTTATATTGTATTTTATGCTTCTGGCGTTTACTTCTTAGGCCCTATCTATTCGATCTGGTGCAGCAACACCCTACAGTGAAGCCTAGGTTGCCCGGAACGTAGATATGACCATAACCTTCACACAGGTTGCAATTATTCGTTTTCTACGATGGAAAAGCTGTTGAATTTAAATTGTATTTCATCCTTCCGGTGTTGACTTCTTAGACCCTAACTCTTCGATCTGGTGGAGCAGCGCTTCAGAGATAAGTCTAGGATGCCCGAAACGTCGAAATGATCGTTACTTTCGCACTGGTTGCAATTAGTCATGCTATACAATGGAAAAATTGTTGTATTTATACTGTATTTTATGCTTCTGTCGTTGACTTCTAAGGCCGCAGCTATTCGATTTGGTGGAGCAACGCCCTAGAGTGAAGCCTAGGTTTCCCGGAACGTAGAAATGCCCATTACTTTCACACTGGTTGCAATTATTAGTTTTATACGATGGAAAAACTGTTCCATTTATTTTGTATTTTATGCTTCGGGCGTTGACTTCTAAGGCCCTATCTATTCAATCTGTTGGAGCAACACCCTAGCGTGAAGCCTAGGTTGCCCGGAAAGTAGAAATAACCACAACTTTCACACTGGTAGCAATTATTCTTTTTATAGAATGGAAAAACTGTTCTATTTATTTTGTAGTTTATGCTTCGGGCGTTGACTTCTAAGGCCCTAACTATTCGATCTGGTGGTGCAACGCCCTAGAGTGAGGCCTAGGTTGCCCGGAACGTAGAAATGACCATAATTTTCACACTGGTTACTATTATTCGTTTTATACAATGGAAAAACTGTTCTATTTATTTTGTATTTTATGCTTCGGGCATTGACTTCTAAGGCCCTAACTATTCGATCTGGTTTAGCAACACGCTAGGGTGTAGCCAAGATGGCTCGGAACGTAGGACATACCATTACCTTCACACTGGTTGCAATTATTCCTGTTATACGATGGATAAATTGTTGCATCTTTATTGTATTTTATGCTTGTGGCGTTGACTTCTAAGGCTCTATCTATTCGATCTGGTGGAGCAACGCCACAGAGTGAAGCCTAGGTTGCCCGGAACGTAGAAATGACCATAACTTTCACACTGGTTGCAATTATTCGTTTTATACGACGGAAAAGCTGTGGTATTTATATCGTATTTTATGCTTCGGGCATTGACTTCTAAGGCCCTAACTATTCGATCTGGTTTAGCAACACCCTAGGGTGTAGCCAAGCTGGCTCGGAACATAGGACATACCATTACCTTCACACTGGTTGCAATTATTCCTGTTATACGATGGAAAAACTGTTGCATCTTTATTGTATTGTATGCTTCTGGCGTTGACTGCTAAGACCCAAACTATTCGATCTGGTGGAGCAACGCACTAGAGTGAAGCCTAGGTTGCTCGGAATGTAGAAATGTCCATAACTTTCACACTGGTTGCAATTATACGTTTTATACGATGGAAAAGCTGTTGTATTTTTATTGCATTTTATGCTTCGGGCGTTGACTTCTAAGGCCCTAACTATTCAACCTGTTGGGCCAACGCCCTAGCGAGAAGCCTAGGTTGCCCGGAAAGTAGAAATGACCATAACTATCGTACTGGTCGCAATTATTCGTTTTATAGGATGGAAAAGCTGTTGTATTTATATTGTATTTTATGCTTCTGGCGTTAACTTCTTAGGCCCTAACTATTCGATCTGTTGGAACAACGCCCTAGGGTGAAGCCTAGGTTGCCGGAACGTAGAAATGTCCATAACTTTCACACTGGTAGCAATTATTCGTTATATACAATGGAAAAACTGTTCTACTTATTTTGTATTTTATGCTTCGGGCGTTGACTTCTAAGGCCCTAACTCTTCGATCTGGTGGAGCAACGCCTCAGAGTTAAGTCTGGGATGCCCGAAACGTCGAAGTGATCATTACTATCGCACTGGTTGCAATTAGTCATGCTATACGATGGAAAAACTGTTGCATTTTTATTGTATTTACTGCTTCTGGCTTCGACTTCTAAGGTCGTAGCTGCTCGATCTGTTGGAGCAACTCCCTAGAGTGAAGCCTAGGTTGCCCGGAACGTAGAAACGATCATCACTTTCAAACTGGTTGCAATCAATCCATTTATACGATGGAAAAACTGTTGTATTTATATTGCATTTTATGCTTCGGGCGTAGACTTCTATGGCCCTACCTATTCGATCTGGTGGAGCAACACCCTACAGTGAAGCCTATGTTGCCCGGAACGTAGATATGACCATAACCTTCACACAGGTTGCAATTATTCGTTTTCTACGATGGAAAAGCTGTTGTATTTAAATTGTATTTTATGCTTCCGGTGTTGACTTCTTAGAGCCTAACTCTTCGATCTGGTGGAGCAACGCCTCAGAGTTAAGTTTAGGATGCCCGAAACGTCGAAATGATCGTTACTTTCGCACTGGTTGCAATTAGTCATGCTATGCAATGGAAAAATTGTTGTATTTATACTGTATTTTATGCTTCTGGCGTTGACTTCTAAGGCCGCAGCTATTCGATTTGGTGGAGCAACTCCCTAGAGTGAAGCCAAGGTTTCCCGGAACGTAGAAATGCCCATTACCTTCACACTGGTTGCAATTATTCCTGTTATACGATGGAAAAACTGTTGCATCTTTATTGTATTGTATGCTTCTGGCGTTGACTGCTAAGTCCCAAACTATTCGATCTGGTGGAGCAACGCACTAGAGTGAAGCCTAGGTTGCTCGGAATGTAGAAATGTCCATAACTTTCACACTGGTTGCAATTATACGTTTTATACGATGGAAAAGCTGTTGTATTTTTATTGCATTTTATGCTTCGGGCGTTGACTTCTAAGGCCCTAACTATTCAACCTGTTGGGCCAACGCCCTAGCGAGAAGCCTAGGTTGCCCGGAAAGTAGAAATGACCATAACATTCACACCGGTTGCAATTCTTCGTTTTATACGATGGAAAAGCTGTTGTATTATATATTGCATTTTATGCTTCTGGCGTTGACTTCTTAGGACCTAACTACTCGATCTGGTGGAGTAATGCCTCGCAGTAAAGTCTAGGATGCCCGAAACGCCGAAATGATCATTACCTTCACACTGGTAGCAATTATTCATGCTATACGATGGAAAAAATGTTGCATTCTTCTTGTATTTCCTGGTTCTGGCTTCGACTTCTAAGGTCCTAGCTATTCGATCTGGTGGAGCAACGTCCAAGAGTGAAGCCTAGGTTGCCCGGAACGTAGAAATGTCCAGAACTTTCACACTGGTTGCTATTATTCGTTTTATACGATTGAAAAGCTGTTGCATCTTTGTTGTATTTTATGCTTCGAGCGTTGACTTCTAAGGCCCTAACTATTCCATCTGGTGGAACAACGCCCTAGGGTGAAGCCTAGGTTGCCCGGAACGTAGAAATGACCATAACTTTCACATCGGTAGCAATTATTCGTTTTATACGATGGAAAAACTGTTGTATTGATATTGTAATTTATGCTTCTGGCGTTGCCTTCTGAGGCACTAACTATTAGATCTGGTGGAGCAACGCCCTAGAGTGATGCCGAGGTTGCCCGGAACGTAGAAATGACCATCACTTTCAAACTGGTTGCAATTATTCCGTTTATATGATGGAAAGACTGTTGTATTTTTATTGCATTTTATGCTTCGGGCATTGACTTCTAAGGCACTAACTATGAAATCTGTTGTAGCAACGCCCTAGGGTGTAGCCTAGATTGCCCGGAAAGTAGAAATGAACACAACTTTCATACAGGTTGCTATTATTCGTCTTATACGATGGAAAAACTGTTATATTTATATTGTATTTTATGCTTCTGGCGGTGCCTTCGTAGGCCCTAAGTGTTCGACCTGGTGGAGCAACGCCCTAGAGTGAAGCCTAGGTTGCCCGGAACGTAGAAATGATCATCACTTTCAAATTGGTTGCAATTAATCCTTTTATACGATGGAAAAACTGTTGTATTTATATTGCATTTTATGCTTCTGGCGCTGACTTCTAAGGCCGTAGCTATTCGATGTGGTGGAGCAACGCCCTAGAGTGAAGCCTAGGTTGCCCGGAACGTAGAAATGCCCATTACTTTCACACTGGTTGCAATTATCAGTTTTATACGGTGGAAAAACTGTTCTATTTATTTCGTATTTTATGCTTCGGGCGTTGACTTCCAAGGCCCTAACTATTCAATCTGTTGGAGCAACGCCCTAGGGTGAAGCCTAGGTTGCCCGGAAAGTAGAAATGACCATAACTTTCGTACTGGTCGCAATTATTCGTTTTATAGGATGGAAAAGCTGTTGTATTTATTTTGTATTTTATGCTTCGGGCATTGACTTCTAAGGCCCTAACTATTCGATCTGGTTTAGCAACACCCTAGGGTGTAGCCAAGCTGGCTCGGAACGTAGGACATACCATTACCTTCACACTGGTTGCAATTATTCGTTTTATACGATGGAAAAACTGTTGTATTTATATTGTATTTTATGCTTGTGGCGCTAACTTCTAGGGCACTAACTATTCGATCTGGTGGAGCAGCGCCCTAGGGTGAAGCCTAGGTTGCCCGGAACGTAGAAATGACCATAACATTCACACCGGTTGCAATTATTCGTTTTATACGATGGAAAAGCTGTTGTATTAATATTGCATTTTATGCTTCTGGCGTTGACTTCTTAGGACCTAACTACTCGATCTGGTGGAGTAATGCCTCGCAGTAAAGTCTAGGATGCCCGAAACGCCGAAATGATCATTACCTTCACACTGGTAGCAATTATTCATGCTATACGATGGAAAAAATGTTGCATTCTTCTTGTATTTCCTGGTTCTGGCTTCGACTTCTAAGGTCCTAGCTATTCGATCTGGTGGAGCAACGTCCAAGAGTGAAGCCTAGGTTGCCCGGAACGTAGAAATGTCCAGAACTTTCACACTGGTTGCTACTATTCGTTTTATACGATTGAAAAGCTGTTGCATCTTTGTTGTATTTTATGCTTCGAGCGTTGACTTCTAAGGCCCTAACTATTCCATCTGGTGGAACAACGCCCTAGGGTGAAGCCTAGGTTGCCCGGAACGTAGAAATGACCATAACTTTCACATCGGTAGCAATTATTCGTTTTATACGATGGAAAAACTGTTGTATTGATATTGTAATTTATGCTTCTGGCGTTGCCTTCTGAGGCACTAACTATTAGATCTGGTGGAGCAACGCCCTAGAGTGATGCCGAGGTTGCCCGGAACGTAGAAATGACCATCACTTTCAAACTGGTTGCAATTATTCCGTTTATATGATGGAAAGACTGTTGTATTTTTATTGCATTTTATGCTTCGGGCATTGACTTCTAAGGCACTAACTATGAAATCTGTTGTAGCAACGCCCTAGGGTGTAGCCTAGATTGCCCGGAAAGTAGAAATGAACACAACTTTCATACAGGTTGCTATTATTCGTCTTATACGATGGAAAAACTGTTATATTTATATTGTATTTTATGCTTCTGGCGGTGCCTTCGTAGGCCCTAAGTGTTCGACCTGGTGGAGCAACGCCCTAGAGTGAAGCCTAGGTTGCCCGGAACGTAGAAATGATCATCACTTTCAAATTGGTTGCAATTAATCCTTTTATACGATGGAAAAACTGTTGTATTTATATTGCATTTTATGCTTCTGGCGCTGACTTCTAAGGCCGTAGCTATTCGATGTGGTGGAGCAACGCCCTAGAGTGAAGCCTAGGTTGCCCGGAACGTAGAAATGCCCATTACTTTCACACTGGTTGCAATTATCAGTTTTATACGGTGGAAAAACTGTTCTATTTATTTCGTATTTTATGCTTCGGGCGTTGACTTCCAAGGCCCTAACTATTCAATCTGTTGGAGCAACGCCCTAGGGTGAAGCCTAGGTTGCCCGGAAAGTAGAAATGACCATAACTTTCGTACTGGTCGCAATTATTCGTTTTATAGGATGGAAAAGCTGTTGTATTTATTTTGTATTTTATGCTTCGGGCATTGACTTCTAAGGCCCTAACTATTCGATCTGGTTTAGCAACACCCTAGGGTGTAGCCAAGCTGGCTCGGAACGTAGGACATACCATTACCTTCACACTGGTTGCAATTATTCGTTTTATACGATGGAAAAACTGTTGTATTTATATTGTATTTTATGCTTGTGGCGCTAACTTCTAGGGCACTAACTATTCGATCTGGTGGAGCAGCGCCCTAGGGTGAAGCCTAGGTTGCCCGGAACGTAGAAATGACCATAACATTCACACCGGTTGCAATTATTCGTTTTATACGATGGAAAAGCTGTTGTATTAATATTGCATTTTATGCTTCTGGCGTTGACTTCTTAGGACCTAACTACTCGATCTGGTGGAGTAATGCCTCGCAGTTAAGTCTAGGATGCCCGAAACGCCGAAATGATCATTACTTTCACACTGGTAGCAATTATTCATGCTATACGATGGAAAAAATTTTGCATTCTTCTTGTATTTCCTGGTTCTGGCTTCGACTTCTAAGGTCCTAGCTATTCGATCTGGTGGAGCAACGTCCAAGAGTGAAGCCTAGGTTGCCCGGAACGTAGAAATGTCCAGAACTTTCACACTGGTTGCTATTATTCGTTTTATACGATTGAAAAGCTGTTGCATCTTTGTTGTATTTTATGCTTCGAGCGTTGACTTCTAAGGCCCTAACTATTCCATCCGGTGGAACAACTCCCTAGGGTGAAGCCTAGGTTGCCCGGAACGTAGAAATGACCATAACTTTCACATCGGTAGCAATTATTCGTTTTATACGATGGAAAAACTGTTGTATTGATATTGTAATTTATGCTTCTGGCGTTGCCTTCTGAGGCACTAACTATTAGATCTGGTGGAGCAACGCCCTAGAGTGATGCCGAGGTTGCCCGGAACGTAGAAATGACCATCACTTTCAAACTGGTTGCAATTATTCCGTTTATATGATGCAAAGACTGTTGTATTTTTATTGCATTTTATGCTTCGGGCATTGACTTCTAAGGCACTAACTATGAAATCTGTTGCAGCAACGCCCTAGGGTGTAGCCTAGATTGCCCGGAAAGTAGAAATGACCACAACTTTCATACAGGTTGCTATTATTCGTCTTATACGATGGAAAAACTGTTATATTTATATTGTATTTTATGCTTCTGGCGGTGCCTTCTTAGGCCCTAAGTGTTCGATCTGGTGGAGCAACGCCCTAGAGTGAAGCCTAGGTTGCCCGGAACGTAGAAATGATCATCACTTTCAAATTGGTTGCAATTAATCCTTTTATACGATGGAAAAACTGTTGTATTTATATTGCATTTTATGCTTCTGGCGCTGACTTCTAAGGCCGTAGCTATTCGATGTGGTGGAGCAACGCTCTAGAGTGAAGCCTAGGTTGCCCGGAACGCAGAAATGACCATAACTTTCACGCCGGTAGCAATTATTCGCTTTATACGATGGAAAAACTGTTCTATTTATTTTGTATTTTATGCTTCGGGCGTTGACTTCTAAGGCCCTAACTATTCAATCTGTTGGAGCAACGCCCTAGGGTGAAGCCTAGGTTTCCCAGAACGTAGAAATGTCCAGAACTTTCACACTGATTGCTATTATTCGTTTTATACGATGGAAAAACTGTTGCACCTTTGTTGTATTTTATGCTTCGAGCGTTGACTTCTAAGGCCCTAACTATACCATCTGGAGGAGCAACGCCCTAGGGTGAAGCCTAGGTTGCCCGGAACGTAGAAATGACCATAACTTTCACATCGGTAGCAATTATTCGTTTTATACGATGGAAAAACTGTTGTATTGATATTGTATTTTATGCTTCTGGCGTTGCCTTCTGAGGCACTAACTATTAGATCTGGTGGAGCAACGCCCTAGAGTGTTGCCGAGGTTGCCCGGAACGTAGAAATGACTATCACTTTCAAACTGGTTGCAATTATTCCGGTTATATGATGGAAAGACTGTTGTATTTTTATTGCATTTTATGCTTCGGGCATTGACTTCTAAGGCACCAACTATGAAATCTGTTGTAGCAACGCCCTAGGGTGTAGCCTAGGTTGCCCGGAAAGTAGAAATGACCACAACTTTCATACAGGTTGCTATTATTCGTCTTATACGATGGAAAAACTGTTACATTTATATTGTATTTTATGCTTCTGGCGGTGCCTTCTTAGGCCCTAAGTGTTCGACCTGGTGGAGCAACGCCCTAGGGTGAAGCCTAGGTTGCCCGGAACGTAGAAATGCCCATTACTTTCACACTGGTTGCAATTATTAGTTTTATACGGTGGAAAAACTGTTCTATTTATTTTGTATTTTATTCTTCGGGCGTTGACTTCCAAGGCCCTAACTATTCAATCTGTTGGAGCAACGCCCTAGGGTGAAGCCTAGGTTTCCCGGAACGTAGAAATGACCATCACTTTCAAACTGGTTGCAATTATTGCTGTTATATGATGGAAAAGCTGTTGTATTTTTATTGCATTTTATGCTTATGGCATTGACTTATAAGGCCCTAACTACTCAATCTGTTGTAGCAACGCCCTAGGGTGAAGCCTGGGTTTCCCGGAACGTAGAAATGACCATAACTTTCACGCCGGTAGCAATTATTCGCTTTATACGATGGAAAAACTGTTCTATTTATTTTGTATTTTATGCTTCGGGCGTTGACTTCTAAGGCCCTAACTATTCAATCTGTTGGAGCAACGCCCCAGAGTGAAGCCTAGGTTGCCCGGAACGTAGAAATGACCATAACTTTCACACTGGTTGCAATTATTCGTTTTATACGACGGAAAAGCTGTGGCATTTATATCGTATTTTATGCTTCTGGCGTTGACTTCTTAGGCCCTAACTATTCGATCTGGTGGAACAACGCCCTAGGGTGAAGCCTAGGTTGCCGGAACGTAGAAATGTCCATAACTTTCACACTGGTAGCAATTATTCGTTATATACAATGGAAAAACTGTTCTACTTATTTTGTATTTTATGCTTCGGGCGGTGCCTTCTTATTCCCTAAGTGTTCGATCTGGTGGAGCAACGCCCTAGAGTGAAGCCTAGGTTGCCCGGAACGTAGAAATGATCATCACTTTCAAATTGGTTGCAATTAATCCTTTTATACGATGGAAAAACTGTTGTATTTATATTGCATTTTATGCTTCTGGCGCTGACTTCTAAGGCCGTAGCTATTCGATGTGGTGCAGCAACGCCCTAGAGTGAAGCCTAAGTTGCCCGGAACCTAGAAATGCCCATTACTTTCACACTGGTTGCAATTATTCGTTTAATACTATGGAAAAACTGTTCTATTTATTTTGTATTTTATGCTTCGGGCGTTGACTTCTAAGGCCCTAACTATTCGATCTGGTGGAGCAACGCCCTAGAGTGAAGCCTAGGTTGCCCGGAACGTAGAAATGGACATAACTTTCACACTGGTAGCAATTACTCGTTTTATACAATAGAAAAGCTGTTCTATTTATTTTGTATTTTATGCTTCGGGCGTTGACTTCTTTGGCCATACCTATTCGATATGGTGGAGCAACACCCTACAGTGAAGCCTAGGTTGCTCGGAACGTAGAAATGACCATAACATTCACACCCGTTGCAATTATTCATGCTATACGATGGAAAAACTGTTGCATTTTTATTGCATTTTATGCTTCTAGCGTTGATTTCTAATGCCGTAGCTATTAGATGTGGTGGAGTAACGCCCTAGAGAGACGCCTAGGTTGCCTGGAACGTATAAATGACCATTACTTTCACAATGTTTCCAATTATTCATTTTATACGATGGAAAAACTGTTGTACTTATACTGTATTTTATTCTTATGGCGTTGAATTCTAAGTCCCTAGCTATGCGATCTGGTGGAGCAACGCCATAGAGTGAAGCCTAGGTTGCCCGGCACGTAGAAATGACCATAACTTTCACAATGGTAGCAATTATTCGTTTTATACAATGGAAAAACTGTTCTATTTATTTTGTAGTTTATACTTCGGGCGTTGACTTCTAAGGCCCTAACTATTCGATCTGGTGGTGCAACGCCCTAGAGTGAGGCCTTGGTAGCCCGGAACGTAGAAATGACCATAATTTTCACACTGGTTACTGTTATTCGTTTTATACAATGGAAAAACTATTCTATTTATTTTGTATTTTATGCTTCGGGCATTGACTTCTAAGGCCCTAACTATTCGATCTGGTTTAGCAACAGCCTAGGGTGTAGCCAAGCTGGCTCGGAACGTAGGACACACCATTACCTTCACACTGGTTGCAATTATTCCCGTTATACGATGGATAAGCTGTTGCATCTTTATTGCATTTTATGCTTGTGGCGTTGACTTCTAAGGCTCTATCTATTCGATCTGGTGGAGCAACGACCCAGAGTGAAGCCTAGGTTGCCCGGAACGTAGAAATGCCCATTACATTCACACTGGTTGCAATTATTAGTTTTATACGGTGGGAAAACTGTTCTATTTATTTTGTATTTTATGCTTCGGGCGTTGACTTCTTAGGCCCTAAGTGTTCGATCTGGTGGAGCAACGCCCTAGAGTGAAGCCTAGGTTGCCCGGAACGTAGAAATGATCATCACTTTCAAATTGGTTGCAATTAATCCTTTTATACGATGGAAAAACTGTTGTATTTATATTGCATTTTATGCTTCTGGCGCTGACTTCTAAGGCCGTAGCTATTCGATGTGGTGGAGCAACGCCCTAGAGTGAAGCCTAGGTTGCCCGGAACGTAGAAGTGATCATCACTTTCACATTGGTTGCAATTAATCCTTTTATACGATGGCAAAACTGTTGTATTTATATTGCATTTTATGCTTCTGGCGCTGACTTCTAAGGCCGTAGCTATTCGATGTGGTGGAGCAACGCCCTAGAGTGAAGCCTAGGTTGCCCGGAACGTAGAAATGCCCATTACTTTCACACTGGTTGCAATTATCAGTTTTATACGGTGGAAAAACTGTTCTATTTATTTTGTATTTTATGCTTCGGGCGTTGACTTCCAAGACCCTAACTATTCAATCTGTTGTAGCAACGCCCTAGGGTGAAGCCTAGGTTTCCCGGAACGTAGAAATGACCATCACTTTCAAACTGGTTGCAATTAATCCTTTTATACGATGGAAAAACTGTTGTATTTATATTGCATTTTATGCTTCTGGCCCTGACTTCTAAGGCCGTAGCTATTCGATGTGGTGGAGCAACGCCCTAGAGTGAAGCCTAGGTTGCCCGGAACCTAGAAATGCCCATTACTTTCACACTGATTGCTATTATTCGTTTTATACGATGGAAAAACTGTTGCATCTTTGTTGTATTTTATGCTTCGAGCGTTGACTTCTAAGGCCCTAACTATTCCATCTGGTGGAACAACGCCCTAGAGTGAAGCCTAGGTTGCCCGGAACGTAGAAATTACCATAACTTTCACATCGGTAGCAATTATTCGTTTTATACGATTGAAAAACTGTTGTATTGATATTGTATTTTATGCTTCTGGCGTTGCCTTCTTAGGCCCTAACTATTCGATCTGGTGGTGCAACGCCCTAGAGTGAGGCCTTGGTTGCCCGGAACGTAGAAATGACCATAATTTTCACACTGGTTACTATTATTCGTTTTATACAATGGAAAAACTGTTCTATTTATTTTGTATTTTATGCTTCGGGCATTGACTTCTAAGGCCCTAACTATTCGATCTGGTTTAGCAACACCCTAGGGTGTAGCCAATCTGGCTCGGAACGTAGGACACACCATTACCTTCACACTGGTTGCAATTATTCCTGTTATACGATGGATAAGCTGTTGCATCTTTATTGTATTTTATGCTTGTGGCGTTGACTTCTAAGGCTCTATCTATTCGATCTGGTGGAGCAACGCCCCAGAGTGAAGCCTAGGTTGCCCGGAACGTAGAAATGACGATAACTTTCACACTGGTTGCAATTATTCGTTTTATACGACGGAAAAGCTGTGGTATCTATATCGTATTTTATGCTTCTGGCGTTGACTTCTTAGGCCCTAACTATTCGATCTGGTGGAACAACGCCCTAGGGTGAAGCCTAGGTTGCCGGAACGTAGAAATGTCCATAACTTTCACACTGGTAGCAATTATTCGTTATATACAATGGAAAAACTGTTGTATTAATATTGCATTTTATGCTTCTGGCGTTGACTTCTTAGGTCCTAACTACTCGATCTGGTGGAGTAATGCCATAGAGTTAAGTCTAGGATGCCCGAAACGTCGAAATTATCTTTACTTTCGCACTGGTTGCAATTAGTCATGCTATACAATGGAACAACTGTTGTATTTATACTGTATTTTATGCTTCTGGCGTTGACTTCTAAGGCCGTAGCTATTCGATGTGGTGGAGCAACGCCCTAGAGTGAAGCCTAGGTTGCCCGGAACGTAGAAATGCCCATTACATTCACACTGGTTGCAATTATTAGTTTTATACGGTGGAAAAACTGTTCTATTTATTTTGTATTTTATGCTTCGGGCGTTGACTTCTAAGGCCCTAACAATTCAATCTGTTGGAGCAGCGCCCTAGGGTGAAGCCTAGGTTGCCCGGAACGTAGAAATGACCATCACTTTCAAACTGGTTGCAATTATTGCTGTTATATGATGGAAAAGCTGTTGTATTTTTATTGCATTTTATGCTTCGATCATTGACTTATAAGGCCCTAACTATTCAATCTGTTGTAGCAACGCCCTAGGGTGAAGCCTGGGTTTCCCGGAAAGTAGAAATGACCATAACTTTCACGCCGGCAGCAATTATTCGTTTTATACGATGGAAAAACTGTTCTATTTATTTTGTATTTTATGCTTCGGGCGTTGACTTCTAGGGCCCTAACTATTCAATCTGTTCGATCAACGCCCTTGGGTGAAGCCTAGGTTGCCCGGAAAGTAGAAATAACCGCAACTTTCATACTTGTTGCAATTATTCGTTTTATACGATGGAGAATCTGTTCTATTTATTTTGTATTTTATGCTTAGGGCGTTGACTTCTAAGGCCCTAACTATACGGTCTGGTTGAGCAACGCCCTAGAGTGAAGCCTAGGTTGCCCGGAACGTAGAAATGACCAGAAGTTTCACACTGGTTGCTATTATTCGTTTTATACGATGGAAAATCTGTTATATTTATATTGTATTTTATGCGTCTGGCGTTGACTTCTATGGCCCTACCTATTCGATTTGGTGGAGCAACACACTACAGTGAAGCCTAGGTTGTCAGAAACGTATAAATGAATATAACTATCACACTGGTTGCAATTATTAGTTTTATACGGTGGAAAAACTGTTCTATTTATTTTGTATTTTATGCTTCGGGCGTTGACTTCTAAGGCCCTAACTATTCAATCTGTTGGAGCAACGCCCTAGGGTGAAGCCTAGGTTGCCCGGAACGTAGAAATGACCATCACTTTCAAACTGGTTGCAATTATTGCTGTTTTATGATGGAAAACCTGTTGTATTTTTATTGCATTTTATGCTTCGGGCATTGACTTCTAAGGCCCTAACTATTCGATCTGGTTTAGCAACACCCTAGGGTGTAGCCAAGCTGGCTCGGAACGTAGGACACACCATTACCTTCACACTGGTTGCAATTATTCCTGTTAGACGATGGATAAGCTGTTGCATCTTTATTGTATTTTATGCTTGTGGCGTTGACTTCCAAGGCTCTATCTATTCGATCTGGTGGAGCAACGCCCCAGAGTGAAGCCTAGGTTGCCCGGAACGTAGAAATGACCATAACTTTCACACTGGTTGCAATTATTCGTTTTATACGACGGAAAAGCTGTGGTATTTATATCGTATTTTATGCTTCTGGCGTTGACATCTTAGGCCCTAACTATTCGATCTGGTGGAACAACGCCCTAGGGTGAAGCCTAGGTTGCCGGAACGTAGAAATGTCCATAACTTTCACACTGGTAGCAATTATTCGTTATATACAATGGAAAAACTGTTCTACTTATTTTGTATTTTATGCTTCGGGCGTTGACTTCCATGGCCCTACCTATTTGATCTGGTGGAGCAACGCCCTACAGTGAAGCCTAGTTTGCCCGGAACGTAGAAATGACCATAACTTTCACACCGGTAGCAATTATTCGTTTTATACGATGGAAAGACTGTTGTATTAATATTGCATTTTATGCTTCTGGCGTTGACTTCTTAGGTCCTGACTACTCGATCTGGTGGAGTAATGCCATAGAGTCAAGTCTAGGATGCCCGAAACGTCGAAATTATCTTTACTTTCGCACTGGTTGCAATTAGTCATGCTATACAATGGAAAAACTGTTGTATTTATACTGTATTTTATGCTTCTGGCGTTGACTTCTAAGGCCGTAGCTATTCGATGTGGTGGAGCAGCGCCCTAGAGTGAAGCCTAGGTTGCCCGGCACGTAGAAATGACCATAACTTTCACAATGGTAGCAATTATTCGTTTTATACAATGGAAAAACTGTTCTATTTATTTTCTAGTTTATACTTCGGGCGTTGACTTCTAAGGCCCTAACTATTCGATCTGGTGGTGCAACGCCCTAGTGTGAGGCCTTGGTTGCCCGGAACGTAGAAATGACCATAATTTTCACACTGGTTACTATTATTCGTTTTTTGCAATGGAAAAACTGTTCTATTTATTTTGTATTTTATGCTTCGGGCATTGACTTCTAAGGTCCTAACTATTCGATCTGGTTTAGCAACACCCTAGGGTGTAGCCAAGCTGGCTCGGAACGTAGGACATACCATTACCTTCACACTGGTTGCAATTATTCCTGTTATACGATGGATAAGCTGTTGCATCTTTATTGTATTTTATGCTTGTGGCGTTGACTTCTAAGGCTCTATCTATTCGATCTGGTGGAGCAACGCCCCAGAGTGAAGCCTAGGTTGCCCGGAACGTAGAAATGACCATAACTTTCACACTGGTTGCAATTATTCGTTTTATACGATGGAAAAACTGTTGTATTTATATTGCATTTTATGCTTCGGGCGAAGACTTCTATGGCGCTACCTATTCGATCTGGTGGAGCAACACCCTACAGTGAAGCCTAGGTTGCCCGGAACGTAGATATGACCATAACCTTCACACAGGTTGCAATTATTCGTTTTCTACGATGCAAAAGCTGTTGTATTTAAATTGTATTTTATGCTTCCGGTGTTGACTTCTTAGACCCTAACTCTTCGATCTGGTGGAGCAACGCCTCAGAGTTAAGTCTAGGATGCCCGAAACGTCGAAATGATCGTTACATCGCACTGGTTGCAATTAGTCATGCTATACAATGGAAAAATTGTTGTATTTATACTGTATTTTATGCTTCTGGCGTTGACTCCTAAGGCCGCAGCTATTCGATTTGGTGGAGCTACGCCCTAGAGTGAAGGCTAGGTTTCCCGGAAAGTAGAAGTGCCTATTACTTTCACACTGGTTGCAATTATTAGTTTTATACGATGGAAAAACTGTTCTATTTATTTTGTATTTTATGCTTCGGGCGTTGACTTCTAAGGCCCTAACTATTCAATCTGTTGGAGCAACGCCCTAGCGAGAAGCCTAGGTTGCCCGGAAAGTAGAAATGACCATAACTTTCGTACTGGTCGCAATTATTCGTTTTATAGGATGGAAAAGCTGTTGTATTTATATTGTATTTTATGCTTCTGGCGTTAACTTCTTAGGCCCTACCTATTTGATCTGGTGGAGCAACGCCCTACAGTGAAGCCTAGTTTGCCCGGAACGTAGAAATGACCATAACTTTCACACCGGTAGCAATTATTCGTTTTATACGATGGAAAGACTGTTGTATTAATATTGCATTTTATGCTTCTGGCGTTGACTTCTTAGGTCCTGACTACTCGATCTGGTGGAGTAATGCCATAGAGTCAAGTCTAGGATGCCCGAAACGTCGAAATTATCTTTACTTTCGCACTGGTTGCAATTAGTCATGCTATACAATGGAAAAACTGTTGTATTTATACTGTATTTTATGCTTCTGGCGTTGACTTCTAAGGCCGTAGCTATTCGATGTGGTGGAGCAGCGCCCTAGAGTGAAGCCTAGGTTGCCCGGCACGTAGAAATGACCATAACTTTCACAATGGTAGCAATTATTCGTTTTATACAATGGAAAAACTGTTCTATTTATTTTCTAGTTTATACTTCGGGCGTTGACTTCTAAGGCCCTAACTATTCGATCTGGTGGTGCAACGCCCTAGAGTGAGGCCTTGGTTGCCCGGAACGTAGAAATGACCATAATTTTCACACTGGTTACTATTATTCGTTTTTTGCAATGGAAAAACTGTTCTATTTATTTTGTATTTTATGCTTCGGGCATTGACTTCTAAGGTCCTAACTATTCGATCTGGTTTAGCAACACCCTAGGGTGTAGCCAAGCTGGATCGGAACGTAGGACATACCATTACCTTCACACTGGTTGCAATTATTCCTGTTATACGATGGATAAGCTGTTGCATCTTTATTGTATTTTATGCTTGTGGCGTTGACTTCTAAGGCTCTATCTATTCGATCTGGTGGAGCAACGCCCCAGAGTGAAGCCTAGGTTGCCCGGAACGTAGAAATGACCATAACTTTCACACTGGTTGCAATTATTCGTTTTATACGATGGAAAAACTGCTGTATTTATATTGCATTTTATGCTTCGGGCGAAGACTTCTATGGCGCTACCTATTCGATCTGGTGGAGCAACACCCTACAGTGAAGCCTAGGTTGCCCGGAACGTAGATATGACCATAACCTTCACACAGGTTGCAATTATTCGTTTTCTACGATGCAAAAGCTGTTGTATTTAAATTGTATTTTATGCTTCCGGTGTTGACTTCTTAGACCCTAACTCTTCGATCTGGTGGAGCAACGCCTCAGAGTTAAGTCTAGGATGCCCGAAACGTCGAAATGATCGTTACATCGCACTGGTTGCAATTAGTCATGCTATACAATGGAAAAATTGTTGTATTTATACTGTATTTTATGCTTCTGGCGTTGACTCATAAGGCCGCAGCTATTCGATTTGGTGGAGCTACGCCCTAGAGTGAAGGCTAGGTTTCCCGGAACGTAGAAGTGCCCATTACTTTCACACTGGTTGCAATTATTAGTTTTATACGATGGAAAAACTGTTGTATTGATATTGTATTTTATGCTTCTGGCGTTGCCTTCTGTGGCACTAACTATTAGATCTGGTGGAGCAACGCCCTAGAGTGATGCCGAGGTTGCCCGGAACGTAGAAATGACCATCACTTTCAAACTGGTTGCAATTAATCCTTTTATAGGATGGAAAAACTGTTGTATTTATATTACATTTTATGCTTCTGGCGCTGACTTCTAAGGCCGTAGCTATTCGATGTGGTGGAGCAACGCCCTAGAGTGAAGCCTAGGTTGCCCGGAACGTAGAAATGCCCATTACTTTCACACTGGTTGCAATTATTAGTTTTATACGGTGGAAAAGCTGTTCTATTTATTTTGTATTTTATGCATCGGGCGTTGACTTCTAAGGCCCTAACTATTCAATCTGTTGGAGCAACGCCCTAGGGTGAAGCCTAGGTTTCCCGGAACGTAGAAATGACCATCACTTTCAAACTGGTTGCAATTATTGCTGTTATATGATGGAAAAGCTGTTGTATTTTTATTGCATTTTATGCTTCTGGCATTGACTTATAAGGCCCTAACTATTCAATCTGTTCTAGCAACGCCCTAGGGTGAAGCCTGGGTTTCCCGGAACGTAGAAATGACCATAACTTTCACGCCGGTAGCAATTATTCGTTTTATACGATGGAAAAACTGTCCTATTTATTTTGTATTTTATGCTTCGGGCGTTGACTTCTAAGGCCCTAACTATTCAATCTGTTGGAGCAACGCCCTAGGGTGAAGCCTAGGTTTCCCGGAACGTAGAAATGTCCAGAACTTTAACACTGGTTGCTATTATTCGTTTTATACGATGGAAAAACTGTTGCATCTTTGTTGTATTTTATGCTTCGAGCGTTGACTTCTAAGGCCCTAACTATTCCATCTGGTGGAACAACGACCTAGGGTGAAGCCTAGGTTGCCCGGAGCGTAGAAATGACCATAACTTTCACATCGGTAGCAATTATTCGTTTTATACGATGGAAAAACTGTTGTATTGATATTGTATTTTATGCTTCTGGCGTTGCCTTCTGAGGCACTAACTATTAGATCTGGTGGAGCAACGCCCTAGAGTGATGCCGAGGTTGCCCGGAACGTAGAAATAACCATCACTTTCAAACTCGTTGCAATTATTCCGGTTATATGATGGAAAGACTGTTGTATTTTTATTGCATTTTATGCTTCGGGCATTGACTTCTAAGGCACTAACTATGAAATCTCTTGTAGCAACGCCCTAGGGTGTAGCCTAGGTTGCCCGGAAAGTAGAAATGACCACAACTTTCATACAGGTTGCTATTATTCGTCTTATACGATGGAAAAGCTGTTCTATTTATTTTGTATTTTATGCTTCGGGCGTTGACTTCTAAGGCCCTAACTATTCGGTCTGGTTGAGGAACGCCCTAGAGTGAGGCCTAGGTTTCCCGGAACGTAGAAATGACCAGAAGTTTCACACTTGTTGCTATTATTCGTTTTATACGACGGAAAAACTGTTATATTTATATTGTACTTTATGCTTCTGGCGTTGACTTCTTAGGCCCTAACTTTTCGATCTGGTGGAACAACGCCCTAGAGTGAAGCCTAGATCGCCCGGAACGTAGAAATGACCATCACTTTCACACTGGTAGCAATTATTCGTTTAATACAATGGAAAACCTGTTCTATTTATTTTGTATTTTATGCTTCGGGCGTTGACTTCTAAGGCCCTAACTATTCGATCTGGTGGAGCACCGCCCTAGAGTGAAGCCTAGGTTGCCCGGAACGTAGAAATGAACATAACTTTCACACTGGTAGCAATTATTCGTTTTATACAATGGAAAAGCTGTTCTATTTATTTTGTATTTTATGCTTCGGGCGTTGACTTCTTTGGCCATACCTATTCGATCTGGTGGAGCAACACCCCACAGTCAAGCCTAGGTTGCCCGGAACGTAGAAATGACCATAACATTCACACCCGTTGCAATTATTCATGCTATACGATGGAAAAACTGTTGCATTTTTATTGTATTTTATGCTTCTAGCGTTGACTTCTAAGGCCGTAGCTATTAGATGTGGTGGAGTAACGCCCTAGAGTGACGCCTAGGTTGCCTGGAACGTAGAAATGACCATTACTTTCACAATGTTTCCAATCATTCATTTTATACGATGGAAAAACTGCTGTACTTATATTGTATTTTATTCTTATGGCGTTGAATTCTAAGTCCCTAGCTATGCGTTCTGGTGGAGCAACGCCATAGAGTGAAACCAAGGTTGCCCGGAACGTAGAAATTACCATACCTTTCAAACTGGTAGCAATTATTCGTTTTTTACGATGGAACAACTGTTCTATTTATTATGTAGTTCATGCTTCGGGCGTTGACTTCTAAGGCCCTAACCTTTCAATCTGTTGGAACAACGCCCTAGGGTGAAGCCTAGGTTGGCCGTAAAGTAGAAATGCCCATAACTTTCATACAGGTTGCAATTATTCGTTTTATACGATGGAAAAACTGTTGTATTTATATTGTATTTTATGCTTGTGGCGCTAACTTCTAGGGCACTAACTATTCGATCTGGTGTAGCAGCGCCCTAGGGTGAAGCCTAGGTTGCCCGGAACGTAGAAATGACCATAACATTCACACCGGTTGCAAATAGTCTAACTATTCGGTCTGGTTGAGCAACGCCCTAGAGTGAAGCCTAGGTTGCCCGGCACGTAGAAATGACCATAACTTTCACAATGGTAGCAATTATTCGTTTTATACGATGGAACAACTGTTCTATTTATTTTGTATTTCATGCTTCGGGCGTTGACTTCTAAGGCCCTAACCCTTCAATCTGTTGGAACAACGCCCTAGGGTGAAGCCTAGGTTGCCCGTAAAGTAGAAATGCCCATAACTTTCATACAGGTTGCAATTATTCGTTTTATACGATGGAAAAACTGTTGTATTTATATTGTATTTTATGCTTCTGGCGCCGACTTCTAGGGCACTAACTATTCGTTCTGGTGGAGCAGCGCCCTAGGGTGAAGCCTCGGTTGCCCGGAACGTAGAAATGACCATTACTTTTACACTGGTTTCAATTATTCGTTTTATACGATGGAAAAACTGTTGCATCTTTATTGTATTTTATGCCTCTGGCGTTGACTTCTAAGGCCCTAACTATTCGATCTGGTGGAGCAACGCCCTAGAGTGAAGCCTAGGTTGCCCGGCACGTAGAAATGACCATAACTTTCACAATGGTAGCAATTATTCGTTTTATACAATGGAAAAACTGTTCTATTTATTTTGTAGTTTATGCTTCGGGCGTTGACTTCTAAGGCCCTAACTATTCGATCTGGTTTAGCAACACCCTAGGGTGTAGCCAAGCTTGCTCGGAACGTAGGACATACCATTACCCTCACACTGGTTTCAATTAGTCGTTTTATACGATGGAAAAACTTTTGCATCTTTATTGTATTTTATGCTTGTGACGTTGACTTCTAAGGCTCTATCTATTCGATCTGGTGGAGCAACGCCCTAGAGTGAAGCCTAGGTTGCTCGGAAAGTAGAAATGACCATAGGTTTCATACTGGTTGCAATTATTCGTTCTATACGATGGAAGAACTGTTGTATTTATATTGTATTTTATGCTTCTGGCGTTGACTTCTAAGGCCCTAGCTGTTCGATCTAGTGGAGCAACGCCCTGGAGTGAAACCTAGGTTGCCCGGAACGGAGAATTGGCCATCACTTTCAAACTGGTTGCAATCATTCCTGTTATATGATGGAAACACTGTTGTATTTTCTTTGCATTTTATGGTTCGGGCGTTGACTTCTAAGGCCCTAACTATTCAATCCGTTGGAGCAACGCCCTAGGGTGAAGCCTAGGTTGCTCTGAAAGTAGAAATGACCATAAGTTTCATACAGGTTGCAATTATTTGTTTCATACGATGGAAAAACTGTTGTATTTATATTGTATTTTATGCTTCTGGAGTTGAATTCTAGGGCACTAACTACTCGATCTGGTGGAGCAACGCCCTAGAGTGAAGCCTAGGTTGCCCGGAAGGTAGAATTGGCCATCACTTTCAAACTGGTCGCAATTATTCCTGTTATATGATTGAAACACTGTTGTATTTTTTTTGCATTTTATGGTTCGGGCGTAGACTTATAAGGCCCTAACTATTCAATCTGTTGGAGCAACGCCCTAGGGTGAAGCCTAGGTTGCTCGGAAAGTAGAAATGACCATATGTTTCATACTGGTTGCAATTATTCGTTTTATACGATGGAAAAGCTGTTGTATTTATATTGTATTTTATGCTTCTGGCGTTGACTTCTATGGCCCTACCTATTCGATTTGGTGGAGCAACACCCTACAGTGAAGCCTAGGTTGTCAGAAACGTAGAAATGAACATAACTTTCACACTGGTAGCAATTATTCGTATTATACAATGGAAAAACTGTTCTATTTATTTTGTATTTTATGCTTCGGGCGTTGACTTCTAAGGCCCTAACTATTCGATCTGGTGGAGCAACGCCCTAGAGTGAAGCCTAGGTTGCCCGGAACGTAGAAATGAACATAACTTTCACACTGGTAGCAATTATTCGTTTTATACAATGGAAAAGCTGTTCTATTTATTTTGTGTTTTATGCTTCGGGCGTTGACTTCTTTGGCCATACCTATTCGATCAGGTGGAGCAACACCCTATAGTCAAGCCTAGGTTGCCCGGAACGTAGAAATGACCATAACATTCACACCCGTTGCAATTATTCATGCTATACGATGGAAAAACTGTTGCATTTTTATTGTATTTTATGCTTCTAGCGTTGACTTCTAAGGCCGTAGCTATTAGATGTGGTGGAGTAACGCCCTAGAGTGACGCCTAGGTTGCCTGGAACGTAGAAACGACCATTACTTTCACAATGTTTCCAATTATTCATTTTATACGATGGAAAAACTGTTGTACTTATATTGTATTTTATTCTTATGGCGTTGAATTCTAAGTCCCTAGCTATGCGATCTGGTGGAGCAACGCCATAGAGTGAAACCAAGGTTGCCCGGAACGTAGAAATTACCATAGCTTTCAAACTGGTAGCAATTATTCGTTTTATACGATGGAACAACTGTTCTATTTATTTTGTATTTCATGCTTCGGGCGTTGACTTCTAAGGCCCTAACCCTTCAATCTGTTGGAACAACGCCCTAGGGTGAAGCCTAGGTTGCCCGTAAAGTAGAAATGCCCATAACTTTCATACAGGTTGCAATTATTCGTTTTATACGATGGAAAAACTGTTGTATTTATATTGTATTTTATGCTTCTGGCGCCGACTTCTAGGGCACTAACTATTCGTTCTGGTGGAGCAGCGCCCTAGGGTGAAGCCTCGGTTGCCCGGAACGTAGAAATGACCATTACTTTTACACTGGTTTCAATTATTCGTTTTATACGATGGAAAAACTGTTGCATCTTTATTGTATTTTATGCCTCTGGCGTTGACTTCTAAGGCCCTAACTATTCGATCTGGTGGAGCAACGCCCTAGAGTGAAGCCTAGGTTGCCCGGCACGTAGAAATGACCACAACTTTCACAATGGTAGCAATTATTCGTTTTATACAATGGAAAAACTGTTCTATTTATTTTGTAGTTTATGCTTCGGGCGTTGACTTCTAAGGCCCTAACTATTTGATCTGGTTTAGCAACACCCTAGGGTGTAGCCAAGCTTGCTCGGAACGTAGGACATACCATTACCCTCACACTGGTTTCAATTAGTCGTTTTATACGATGGAAAAACTGTTGCATCTTTATTGTATTTTATGCTTGTGACGTTGACTTCTAAGGCTCTATCTATTCGATCTGGTGGAGCAACGCCCTAGAGTGAAGCCTAGGTTGCTCGGAAAGTAGAAATGACCATAGGTTTCATACTGGTTGCAATTATTCGTTCTATACGATGGAAGAACTGTTGTATTTATATTGTATTTTATGCTTCTGGCGTTGACTTCTAAGGCCCTAGCTGTTCGATCTAGTGGAGCAACGCCCTGGAGTGAAACCTAGGTTGCCCGGAACGGAGAATTGGCCATCACTTTCAAACTGGTTGCAATCATTCCTGTTATATGATGGAAACACTGTTGTATTTTCTTTGCATTTTATGGTTCGGGCGTTGACTTCTAAGGCCCTAACTATTCAATCCGTTGGAGCAACGCCCTAGGGTGAAGCCTAGGTTGCTCTGAAAGTAGAAATGACCATAAGTTTCATACAGGTTGCAATTATTTGTTTCATACGATGGAAAAACTGTTGTATTTATATTGTATTTTATGCTTCTGGAGTTGAATTCTAGGGCACTAACTACTCGATCTGGTGGAGCAACGCCCTAGAGTGAAGCCTAGGTTGCCCGGAAGGTAGAATTGGCCATCACTTTCAAACTGGTCGCAATTATTCCTGTTATATGATTGAAACACTGTTGTATTTTTTTTGCATTTTATGGTTCGGGCGTAGACTTATAAGGCCCTAACTATTCAATCTGTTGGAGCAACGCCCTAGGGTGAAGCCTAGGTTGCTCGGAAAGTAGAAATGACCATATGTTTCATACTGGTTGCAATTATTCGTTTTATACGATGGAAAAGCTGTTGTATTTATATTGTATTTTATGCTTCTGGCGTTGACTTCTATGGCCCTACCTATTCGATTTGGTGGAGCAACACCCTACAGTGAAGCCTAGGTTGTCAGAAACGTAGAAATGAACATAACTTTCACACTGGTAACAATTATTCGTATTATACAATGGAAAAACTGTTCTATTTATTTTGTATTTTATGCTTCGGGCGTTGACTTCTAAGGCCCTAACTATTCGATCTGGTGGAGCAACGCCCTAGAGTGAAGCCTAGGTTGCCCGGAACGTAGAAATGAACATAACTTTCACACTGGTAGCAATTATTCGTTTTATACAATGGAAAAGCTGTTCTATTTATTTTGTGTTTTATGCTTCGGGCGTTGACTTCTTTGGCCATACCTATTCGATCAGGTGGAGCAACACCCTATAGTCAAGCCTAGGTTGCCCGGAACGTAGAAATGACCATAACATTCACACCCGTTGCAATTATTCATGCTATACGATGGAAAAACTGTTGCATTTTTATTGTATTTTATGCTTCTAGCGTTGACTTCTAAGGCCGTAGCTATTAGATGTGGTGGAGTAACGCCCTAGAGTGACGCCTAGGTTGCCTGGAACGTAGAAACGACCATTACTTTCACAATGTTTCCAATTATTCATTTTATACGATGGAAAAACTGTTGTACTCATATTGTATTTTATTCTTATGGCGTTGAATTCTAAGTCCCTAGCTATGCGATCTGGTGGAGCAACGCCATAGAGTGAAACCAAGGTTGCCCGGAACGTAGAAATTACCATAGCTTTCAAACTGGTAGCAATTATTCGTTTTATACGATGGAACAACTGTTCTATTTATTTTGTATTTCATGCTTCGGGCGTTGACTTCTAAGGCCCTAACCCTTCAATCTGTTGGAACAACGCCCTAGGGTGAAGCCTAGGTTGCCCGTAAAGTAGAAATGCCCATAACTTTCATACAGGTTGCAATTATTCGTTTTATACGATGGAAAAACTGTTGTATTTATATTGCATTTTATGCTTCTGGCGCCGACTTCTAGGGCACTAACTATTCGTTCTGGTGGAGCAGCGCCCTAGGGTGAAGCCTCGGTTGCCCGGAACGTAGAAATGACCATTACTTTTACACTGGTTTCAATTATTCGTTTTATACGATGGAAAAACTGTTGCATCTTTATTGTATTTTATGCCTCTGGCGTTGACTTCTAAGGCCCTAACTATTCGATCTGGTGGAGCAACGCCCTAGAGTGAAGCCTAGGTTGCCCGGCACGTAGAAATGACCATAACTTTCACAATGGTAGCAATTATTCGTTTTATACAATGGAAAAACTGTTGTATTTATATTGTATTTTATGCTTGTGGCGCTAACTTCTAGGGCACTAACTATTCGATCTGGTGTAGCAGCGCCCTAGGGTGAAGCCTAGGTTGCCCGGAACGTAGAAATGACCATAACATTCACACCGGTTGCAAATAGTCTAACTATTCGGTCTGGTTGAGCAACGCCCTAGAGTGAAGCCTAGGTTGCCCGGCACGTAGAAATGACCATAACTTTCACAATGGTAGCAATTATTCGTTTTATACGATGGAACAACTGTTCTATTTATTTTGTATTTCATGCTTCGGGCGTTGACTTCTAAGGCCCTAACCCTTCAATCTGTTGGAACAACGCCCTAGGGTGAAGCCTAGGTTGCCCGTAAAGTAGAAATGCCCATAACTTTCATACAGATTGCAATTATTCGTTTTATACGATGGAAAAACTGTTGTATTTATATTGTATTTTATGCTTCTGGCGCCGACTTCTAGGGCACTAACTATTCGTTCTGGTGGAGCAGCGCCCTAGGGTGAAGCCTCGGTTGCCCGGAACGTAGAAATGACCATTACTTTTACACTGGTTTCAATTATTCGTTTTATACGATGGAAAAACTGTTGCATCTTTATTGTATTTTATGCCTCTGGCGTTGACTTCTAAGGCCCTAACTATTCGATCTGGTGGAGCAACGCCCTAGAGTGAAGCCTAGGTTGCCCGGCACGTAGAAATGACCATAACTTTCACAATGGTAGCAATTATTCGTTTTATACAATGGAAAAACTGTTCTATTTATTTTGTAGTTTATGCTTCGGGCGTTGACTTCTAAGGCCCTAACTATTCGATCTGGTTTAGCAACACCCTAGGGTGTAGCCAAGCTTGCTCGGAACGTAGGACATACCATTACCCTCACACTGGTTTCAATTAGTCGTTTTATACGATGGAAAAACTTTTGCATCTTTATTGTATTTTATGCTTGTGACGTTGACTTCTAAGGCTCTATCTATTCGATCTGGTGGAGCAACGCCCTAGAGTGAAGCCTAGGTTGCTCGGAAAGTAGAAATGACCATAGGTTTCATACTGGTTGCAATTATTCGTTCTATACGATGGAAGAACTGTTGTATTTATATTGTATTTTATGCTTCTGGCGTTGACTTCTAAGGCCCTAGCTGTTCGATCTAGTGGAGCAACGCCCTGGAGTGAAACCTAGGTTGCCCGGAACGGAGAATTGGCCATCACTTTCAAACTGGTTGCAATCATTCCTGTTATATGATGGAAACACTGTTGTATTTTCTTTGCATTTTATGGTTCGGGCGTTGACTTCTAAGGCCCTAACTATTCAATCCGTTGGAGCAACGCCCTAGGGTGAAGCCTAGGTTGCTCTGAAAGTAGAAATGACCATAAGTTTCATACAGGTTGCAATTATTTGTTTCATACGATGGAAAAACTGTTGTATTTATATTGTATTTTATGCTTCTGGAGTTGAATTCTAGGGCACTAACTACTCGATCTGGTGGAGCAACGCCCTAGAGTGAAGCCTAGGTTGCCCGGAAGGTAGAATTGGCCATCACTTTCAAACTGGTCGCAATTATTCCTGTTATATGATTGAAACACTGTTGTATTTTTTTTGCATTTTATGGTTCGGGCGTAGACTTATAAGGCCCTAACTATTCAATCTGTTGGAGCAACGCCCTAGGGTGAAGCCTAGGTTGCTCGGAAAGTAGAAATGACCATATGTTTCATACTGGTTGCAATTATTCGTTTTATACGACGGAAAAGCTGTTGTATTTATATTGTATTTTATGCTTCTGGCGTTGACTTCTAAGGCCCTAACTATTCAATCTGTTGGAGCAACGCCCTAGGGTGAAGCCTAGGTTGCTCGGAAAGTAGAAATAACCATAAGTTTCATACTGGTTGCAATTACTCGTTTTATACGATGGAAAAACTGTTGTATTTATATTGTATTTTATGCTTCTGGCGTTGACTTCTAAGGCCCTAGCTGTTCGATCTAGTGGAGCAACGCCCTAGAGTGAAGCCTAGGTTGCTCGGAAAGTAGAAATGACCATAGGTTTCATACTGGTTGCAATTATCCGTTCTATACGATGGAAGAACTGTTGTATTTATATTGTATTTTATGCTTCTGGCGTTGTCTTCTAAGGCCCTAGCTGTTCGATCTAGTGGAGCAACGCCCTGGAGTGAAACCTAGGTTGCCCGGAACGGAGAATTGGCCATCACTTTCAAACTGGTTGCAATCATTCCTGTTATATGATGGAAACACTGTTGTATTTTCTTTGCATTTTATGGTTCGGGCGTTGACTTCTAAGGCCCTAACTATTCAATCCGTTGGAGCAACGCCCTAGGGTGAAGCCTAGGTTGCTCTGAAAGTAGAAATGACCATAAGTTTCATACAGGTTGCAATTATTTGTTTCATACGATGGAAAAACTGTTGTATTTATATTGTATTTTATGCTTCTGGAGTTGAATTCTAGGGCACTAACTACTCGATCTGGTGGAGCAACGCCCTAGAGTGAAGCCTAGGTTGCCCGGAACGTAGAATTGGCCATCACTTTCAAACTGGTCACAATTATTCCTGTTATATGATTGAAACACTGTTGTATTTTTTTTGCATTTTATGGTTCGGGCGTAGACTTATAAGGCCCTAACTATTCAATCTGTTGGAGCAACGCCCTAGGGTGAAGCCTAGGTTGCTCGGAAAGTAGAAATGACCATAAGTTTCATACTGGTTGCAATTATTCGTTTTATACGATGGAAAAGCTGTTGTATTTATATTGTATTTTATGCTTCTGGCGTTGACTTCTAAGGCACTAACTATTCGATCTGGTGAAGCAACGCCCTAGAGTGAAGCCTAGGTTGCCCGGGACGTAGAATTGGCCATCACTTTCAACCTGGTTGCACTTATTCCTGTTATATTATGGAAACACTGTTGTATTTTTATTGCATTTTATGCTTCGGGCGTTGACTTCTAAGGCCCTAACTATTCAATCTGTTGGAGCAACGCTCTAGGGTGAAGCCTAGGTTGCTCGGAGAGTAGAAATGACCATAAGTTTCATACTGGCTGCAATTACTCGTTTTATACGATGGAAAAACTGTTGTATTTATATTGTATTTTATGCTTCTGGCGTTGAATTCTAGGGCACTAACCATTCGATCTGGTGGAGCAACGCCCTGGAGTGAAGGCTAGGTTGCCCGGAACGTAGAATTGGCCATCACTTTCAAACTGGTCGCAATTATTCCTGTTATATGATGGAAACACTGTTGTATTTTTTTTGCATTTTATGGTTCGGGCGTGAATTTCTAAGGCCCTAAAAATTCAATCTGTTGGAGCAACGCCCTAGGGTGAAGCCTAGGTTGCTCGGAAAGTAGAAATGACCATAAGTTTCATACTGGTTGCAATTATTCGTTTTATACGATGGAAAAGCTGTTGTATTTATATCGTGTTTTATGCTTCTGGCGTTTACTTCTAAGGACCTAACTATTCGATCTGGTGGAGCAACGCCCTAGAGTGAAGCCTAGGTTGCTCGGAACGTAGAATTGGCCATCACTTTCAAACTGGTCGAAATTATTCCTGTTATATGATGGAAACACTGTTGTATTTTTTTTGCATTTTATGGTTCGGGCGTAGACTTCTAAGGCCCTAACTATTCAATCTGTTGGAGCAACGCCCTAGGGTGAAGCCTAGGTTGCTCGGAAAGTAGAAATGACCATAAGTTTCATACTGGTTGCAATTATTCGTTTTATACGATGGAAAAGCTGTTGTATTTATATCGTATTTTATGCTCCTGGCGTTGACTTCTTAGGCCGTAACTATTCGGTCTGGTGGAGCAACGCCCTGGAGTGAAACCTAGGTTGCCCGGAACGTAGAATTGGCCATCACTTTCAAACTGGTTGCAATTATTCCTGTTATATGATGGAAACACTGTTGTATTTTCTTTGCATTTTATGGTTCGGGCGTTGACTTCTAAGGCCCTAACTATTCAATCTGTTGGAGCAACGCCCTAGGGTAAAGCCTAGGTTGCTCCGAAAGTAGAAATGACCACAAGTTTCATACTGGTTGCAATTATTCGTTTTATACGATTGAAGACTGTTGTATTTATATTGTATTTTATGCTTCTGGCGTTGACTTCTAAGGCACTAGCTATTCGATCTGGTGGAGCAACGCCCTAGAGTGAAGCCTAGGTTGCCCGGAACGTAGAATTGGCCATCACTTTCAAACTGGTCGCAATTATTCCTGTTATATGACTGAAACACTGTTGTATTTTTTTTGCATTTTATGTTTCGGGCTTTAGACTTCTAAGGCCCTAACTATTCAATCTGTTGGAGCAACGCCCTAGGGTGAAGCCTAGGTGGCTCGGAAAGTAGAAATGACCATAAGTTTCATACTGGTTGCAATTATTCGTTTTATACGACGGAAAAGCTGTTGTATTTATATTGTATTTTATGCTTCTGGCGTTGACTTCTAAGGCCCTAACTATTCAATCTGTTGGAGCAACGCCCTAGGGTGAAGCCTAGGTTGCTCGGAAAGTAGAAATAACCATAAGTTTCATACTGGTTGCAATTACTCGTTTTATACGATGGAAAAACTGTTGTATTTATATTGTATTTTATGCTTCTGGCGTTGACTTCTAAGGCCCTAGCTGTTCGATCTAGTGGAGCAACGCCCTAGAGTGAAGCCTAGGTTGCTCGGAAAGTAGAAATGACCATAGGTTTCATACTGGTTGCAATTATCCGTTCTATACGATGGAAGAACTGTTGTATTTATATTGTATTTTATGCTTCTGGCGTTGACTTCTAAGGCCCTAGCTGTTCGATCTAGTGGAGCAACGCCCTGGAGTGAAACCTAGGTTGCCCGGAACGGAGAATTGGCCATCACTTTCAAACTGGTTGCAATCATTCCTGTTATATGATGGAAACACTGTTGTATTTTCTTTGCATTTTATGGTTCGGGCGTTGACTTCTAAGGCCCTAACTATTCAATCCGTTGGAGCAACGCCCTAGGGTGAAGCCTAGGTTGCTCTGAAAGTAGAAATGACCATAAGTTTCATACAGGTTGCAATTATTTGTTTCATACGATGGAAAAACTGTTGTATTTATATTGTATTTTATGCTTCTGGAGTTGAATTCTAGGGCACTAACTACTCGATCTGGTGGAGCAACGCCCTAGAGTGAAGCCTAGGTTGCCCGGAACGTAGAATTGGCCATCACTTTCAAACTGGTCACAATTATTCCTGTTATATGATTGAAACACTGTTGTATTTTTTTTGCATTTTATGGTTCGGGCGTAGACTTATAAGGCCCTAACTATTCAATCTGTTGGAGCAACGCCCTAGGGTGAAGCCTAGGTTGCTCGGAAAGTAGAAATGACCATAAGTTTCATACTGGTTGCAATTATTCGTTTTATACGATGGAAAAGCTGTTGTATTTATATTGTATTTTATGCTTCTGGCGTTGACTTCTAAGGCACTAACTATTCGATCTGGTGAAGCAACGCCCTAGAGTGAAGCCTAGGTTGCCCGGGACGTAGAATTGGCCATCACTTTCAACCTGGTTGCACTTATTCCTGTTATATTATGGAAACACTGTTGTATTTTTATTGCATTTTATGCTTCGGGCGTTGACTTCTAAGGCCCTAACTATTCAATCTGTTGGAGCAACGCTCTAGGGTGAAGCCTAGGTTGCTCGGAGAGTAGAAATGACCATAAGTTTCATACTGGCTGCAATTACTCGTTTTATACGATGGAAAAACTGTTGTATTTATATTGTATTTTATGCTTCTGGCGTTGAATTCTAGGGCACTAACCATTCGATCTGGTGGAGCAACGCCCTGGAGTGAAGGCTAGGTTGCCCGGAACGTAGAATTGGCCATCACTTTCAAACTGGTCGCAATTATTCCTGTTATATGATGGAAACACTGTTGTATTTTTTTTGCATTTTATGGTTCGGGCGTGAACTTCTAAGGCCCTAAAAATTCAATCTGTTGGAGCAACGCCCTAGGGTGAAGCCTAGGTTGCTCGGAAAGTAGAAATGACCATAAGTTTCATACTGGTTGCAATTATTCGTTTTATACGATGGAAAAGCTGTTGTATTTATATTGTATTTTATGCTTCTGGCGTTGACTTCTGAGGCACTAACTATTCGATCTGGTGGAGCAACGCCCTAGAGTGAAGCCTAGGTTGCCCGGAACGTAGAATTGGCCATCACTTTCAAACTGGTTGCAATTATTTCTGTTATATTATTGAAACACTGTTGTACTTTTATTGCATTTTATGCTTCGGGCGTTGACTTCTAAGGCCCTAACTATTCAATCTGTTGGAGCACAGCCCTAGGGTGAAGCCTAGGTTGCTCGGAAAGTAGAAATGACCATAAGTTTCATACTGGTTGCAATTATTCGTTCTATACGATGGAAGAACTGTTGTTTTTATATTGTATTTTATGCTTCTGGCGTTGACTACTAAGGCCCTAGCTGTTCGATCTAGTGGAGCAACGCCCTAGAGTGAAGCCTAGGTTGCCCGGAAAGGAGAAATGACCATCACGTTCAAACTGGTTGCAATTAATCCTTTTATACGATGGAAAAGCTGTTGTATTTATATCGTGTTTTATGCTTCTGGCGTTTACTTCTAAGGACCTAACTATTCGATCTGGTGGTGCAACGCCCTAGAGTGAAGCCTAGGTTGCTCGGAACGTAGAATTGGCCATCACTTTCAAACTGGTCGAAATTATTCCTGTTATATGATGGAAACACTGTTGTATTTTTTTTGCATTTTATGGTTCGGGCGTAGACTTCTAAGGCCCTAACTATTCAATCTGTTGGAGCAACGCCCTAGGGTGAAGCCTAGGTTGCTCGGAAAGTAGAAATGACCATAAGTTTCATACTGGTTGCAATTATTCGTTTTATACGATGGAAAAGCTGTTGTATTTATATCGTATTTTATGCTCCTGGCGTTGACTTCTTAGGCCGTAACTATTCGGTCTGGTGGAGCAACGCCCTGGAGTGAAACCTAGGTTGCCCGGAACGTAGAATTGGCCATCACTTTCAAACTGGTTGCAATTATTCCTGTTATATGATGGAAACACTGTTGTATTTTCTTTGCATTTTATGGTTCGGGCGTTGACTTCTAAGGCCCTAACTATTCAATCTGTTGGAGCAACGCCCTAGGGTAAAGCCTAGGTTGCTCCGAAAGTAGAAATGACCACAAGTTTCATACTGGTTGCAATTATTCGTTTTATACGATTGAAGACTGTTGTATTTATATTGTATTTTATGCTTCTGGCGTTGACTTCTAAGGCACTAGCTATTCGATCTGGTGGAGCAACGCCCTAGAGTGAAGCCTAGGTTGCCCGGAACGTAGAATTGGCCATCACTTTCAAACTGGTCGCAATTATTCCTGTTATATGATTGAAACACTGTTGTATTTTCTTTGCATTTTATGGTTCGGGCGTTGACTTCTAAGGCCCTAACTATTCAATCTGTTGGAGCAACGCCCTAGGGTAAAGCCTAGGTTGCTCCGAAAGTAGAAATGACCATAAGTTTCATACTGGTTGCAATTATTCGTTTTATACGATGGAAAAGCTGTTGTATTTATATCGTATTTTATGCTCCTGGCGTTGACTTCTTAGGCCGTAACTATTCGGTCTGGTGGAGCAACGCCCTGGAGTGAAACCTAGGTTGCCCGGAACGTAGAATTGGCCATCACTTTCAAACTGGTTGCAATTATTCCTGTTATATGATGGAAACACTGTTGTATTTTCTTTGCATTTTATGGTTCGGGCGTTGACTTCTAAGGCCCTAACTATTCAATCTGTTGGAGCAACGCCCTAGGGTAAAGCCTAGGTTGCTCCGAAAGTAGAAATGACCACAAGTTTCATACTGGTTGCAATTATTCGTTTTATACGATTGAAGACTGTTGTATTTATATTGTATTTTATGCTTCTGGCGTTGACTTCTAAGGCACTAGCTATTCGATCTGGTGGAGCAACGCCCTAGAGTGAAGCCTAGGTTGCCCGGAACGTAGAATTGGCCATCACTTTCAAACTGGTCGCAATTATTCCTGTTATATGATTGAAACACTGTTGTATTTTTTTTGCATTTTATGTTTCGGGCTTTAGACTTCTAAGGCCCTAACTATTCAATCTGTTGGAGCAACGCCCTAGGGTGAAGCCTAGGTGGCTCGGAAAGTAGAAATGACCATAAGTTTCATACTGGTTGCAATTATTCGTTTTATACGACGGAAAAGCTGTTGTATTTATATTGTATTTTATGCTTCTGGCGTTGACTTCTAAGGCCCTAACTATTCAATCTGTTGGAGCAACGCCCTAGGGTGAAGCCTAGGTTGCTCGGAAAGTAGAAATAACCATAAGTTTCATACTGGTTGCAATTACTCGTTTTATACGATGGAAAAACTGTTGTATTTATATTGTATTTTATGCTTCTGGCGTTGACTTCTAAGGCCCTAGCTGTTCGATCTAGTGGAGCAACGCCCTAGAGTGAAGCCTAGGTTGCTCGGAAAGTAGAAATGACCATAGGTTTCATACTGGTTGCAATTATCCGTTCTATACGATGGAAGAACTGTTGTATTTATATTGTATTTTATGCTTCTGGCGTTGACTTCTAAGGCCCTAGCTGTTCGATCTAGTGGAGCAACGCCCTGGAGTGAAACCTAGGTTGCCCGGAACGGAGAATTGGCCATCACTTTCAAACTGGTTGCAATCATTCCTGTTATATGATGGAAACACTGTTGTATTTTCTTTGCATTTTATGGTTCGGGCGTTGACTTCTAAGGCCCTAACTATTCAATCCGTTGGAGCAACGCCCTAGGGTGAAGCCTAGGTTGCTCTGAAAGTAGAAATGACCATAAGTTTCATACAGGTTGCAATTATTTGTTTCATACGATGGAAAAACTGTTGTATTTATATTGTATTTTATGCTTCTGGAGTTGAATTCTAGGGCACTAACTACTCGATCTGGTGGAGCAACGCCCTAGAGTGAAGCCTAGGTTGCCCGGAACGTAGAATTGGCCATCACTTTCAAACTGGTCACAATTATTCCTGTTATATGATTGAAACACTGTTGTATTTTTTTTGCATTTTATGGTTCGGGCGTAGACTTATAAGGCCCTAACTATTCAATCTGTTGGAGCAACGCCCTAGGGTGAAGCCTAGGTTGCTCGGAAAGTAGAAATGACCATAAGTTTCATACTGGTTGCAATTATTCGTTTTATACGATGGAAAAGCTGTTGTATTTATATTGTATTTTATGCTTCTGGCGTTGACTTCTAAGGCACTAACTATTCGATCTGGTGAAGCAACGCCCTAGAGTGAAGCCTAGGTTGCCCGGGACGTAGAATTGGCCATCACTTTCAACCTGGTTGCACTTATTCCTGTTATATTATGGAAACACTGTTGTATTTTTATTGCATTTTATGCTTCGGGCGTTGACTTCTAAGGCCCTAACTATTCAATCTGTTGGAGCAACGCTCTAGGGTGAAGCCTAGGTTGCTCGGAGAGTAGAAATGACCATAAGTTTCATACTGGCTGCAATTACTCGTTTTATACGATGGAAAAACTGTTGTATTTATATTGTATTTTATGCTTCTGGCGTTGAATTCTAGGGCACTAACCATTCGATCTGGTGGAGCAACGCCCTGGAGTGAAGGCTAGGTTGCCCGGAACGTAGAATTGGCCATCACTTTCAAACTGGTCGCAATTATTCCTGTTATATGATGGAAACACTGTTGTATTTTTTTTGCATTTTATGGTTCGGGCGTGAACTTCTAAGGCCCTAAAAATTCAATCTGTTGGAGCAACGCCCTAGGGTGAAGCCTAGGTTGCTCGGAAAGTAGAAATGACCATAAGTTTCATACTGGTTGCAATTATTCGTTTTATACGATGGAAAAGCTGTTGTATTTATATTGTATTTTATGCTTCTGGCGTTGACTTCTAAGGCACTAACTATTCGATCTGGTGGAGCAACGCCCTAGAGTGAAGCCTAGGTTGCCCGGAACGTAGAATTGGCCATCACTTTCAAACTGGTTGCAATTATTTCTGTTATATTATTGAAACACTGTTGTACTTTTATTGCATTTTATGCTTCGGGCGTTGACTTCTAAGGCCCTAACTATTCAATCTGTTGGAGCACAGCCCTAGGGTGAAGCCTAGGTTGCTCGGAAAGTAGAAATGACCATAAGTTTCATACTGGTTGCAATTATTCGTTCTATACGATGGAAGAACTGTTGTTTTTATATTGTATTTTATGCTTCTGGCGTTGACTACTAAGGCCCTAGCTGTTCGATCTAGTGGAGCAACGCCCTAGAGTGAAGCCTAGGTTGCCCGGAAAGGAGAAATGACCATCACGTTCAAACTGGTTGCAATTAATCCTTTTATACGATGGAAAAGCTGTTGTATTTATATCGTGTTTTATGCTTCTGGCGTTTACTTCTAAGGACCTAACTATTCGATCTGGTGGTGCAACGCCCTAGAGTGAAGCCTAGGTTGCTCGGAACGTAGAATTGGCCATCACTTTCAAACTGGTCGAAATTATTCCTGTTATATGATGGAAACACTGTTGTATTTTCTTTGCATTTTATGGTTCGGGCGTTGACTTCTAAGGCCCTAACTATTCAATCTGTTGGAGCAACGCCCTAGGGTAAAGCCTAGGTTGCTCGGAAAGTAGAAATGACCATAAGTTTCATACTGGTTGCAATTATTCGTTTTATACGATTGAAAACTGTTGTATTTATATTGTATTTTATGCTTCTGGCGTTGACTTCTAAGGCACTAGCTATTCGATCTGGTGGAGCAACGCCCTAGAGTGAAGCCTAGGTTGCCCGGAACGTAGAATTGGCCATCACTTTCAAACTGGTTGCAATTATTCCTGATATATGATGGAAACAATGTTGTATTTTTCTTGCATTTTATGGTTCGGGCGTTGACTTCTAAGGCCCTAACTATTCAATCTGTTGGAGCAACGCCCTAGGGTGAAGCCTAGGTTGCTCGGAAAATAGAAATGTCCATAAGTTTCATACTGGTTGCAATTATTCGTTTTATACGATGGAAAAACTGTTGTATTTATATTGTATTTTATGCTTCTGGCGTTGACTTCTAAGGCACTAACTATTCGATCTGGTGGAGCAACGCAATAGAGTGAAGCCTAGGTTGCCCGGAACGTAGAATTGGCCATCACTTTCAAACTGGTTGCAATTATTCCTGACATATGATGGAAACACTGTTGTATTTTTTTTGCATTTTATGGTTCGGGCGTTGACTTCTAAGGCCCTAACTATACAATCTGTTGGAGCAACGGCCTAGGGTGAAGCCTAGGCTGCTCGGAAAGTAGAAATGTCCATAAGTTTCATACTGGTTGCAATTATTCGTTTTATACGATGGAAAAACTGTTTTATTTATATTGTATTTTATGCTTCTGGCGTTGACTTCTAAGGCCCTAACTATTCGATCAGGTGGAGCACCGCCCTAGAGTGAAGCCTAGGTTGCCCGGAACGTAAAAATGACCATAACTTTTACACTGGTAGCAATTATTCGTCTTATACAATGGAAAAACTGTTCTATTTATTTTGTATTTAATGCTTCGGGCGTTGATTTCTAAGGCCCTAACTGTTTGATCTGGTGGAGCAATGCCCTAAAGTGAAGCCTAGGTTGCCCGGAACGTAGAAATGATCATAACTTTCACACTGGTTGTTATTATTCGTTTTATACGGTGGAGAAACTGTTATATTTATATTGTATTTTATGCTTCTGGCGTTGACTTCTTAGGTCCTAACTATTCGATCTTGTGGAACAACGCCCTGGTGTGAAGCCTAGGTTGCCTGGAACGTAGAAATGACCATCACTTTCACACGGGTTGCACTCATTCCTGTTATAGGATGGAAATACTGTTGTATTTTTATTGTATTTTAAACTTCAGGCGTTGACTTCTGATGCCGTAGCTATTCGATGCGGTGCAAGAACGCCATACAGTGAAGCCTAGGTTGCCCGGAACGTAGAAATGACCATAAGTTTCATACTGGTTGCAATTATTCGTTTTATACGATGGAAAAACTGTTATATTTATATTGTATTTTATGCTTCTGGCGTTGACTTCTTAGGCCCTAACTGTTCGATCTGGTAGAGCAACGCCCTAGAGTGAAGCCTAGGCTGCCCGGTGCGTAGAAATGACCATAACTTTCACACTGGTAGCAATTATTCGTTTTATACAATGGAAAAACTGTTCTATTTATTTTGTATATAATGCTTCGGGCGTTGACTTCTAAGGGTCTAACTGTTTGATCTGGTGGAGCAACGCCCTAGAGTAAAGCCTAGGTTGCACGGAACGTAGAAATGACCATAACTTTCACACTGGTTGCTATTATTCGTTCCATACGATGGAAAAACTGTTATATTTATATTGTATCTTATGCTTCTGGCGTTGACTTCTTAGGCCCTAACAATTCGATCTGGTGGAACAACGCCCTAGAGTGAAGCCTAGGTTGCCTGGAACGTAGAAATGACCATCACTTTCACACGGGTTGCAATTATTCCTGTTATAGGATGGAAAGACTGTTGTATTTTTTTTGGTATTTTATACTTCAGGCGTTGACTTCTGAGGCCGTAGCTATTCGATGTGGTGGAAGAACGCCATACAGTAAAGCCTAGGTTGCCCGGAACGTACAAATGACCATAACTTTTACACTGGTAGCAATTATTCGTTTTATACGATGGAAAAGCTGTTATATTTATATTGTATTTTATGCTTCTGGCGTTGACTTCTGAGGCCGTTGCTATTCGATGTGGTGGAAATACGCCATAGAGTGAAGCCTATGTAGCCCGGAACGTAGAAATGTCCATATCTTTCACTGTTTGCAATTATTCATTTTATACGAAGGAAAAACTGTTGCATCTTTATCGTATTTTATGCTTCTGGCGTTGACTTCTTAGGCCGTAACTATTCGATCTGGTGGAGCAACGCCCTGGAGTGAAACCTAGGTTGCCCGTAACGTAGAATAGACCATAACTTTCACACTGGTTGCTATTATTCGTTTTATAAGATGGAAAAACTGTTATATTTATATTGTATTTTATGCTTCTGGCGTTGACTTCTTAGTCCCTAACTGTTCGATCTTGTGGAGCAACGCCCTAGAGTAAAGCCTAGGTTGCCTCGAACGTAGAAATGACCATCACTATCACACGGGTTGCAATTATTCCTGTTATAGAATGGAAAGACTGTTGTATTTTTATTGTATTTAAATACTTCAGGCGTTGACTTCTGAGGCCATAGCTATTCGATGTGGTGGAAGAACGCCATACAGTGAAGCCTAGGTTGCCCGGAACGTAGAAATGACCATAGCTTTTACACTGGTAGCTATTATTCGTTTTATACAATGGAAAAACCATTCTATTTATTTTGTATTTTATGCTTCGGGCGTTGACTTCTAAGGCCCTAACTATTCAATCTGTTGGAGCAACGCCCTAGGGTGAAGCCTAGGTGGCTCGCAAAGCAGTAATGACCATAAGTTTCATACTGGTTGCAATTATTCGTTTTATACGATGGAAAAACTGTTGTATTTATATTGTATTTTATGCTTCTGCCGTTGACTTCTAAGGCCCTAATTATTCGATTTGGTGGAGCAATGCCTCAGAGTTAAGTCTAGGATGCCCGAAACGCTGAAATGATCATTACTTTCACGCTTGTTGCAATTATTCCTGTTATACGATGAAAAGACTGTTGTATTTTTATTGTATTTTATGCTTCAGGCGTGGACTTCTGAGGCCGTAGCTATTCGATGTGGTGGAAGAACGCCATACAGTGAAGCCTAGGTTGCCCGGAACGCAGAAATGACCACTACTTTCACACTGTTTGCAATTGTTCATTTAATACGATGGAAATGCTGTTGTATTTATATCGTATTTTATGCTTCGGGCGTTGACTTCTTAGGCCCTAACATTTCGATCTGGTGGAGCAACGCCCGACAGTGAAGCCTAGGTTGCCCGGAACGTAGATATGACAATAACCTTCACACAGGTTGCAATTATTCGTTTTATACGGTGTAAAGGCTGTTGTATTTATTTTGTATTTTATGCTTCTGGCGTTGACTTCTTAGGCCGTAACTATTCGATCTGGTGGAGCAACGCCCTGGAGTGAAACCTGGGTTGCCCGGAACGTAGAAATGACCACTACTATCACACTGGTTGCAAATTGTTCCTGCTATACGATGGAAAAACTGTTGTATTTTTATTGCATTTTATGCTTCTGGCGTTCAAATCTTAGGCCCTAACTGTTCGATCTTGTGGAGCAACGCCCTAGAGTAAAGCCTAGATTGCCTCGAACGTAGAAATGACCATCACTATCACACGGGTTGCAATTATTCCTGTTATAGAATGGAAAGACTGTTGTATTTTTATTGTATTTAAATACTTCAGGCGTTGACTCCTTAGGCCCTAACTATTCGATCTGGTGGAACAACGTCGTAGAGTGTAGCCTAGGTTGCCCGGAACGTAGAAATGACCATTACTTTCACACTGCTTGCAATTATTCGTTTTATACGATGGAAAAACTGTTGCATCTTGATCGTATTTTATGCTTCTGGCGTTGACTTCTTAGGCCGTAACTATCCGATCTGGTGGAGCAACGCCCTAGAGTGAAGCCTAGGTTGCTCGGAATGTAGAAATGACCATAAGTTGCATACTGGTTGCAATTATTCGTTTTATACGATGGTAAAACTGTTGTATTTATATTGTATTTTATGCTTCTGGCGTTGACTTCTAAGGCCCTAAATAATCGATCTGGTGGAGCAATGCCTCAGAGTTAAGTCTAGGATGCCCGAAACGCCGAAATGATCATTACTTTCACGCTTGTTGCAATTATTCCTGTTATACGATGAAAAGACTGTTGTATTTTTATTCTAGTTTATGCTTCAGGCGTGGACTTCTGAGGCCGTAGCTATTCGATGTGATGGAAGAACGCCATACAGTGAAGCCTAGGTTGCCCGGAACGTAGAAATGACCACTACTTTCACACTGTTTGCAATTATTCATTTAATACGATGGAAATGCTGTTGTATTTATATCGTATTTTATGCTTCGGGCGTAGACTTCTTAGGCCCTAACATTTCGATCAGGTGGAGCAACGCCCGACAGTGAAGCCTAGGTTGCCCGGAACGTAGATATGACCATAACTTTCACACAGGTTGCAATTATTCGTTTTATACGGTGTAAAGGCTGTTGTATTTATTTTGTATTATATTCTTCTGGTGTTGACTTCTTAGGCCCTACCTATTCGATCTGGTGGAACATCGCCGTAGACTGAAGCCTAGGTTGCCCGGAACGTAGAAATGACCATTACTTTCACACTGCTTGCAATTATTCGTTTTATACGATGGAAAAACTGTTGCATCTTGATCGTATTTTATGCTTCTGGCGTTGACTTCTTAGGCCGTAACTATCCGATCTGGTGGAGCAACGCCCTAGAGTGAAGCCTAGATTGCTCGGAATGTAGAAATGACCATAAGTTGCATACTGGTTGCAATTATTCGTTTTATACGATGGAAAAACTGTTGTATTTATATTGTATTTTATGCTTCTGGCGTTGACTTCTAAGGCCCTAAATATTCGATCTGGTGGAGCAGTGCCTCAGAGTTAAGTCTAGGATGCCCGAAACGCCGAAATGATCATTAGTTTCACGCTTGTTGCAATTATTCCTGTTATACGATGAAAAGACTGTTGTATTTTTATTCTATTTTATGCTTCAGGCGTGGACTTCTGAGGCCGTAGCTATTCGATGTGGTGGAAGAACGCCATACAGTGAAGCCTAGGTTGCCCGGAACGTAGAAATGAACACTACTTTCACACTGTTTGCAAATATTCATTTAATACGATGGAAATGCTGTTGTATTTATATCGTATTTTATGCTTCGGGCGTAGACTTCTTGGGCCCTAACATTTCGATCTGGTGGAGCAACGCCCGACAGTGAAGCCTAGGTTGCCCGGAACGTAGATATGACCATAACCTTCACACAGGTTGCAATTATTCGTTTTATACGGTGTAAAGGCTGTTGTATTTATTTTGTATTTTATCCTTCTGGTGTTGACTTCTTAGGCCCTACCTATTCGATCTGGTGGAACATCGCCGTAGAGTGAAGCCTAGGTTGCCCGGAACGTAGAAATGACCATTACTTTCACACTGTTTGCAATTATTCCTTTTATACGATGGAAAAGCTGTTGTATTTATATCGTATTTTATGCTTCTGGCGTTGACTTCTTTGGCCCTAACTACTCGGCCTGGTGGAGCAACGCCCTAGAGTGAAACCTAGGTTGCCCGGAACGTAGAAATGACCATTACATTCACACTGGTTGCAATTATTCCTGTTATACGATGGAAAAACTATTGAATTTTTATTGTATTCTATGCTTCTGGCGTTTAATTCTAAGTCGCTAGCTATTTGATCTGGTGGAGCAACGCCCTAGAGTGAAACCTAGGTTATCCAGAACGTAGAAATGACCATTACATTCACACTGGTTGCAATTATTCCTGTTATGCGATGGAAAAACTGTTGCATTTTTATTGTATTCTATGCTTCTGGCGTTTAATTCTAAGTCGCTAGCTATTTGGTCTGGTGGAGCAACGACCTGGAGTGAAGCCTAGGTTGCCCGGAACGTAGAAATGACAATTACTTTCACACTGTTTGCTATTGTTCATTTTGTACGATGGAAAAGCTGTTGTATTTATATTGTATTTTATGCCTCTGGCGTTGACTTCTAAGGCCGTAGCTATTAGATGTGGTGAAGCAACGCCTTAGAGTGACGCCTAGGTTGCCCGGAACGTAGAAATGACCATTACTTTCACAATGTCTGCAATTATTCATTTTATACGATGGAAAAACTGTTGTACTTATATTGTATTTTATCCTTCTGGCGTTGAATTCTAAGTCCCTAGCTATTCGATCCTGTGGTGCAACGCCCCAGAGTGAAACCTAGGTTACCCGGAAAGTAGAAATGACCAGTACTTTCACACTGGTTGCAGTTATTCGTTTTATACAATGGAAAAACTGTTCTATTTATTTTGCATTTTATGCTTCGGGCGTTGACTTCTAAGGCCCTAACTATTCGATCTGGTGGAGCAACGCCCTAGAGTGAAGCCTAGGTTGCTCGGAACGTAGAAATGACCATTACCTTCACACTGTTTGCAATTATTCATTTTATACGATGGCAAAGCTGTTGTATTTATATTGTATTTTATGCTTCCGGCGTTAACTTCTAAGGCCGTAGCTATCAGATGTGGAGCAGCAACGCCCTAGAGTGACGCGTAGGCGGCCAGGAACGTAGAAATGATCATTACTTTCACAATGTTCGCAATCATCCATTTTATGCGACGGAAAAACTGTTGTACTTATATTGTATTTTATGCTTCGGGCGTTGACTTCTAAGGCCCTAACTATCCGATTTGGTAGAGCAACGCCCTACGGTGAAGCCTAGGTTGCCCGGAACGTAGATATGTCCATAACCATCACACAGGTTGCAATTATTCGTTTTATACGATGGAAAGGCTGTAGTGTTTATTAGGTAGTTTATGCTTCTGGCGTTGACTTCTAAGGCCTTAACTCTTCGATCTGGTGGAGCAACTCCTCGGAGTTAAGTCTAGGATGCCCGAAATGTCGATATGATCATTACTTTCGCACTGGTTGCAATTAGTCATGCTATACGATGGAAAAACTGTTGCATTTTTATTGTATTTTGTGCTTCTGGCGTTGACTTCTAAGTCCTTAGCTATTAGATATGGTGGAGCAACTCCCTAGAGTGACGCCTAGGATCCCCGGAACGTAGAAATGACCATTACTTTCACACTGTTTGCAATTATTCGTTTTATACGATGGGAAAGCCGTTGTATTTATATTGTATTTTATGCTTCTGGCGTTGACTTCTAAGGCCGTAGCTATTAGATGTGGTGGAGCAACGCCCTAGGGTGACGGCTAGGTTGCCCGGAACGTAGAAATGACCATTACTTTCACAATGTTTGCAATTATTCATTTTATACGATGGAAAAACTGTTGTACTTATACTGTATTTTATCCTTCCGGCGTTGAATTCTAAGTCCCTAGCTATTCGATCTGGTGGAGCAGCGACCTAGGGTGAAACCTAGGTTACCCGGAACGTAGAAATGACCAGTACTTTCACACTGGTTACAGTTATTCGTTTTATACAATGGAAAAACTGCTCTACTTATTTTGCATTTTATGCTTCGGGCGTTGACATCTAAGGCCCTAACTATTCGATCTGGTGGAGCAACGCCCTAGAGTGAAGCCTAGGTTGCCCGGAACGTAGATATGACCATAACCTTCACACAGGTTGCAATAATTCGTTTTATACGGTGTAAAGGCTGTTGTATTTATTTTGTATTTTATCCTTCTGGCGTTGACTTCTTAGGCCCTAACTATTCGATCTGGTGGAACAACGCCGTAGAGTGAAGCCTAGGTTGCCCGGAACGTTGAAATGACCATTACTTTCACACTGTTTGCAATTATTCGTTTTATACGATGGAAAAACTGTTGCATCTTTATCGTATTTTATGCTTCTGGCGTTGACTTCTTAGGCCGTAACTATCCGATCTGGTGGAGCAACGCCCTAGAGTGAAGCCTAGGTTGCTCGGAATGTAGAAATGACCATAAGTTGCATACTGGTTGCAATTATCCGTTTTATACGATGGAAAGACTGTTGTATTTATATTGTATTTTATGCTTCTGGCGTTGACTTCTAAGGCCCTAAATATTCGATCTGGTGGAGCAATGCCTCAGAGTTAAGTCTAGGATGCCCGAAACGCCGAAATGATCATTACTTTCACGCTTGATGCAATTATTCCTGTTATACGATGAAAAGACTGTTGTATTTTTATTGTATTTTATGCCTCAGGCGTGGACTTCTGAGGCCGTAGCTATTCGATGTGGTGAAAGAACGCCATACAGTGAAGCCTAGGTTGACGGAACGTAGAAATGACCACTACTTTCACACTGTTTGCAATTATTCATTTAATACGATGGATATGCTTTTGTATTTATATCGTATTTTATGCTTCGGGCGTAGACTTCTTAGGCCCTAACATTTCGATCTGGTGGAGCAACGCCCGACAGTGAAGCCTAGGTTGCCCGGAACGTAGATATGACCATAACCTTCACACAGGTTGCAATTATTCGTTTTATACGGTGTAAAGGCTGTTGTATTTATTTTGTATTTTATTCCTCTGGTGTTGACTTCTTAGGCCCTAACTATTCGATCTGGCGGAACAACGCTGTAGAGTGAAGCCTAGGTTGCCAGGAACGTAGAAATGACCATTACTTTCACACTGTTTGCAATTATTCCTTTTATACGATGGTAAAGCTGTTGTATTTATATCGTATTTTATGCTTCTGGCGTTGACTTCTTAGGCCCTAACTACTCGGCCTGGTATAGCAACGCCCTAGAGTGAAACCTAGGTTATTCGGAACGTAGAAATGACCATTACATTCACACTGGTTGCAATTATTCCTGTTATACGATGGAAAAACTGTTGTACTTATACTGTATTTTATCCTTCCGGCGTTGAATTCTAAGTCCCTAGCTATTCGATCTGGTGGAGCAACGACCTAGGGTGAAACCTAGGTTACCCGGAACGTAGAAATGACCAGTTCTTTCACACTGGTTACAGTTATTCGTTTTATACAATGGAAAAACTGCTCTACTTATTTTGCATTTTATGCTTCGGGCGTTGACATCTAAGGCCCTAACTATTCGATCTGGTGGAGTACCGCCCTAGAGTGAAGCCTAGGTTGCCCGGAACGTAGAAATGACCATAACTTCCACCCTGGTTGCAATTATTCGTTTTATACGATGGAAAAGCTGTTGTATTTATATCGTTTTATGCTTCTGGCGTTGGCTTCTTAGGCCCTAGCTATTCGATCTGGTCGAGCAACGCCCTAGAGTGAAGCCTAGGTTGCCCGGAACGTAGAAATGACCATAACTTCCACACTGGTTGCAATTATTCGTTTTATACGATGTAAAAGCTGTTGTATTTATATCGTATTTTATCCTTATGGCGTTGAATTCTAAGTCCCTAGCTATTCCATCTCGTGGAACAACGCCCTAGGGTAAAGCCCAGGTTGCGCGGAACGTAGAAATGACCATAACTTTCACACTGGTAGCAATTACTCGTTTTATACGATGGAAAAACTGTTTTATTTATTTTGCATTTTATGCTTCGGGCGTTGACTTCTAAGGCCCTAACTATTCGATCTGGTGGAGCAACGCCCTAGAGTGAAGCCTAGGTTGCCCGGAACGTAAAAATGACCATAACTTTCACACTGGTTGCTATCATTCGATTTATACGATGGAAAATCTGTTATATTTACATTGTATTTTATACTTCTGGCGTTGACTTGTTAGGCCCTAACTGTTCGATCTGGTGGAACAACGCCCTAGAGTGAAGCCTAGGTTATCCTGAACGTAGAAATGACCAGTACATTCACACTGGTTGCAGTTATTCCTGTATAACGATGGAAAAACTGTGGTATTTTTATTGCATTTTATGCTTCGGGCATGGACTTTTAAGGCCCTAACTATTCAATCTGGTGGTGCAACTCCCTAGGGTGAAGCCTAGGTTGCTCGGAAAGTAGATATGATCATAACTTTCATACTGCTTGCGATTATTCGTTTTATACGATAGAAAAACTGTTTTATTTATATCGTGTTTTATGCTTCTGGCGTTGACTTCTTAGGCCCTAACTATTCCATCTGGTGGAGCAACTCCCTAGGGTGAAGCCTAGGTTGCCCGGAAAGTAGAAATGCCCATAACTTCCACACTGGTAGAAATTATTCGTTTTATACGATTGAAAAACTGTACTATTTATTTTGTATTTTATGCTTCGGGCGTTGACTTCTAAGGCCCTAACTGTTCGATCTGGCGGAGCAACGCCCTAGAGTGAAGCCTAGGTTGCCCGGAACGTAGAAATGACCATCACTTTCAAACTCGTTGCAATTATTCCTGTTATATGATGGAAAAACTGTTCTATTTTTATTGCATTGTATGCTTCGGGCGTTGACTTCTAAGGCCCTAGCTATTCGATCTAGTCGAGCAACGCCCTAGAGTGAAGCCTAGGTTGCCCGGAACGTAGAAATGACCATAACTTCCACACTGGTTGCAATTATTCGTTTTATACGATGTAAAAGCTGTTGCATTTATATCGTATTTTATGCTTCTGGCGTTGACTTCTTAGGCCCTAACTACTCGACCTGGTGGAGCAACGCCCTAGAGTGAAACCTAGGTTGCCCGGAACGTAGAAATGACCATTACATTCACACTGGTTGCAATTATTCCTGTTATACGATGGAAAAACTGTTGCATTTTTATTGTATTCTATGCTTCTGGCGTTTAATTCTAAGTCGCTAGCTATTTGATCTGGTGGAGCAACGACCTAGAGTGAAGCCTAGGTTGCCCGGAACGTAGAAATGACAATTACTTTCACACTGTTTGCTATTATTCATTTTGTACGATGGAAAAGCTGTTGTATTTATATTGTATTTTATGCCTCTGGCGTTGACTTCTAAGGCCGTAGCTATTAGATCTGGTGGAGCAACGCCCTAGAGTGACGCCTAGGTTGCCCGGAACGTAGAACTGACCATAACTTTTACGCTGGTAGCAATTATTCGTTTTATACAATGGAAAAACTGTTGTATTTATATTGTATTTTATGCTGCTGGCGTTCACATCTTAGGCCCTAACTATTCGATCTGGTGGAACAACGCCGTAGGGTGAAGCCTAGGTTGCCCGGAACGTAGAAATGACCATTACCTTCACGCTTGTAGCAATTATTCCTGTTATACGAAGGAAAAACAGTTGCATCTTTATTGTATTTTATGCTTCTGGCGTTGACTTCTAAGGCCCTAACTATTCGATCTGGTGGTGCAACTCCCTAGGGTGAAGCCTAGGTTGCTCGGAAAGTAGAAATGACCATAACTTTCATACTGCTTGCGATTATTCGTTTTATACGGTTGAAAAACTGTACTATTTATTTTGTATTTTATGCTTCGGGCGTTGACTTCTAAGGTCCTAACTGTTCGATCTGGTCGAGCAACGCCCTAGTGTGAAGCCTAGGTTGCCCGGAACGTAGAAATGACCATCACTTTCAAACTGGTTGCAATTATTCCTGTTATATGATGGAAAAACTGTTGTATTTTTATTGCATTTTATGCTTCGGGCATTGACTTCTAAGGCCCTAACTATTCAATCTGTAGGAGCTACGCCCTAGGGTGAAGCCTAGGTAGCCCGGAACGTAGAAATGACCATTACTTTCACACTGGTTGCAATTATTCGTTTTATACGATGGATAAGCTGTTGTATTTATATCGTATTTTATGCTTCTGGCTTTGACTTGTTAGGCCCTAACAATTCGAGCTGGTGGAGCAACGCCCTAGAGTGAAATCTAGGTTGCCCGGAACGTAGAAATGTCCATCACTTTCACACTGGTTGCAATTATTCCTGTTATACGATGGAAAAACTCTTGTATATTTATTGTATTTTATGCTTCGGGCATTGACTTCTAAGGTCCTAACTATTCAATCTGTTGGAGCAACGCCCTAGGGTGAAGCCTAGGTTGCGCGGAAAGTAGAAATGACAATAACTTTCACACTGGGTGCTTTGATTCGTTCTATACGATCGAAAAACTGTTATATTTATATTGTATTTTATGCTTCTGGCGTTGCCTTCTAAGGCCCTAGCTGTTCGATCTGGTGGAACAACGCCCTAGAGTGGAGCCTAGGTTACCCGGAACGTAGAAATGACCAGTACTTTCACACTGTTTGCAGTTTATTCCTGTTATACGATGGAAAAACTGTTGTATTTTTATTGCTCTTTATGCTTCCGGCGTTGACTTCTAAGGCCCTAACTATTCAATCTGTTGGAGCAACGCCCTAGGGTGAAGCCTGGCTTGCCCGGAAAGCAGAAATGACGTTAACTTTCATACTGGTTGCAATTATTCGTTTTATACGATGGAAAAACTGTTGTATTTATATTGTATTTTATGCTTCTGGCGTTGACATCTAAGGCACTAAGTATTCGATCTGGTGGAACAACGTCATAGAGTGAGGCCTAGGTTGCCCGGAAAGTAGAAATGACCATAACTTGCACACCGGTAGCAATTATTCGTTTTATACGATGGAAAAACAGTTCTATTTATTTTGTATTTTATGCTTCGGCCGTTGACTTCTAAAGCCGTAACTATTCGATCTGTTGGAGCAACGCCCTAGGGTGAAGCCTAGGTTGCCCGGAAAGTAGAAATTACCATAACTTTCATACTGGTTGCAATTATTCGTTTTATACGATGGAAAAACTGTTGTATTTATATTGCATTTTATGCTTCGGGCATTGACTTCTAAGGTCCTAACTATTCAATCTGTTGGAGCAACGCCCTAGGGTGAAGCCTAGGTTGCGCGGAAAGTAGAAATGACAATAACTTTCACACTGGTAGCAATTATTCGTTTTATACAATGGAAAAACCGTTCTATTTATTTTGCATTTTATGCTTCGGGCGTTGACTTCTAAGGCTCTAACTGTTTGATCTGGTGGAGCAACGCCGTAGAGCGAAGCCTATGTTGCCCTGAACATAGAAATGACCATTACTTTCACACAGTTTGCAATTATTCGTTTTATACGATGGAAAAACTGTTTTATTTATTCTGTATTTCAAGCCACGGGCCTTGAGTTCTAAGGCACTAACTATTCGATCTGGTGGAGCAACGCCCTAGAGTGAAGCCTAGCTTGCGCGGAACGTAGAAATGACCATAACTTTCACACTGGTAGCAATTGTTCGTTTTACACGATGGAAAAACTGTTCTATTTATTTTGTATTTTATGCATCGGGCGTTGACTTCTAAGGCCCTAACTATTCAATCTGTTGGAGCAACGCCCTAGGGTGAAGACTAGGTTGCCCGGAAAGTAGAAATGACGTTATCTTTCACACCGGTAGCAATTATTCGATTTACACGACGGAAAAACTGTTATATTTATATTGTATCTTATGCTTCTGGCGTTGACTTCTTAGGCCCTAACAATTCGATCTGGTGGAACAACGACCTAGAGTGAGGCCTAGCTTGTCCGGAACGTAGAACTGACCATAACTTTTACGCTGGTAGCAATTATTCGTTTTATACAATGGAAAAACTGTTGTATTTATATTGTATTTTATGCTGCTGGCGTTCACTTCTTAGGCCCTAACCAGTCGATCTGGTGGAACAACGCCCTGGGGTGAAGCCTAGGTTGCCCGGAACGTAGAAATGACCACAACTTTCATACTGGTTGCTATTACTCGTTTTATATGATGGAAAAACTGTTGTATTTATATTGTATTTTATGCTTCTGGCGTTCACTTCTTAGGCCCTAACTATACTATCTGGTGGAACAACGCCCTAGGGTGAAGCCTAGGTTACCCGGAACGTAGAAATGACCATAACTTTCACACCGGTAGTAATTATTCGTTTTATACGATGGTAAAACTGTTGTATTTATATTGCATTTTATGCTTCGGGCGTTGACTTGTAAGGCCCTAACTATTCAATCTGTTGGAGCAACGCCCTAGGGTGAAGCCTAGGTTGCCAGGAACTTAGAAATGACCATAACTTTCACACTGGTTGCTATTATTCGTCTTACACGATGGAAAAACTGTTATATTTATATTGTATTTTATGCTTCTGGGTGTGCCTTCTTAGGCCCTAAGTGTTCGATCTGGTGGAGCAACGCCCTAGAGTGAAGCCTAGGTTGCACGGAACGTAGAAATGATCATCACTTTCAAACTGGTTGCAATTAATCCTTTTATACGATGGAAAAACTGTTGTATTTATATTGCATTTTATGCTTCGGGCGTAGACTTCTATGGCCCTACCTATTCGATCTGGTGGAATAACACCCTACAGTGAAACCTATGTTGCCCGTAACGTAGATATGACCATAACCTTCACACAGGTTGCAATTATTCGTTTTCTACGATGGAAAAGATGTTGTATTTATATTGTATTTTATGCTTCCGGTGTTGACTTCTTAGACCCTAACTCTTCGATCTGGTGGAGCAACGCCTCAGAGTTAAGTCTAGGGTGCCCGAAACGTCGAAATGATCGTTACTTTCGCACTGGTTGCAATTAGTCATGTTATACAATGGAAAAACTGTTGTATTTATACTGTATTTTATGCTTCTGGCGTTGACATCTAAGGCCGTAGCTATTCGATGTGGTGGAGCAACGCCCTAAAGTGAAGCCTAGGTTGCCCGGAACGTAGAAATGCCCATTACTTTCACACTGGTTGCAATTATTAGTTTTATACGATGGAAAAACTGTTCTATTTATTTTGTATTTTATGCTTCGGGCGTTGACTTCTAAGGCCCTAACTATTCAATCTGTTGGAGCAACGCCCTAGGGTGAAGCCTAGGTTGCCCGGAACGTAGAAATGACCATCACTTTCAAACTGGTTGCAATTAATCCTTTTATACGATGGAAAAACTGTTGTATTTATATTGTATCTTATGCTTCTGGCGTTGACTTCTAAGGCACTAACTATTCGATCTGGTGGAGCAACGCCCTAGAGTGAAGCCTCAGTTGCCCGGAACGTAGCAATTACCATCACTTTCGAACTGGTTGCAAATATTCCTGTTATATGATGGAAAAGCTGTTGTATTTTTATTGCATTTTATGCTTCGGGCATTGACTTCTAAGGCCCTAACTATTCAATCTGTAGGAGCAACGCCCTAGGGTGAAGCCTGTGTTGCCCGTAAAGTAGAAATGACGTTAACTTTCATACTGGTTTCAATTATTCGTTTTATACGATGGAAAAACTGTTGTATTTATATTGTATTTTATGCTTCTGGCGTTGACTTCTAAGGCACTAACTATTCGATCTGGTGGAGCAACGCCCTAGAGTGAAGCCGATGTTGCCCGGAACGTAGAAATGACCATCACTTTCAAACTGGTTGCAATTATTCCGTTTATATGATGGAAAAACTGTAGTATTTTTATTGCATTTTATGCTTCGGGCATTGATTTCTAAGGCCCTAACTATTCAATCTATAGGAACAACGCCCTAGGGTGTAGCCTAGGTTGCCCGGAACGTAGAAGTGACCATAACTTTCAGACTGGTTGCTATTATTCGTTCTATACGATGGAAAAACTGTTACATTTATATTGTATCTTATGCTTCTGGCGTTGACTTCTTTGGCCCTAACTATTCAATCTGTTGGAGCAACGCCCTAGAGTCAAGCCTAGGTTTCCCGGAAAGTAGAAATGACAATAACATTCACACTGGTTGCAATTATTCGTTTTATACGATGGAAAAGCTGTTCCATCTTTATTGTATTTAATGCTTCTGTCGTTGACTTCTAAGGCACTAACTATTCGATCTGGTGGAGCAACGCCCTAGAGTCAAGCCTAGGTTTCCCGGAAAGTAGAAATGACCATCACTTCCATACTGGTAGCAATTATTCGTTTTAAACGATGGAAAAACTGTTGAGTTTATATTGTATTTTATGCTTCTGGCGTTGACTTCTAAGGCACTAACTATTCGATCTGGTGGAGCAACGCCCTAGAGTGAAGCCTAGGTTGCCCGGAACGTAGAAATGACCATCACTTTCAAACTGGTTGCAATTATTCCTGTTATAGGGAGGAAAGACTGTTGTATTTTTATTGTGTTTTATGCGTCAGGCGTTGACTTCTGAGGCCGTAGCTATTCGATGTGGTGGAAGAACGCCATAGAGTGAAGCCTGGGTTGCCCGGAACGTAGAAATGATCATAACCTTCATACTGGTTGCAATTATTCGTTTTATATGATGGAAGAACTGTTGTATTTATATTGTATTTTATGCTGCTGGCGTTCACTTCTTAAGCCCTAACTATTCGATCTGGTGGAGCAACGCCCTAGAGTGAAACCTTAGTTGCCCTGAACGTAGCAATTACCATCACTTTCCAACTGGTTGCAAATATTCCTGTTATATGATGGAAAAACTGTTGTATTTTTATTGCATTTTATGCTTCGGGCATTGACTTCTAAGGCCCTAACCATTCAATCTGTAGGAGCAACGCCCTAGTGTGTAGCCTAGGATGCCCCTAAAGGAGAAATGACCGTAGCTTTCATACTGGTTGCAATTATTCGTTTTATATGATGGCAAAACTGTTGTAGTTATATTGTATTTTATGCTTCTGGCGTTGACTTCTTAGGCACTAAATATTCGATCTGGTGGAGCAACGCCCTAGAGTGAAGCCTAGGTTTCCCGGAAAGTAGAAATGACCATAACTTGCACACCGGTAGCAATTATTCGTTTTATACGATGGAAAAACAGTTCTATTTATTTTGTATTTTATGCTTCGGCCGTTGACTTCTAAAGCCGTAACTATTCGATCTGTTGGAGCAACGCCCTAGGGTGAAGCCTAGGTTGCCCGGAAAGTAGAAATTACCATAACTTTCATACTGGTTGCAATTATTCGTTTTATACGATGGAAAAACTGTTGTATTTATATTGCATTTTATGCTTCGGGCATTGACTTCTAAGGTCTTAACTATTCAATCTGTTGGAGCAACGCCCTAGGGTGAAGCCTAGGTTGCGCGGAAAGTAGAAATGACAATAACTTTCACACTGGTAGCAATTATTCGTTTTATACAATGGAAAAACCGTTCTATTTATTTTGCATTTTATGCTTCGGGCGTTGACTTCTAAGGCCCTAACTGTTTGATCTGGTGGAGCAACGCCGTAGAGCGAAGCCTATGTTGCCCTGAACATAGAAATGACCATTACTTTCACACTGTTTGCAATTATTCGTTTTATACGATGGAAAAACTGTTTTATTTATTTTGTATTTCAAGCCACGGGCCTTGAGTTCTAAGGCACTAACTATTCGATCTGGTGGAGCAACGCCCTAGAGTGAAGCCTAGCTTGCGCGGAACGTAGAAATGACCATAACTTTCACACTGGTAGCAATTGTTCGTTTTACACGATGGAAAAACTGTTCTATTTATTTTGTATTTTATGCATCGGGCGTTGACTTCTAAGGCCCTAACTATTCAATCTGTTGGAGCAACGCCCTAGGGTGAAGACTAGGTTGCCCGGAAAGTAGAAATGACGTTATCTTTCACACCGGTAGCAATTATTCGATTTACACGACGGAAAAACTGTTATATTTATATTGTATCTTATGCTTCTGGCGTTGACTTCTTAGGCCCTAACAATTCGATCTGGTGGAACAACGACCTAGAGTGAGGCCTAGCTTGTCCGGAACGTAGAACTGACCATAACTTTTACGCTGGTAGCAATTATTCGTTTTATACAATGGAAAAACTGTTGTATTTATATTGTATTTTATGCTGCTGGCGTTCACTTCTTAGGCCCTAACCAGTCGATCTGGTGGAACAACGCCCTGGGGTGAAGCCTAGGTTGCCCGGAACGTAGAAATGACCATAACTTTCACACTGGTTGAAATTATTCGTTTTATACGATGGAAAAACTGTTATATTTATATTGTATTTTACGCTTCTGGCGTTGCCTTCTTAGGCCCTAACTGTTCGATCTGGAGCAACAACGCCCTAGAGTGAAGCCTAGGTTACCCGGAACGTAGAAATGACCAGTACTTTCACACTGTTTGCAATTATTCATTTTATACGATGGAAAACCTGTTGTATTTATATTGTATTTTATGCTTCTGGCGCTGACTTCTAGGGCACTAACTATTCGATCTGGTGGAGCAGCGCCCTAGGGTGAAGCCTAGGTTGCCCGGAACGTAGAAATGACCATCACTTGCAAACTGGTTGCAATTAATCCTTTTATACGATGGAAAAACTGTTGTATTTATATTGTTTTTTATGCTTCTGGTGTTGACTTCTAAGGCACTAACTATTCCATCTGGTGGAGCAACGCCCTAGGGTGAAGCCTAGGTTGCCTGGAACGTACAAATGACCATCACTTTCACACGGGTTGCAATTATTCCTGTTATAGGATGGAAAGACTGTTCTATTTATTTTGTATTTTATGCTTCGGGCGTTGACTTCTATGGCCCTACCTATTCGATCTGGTGGAGCAACACCCTTTAGTCAAGCCTAGGTTGCCCGGAACGCAGAAATGACCATGACATTCACACCGGTTGCAATTGTTCATGCTATACTTTTGGAAAAACTGTTGCATCTTTATTGTATTTTATGCTTCTAGCGTTGACTTCTAAGGCCGTATGTATTCGATGTGGTGGAGCAACGCCATAGAGTGAAGCCTAGGTTGCCCGGAAAGTAGAAATGACCACAACTTTCATACTGGTTGCAATTACTCGTTTTATATGATGGAAAAACTGTTGTATTTATATTGTATTTTATGCTTCTGGCGTTCACTTCTTAGGCCCTAACTATTCTATCTGGTGGAACAACGCCCTAGGGTGAAGCCTAGGTTACCCGGAACGTAGAAATGACCATAACTTTCACACCGGTAGTAATTATTCGTTTTATACGATGGTAAAACTGTTGTATTTATATTGCATTTTATGCTTCGGGCGTTGACTTGTAAGGCCCTAACTATTCAATCTGTTGGAGCAACGCCCTAGGGTGAAGCCTAGGTTGCCAGGAACTTAGAAATGACCATAACTTTCACACTGGTTGCTATTATTCGTCTTACACGATGGAAAAACTGTTATATTTATATTGTATTTTATGCTTCTGGGTGTGCCTTCTTAGGCCCTAAGTGTTCGATCTGGTGGAGCAACGCCCTAGAGTGAAGCCTAGGTTGCACGGAACGTAGAAATGATCATCACTTTCAAACTGGTTGCAATTAATCCTTTTATACGATGGAAAAACTGTTGTATTTATATTGCATTTTATGCTTCGGGCGTAGACTTCTATGGCCCTACCTATTCGATCTGGTGGAATAACACCCTACAGTGAAACCTATGTTGCCCGTAACGTAGATATGACCATAACCTTCACACAGGTTGCAATTATTCGTTTTCTACGATGGAAAAGATGTTGTATTTATATTGTATTTTATGCTTCCGGTGTTGACTTCTTAGACCCTAACTCTTCGATCTGGTGGAGCAACGCCTCAGAGTTAAGTCTAGGGTGCCCGAAACGTCGAAATGATCGTTACTTTCGCACTGGTTGCAATTACTCATGTTATACAATGGAAAAACTGTTGTATTTATACTGTATTTTATGCTTCTGGCGTTGACATCTAAGGCCGTAGCTATTCGATGTGGTGGAGCAACGCCCTAAAGTGAAGCCTAGGTTGCCCGGAACGTAGAAATGCCCATTACTTTCACACTGGTTGCAATTATTAGTTTTATACGATGGAAAAACTGTTCTATTTATTTTGTATTTTATGCTTCGGGCGTTGACTTCTAAGGCCCTAACTATTCAATCTGTTGGAGCAACGCCCTAGGGTGAAGCCTAGGTTGCCCGGAACGTAGAAATGACCATCACTTTCAAACTGGTTGCAATTAATCCTTTTATACGATGGAAAAACTGTTGTATTTATATTGTATCTTATGCTTCTGGCGTTGACTTCTAAGGCACTAACTATTCGATCTGGTGGAGCAACGCCCTAGAGTGAAGCCTCAGTTGCCCGGAACGTAGCAATTACCATCACTTTCGAACTGGTTGCAAATATACTGTTATATGATGGAAAAGCTGTTGTATTTTTATTGCATTTTATGCTTCGGGCATTGACTTCTAAGGCCCTAACTATTCAATCTGTAGGAGCAACGCCCTAGGGTGAAGCCTGTGTTGCCCGTAAAGTAGAAATGACGTTAACTTTCATACTGGTTGCAATTATTCGTTTTATACGATGGAAAAACTGTTGTATTTATATTGTATTTTATGCTTCTGGCGTTGACTTCTAAGGCACTAACTATTCGATCTGGTGGAGCAACGCCCTAGAGTGAAGCCGATGTTGCCCGGAACGTAGAAATGACCATCACTTTCAAACTGGTTGCAATTATTCCGTTTATATGATGGAAAAACTGTAGTATTTTTATTGCATTTTATGCTTCGGGCATTGACTTCTAAGGCCCTAACTATTCAATCTATAGGAGCAACGCCCTAGGGTGTAGCCTACGTTGCCCGGAACGTAGAAGTGACCATAACTTTCAGACTGGTTGCTATTATTCGTTCTATACGATGGAAAAACTGTTACATTTATATTGTATCTTATGCTTCTGGCGTTGACTTCTTTGGCCCTAACTATTCAATCTGTTGGAGCAACGCCCTAGAGTCAAGCCTAGGTTTCCCGGAAAGTAGAAATGACAATAACTTTCACACTGGTTGCAATTATTCGTTTTATACGATGGAAAAGCTGTTCCATCTTTATTGTATTTAATGCTTCCGTCGTTGACTTCTAAGGCACTAACTATTCGATCTGGTGGAGCAACGCCCTAGAGTCAAGCCTAGGTTTCCCGGAAAGTAGAAATGACCATCACTTCCATACTGGTAGCAATTATTCGTTTTAAACGATGGAAAAACTGTTGAGTTTATATTGTATTTTATGCTTCTGGCGTTGACTTCTAAGGCACTAACTATTCGATCTGGTGGAGCAACGCCCTAGAGTGAAGCCTAGGTTGCCCGGAACGTAGAAATGACCATCACTTTCAAACTGGTTGCAATTATTCCTGTTATAGAGAGGAAAGACTGTTGTATTTTTATTGTGTTCTATGCGTCAGGCGTTGACTTCTGAGGCCGTAGCTATTCGATGTGGTGGAAGAACGCCATAGTGTGAAGCCTGGGTTGCCCGGAACGTAGAAATGATCATAACCTTCATACTGGTTGCAATTATTCGTTTTATATGATGGAAGAACTGTTGTATTTATATTGTATTTTATGCTGCTGGCGTTCACTTCTTAAGCCCTAACTATTCGATCTGGTGGAGCAACGCCCTAAAGTGAAGCCTTAGTTGCCCTGAACGTAGCAATTACCATCACTTTCCAACTGGTTGCAAATATTCCTGTTATATGATGGAAAAACTGTTGTATTTTTATTGCATTTTATGCTTCGGGCATTGACTTCTAAGGCCCTAACCATTCAATCTGTAGGAGCAACGCCCTAGTGTGTAGCCTAGGATGCCCCTAAAGGAGAAATGACCGTAGCTTTCATACTGGTTGCAATTATTCGTTTTATATGATGGCAAAACTGTTGTATTTATATTGTATTTTATGCTTCTGTCGTTGACGTCTAAGGCCGTAGCTATTAGATGTGGTGGAGCAACGCATTAGAGTGACGCCTATGTTGCCCGAAACGTAGAAATGACCATTACTTTCGCAATGATTGCAATTATACATTTTATACGATGGAAAAACTGTTGTACTTATATCGTATTTTATGCTTCTGGCGTTGACTTCTTATGCCCCAACTGTTCCATCTGGTGGAACAACGACCTCGGGTGAAGCCTAGGTTGCCCGGATCGTAGAAATGGAAATAACTTTCACACCGGTAGCAATTATTCGTTTTATACGATGGAAAAACTGTTATATTTATACTGTATTTTATGATTCTGGCGGTGCCTTCTTAGGCCCTAAGTGTTCGATCTGGTGGAACAACGCCCTAGAGTGAAGCCTACGTTGCGCGGAACGTAGAAATGACCATTACTTTCACACTGGTTGCAATTATTCCTGCTATATGATGGAAAAACTGTTGTATTTTTATTGCATTTTATGCTTAGGGCATTGACTTCTAAGGCCCTAACTATTCGATCTGGTGGAGCAACGCCCTAGAGTGAAGCCTAGGTTGCCCGGAACGTAGAAATGACCATCACTTTCAAGCCGGTTGCAATTATTCCTGCTATATGATGGAAAAACTGTTGTATTTTTATTGCATTTTATGCTTCGGGCATTGACTTCTAAGGTCCTAACTATTCAATCTGTTGGAGCAACGCCCTAGGGTGAAGCCTAGGTTGCGCGGAAAGTAGAAATGACAATAACTTTCACACTGGGTGCTTTTATTCGTTCTATACGATCGAAAAACTGTTATATTTATATTGTATTTTATGCTTCTGGCGTTGCCTTCTAAGGCCCTAGCTGTTCGATCTGGTGGAACAACGCCCTAGAGTGGAGCCTAGGTTACCCGGAACGTAGAAATGAGCAGTACTTTCACACTGTTTGCAGTTTATTCCTGTTATACGATGGAAAAACTGTTGTATTTTTATTGCTCTTTATGCTTCCGGCGTTGACTTCTAAGGCCCTAACTATTCAATCTGTTGGAGCAACGCCCTAGGGTGAAGCCTGGCTTGCCCGGAAAGCAGAAATGACGTTAACTTTCATACTGGTTGCAATTATTCGTTTTATACGATGGAAAAACTGTTGTATTTATATTGTATTTTATGCTTCTGGCGTTGACATCTAAGGCACTAAGTATTCGATCTGGTGGAACAACGTCATAGAGTGAGGCCTAGGTTGCCCGGAACGTAGAAATGACCATCACTTCCATACTGGTAGCAATTATTCGTTTTATACGATGTAAAAACTGTTGTAGTTATATTGTATTTTATGCTTCTGGCGTTGACTTCTAAGGCACTAAATATTCGATCTGGTGGAGCAACGCCCTAGAGTGAAGCCTAGGTTTCCCGGAAAGTAGAAATGACCATAACTTGCGCACCGGTAGCAATTATTCGTTTTATACGATGGAAAAACAGTTCTATTTATTTTGTATTTTATGCTTCGGCCGTTGACTTCTAAAGCCATAACTATTCGATCTGTTGGAGCAACGCCCTAGGGTGAAGCCTAGGTTGCCCGGAAAGTAGAAATTACCATAACTTTCATACTGGTTGCAATTATTCGTTTTATACGATGGAAAAACTGTTGTATTTATATTGTATTTTATGCTTCGGGCGTTGACTTCTAAGGCCCTAAATATTCAATCTGTTGGATCAACGCCCTAGGGTGAAGCCTAGGTTGCTCGGAATGTAGAAATGACCATAAGTCTCATACTGGTTGCAATTATTCGTTTTATACGATGGAAAAACTGTTGTATTTATATTGTATTTTATGCTTCTGGCGTTGACTTCTAAGGCCCTAACTATTCGATCTGGTGGAGCAACGCAATAGAGTGAAGCCTAGGTTGCCCGGAACGTAGAATTGGCCATCACTTTCAAACTGGTTGCAATTATTCCTGTTATATGATGGAAACACTGTTGTATCTTTATTGCATTTTATGCTTCGGGCGTTGACTTCTAAGGACCTAACTATTCAATCTGTTGGATCAACGCCCTAGGGTTGAAGCCTAGGTTGCTCGGAAAGTAGAAATGACCATAAGTTTCATACTGGTTGCAATTATTCGTTTTATACGATGGAAAAACTGTTGTATTTTTATTGTATTTTATGCTTCTGGTGTTGACTTCTAAGGCACTAACTATTCGATCTGGTGGAGCAACGCCCTCGGGTGAAGCCTAGGTTGCTCGGAAAGTAGAAATGACCATCACTTTCACACGGGTTGCAATTATTCCTGTTATAGGACGGAAAGACTGTTGTATTTTTATTGTATTTTATGCTTCTGGCGTTGTCTTCTGAGGCCGTTGCTATTCGATGTAGTGGAAGAACGCCATAGAGTGAAGCCTAGGTTGCCCGGAACGTAGAAATGACCATAACTTTCATACTGGTTGCAATTATTCCTGTTATATGATGGAAAAACTCTTGTATTTATATTGTATTTTATGCTTCGGGCGTTGACTGCTAAGGCCCTAACTATTCGATATGGTGGAACAACGCCCTGTGGTGAAGTCTAGGTTGCCTGGAACGTAGAAATGACCATAACTTTCACACTGGTTGCTATTATTCGCTTTATACGATTGAAAAACTGTTATATTTATATTGTATATTATGCTTCTGGCGTTGCCTTCTTAGGCCCTGACTGTTCGATCTGGTGGAACAACGCCCTAGAGTGAAGCCTAGGTTACCCGGAACGTAGAAATGACCAGTACTTTCACACTGTTTGCAGTTACTCCTGTTATACGATGGAAAAACTGTTACATCTTTATTGAATTTTATGCTTCTGGCGTTGAGTTCTAAGGCCCTAACTATTCGATCTGGTGGAGCAACGCCCTAGAGTGAAGCCTAGGTTTCCCGGAACGTAGAAATGACCATCACTTTCAAACTGGTTGCAATTATTCCTGTTATATGATGGAAAAACTGTTGTATTTATATTGTATTTTATGCTTCGGGCGTTGACTGCTAAGGCCCTAACTATTCAATCTGTTGGATCAACGTCCTAGAGTGAAGCATAGGTTGCTCGGAATGTAGAAATGACCATAACATTCACACTGGTTGAAATTATTCGTTTAATACGGTGGAAAAACTGTTGCATCTTTATTGTATTTTATGATTCTGGCGTTGACTTCTAAGGCCCTAACTATTCGATCTGGTGCAGCAACGCCCTAGAGTGAAGCCTAGGTTGCCCGGAACGAAGAAATGACCATCACTTTCAAACTGGTTGCAATTAATCCTTTTATACGATGGAAAAACTGTTGTATTTTTTAAGCGTTTTATGCTTCCGGCGTATACGTCTAAGGCCCTAACTATTCAATCTGTTGGTGAAACGCCCAAGGGTGAAGCCCAGGTTGCCCGGAAAGAAGAAATGACGTTAACTTTCATACTGGTTGCAATTATTCGTTTTATACGATGGAAAAACTGTTGTATTTATATTGTATTTTATGATTCTGGCGTCGACATCTAATGCACTAACTATTCGATCTGGCGGAGCAACACCCTAGAGTGAAGCCGAGGTTTCCCGGAACGTAGAAATAACCATAAGTTTCATACTGGTTGCAATTATTCGTTTTATACGATGGAAAAACTGTTGTATTTATATTGTATTTTATGCTTCTGGCGTTGACATCTAAGGCACTAACTATTCGATCTGGTGGAGCAACGCAATAGAGTGAAGCCTAGGTTGCCCGGAACGTTGAATTGGCAATCACTTTCAAACTGGTTGCAATTATTCCTGTTATATGCTGGACACACTGTTGTATTTTTATTGCATTTTATGCTTCGGGCGTTGACTTCTAAGGCCCTAACTATTCAATCTGTTGGAGCAACGCCCTAGGGTTGAAGCCTAGGTTGCTCGGAAAGTAGAAATGACCATAAGTTTCATACTGGTGGCAATTATTCGTTTTATACGATGGAAAAACTGTTGTATTTTTATTGTGTTTTATGCTTCTGGCGTTGACGTCTAAGGCCGTAGCTATTAGATGAGGTGGAGCAACGCACTGGAGTGACGCCTAGGTTGGCCGGAACGTGGTATGACCATTACCTTCGCAATGTTTGCAATTATTCATTTTATACGGTGGCAAAACTGTTGCACTTATATTGTATTTTATGCTTCTGGCGTTGAGTTCTTAGGCCCTAACAATTCGATCTGGTGGAACAACGCCCTAGAGTGAAGCCTAGGTTGCCTGGAACGTACAAATGACCATCACTTTCACACGGGTTGCAATTATTCCTGTTATAGGACGGAAAGACTGTTGTATTTTTATTGTATTTTATGCTTCTGGCGTTGTCTTCTGAGTCCGTTGCTATTCGATGTAGTGGAAGAACGCCATAGAGTGAAGCCTAGGTTGCCCGGAACGTAGAAATGACCATAACTTTCATACCGGTTGCAATTATTCCTGTTATATGATGGAAAAACTGTTGTATTTATATTGTATTTTATGCTTCGGGCGTCGACTGCTAAGGCCCTAACTATTCAATCTGTTGGATCAACGCCCTAGAGTGAAGCCTAGGTTGCTCGGAATGTAGAAATGACCATAACATTCACACTGGTTGAAATTATTCGCTTAATACGGTGGAAAAGCTGTTGCATCTTTATTGTATTTTATGATTCTGGCGTTGACTTCTAAGGCCCTAACTATTCGATCTGGTGGAGCAACGCCCTAGAGTGAAGCCTAGGTTGCCCGGAACGTAGAAATGACCATCACTTTCAAACTGGTTGCAATTGATCCTTTTATACGATGGAAAAACTGTTGTATTTTTATTGCATTTTATGCTTCCGGCGTTGACTTCTAAGGCCCTAACCATTCAATCTGTTGGAGCAACGCCCAAGGGTGAAGCCTAGGTTGCCCGGAAAGAAGAAATGACCATAACTTTCATACTGGTTGCAATTATTCGTTTTATATCATGGAAAAACTGTTGTATTCAAATTGTATTTTATGCTGCTGGCGTTCACTTCTTAGGCCCTAACTATTCGATCTGGTGGAGCAACGCCCTAGGGTGTAGCCTAGGTTGCCCGGAACGTAGGAATGACCATAACTTTCACACTGGTTGCTATTATTCGTTCTATACGATGGAAAAACTGTTATATTTATATTGTATCTTATGCTTCTCGCGTTGACTTCTTAGGCCCTAACAATTCGATCTAGTGGAACAACGCCCTAGAGTGAAGCCTAGGTTGCCTGGAACGTACAAATGACCATCACTTGCACAAGGGTTGCAATTATTCCTGTTATAGGATGGAAAGACTGTTGTACTTTTATTGTATTTTATGCTTCAGGCGATGACTTCTGAGGCCGCAGCTATTCCATGTGGTGGAAGACGCCATAGAGTGAAACCTAAGTTGCCCGGAACGTAGAAATGACCATAACTTTCATACTGGTTGCAATTATTCGTTTTATATGTAGGAAGAACTGTTGTAGTTATATTGTATTTTATGCTGCTGGCGTTCACTTCTTAGGCCCTAACTATTTGATCTGGTGGAACAACGCCCTGGGGTGAAGCCTAGGTTGCCGGAACGTAGAAATGACCATAACTTACACACTGGTTGCTATTATTCGTTTTATACGATGGAAAAACTGTTCTATTTATATTGTATTTTATGCTTCTGGCGTTGACTTTTAATGCACTAACTATTCGATCTGGCGGAGCAACGCCCTAGAGTGAAGCCGAGGTTTCCCGGAACGTAGAAATGACCATCACTTTCAAACTGGTTGCAATTATTCCTGTTATGTGATGGAAAAACTGTTGTATTTTTAATGCATTTTATGCTTCGGGCATTGACTTCTAAGGCCCTAACTATTCAATCTGTTGGAGCAACGCCCTAGGGTGAAGCCTAGGTTGCTCGGAAAGTAGAAATGACCATAAGTTTCATACTGGTTGCAATTATTCGTTTTATACGATGGAAAAACTGTTGTATTTATATCGTATTTTATGCTTCTGGCGTTAACTTCTAAGGCTCTAGCTGTTCGATCTAGTGGAGCAACGCCCTAGAGTGAAGCCTAGGTTGCCCAGAAAGGAGAAATGACCCTCACGTTCAAACTGGTTGCAATTAATCCTTTTATACGATGGAAAAGCTGTTGTATTTATATCGTATTTTATGCTTCTGGCGTTGACTTCTAAGGCTCTAACTATTCGATCTGGTGGAGCAACGCCCTAGAGTGAAGCCCAGGTTGCCCGGAACGTTGAAATGACCATCACTTTCAAACTGGTAGCAATTATTCCTGTTATATGATGGAAAAACTGTTGTGTTTTTATTGCATTTTATGCTTCGGGCATTGACTTCTAAGGTCCTAACTATTCAATCTGTTGGAGCAACGCCCTAGGGTGAAGCCTAGGTTGCGCGGAAGGTAGAAATGACAATAACTTTCACACTGGGTGCAATCATTCGTTTTATACGATGGAAAAGCTGTTGCATCTTTATTGTATTTTATGCTTCTGTCGTTGACGTCTAAGGCCGTAGCTATTAGATGTGGTTGAGCAATGCACTAGAGTGACGCCTAGGTTGCCCGGAACGTGGAATGACCATTACTTTCGCAATGTTTTCAATTATTCATTTTATACGATGGAAAAGCTGTTGTACTTATATTGTATTTTATGCTTCTGGAGTTGACTTCTTAGGCCCTAACAATTCGATCTGGTGGAGCAACGCCCTAAAGTGATGCCTAGGTTGCCCAGAACGTAGAAATGACCATCACTTTCAAACTGGTTGCAATTAATCCTTTTATACGATGGAAAGACTGTTGTATTTTTATTGCATTTTATGCTTCCGGCGTTGACTTCTAAGGCCCTAACTATTCAATCTGTTGGAGCAACGCAATAGAGTGCTGCCTAGGTTGCCCGGAAAGAAGAAATGACGTTAACTTTCATACTAGTTGCAATTATTCGTTTTATACGATGGAAAAACTGTTGTATTTATATTGTATTTTATGCTTCTGGCGTTGACTCCTAATGCCCTAACTATTCAATCTTTTGGAGCAACGCCCTAGGGTGTAGCCTAGGTTGCCCGGAAAGTAGAAATGACCACAACTTTCATACTGGTTGCAATTACTCGTTTTATATGATGGAAAAACTGTTGTATTTATATCGTGTTTTATGCCTCTGGCGTTGACTTCTAAGGCCGTTGCTATTAGATCTGGTGGAGCAACGCCCTAGAGTGACGCCTAGGTTGCCCGGAACGTAGAAATGACCATTACTTTTACAATGTTTGCAACTATTCATTTTATACGATGGAATAACTGTTGTACTTATATTGTATTTTATCCTTCTGGCTTTGAATTCTAAGTCTCTAGCTATTCGATCTGGTAGAGCAACGCCCTAGAGTGAAACCTAGGTTATCCGGAACGTAGAAATGACCAGTACATTCACACTGGTTGCAGTTATTCCTGTTAAACGATGGAAAAACTGTTGCATCTTTATTGTATTTTATGCTTCTGGCGCTGACTTCTAAGGCCGTAACTATTCCGTCTGGTGGAGCAACGCCCTAGAGTGAAGCCTAGGTTAGCCGGAACGTAGAAATGACCATTACTTTCACACTGTTTGCAAATATACATTATATACGATTGAAAAGCTGTTGTATTTATATTGTCTTTTATGCTTCTGGCGTTGACTTCTTACGCCCTAACTATTTAATCTGGTAGAGCACCGCCCTAGAGTCGAGCATAGGCTGCCCGGAACGTAGAACATACCATTACCTTCACACTGGTTGCAATTATTCCTGTTATACGATGGAAAAACTGTTGCATCTTTATTGTATTTTCTGCTTCTGGCGTTGACTTCTAAGGCCCTAACTATTCGATCAGGTGGAGCAACGCCCTAGAGTGAAGCCTAGGTCGCTCGGAATGTAGAAATGACCATAACTTTCACACTGGTTGCAATTATTCATTTTATACGATGGAATAACTGTTGTTCTCATTCGTATTTTATTCTTATGGCGTTGAATTCTAAGTCCCTAGCTATTCGATCTGGTGGAGCAACGCCCTAGAGTGAAACCTAGGCTACGCGGGACGTAGAAATGACCAGTACTTTCATACTGTCTGCAGTTATTCCTGTTATACGATGTAAAAGCTTTTGCATCTTTACTGTATTTTATGCTTCTGGCGTTGACTTCTAAGGCCCTAGCTGTTCGGTCTGGTGGAGCAACGCCCTTGAGTGAAGCCTAGGTTGCCCGGTACGTAGGGGTGACCATTACTTTCAAAATGTTTGCAAATATATGTTATATACGATGGAAAATCTGTTGTATTTATGTTGTATTTTATGCTTCTGGCGTTGACTTCTTAGGCCCTAACTATTTGATCTGGTGGAGCACCGCCCTAGAGTGAAGCCTAGGTTCCCCGGAACGTAGAAGTGACCATAACTTCCACCCTGGTTGCAATTATTCGTTTTATACGATGGAAAAGCTGTTGTATTTATATCGTTTTTTATTCTTCTGGCGTTGGCTTCTTAGGCCCTAGCTATTCGATCTGGTCGAGCAACGCCCTAGAGTGAAGCCTAGGTTGCCCGGAACGAAGAAATGACCATAACTTTCACACTGGTTGCTATCATTCGTTTTATACGATGGAAAAACTGTTATATTTATATTGTATTTTATGCTTCTGGCGTTGACTTCTTAGGCCCTAACTGTTCGATCTGGTGGAACAACGCCCTAGAGTGAAGCCTAGGTTATCCGGAACGTAGAATTGACCAGTACATTCACACTGGTTGCAGTTATTCCTGTAAAACAATGGAAAAACTGTTGTATTTTAATGGTATTTTATGCTTTTAGCGATGAATTCTAAGTCCGTAGCTATTCGATCTGGTGGAGCAACGCCCTAGAGTGACGCCTAGCTTACTCGGAACGTAGAAATGGCCATTACTTTCACACTGGTTGCAATTATTCGTTTTATACGATGCAAAAGCTGTTGTATTTATATCGTATTTTATGCTTCTGGCGTTGACTTCTTATGACCTAACTATACGAACTGCTGGAGCAACGCCCTGGAGTGAAACCTAGGTTGCCCGGAACGTAGAAATGACGATAACTCTCACACCGGTAGCAACTATTCGTTTTATACGATGGAAAAACTGTTCCATTTATTTTGTATTTTATGCTTCGGGCGTTGACTTCTGAGGCCCTAACTATTCAATCTGTAGGTGCAACGCCCTAGGGTGAAGCCTAGGTCGCCCGGAAGGTAGAAATGACCATGACCATGACTAAGGCCCTAACTATTCGATCTGGTGGAGCAACGCCCTAGGGTGAAGCCTGGGTTGGCCGGAATGTAGAAATGTCCATAACTTTCACACTGGTTGCAATTATTCGTTTCATACGATTGAAAAGCTGTTATATTTATATTGTATTTTATGCTTCTGGCGTTGACTTCATCTGACCTAACTATTCGATCTGGTGGAGCAACGCCCTGGAGTGAAACCTAGGTTGCCCGGAACGTGGGAATGACCATTACTTTCACACTGGTTGCAATTATTCCTGTTATACGATGGAAAAACTGTTGTATTAATATTGCATTTTATGCTTCGGGCATTGACTTTTAAGGCCCTAACTATTCAATCTGGTGGTGCAACTCCCTAGGGTGAAGCCGAGGTCGCCCGGAACATAGAAATGGCCATAACTTTCACACTGATTGCTATTATTCGTTCTATACGATGGAAAAACTGTTATATTTATATTGTACCTTATGCTTCTGGCGTTGACTTCTTAGGCCCTAGCAATTCGATCTGGTGGAACAACGCCCTAGAGTGAAGCCTAGGTTGCTCGGGAAGTAGAAATGACCATAGCTTTCATACTGCTTGCGATTATTCGTTTTATACGATGGAAAAACTGTTGTATTTATATCGTGTTTTATGCCTCTGGCGTTGACTTCTAAGGCCGTAGCTATTAGATCTGGTGGAACAACGCCCTAGAGTGACGCCTAGGTTGCCCGGAACGTAGAAATGACCATTACTTTTACAATGTTTGCAACTATTCATTTTATACGATGGAATAACTGTTGTACTTATATTGTATTTTATCCTTCTGGCTTTGAATTCTAAGTCTCTAGCTATTCGATCTGGTAGAGCAACGCCCTAGAGTGAAACCTAGGTTATCCGGAACGTAGAAATGCCCAGTACATTCACACTGGTTGCAGTTATTCCTGTTAAACGATGGAAAAACTGTTGCATCTTTATTGTATTTTATGCTTCTGGCGCTGACTTCTAAGGCCGTAACTATTCCGTCTGGTGGAGCAACGCCCTAGAGTGAAGCCTAGGTTAGCCGGAACGTAGAAATGACCATTACTTTCACACTGTTTGCAAATATACATTATATACGATGGAAAAGCTGTTGTATTTATATTGTCTTTTATGCTTCTGGCGTTGACTTCTTACGCCCTAACTATTTAATCTGGTAGAGCACCGCCCTAGGGTGGAGCATAGGCTGCCCGGAACGTAGAACATACCATTACCTTCACACTGGTTGCAATTATTCCTGTTATACGATGGAAAAACTGTTGCATCTTTATTGTATTTTCTGCTTCTGGCGTTGACTTCTAAGGCCCTAACTATTCGATCAGGTGGAGCAACGCCCTAGAGTGAAGCCTAGGTCGCTCGGAATGTAGAAATGACCATAACTTTCACACTGGTTGCAATTATTCATTTTATACGATGGAATAACTGTTGTACTCATTTGTATTTTATTCTTATGGCGTTGAATTCTAAGTCCCTAGCTATTCGATCTGGTGGAGCAACGCCCTAGAGTGAAACCTAGGCTACGCGGGACGTAGAAATGACCAGTACTTTCATACTGTCTGCAGTTATTCCTGTTATACGATGTAAAAGCTTTTGCATCTTTACTGTATTTTATGCTTCTGGCGTTGACTTCTAAGGCCCTAGCTATTCGGTCTGGTGGAGCAACGCCCTTGAGTGAAGCCTAGGTTGCCCGGTACGTAGGGGTGACCATTACTTTCAAAATGTTTGCAAATATATATTATATACGATGGAAAATCTGTTGTATTTATGTTGTATTTTATGCTTCTGGCGTTGACTTCTTAGGCCCTAACTATTTGAACTGGTGGAGCACCGCCCTAGAGTGAAGCCTAGGTTCCCCGGAACGTAGAAGTGACCATAACTTCCACCCTGGTTGCAATTATTCGTTTTATACGATGGAAAAGCTGTTGTATTTATATCGTTTTTTATGCTTCTGGCGTTGGCTTCTTAGGCCCTAGCTATTCAATCTGGAGGAAAAACGACCTAGGGTGAAGCCTAGGTTGCCCGGAACGTAGAAATGACCATAACTTTCACACGGGTTGCAATTATTCCTGTTATAGGATGGAAAAACTGTTGTATTTTTATTGTATTTTATACTTCAGGCGTTGACTTCTGAGGCCGTAGCTATTCGATGTGGTGGATGAACGCCATAGAGTGAAGCCTAGGTTGCCCGGAACGTAGAAATGACCATAAGTTTCATACTGGTTGCAATTATCCCTTTTATACGATGGAAAAACTGTTGTATTTATATTGTATTTTATGCTTCTGGCGTTCACTTCTGTGGCCCTAACTATTCGATCTGGTGGAACAACATCCTAGGGTGAAGCCAAGGTTGCCCGGAACGTTGAACTGACCATAACTTTCACACTGGTTGCTATTATTCGTTTCATACAATGGAAAAACTGTTATGTTTATATTGTATTTTATTCTTATGGCGTTGAATTCTAAGTCCCTAGCTATTCCATCTCGTGGAACAACGCCCTAGGGTAAAGCCCAGGTTGCGCGGAACATAGAAATGACCATAACTTTCACACTGGTAGCAATTACTCGTTTTATACGATGGAAAAACTGTTTTATTTATTTTGCATTTTATGCTTCGGGCGTTGACTTCTAAGGCCCTAACTATTCGATCTGGTGGAGCAACGCCCTAGAGTGAAGCCTAGGTTGCTCGGAACGTAGAAATGACCATAACTTTCACACTGGTCGCTATCATTCGATTTATACGATGGAAAAACTGTTATATTTAAATTGTATTTTATACTTCTGGCGTTGACTTCTTAGGCCCTAACTGTTCGATCTGGTGGAACAACGCCCTAGAGTGAAGCCTAGGTTATCCGGAACGTAGAAATGACCAGTACATTCACACTGGTTGCAGTTATTCCTGTATAACGATGGAAAAACTGTTGCATCTTTATTGTATTTTATGCTTCTGGCGTTGACTTCTAAGGCCCTAACTATTCGATCTGGTGGAGCAACGCCCTAGGGTGAAGCCTAGGTTGGCCGGAATGTAGAAATGTCCATAACTTTCACACTGGTTGCAATTATTCGTTTTATACGATTGAAAAGCTGTTATATTTATATTGTATTTTATGCTTCTGGCGTTGACTTCTTCTGACCTAACTATTCGATCTGGTGGAGCAACGCCCTGGAGTGAAACCTAGGTTGCCCGGAACGTAGGAATGACCATTACTTTCACACTGGTTGCAATTATTCCTGTTATACGATGGAAAAACTGTTGTATTAATATTGCATTTTATGCTTCGGGCATTGACTTTTAAGGCCCTAACTATTCAATCTGGTGGTGCAACTCCCTAGGGTGAAGCCTAGGTTGCTCGGAAAGTAGAAATGACCATAACTTTCATACTGCTTGCGATTATTCGTTTTATACGATGGAAAAACAGTTGTATTTATATCGTGTTTTATGCCTCTGGCGTTGACTTCTAAGGCCGTAGCTATTAGATCTGGTGGAGCAACGCCCTAGAGTGACGCCTAGGTTGCCCGGAACGTAGAAATGACCATTACTTTTACAATGTTTGCAACTATTCATTTTATACGATGGAATAACTGTTGTACTTATATTGTATTTTATCCTTCTGGCATTGAATTCTAAGTCCCTAGCTATTCGATCTGGTAGAGCAACGCCCTAGAGTGAAACCTAGGTTATCGGGAACGTAGAAATGACCAGTACATTCACACTGGTTGCAGTTATTCCTGTTAAACGATGGAAAAACTGTTGCATCTTTATTGTATTTTATGCTTCTGGCGCTGACTTCTAAGGCCGTAACTATTCCGTCTGGTGGAGCAACGCCCTAGAGTGAAGCCTAAGTTAGCCGGAACGTAGAAATGACCATTACTTTCACACTGTTTGCAAATATACATTATATACGATGGAAAAGCTGTTGTATTTATATTGTCTTTTATGCTTCTGGCGTTGACTTCTTACGCCCTAACTATTTAGTCTGGTAGAGCACCGCCCTAGAGTGGAGCATAGGCTGCCCGGAACGTAGAACATACCATTACCTTCACACTGGTTGCAATTATTCCTGTTATACGATGGAAAAACTGTTGCATCTTTATTGTATTTTCTGCTTCTGGCGTTGACTTCTAAGGCCCTAACTATTCGATCAGGTGGAGCAACGCCCTAGAGTGAAGCCTAGGTCGCTCGGAATGTAGAAATGACCATAACTTTCACACTGGTTGCAATTATTCATTTTATACGATGGAATAACTGTTGTACTCATTTGTATTTTATTCTTATGGCGTTGAATTCTAAGTCCCTAGCTATTCGATCTGGTGGAGCAACGCCCTAGAGTGAAACCTAGGCTACGCGGAACGTAGAAATGACCAGTACTTTCATACTGTCTGCAGTTATTCCTGTTATACGATGTAAAAGCTTTTGCATCTTTACTGTATTTTATGCTTCTGGCGTTGACTTCTAAGGCCCTAGCTATTCGGTCTGGTGGAGCAACGCCCTTGAGTGAAGCCTAGGTTGCCCGGTACGTAGGGGTGACCATTACTTTCAAAATGTTTGCAAATATATATTATATACGATGGAAAATCTGTTGTATTTATGTTGTATTTTATGCTTCTGGCGTTGACTTCTTAGGCCCTAACTATTTGATCTGGTGGAGCACCGCCCTAGAGTGAAGCCTAGGTTCCCCGGAACGTAGAAGTGACCATAACTTCCACCCTGGTTGCAATTATTCGTTTTATACGATGGAAAAGCTGTTGTATTTATATCGTTTTTTATGCTTCTGGCGTTGGCTTCTTAGGCCCTAGCTATTCGATCTGGTCGAGCAACGCCCTAGAGTGAAGCCTAGGTTGCCCGGAACGAAGAAATGACCATAACTTTCACACTGGTTGCTATCATTCGTTTTATACGATGGAAAAACTGTTATATTTATATTGTATTTTATGCTTCTGGCGTTGACTTCTTAGGCCCTAACTGTTCGATCTGGTGGAACAACGCCCTAGAGTGAAGCCTCGGATATCCGGAACGTAGAATTGACCAGTACATTCACACTGGTTGCAGTTATTCCTGTTACACGATGGAAAAACTGTTGCATCTTTATTGTATTTTCTGCTTCTGGCGTTGACTTCTAAGGCCATAACTATTCGATCAGGTGGAGCAACGCCCTAGAGTGAAGCCTAGGTTGCTCGGAATGTAGAAATAACCATAACTTTCACACTGGTTGCAATTATTCGTTTTATACGATGGAAATACTGTTGTATTTATATCGTATTTTAGGCTTCTGGCGTTGACTTCTTATGACCTAACTATGCGAACTGGTGGAGCAACACCCTGGAGTGAAACCTAGGTTGCCCGGAACGTAGAAATGACCATAACTTTCACACCGGTAGCAACTATTCGTTTTATACGATGGAAAAACTGTTCTATATATTTTGTATTTTATGCTTCGGGCGTTGACTTCTAAGGCCCTAACTATTCGATCTGGTGGGGCAACTCCCTAGGGTGAAGCCTAGGTTGCTCGGAAAGTAGAAATGACCATAACTTTCATACTGGTTGCGATTATTCGTTTTATACGATGGAAAAACTGTTGTATTTATATCGTGTTTTATGATTCTGGCGTTGACTTCTTGGGCCCTAACTATTCCGTCTGGTGGAACAACGCCCTAGGGTGAAGCCTAGGTTGCCCGGAAAGTAGAAATGCCCATAACTTCCACAATGGTAGAAATTATTCGTTTTATAAGATTGAAAAACTGTACTATTTATTTTGTATTTTATGCTTCGGGCGTTGACTTCTAAGGCCCTAACAATTCGATCTAGTGGAACAACGCCCTAGAGTGAAGCCTAGGTTGCCCGGAACGTAGAAATGACCATCACTTTCAAACTGGTTGCAATTATTCCTGTTATATGATGGAAAAACTGTTGTATTTTTATTGCATTTTATGCTTCGGGCATTGACTTCTAAGGCCCTAACTATTCAATCTGTGGGAGCTACGCCCTAGGGTGAAGCCTAGGTTGCCCGGAAAGTAGTAATGACCATAACCTTCATACTGGTTGCAATTATTCGTTTTATACGATGAAAAAACTGTTGTATTTATATTGTACTTTATGCTTCTGGCGTTCACTTCTTAGGCCCTAACTATTCGATATGGTGGAACAACGCCGTAGGGTGAAGCCTAGGTTTCCCGTAATGTAGAAATGACCATAACTTCCACACTGGTTGCAATTATTCGTTTTATACGATGGAAAAGCTGTTACATTTATATTGTATTTTATGCTTCTGGCGTTGACTTCTTTGGCCCTAACTATTCGATCTGTAGGAGCAACGCCCTAGGGTGAAACCTAGGTTGCCCGGAACGTAGAAATGACCATAACTTTCACACTGGTAGCAATTATTCGTTTTATACAATGGAAAACCTGTTCGATTTATTTTGTATTTTATGCTTCTGGCGTTGACTTCTTCTGACCTAACTATTCGATCTGGTGGAGCAACGCCCTGGAGTGAAACCTAGGTTGCCCGGAACGTAGGAATGACCATTACTTTCACACTGGTTGCAATTATTCCTGTTATACGATGGAAAAACTGTTGTATTAATATTGCATTTTATGCTTCGGGCATTGACTTTTAAGGCCCTAACTATTCAATCTGGTGGTGCAACTCCCTAGGGTGAAGCCTAGGTTGCTCGGAAAGTAGAAATGACCATAACTTTCATACTGCTTGCGATTATTCATTTTATACGATGGAATAACTGTTGTACTTATATTGTATTTTATCCTTCTGGCTTTGAATTCTAAGTCTCTAGCTATTCGATCTGGTAGAGCAACGCCCTAGAGTGAAACCTAGGTTATCCGGAACGTAGAAATGACCAGTACATTCACACTGGTTGCAGTTATTCCTGTTAAACGATGGAAAAACTGTTGCATCTTTATTGTATTTTATGCTTCTGGCGCTGACTTCTAAGGCCGTAACTATTCCGTCTGGTGGAGCAACGCCCTAGAGTGAAGCCTAGGTTAGCCGGAACGTAGAAATGACCATTACTTTCACACTGTTTGCAAATATACATTATATACGATGGAAAAGCTGTTGTATTTATATTGTCTTTTATGCTTCTGGCGTTGACTTCTTACGCCCTAACTATTTAATCTGGTAGAGCACCGCCCTAGAGTGGAGCATAGGCTGCCCGGAACGTAGAACATACCATTACCTTCACACTGGTTGCAATTATTCCTGTTATACGATGGAAAAACTGTTGCATCTTTATTGTATTTTCTGCTTCTGGCGTTGACTTCTAAGGCCCTAACTATTCGATCAGGTGGAGCAACGCCCTAGAGTGAAGCCTAGGTCGCTCGGAATGTAGAAAAGACCATAACTTTCACACTGGTTGCAATTATTCATTTTATACGATGGAATAACTGTTGTACTCATTTGTATTTTATTCTTATGGCGTTGAATTCTAAGTCCCTAGGTATTCGATCTGGTGGAGCAACGCCCTAGAGTGAAACCTTGGCTACGCGGGACGTAGAAATGACCAGTACTTTCATACTGTCTGCAGTTATTCCTGTTATACGATGTAAAAGCTTTTGCATCTTTACTGTATTTTATGCTTCTGGCGTTGACTTCTAAGGCCCTAGCTATTCGGTCTGGTGGAGCAACGCCCTTGAGTGAAGCCTAGGTTGCCCGGTACGTAGGGGTGACCATTACTTTCAAAATGTTTGCAAATATATATTATATACGATGGAAAATCTGTTGTATTTATGTTGTATTTTATGCTTCTGGCGTTGCCTTCTTAGGCCCTAACTATTTGATCTGGTGGAGCACCGCCCTAGAGTGAAGACTAGGTTCCCCGGAACGTAGAAGTGACCATAACTTCCACCCTGGTTGCAATTATTCGTTTTATACGATGGAAAAGCTGTTGTATTTATATCGTTTTTTATGCTTTTGGCGTTGGCTTCTTAGGCCCTAGCTATTCGATCTGGTCGAGCAACGCCCTAGAGTGAAGCCTAGGTTGCCAGGAACGAAGAAATGACCATAACTTTCACACTGGTTGCTATCATTCGTTTTATACGATGGAAAAACTGTTATATTTATATTGTATTTTATGCTTCTGGCGTTGACTTCTTAGGCCCTAACTGTTCGATCTGGTGGAACAACGCCCTAGAGTGAAGCCTAGGTTATCCGGGACGTAGAATTGACCAGTACATTCACACTGGTTGCAGTTATTCCTGTAAAACAATGGAAAAACTGTTGCATCTTTATTGTATTTTATGCTTCTGGCGTTGACTTCTAAGGCCCTAACTATTCGATCTGGTGGAGCAACGCCCTAGGGTGAAGCCTAGGTTGGCCGGAATGTAGAAATGACCATTACTTTCACACTGTTTGCAAATATACATTATATACGATGGAAAAGCTGTTGTATTTATATTGTCTTTTATGCTTCTGGCGTTGACTTCTTACGCCCTAACTATTTAGTCTGGTAGAGCACCGCCCTAGAGTGGAGCATAGGCTGCCCGGAACGTAGAACATACCATTACCTTCACACTGGTTGCAATTATTCCTGTTATACGATGGAAAAACTGTTGCATCTTTATTGTATTTTCTGCTTCTGGCGTTGACTTCTAAGGCCCTAACTATTCGATCAGGTGGAGCAACGCCCTAGAGTGAAGCCTAGGTCGCTCGGAATGTAGAAATGACCATAACTTTCACACTGGTTGCAATTATTCATTTTATACGATGGAATAACTGTTGTACTCATTTGTATTTTATTCTTATGGCGTTGAATTCTAAGTCCCTAGGTATTCGATCTGGTGGAGCAACGCCCTAGAGTGAAACCTTGGCTACGCGGGACGTAGAAATGACCAGTACTTTCATACTGTCTGCAGTTATTCCTGTTATACGATGTAAAAGCTTTTGCATCTTTACTGTATTTTATGCTTCTGGCGTTGACTTCTAAGGCCCTAGCTATTCGGTCTGGTGGAGCAACGCCCTTGAGTGAAGCCTAGGTTGCCCGGTACGTAGGGGTGACCATTACTTTCAAAATGTTTGCAAATATATATTATATACGATGGAAAATCTGTTGTATTTATGTTGTATTTTATGCTTCTGGCGTTGACTTCTTAGGCCCTAACTATTTGATCTGGTGGAGCACCGCCCTAGAGTGAAGCCTAGGTTGCTCGGAACGTAGAAATGACCATAACTTTCACACTGGTTGCTATCATTCGATTTATACGATGGAAAAACTGTTATATTTACATTGTATTTTATACTTCTGGCGTTGACTTCTTAGGCCCTAACTGTTCGATCTGGTGGAACAACGCCCTAGAGTGAAGCCTAGGTTATCCGGAACGTAGAAATGACCAGTACATTCACACTGGTTGCAGTTATTCCTGTATAACGGTGGAAAAACTGTTGCATCTTTATTGTATTTTATGCTTCTGGCGTTGACTTCTAAGGCCCTAACTATTCGATCTGGTGGAGCAACGCCCTAGGGTGAAGCCTAGGTTGGCCGGAATGTAGAAATGTCCATAACTTTCACGCTGGTTGCAATTATTCGTTTTATACGATTGAAAAGCTGTTATATTTATATTGTATTTTATGCTTCTGGCGTTGTCTTCTTAGGCCGTAACTATTCGATCTGGTGGAGCAACGCCCTGGAGTGAAGCCTAGGTTGCCCGGAACGTAGCAATGACCATAACTTTCACCGTGGTTGCAACTGTTCGTTTTATACGATGGAATAGCTGTTGTATTTATATCGCATTTTATGCTGCTGGCGTTCACTTCTTAGGCCCTAACTATTCGATCTGGTGGAACAACGCCCTGGCATGAAGCCTAGGTTGCCGGAGCGCAGAAATGATCACAACTTTCAAACTGGTTGCTATTATTCGTTTTATACAATGGAAAAACTGTTCTATTTATTTTGTATTTTATGCTTCGGGCGTTGTCTTCTAAGGAACTAACTGTTTGATCTGGTGGAGCAACGCCCTAGAGTGAAGCCTGGATTGCCCGGAAAGTAGAAATGACCACAACTTTCATACTGGTTGCAATTACTCGTTTTATATGATGGAAAAACTGTTGTATTTATATTGTATTTTATGCTTCTGGCGTTCACTTCTTTGGCCCTAACTATTCGATCTGGTCGAACAACGCCCTAGGGTGAAGCCTAGGTTGCCCGGAACGTAGAAATGACCATAACTTTTACACTGGTAGCAATTGTTCGTTTTATACAATGAAAAAACTGTTCTATTTATTTTGTATTTTATGCATCGGGCGTTGACTTCTAAGGCCCTAACTATTCAATCTGTTCGATCAACGCCCTAGAGTGAAGCCGAGGTTGCCCTGCACGTAGAAATGACGTTAACTTTCATACTGGTTGCAATTATTCGTTTTATACGATGGAAAAACAGTTCTATTTATTTTGTATTTTATGCTTCGGCCGTTGACTTCTAAGGCACTAACTATTCGATCTGTTGGAGCAACGCCCTAGAGTGAAGCCTGGGTTGCCCGGAAAGTAGAAATGACCACAACTTTCATACTGGTTGCAATTACTCGTTTTATATGATGGAAAAACTGTTGTATTTATATTGTATTTTATGCTTCTGGCGTTCACTTCTTTGGCCCTAACTATTCGATCTGGTGGAACAACGCCCTAGGGTGAAGCCTAGGTTGCCCGGAACGTAGAAATGACCATAACTTTTACACTGGTAGCAATTGTTCGTTTTATACAATGAAAAAACTGTTCTATTTATTTTGTATTTTATGCATCGGGCGTTGACTTCTAAGGCCCTAACTATTCAATCTGTTCGATCAACGCCCTAGAGTGAAGCCGAGGTTGCCCTGCACGTAGAAATGACGTTAACTTTCATACTGGTTGCAATTATTCGTTTTATACGATGGAAAAACAGTTCTATTTATTTTGTATTTTATGCTTCGGCCGTTGACTTCTAAGGCACTAACTATTCGATCTGTTGGAGCAACGCCCTAGGGTGTAGCCTAGGTTGCCCGGAAAGTAGAAATGGCCACAACTTTCACACTGGTTGCAATTACTCGTTTTATATGATGGAAAAACTGTTGTATTTATATTGTATTTTATGCTTCTGGCGTTCACTTCTAAGGCCCTAACTATTCTATCTGGTGGAACAACGCCGTAGGTGTGAAGCCTAGGTTTCCCGGAACGTAGAAATGACCATAAATATCACACTGGTTGCTATTATCCTTTCTATACGATGGAATAACTGTTATATATATATTGTATTTTATGCTTCTGGCTTTGCCTTCTTAGGCCCTAACTGTTCGATCTGGTGGAACAACGCCCTAGAGTGTAGCCTAGGTTACCCCGAACGTTGACATGACCAGTACTTTCACACTGTTTGCAGTTATTCCTGCTATACGATGGAAAAGCTGTTGCATCTTTATTGAATTTTATGCTTCTGGCGTTGACTTCTAAGGCCCTAACTATTCTATCTGGTGGATCAACGCCCTAGAGTGAAGCCTAGGTTGCTCCGAATGTAGAAATGACCATAACATTCACACTGGTTGAAATTATTCGTTTTATACGATGGAAAAACTGTTGTATTTATATTGTATTTTATGCTTCTGGCGTTGACTTCTAAGGCACTAACTATTCGATCTGGTGGAGCAACGCTCTAGAGTGAAGCCTAGGTTGCCCGTAACGTAGAAATGACCATCACTTTCACACGGGTTGCAATTATTCCTGTTATAGGACGGAAAGACTGTTGTATTTTTATTGTATTTTATGCTTCAGGCGTTGACTTCTGAGGCCGTTGCTATTCAATGTAGTGGAAGAACGCCATAGAGTGAAGCCTAGGTTGAACGGAACGTAGAAATGACCATACCTTTCATACTGGTTGCAATTATTCGTTTTATATGATGGAAAAACTGTTGTATTTATATTGTATTTTATGCTTCTGGCGTTGACTTCTAAGGCACTAACTATTCGATCTGGTGGAGCAACGCCCTAGGCGTGAAGCCTAGGTTGCCCGGAACGTAGAAATGACCATAACTTTCACACTGGATGCTATTATTCGTTCTATACTATGGAAGAACTGTTATATTTATATTGTATCTTATGCTTCTGGCGTTGACTTCTTAGGCCCTAACAATTCGACCTGGTGGTACAACGCCCTAGAGTGAAGCCTAGGTTTCCTGGAACGTACAAATGACCAAAACTTTCACAAGGGTTGCAATTATTCCTGTTATAGGATGGAAAGACTGTTGTATTTTTATTGTATTTTATGCTTCAGGCGTTGACTTCTGAGGCCGCAGCTATTCGATGTGGTGGAACAACGCCCTAGAGTGAGGCCTAGGTTGCCCGGAACGTAGAAATGACCATCACTTCCATACAGGTAGCTATTATTCGTTTTATACGATGGAAAAACTGTTGTGTTTATATTGTATTTTATGTTTCTGGCGTTGACTTCTAAGGCACTAACTATTCGATCTGGTGGAGCAACGCCCTAGAGTGAAGCCTAGGTTCCCCGGAACGTAGAAATGACCATCACTTTCAAACTGGTTATAATTATTCCTGTTATAGGATGGAAAGACTGTTGTATTTTTATTGTATTTTATGCTTCAGGCGTTGACTTCTGAGGCCGTAGCTATTCGATGAGGTGGAAGTACGCCACAGAGTGAAGCCTGGGTTGCCCGGAACGTAGAAATGACCATAAGTTTCATACTGGTTGCAATTATTCGTTTTATATGATGGAAAAACTGTTGGATTTATATTGCATTTTACGCTTCTGGCGTTCACTTCTTAGGCCCTAACTATTCGATCTGGTGGAGCAACGCTCTAGAGTGAAGCCTAGGTTGCCCGGAACGTAGAAATGACCATTATCTTCAAACTGGTTGCAATTATTCCTGTTATAGGACGGAAAGACTGTTGTATTTTTATTGTATTTTATGCTTCAGGCGTTGACTTCTGAGGCCGCAGCTATTCGATGTGGTGGAACAACGCCCTAGAGTGAAGCCTAGGTTGCCTGGAACATACAAATGACCATCACTTTCACACGGGTTGCAATTATTCCTGTTATAAGACGGAAAGACTGTTGTATTTTTATTGTATTTTATGCTTCAGGCGTTGACTTCTGAGGCCGCAGCTATTCGATGTGGTGGAAGAACGCCATAGGGTGAAGCCTGGGTTTCCTGGAACGTAGAAATGACCATAACTTTCATACTGGTTGTAATTATTCGTTTTATATGATGGAAGAACTGTTGTATTTATATTGTATTTAATGCTGCTGGCGTTGTCTTCTTAGGCCGTAACTATTCGATCTGGTGGAGCAACGCCCTGGAGTGAAGCCTAGGTTGCCCGGTACGTAGCAATGACCATAACTTTCACCCTGGTTGCAACTGTTCGTATTATACGATGGAAAAGCTGTTGTATTTATATCGCATTTTATGCTTCTGGCGTTGTCTTCTTAGGCCGTAACTATTCGATCTGGTGGAGCAACGCCCTGGAGTGAAGCCTAGGTTGCCCGGAACGTGGAATGACCATTACTTTCGCAATGTTTGCAATTATTCATTTTATACGATGGAAAAACTGTTGTACTTATATTGTATTTTATGCTTCTGGCGTTGACTTCTAAGTCCCTAACTATTCGATCTGGTGGAGCAACGCCCTAGAGTGAAGCCTAGGTTACCCGGAACGTAGAAATGACCATCACTTTCAAACTGGTTACAATTAATCCTTTTATACGATGGAAAAACTGTTGTATTTTTATTGCATTTTATGCTTCGGGCATTAACTTCTAAGGCCCTAACTATTCAATCTATAAGAGCAACGCCCAAATGTGTAGCCTAGGTTGCCCGTAAAGTAGAAATGACCCTAGCTTTCATACTGGTTGCAATTATTCGTTTTGTATGATGGAAAAACTGTTGTATTTATATTGTATTTTATGCTTCTGGCGTTCACTTCTTAGGCCCTAACTATTCGATCTGGTGGAATAACGCCCTATGGTGAAGCCTAGGTTGACCGGAGCGTAGAAATGACCATAACTTTCACACCGGTAGCAATTATTCGTTTTACACGATTGAAAAACTGTTCTACTTATTTTGTATTTTATGCATCGGGCGTTGACTTCTAAGACCCTAACTATTCAATCTGTTGGAGCAACGCCCTGCGGTGAAGCCCAGGTTGCCCGGAAAGTAGAAATGACGTTAACTTTCACACTGGTTGCTATTATTCGTTCTATACGATGGAAAAACTGTTCTATTTATTTTGTATTTTATGCTTCGGGCGTTGACTTCTGAGGCCCTAACTATTCGATCTGGTGGAGCAACGCCCTAGAGTGAAGCCTAGGTTGCCCGGAACGTAGATATGACCATAACCTTCACACAGGTTGCAATTATTCGTTTTCTACGATGGAAAAGCTGTTGCATTTATATTGTATTTTATGCTTCCGGTGTTGACTTCTTAGACCCTAACTCTTAGATCCGGTGGAGCAACGCCTCAGAGTTAAGTCTAGGATGCCCGAAACGTCGAAATGACGTTAACTTTCATACTGGTTGCAATTGCTCGTTTTATACGATTGAAAAACTGTTGTATTTATATTGCATTTTATGCTGCTGGCGTTGACTTCTTATGCCCTATCTATTCCATCTGGTGGAACAACGCCCTATGGTGAAGCCTAGGTTGCCCGGAACGTAGAAATGACCATAAATTTCACACTGGTTGCAATTATTCGTTTTATACGATGGAAAAGCTGTTGTATTTATACCGTATTTTATGCTTCTGGCGTTGACTTCTTATGCCCTAACTATTCCATCTGGTGGAACAACGCCCTAGGGTGAAGCCTAGGTTGCCCGGAACGTAGAAATGACCATAACTTTCACACCGGTAGCAATTATTCGTTTTATACGATGGAAAAGCTGTTGTATTTATATTGTACTTTATGCTTCTGGTGTTGACTTCTAAGGCCGTAGCTATTAGATGTGGTGGAGCAACGTCCTAGAGTGACGGCTAGGTTGCCCGGAACGTAGAAATGACCATAACATTCACACCCGTTGCAATTATTCATGCTATACGGTCGAAAAACTGTTGCATTTTTATTGTATTTTATGCTTCTAGCGTTGACTTCTAAAGCCGTAGCTATTAGATGTGGTGGAGTAGCGCCCTCTAGTGACGCCTAGGTTGCCTGGAACGTAGAAATGACCATTACTTTCACAATGTTTCCAATTATTCATTTTATGCGATGGAAAAACTGTTGTACGTATATTGTATTTTATTCTTATGGCGTTGAGTTCTAAGTCCCTAGCTATGCGATCTGGTGGAGCAACGCCCTAGAGTGAAGCCTAGGTTCCCCGGAACGTAGAAATGACCATCACTTTCAAACTGGTTGCAATTATTCCTGTTATAGGATGGAAAGACTGTTGTATTTTTATTGTATTTTATGCTTCAGGCGTTGACTTCTGAGGCCGTAGCTATTCGATGAGGTGGAAGTACGCCACAGAGTGAAGCCTGGGTTGCCCGGAACGTAGAAATGACCATAAGTTTCATACTGGTTGCAATAATTCGTTTTATATGATGGAAAAACTGTTGGATTTATATTGCATTTTACGCTTCTGGCGTTCACTTCTTAGGCCCTAACTATTCGATCTGGTGGAGCAACGCTCTAGAGTGAAGCCTAGGTTGCCCGGAACGTAGAAATGACCATTATCTTCAAACTGGTTGCAATTATTCCTGTTATAGGACGGAAAGACTGTTGTATTTTTATTGTATTTTATGCTTCAGGCGTTGACTTCTGAGGCCGCAGCTATTCGATGTGGTGGAACAACGCCCTAGAGTGAAGCCTAGGTTGCCTGGAACATACAAATGACCATCACTTTCACACGGGTTGCAATTATTCCTGTTATAAGACGGAAAGACTGTTGTATTTTTATTGTATTTTATGCTTCAGGCGTTGACTTCTGAGGCCGCAGCTATTCGATGTGGTGGAAGAACGCCATAGGGTGAAGCCTGGGTTTCCTGGAACGTAGAAATGACCATAACTTTCATACTGGTTGTAATTATTCGTTTTATATGATGGAAGAACTGTTGTATTTATATTGTATTTAATGCTGCTGGCGTTGTCTTCTTAGGCCGTAACTATTCGATCTGGTGGAGCAACGCCCTGGAGTGAAGCCTAGGTTGCCCGGTACGTAGCAATGACCATAACTTTCACCCTGGTTGCAACTGTTCGTATTATACGATGGAAAAGCTGTTGTATTTATATCGCATTTTATGCTTCTGGCGTTGTCTTCTTAGGCCGTAACTATTCGATCTGGTGGAGCAACGCCCTGGAGTGAAGCCTAGGTTGCCCGGAACGTGGAATGACCATTACTTTCGCAATGTTTGCAATTATTCATTTTATACGATGGAAAAACTGTTGTACTTATATTGTATTTTATGCTTCTGGCGTTGACTTCTAAGTCCCTAACTATTCGATCTGGTGGAGCAACGCCCTAGAGTGAAGCCTAGGTTACCCGGAACGTAGAAATGACCATCACTTTCAAACTGGTTACAATTAATCCTTTTATACGATGGAAAAACTGTTGTATTTTTATTGCATTTTATGCTTCGGGCATTAACTTCTAAGGCCCTAACTATTCAATCTATAAGAGCAACGCCCAAATGTGTAGCCTAGGTTGCCCGTAAAGTAGAAATGACCCTAGCTTTCATACTGGTTGCAATTATTCGTTTTGTATGATGGAAAAACTGTTGTATTTATATTGTATTTTATGCTTCTGGCGTTCACTTCTTAGGCCCTAACTATTCGATCTGGTGGAATAACGCCCTATGGTGAAGCCTAGGTTGACCGGAGCGTAGAAATGACCATAACTTTCACACCGGTAGCAATTATTCGTTTTACACGATTGAAAAACTGTTCTACTTATTTTGTATTTTATGCATCGGGCGTTGACTTCTAAGACCCTAACTATTCAATCTGTTGGAGCAACGCCCTGCGGTGAAGCCCAGGTTGCCCGGAAAGTAGAAATGACGTTAACTTTCACACTGGTTGCTATTATTCGTTCTATACGATGGAAAAACTGTTCTATTTATTTTGTATTTTATGCTTCGGGCGTTGACTTCTGAGGCCCTAACTATTCGATCTGGTGGAGCAACGCCCTAGAGTGAAGCCTAGGTTGCCCGGAACGTAGATATGACCATAACCTTCACACAGGTTGCAATTATTCGTTTTCTACGATGGAAAAGCTGTTGCATTTATATTGTATTTTATGCTTCCGGTGTTGACTTCTTAGACCCTAACTCTTAGATCCGGTGGAGCAACGCCTCAGAGTTAAGTCTAGGATGCCCGAAACGTCGAAATGACGTTAACTTTCATACTGGTTGCAATTGCTCGTTTTATACGATTGAAAAACTGTTGTATTTATATTGCATTTTATGCTGCTGGCGTTGACTTCTTATGCCCTATCTATTCCATCTGGTGGAACAACGCCCTATGGTGAAGCCTAGGTTGCCCGGAACGTAGAAATGACCATAAATTTCACACTGGTTGCAATTATTCGTTTTATACGATGGAAAAGCTGTTGTATTTATACCGTATTTTATGCTTCTGGCGTTGACTTCTTATGCCCTAACTATTCCATCTGGTGGAACAACGCCCTAGGGTGAAGCCTAGGTTGCCCGGAACGTAGAAATGACCATAACTTTCACACCGGTAGCAATTATTCGTTTTATACGATGGAAAAGCTGTTGTATTTATATTGTACTTTATGCTTCTGGTGTTGACTTCTAAGGCCGTAGCTATTAGATGTGGTGGAGCAACGTCCTAGAGTGACGGCTAGGTTGCCCGGAACGTAGAAATGACCATAACATTCACACCCGTTGCAATTATTCATGCTATACGGTCGAAAAACTGTTGCATTTTTATTGTATTTTATGCTTCTAGCGTTGACTTCTAAAGCCGTAGCTATTAGATGTGGTGGAGTAGCGCCCTCTAGTGACGCCTAGGTTGCCTGGAACGTAGAAATGACCATTACTTTCACAATGTTTCCAATTATTCATTTTATGCGATGGAAAAACTGTTGTACGTATATTGTATTTTATTCTTATGGCGTTGAGTTCTAAGTCCCTAGCTATGCGATCTGGTGGAGCAACGCCCTAGAGTGAAGCCTAGGTTCCCCGGAACGTAGAAATGACCATCACTTTCAAACTGGTTGCAATTATTCCTGTTATAGGATGGAAAGACTGTTGTATTTTTATTGTATTTTATGCTTCAGGCGTTGACTTCTGAGGCCGTAGCTATTCGATGAGGTGGAAGTACGCCACAGAGTGAAGCCTGGGTTGCCCGGAACGTAGAAATGACCATAAGTTTCATACTGGTTGCAATAATTCGTTTTATATGATGGAAAAACTGTTGGATTTATATTGCATTTTACGCTTCTGGCGTTCACTTCTTAGGCCCTAACTATTCGATCTGGTGGAGCAACGCTCTAGAGTGAAGCCTAGGTTGCCCGGAACGTAGAAATGACCATTATCTTCAAACTGGTTGCAATTATTCCTGTTATAGGACGGAAAGACTGTTGTATTTTTATTGTATTTTATGCTTCAGGCGTTGACTTCTGAGGCCGCAGCTATTCGATGTGGTGGAACAACGCCCTAGAGTGAAGCCTAGGTTGCCTGGAACATACAAATGACCATCACTTTCACACGGGTTGCAATTATTCCTGTTATAAGACGGAAAGACTGTTGTATTTTTATTGTATTTTATGCTTCAGGCGTTGACTTCTGAGGCCGCAGCTATTCGATGTGGTGGAAGAACGCCATAGGGTGAAGCCTGGGTTTCCTGGAACGTAGAAATGACCATAACTTTCATACTGGTTGCAATTATTCGTTTTATATGATGGAAGAACTGTTGTATTTATATTGTATTTAATGCTGCTGGCGTTGTCTTCTTAGGCCGTAACTATTCGATCTGGTGGAGCAACGCCCTGGAGTGAAGCCTAGGTTGCCCGGAACGTAGCAATGACCATAACTTTCACCCTGGTTGCAACTGTTCGTTTTATACGATGGAAAAGCTGTTGTATTTATATCGCATTTTATGCTTCTGGCGTTGTCTTCTTAGGCCGTAACTATTCGATCTGGTGGAGCAACGCCCTGGAGTGAAGCCTAGGTTGCCCGGAACGTGGAATGACCATTACTTTCGCAATGTTTGCAATTATTCATTTTATACGATGGAAAAACTGTTGTACTTATATTGTATTTTATGCTTCTGGCGTTGACTTCTAAGTCCCTAACTATTCGATCTGGTGGAGCAACGCCCTAGAGTGAAGCCTAGGTTACCCGGAACGTAGAAATGACCATCACTTTCAAACTGGTTACAATTAATCCTTTTATACGATGGAAAAACTGTTGTATTTTTATTGCATTTTATGCTTCGGGCATTAACTTCTAAGGCCCTAACTATTCAATCTATAAGAGCAACGCCCAAATGTGTAGCCTAGGTTGCCCGTAAAGTAGAAATGACCCTAGCTTTCATACTGGTTGCAATTATTCGTTTTGTATGATGGAAAAACTGTTGTATTTATATTGTATTTTATGCTTCTGGCGTTCACTTCTTAGGCCCTAACTATTCGATCTGGTGGAATAACGCCCTATGGTGAAGCCTAGGTTGACCGGAGCGTAGAAATGACCATAACTTTCACACCGGTAGCAATTATTCGTTTTACACGATTGAAAAACTGTTCTACTTATTTTGTATTTTATGCATCGGGCGTTGACTTCTAAGACCCTAACTATTCAATCTGTTGGAGCAACGCCCTGCGGTGAAGCCCAGGTTGCCCGGAAAGTAGAAATGACGTTAACTTTCACACTGGTTGCTATTATTCGTTCTATACGATGGAAAAACTGTTCTATTTATTTTGTATTTTATGCTTCGGGCGTTGACTTCTGAGGCCCTAACTATTCGATCTGGTGGAGCAACGCCCTAGAGTGAAGCCTAGGTTGCCCGGAACGTAGATATGACCATAACCTTCACACAGGTTGCAATTATTCGTTTTCTACGATGGAAAAGCTGTTGCATTTATATTGTATTTTATGCTTCCGGTGTTGACTTCTTAGACCCTAACTCTTAGATCCGGTGGAGCAACGCCTCAGAGTTAAGTCTAGGATGCCCGAAACGTCGAAATGACGTTAACTTTCATACTGGTTGCAATTGCTCGTTTTATACGATTGAAAAACTGTTGTATTTATATTGTATTTTATGCTGCTGGCGTTGACTTCTTATGCCCTATCTATTCCATCTGGTGGAACAACGCCCTATGGTGAAGCCTAGGTTGCCCGGAACGTAGAAATGACCATAAATTTCACACTGGTTGCAATTATTCGTTTTATACGATGGAAAAGCTGTTGTATTTATACCGTATTTTATGCTTCTGGCGTTGACTTCTTATGCCCTAACTATTCCATCTGGTGGAACAACGCCCTAGGGTGAAGCCTAGGTTGCCCGGAACGTAGAAATGACCATAACTTTCACACCGGTAGCAATTATTCGTTTTATACGATGGAAAAGCTGTTGTATTTATATTTTACTTTATGCTACTGGTGTTGACTTCTAAGGCCGTAGCTATTAGATGTGGTGGAGCAACGTCCTAGAGTGACGGCTAGGTTGCCCGGAACGTAGAAATGACCATAACATTCACACCCGTTGCAATTATTCATGCTATACGGTCGAAAAACTGTTGCATTTTTATTGTATTTTATGCTTCTAGCGTTGACTTCTAAGGCCGTAGCTATTAGATGTGGTGGAGTAGCGCCCTTTAGTGACGCCTAGGTTGCCTGGAACGTAGAAATGACCATTACTTTCACAATGTTTCCAATTATTCATTTTATGCGATGGAAAAACTGTTGTACGTATATTGTATTTTATTCTTATGGCGTTGAGTTCTAAGTCCCTAGCTATGCGATCTGGTGGAGCAACGCCATAGAGTGAAACCAAGGTTGCCCGGAACGTAGAAATTACCATAACTTTCAAACTGGTAGCAATTATTCGTTTTATACGATGGAACAACTGTTCTATTTATTTTGTATTTCATGCTTCGGGCGTGGACTTCTAAGGCCCTAACTATTCAATCTGTTGGAACAACGCCCTAGGGTGAAGCCTAGGTTGCCCGTAAAGTGCAAATGACCATAACTTTCGTACTGGTTGCAATTATTCGTTTTATACGATGGAAAAACTGTTGTACTTATTTTGTATTTTATGCTTCTGGCGCTGACTTCTAGGGAACTAACTATTCGTTCTGGTGGAGCAGCGCCCTAGTTTGAAGCCTAGGTTGCCCGGATCGTAGAAATGACCATTACTTTTACACTGGTTTCAATTATTCGTTTTATACGATGGAAAAACTGTTGCATCTTTATTGTATTTTATGCCTCTGGCGTTGACTTCTAAGGCCCTAACTATTCGATCTGGTGGAGCAACGCCCTAGAGTGAAGCCTAGTTTGCACGGCACGTAGAAATGAACATAACTTTCACACTGGTAGCAATTATTCGTTTTATACAGTGGAAAAACTGTTCTATTTATTTTGTGTTTTATGCTTCGGACGTTGACTTCTAAGGCCCTAACTATTCGATCTGGTTTAGCAACACCCTAGGGTAAAGCCAAGCTTGCTCGGAACGTAGGACATACCATTACCTTCACACTGGTTGCAATTATTCCTGTTATACGATGGATAAACCGTTGCATCTTTATTGTATTTTATGCTTGTGGCGTTGACTTCTAAGGCTCTATCTATTCGATCTGGTGGAGCAACGCCCCAGAGTGAAGCCTAGGTTGCCCGGAACGTAGAAATGACCATAACTTTCACACTGGTTGCAATTATTCGTTTTATACGATGGAAAAACTGTTGTATTTATATTGTATTTTATGCTTCTGTCGCTGACTTCTAGGGCACTAACTATTCGATCTGGTGGAGCAGCGCCCTAGGGTGAAGCCTAGGTTGCCCGGAACGTAGAAATGACCATAGCTTTCACACCGGCAGCAATTATTCGTTTTATACAATGGAAAAACTGTTCTATTTATTTTGTATTTTATGCTTCGGGCGTTGTCTTCTAAGGAACTAACTGTTTGATCTGGTGGAGCAACGCCCTAGAGTGAAGCCTGGGTTGCCCGGAAAGTAGAAATGAGCACAACTTTCATACTGGTTGCAATTACTCGTTTTATATGATGGAAAAACTGTTGTATTTATATTGTATTTTATGCTTCTGGCGTTCACTTCTTTGGCCCTAACTATTCGATCTGGTGGAACAACGCCCTAGGGTGAAGCCTAGGTTGCCCGGAACGTAGAAATGACCATAACTTTTACACTCGTAGCAATTGTTCGTTTTATACAATGAAAAAACTGTTCTATTTATTTTGTATTTTATGCATCGGGCGTTGACTTCTAAGGCCCTAACTATTCAATCTGTTGGAGCAACGCCCTAAGGTGAAGCCTAGGTTGCCCGGAAAGTCGAAATGACGTTAACTTTCACACTGGTTGCTATTATTCGTTCTATACGATGGAAAAACTGTTATATTTATACCGTATTTTATGCTTCTGGCGTGGACTTCTTATGCCCTAACTATTCCATCTGGTGGAACAACGCCCTAGGGTGAAGCCTAGGTTGCCCGAAACGTAGAAATGTCCATAACTTTCACACCGGTAGCAATTATTCGTTTTATACGATGGAAAAGCTGTTGTATTTATATTGTATTTCATGCTTCTGGCGTTGACTTCTAAGGCCCTAGCTATTGGATCTGGTGGAGCAACGCCCTAGAGTGGAGCGTAGGCTGCCCGGAACGTAGAAATGACCATCACTTTCAAACTGGTTGCAATTAATCCTTTTATACGATGGAAAAACTGTTATATTTATATTGTATTTTATGCATCTGGCGGTGCCTTCTTAGCCCCTAAGTGTTCGATCTGGTGGAACAACGCCCTAGAGTGAAGCCTACGTTGCCCGGAACGTAGAAATGACCATCACTTTCATACTGGTTGCAATTATTCATTTTATATGATGGAAGAACTGTTGTATTTATATTGTATTTTATGCTGCTGGCGTTCACTTCTTAGGCCCTAACTATTCGATCTGGTGGAACAACGCCCTGGCATGAAGCCTAGGTTGCCGGAGCGCAGAAATGATCACAACTTTCAAACTGGTTGCTATTATTCGTTTTATACAATGGAAAAACTGTTCTATTTATTTTGTATTTTATGCTTCGGGCGTTGTCTTCTAAGGAACTAACTGTTTGATCTGGTGGAGCAACGCCCTAGAGTGAAGCCTGGGTTGCCCGGAAAGTAGAAATGACCACAACTTTCATGCTGGTTGCAATTACTCGTTTTATATGATGGAAAAACTGTTGTATTTATATTGTATTTTATGCTTCTGGCGTTCACTTCTTTGGCCCTAACTATTCGATCTGGTGGAACAACGCCCTATGGTGAAGCCTAGGTTGCCCGGAACGTAGAAATGACCATAACTTTTACACTGGTAGCAATTGTTCGTTTTATACAATGAAAAAACTGTTCTATTTATTTTGTATTTTATGCATCGGGCGTTGACTTCTAAGGCCCTAACTATTCAATCTGTTCGATGAACGCCCCAGAGTGAAGCCTAGGTTGCGCTGCACGTAGAAATGACGTTAACTTTCATACTGGTTGCAATTATTCGTTTTATACGATGGAAAAACAGTTCTATTTATTTTGTATTTTATGCTTCGGCCGTTGACTTCTAAGGCACTAACTATTCGATCTGTTGGAGCAACGCCCTAGGGTGTAGCCTAGGTTGCCCGGAAAGTAGAAATGGCCACAACTTTCATACTGGTTGCAATTACTCGTTTTATATGATGGAAAAACTGTTGTATTTATATTGTATTTTATGCTTCTGGCGTTCACTTCTAAGGCCCTAACTATTCTATCTGGTGGAACAACGCCCTAGGGTGATGCCTAGGTTGCCCGGAAAGTAGAAATGACCATAACATTTACACAGGTAGCAATTATTCGTTTTATACAATGGAGAAGCTGTTCTATTTATTTTGTATTTTATGTTTCGGGCGTTGACTTCTAAGGCCCTAACTGTTCGATCTGGTGGAACAACGCCCTAGAGTGTAGCCTAGGTTAACCCGAACGTTGACATGACCAGTACTTTCACACTGTTTGCAGTTATTCCTGCTATACGATGGAAAAACTGTTGCATCTTTATTGAATTTTATGCTTCTGGCGTTGGCTTCTAAGGCCCTAACTATTCTATCTGGTGGATCAACGCCATAGAGTGAAGCCTAGGTTGCTCCGAATGTAGAAATGACCATAACATTCACACTGGTTGAAATTATTCGTTTTATACGATGGAAAAACTGTTGTATTTATATTGTATTTTATGCTTCTGGCGTTGACTTCTAAGGCACTAACTATTCGATCTGGTGGAGCAACGCTCTAGAGTGAAGCCTAGGTTGCCCGTAACGTAGAAATGACCATCACTTTCACACGGGTTGCAATTATTCCTGTTATAGGACGGAAAGACTGTTGTATTTTTATTGTATTTTATGCTTCAGGCGTTGACTTCTGAGGCCGTTGCTATTCGATGTAGTGGAAGAACGCCATAGAGTGAAGCCTAGGTTGAACGGAACGTAGAAATGACCATAACTTTCATACTGGTTGCAATTATTCGTTTTATACGATGGAAAAACTGTTGTATTTATATTGTATTTTATGCTTCTGGCGCTGACTTCTAAGGCACTAACTATTCAATCTGTTGGATCAACGCCCTAGAGTCAAGCCTAGGTTGCTCGGGATGTATAAATGACCATAACATTCACACTGGTTGAAATTATTCGTTTAATACGATGGTAAATCTGTTGCATCTTTATTGTATTTTGTGATTCTGGCGTTGACTTCTAAGGCCCTAACTATTCAATCTGGAGGAACAACGCCCTAGAGTGAGGCCTAGGTTGCCCGGAACGTAGAAATGACCATCAGTTTCAAACTGGTTGCAATTATTTCTGTTATAGGATGGAAAGACTGTTGTATTTTTATTGTATTTTAAGCTTCAGGCGTTGGCTTCTGAGGCCGTAGCTATTCGTTGTGGTGGAAGAACGCCATAGAGTGAGGCCTGGGTTGCCCGGAACGTAGAAATGACCATACCTTTCATACTGGTTGCAATTATTCGTTTTATATGATGGAAAAACTGTTGTATTTATATTGTATTTTATGCTTCTGGCGTTGACTTCTAAGGCACTAACTATTCGATCTGGTGGAGCAACGCCCTAGGCGTGAAGCCTAGGTTGCCCGGAACGTAGAAATGACCATAACTTTCACACTGGATGCTATTATTCGTTCTATACTATGGAAGAACTGTTATATTTATATTGCATCTTATGCTTCTGGCGTTGACTTCTTAGGCCCTAACAATTCGACCTGGTGGTACAACGCCCTAGAGTGAAGCCTAGGTTTCCTGGAACGTACAAATGACCAAAACTTTCACAAGGGTTGCAATTATTCCTGTTATAGGATGGAAAGACTGTTGTATTTTTATTGTATTTTATGCTTCAGGCGTTGACTTCTGAGGCCGCAGCTATTCGACGTGGTGGAGGAACGCCATAGAGTGAAGCCTAGGTTGCCCGGAACGTAGAAATGACCATAACTTTCATACTGGTTGCAAATATTCGTTTTATATGATGGAAGAACTGTTGTATTTATATTGTACTTTATGCTGCTGGCGTTCACTTCTTAGGCCCTAACTATTCGAGCTGGTGGAACAACTACCTGGGGTGAAGCCTAGGTTTCCCAGAACGTAGAAATGACGATAACATTCACACTGGTTGAAATTATTCGTTTAATACGATGGAAAAGCTGTTGCATCTTTATTGTATTTTATGATTCTGGCGTTGACTTCTAAGGCCCTAACTATTCGATCTGGTGGAGCAACGCCCTAGAGTGAAGCGTAGGTTGCCCGGAACGTAGAAATGACGTTAACTTTCATACTGGTTGCAATTATTCGTTTTATACGATGGAAAAACAGTTGTATTTATTTTGTATTTTATGCTTCGGCCGTTGACTTCTAAGGCACTAACTATTCGATCTGTTGGAGCAACGCCCTAGGGTGTAGCCTAGGTTGCCCGGAAAGTAGAAATGACCACAACTTTCATACTGGATGCAATTACTCGTTTTATATGATGGAAAAACTGTTGTAATTATATTGTATTTTATGCTTCTGGCGTTCACTTCTTAGGCCCTAACTATTCGATCTGGTGGAACAACGCCCTGGGGTGAAGCCTAGGGTGCCGGAACGTAGAAATGACCATAACTTTCACACTGGTTGCTAGTATTCGTTTTATACGATGGAAAAACTGTTCTATTTATTTTGTATTTTATGCTTCGGGCGTCGCTTCTAAGGCCCTAACTGTTTGATATGGTGGAGCAACGCCCTAGGCGTGAAGCCTAGGTTGCCCGGAACGTAGAAGTGACCATAAATTTCACACTTGTTGCTATTATCCTTTCTATACGATGGAATAACTGTTATATTTATATTGTATCTTATGCTTCTGGCGTTGACTTCTTAGGCCCTAACAATTCGATCTGGTGGAACAACGCCCTAGAGTGATGCGTAGGTTGCCTGGAACGTACAAATGACCATCACTTTCACAAGGGTTGCAATTATTCCTGTTATAGGATGGAAAGACTGTTGTATTTTTATTGTATTTTATGCTTCAGGCGTTGACTTCTGAGGCCGCAGCTATTCGATGTGGTGGAACAACGCCCTAGAGTGAGGCCTAGGTTGCCCGGAACGTAGAAATGACCATCACTTCCATACAGGTAGCTATTATTCGTTTTATACGATGGAAAAACTGTTGTGTTTATATTGTATTTTATGTTTCTGGCGTTGACTTCTAAGGCACTAACTATTCGATCTGGTGGAGCAACGCCCTAGAGTGAAGCCTAGGTTCCCCGGAACGTAGAAATGACCATCACTTTCAAACTGGTTGCAATTATTCCTGTTATAGGATGGAAAGACTGTTGTATTTTTATTGTATTTTATGCTTCAGGCGTTGACTTCTGAGGCCGTAGCTATTCGATGAGGTGGAAGTACGCCACAGAGTGAAGCCTGGGTTGCCCGGAACGTAGAAATGACCATAAGTTTCATACTGGTTGCAATTATTCGTTTTATATGATGGAAAAACTGTTGGATTTATATTGCATTTTACGCTTCTGGCGTTCACTTCTTAGGCCCTAACTATTCGATCTGGTGGAGCAACGCTCTAGAGTGAAGCCTAGGTTGCCCGGAACGTAGAAATGACCATTATCTTCAAACTGGTTGCAATTATTCCTGTTATAGGACGGAAAGGCTGTTGTATTTTTATTGTATTTTATGCTTCAGGCGTTGACTTCTGAGGCCGCAGCTATTCGATGTGGTGGAACAACGCCCTAGAGTGAAGCCTAGGTTGCCTGGAACATACAAATGACCATCACTTTCACACGGGTTGCAATTATTCCTGTTATAAGACGGAAAGACTGTTGTATTTTTATTGTATTTTATGCTTCAGGCGTTGACTTCTGAGGCCGCAGCTATTCGATGTGGTGGAAGAACGCCATAGGGTGAAGCCTGGGTTTCCTGGAACGTAGAAATGACAATAACTTTCATACTGGTTGCAATTATTCGTTTTATATGATGGAAGAACTGTTGTATTTATATTGTATTTAATGCTGCTGGCGTTGTCTTCTTAGGCCGTAACTATTCGATCTGGTGGAGCAACGCCCTGGAGTGAAGCCTAGGTTGCCCGGAACGTAGCAATGACCATAACTTTCACCCTGGTTGCAACTGTTCGTTTTATACGATGGAAAAGCTGTTGTATTTATATCGCATTTTATGCTTCTGGCGTTGTCTTCTTAGGCCGTAACTATTCGATCTGGTGGAGCAACGCCCTGGAGTGAAGCCTAGGTTGCCCGGAACGTGGAATGACCATTTCTTTCGCAATGTTTGCAATTATTCATTTTATACGATGGAAAAACTGTTGTACTTATATTGTATTTTATGCTTCTGGCGTTGACTTCTAAGGCCCTAACTATTCGATCTGGTGGAGCAACGCCCTAGAGTGAAGCCTAGGTTACCCGGAACGTAGAAATGACCATCACTTTCAAACTGGTTACAATTAATCCTTTTATACGATGGAAAAACTGTTGTATTTTTATTGCATTTTATGCTTCGGGCATTAACTTCTAAGGCCCTAACTATTCAATCTATAAGAGCAACGCCCAAATGTGTAGCCTAGGTTGCCCGTAAAGTAGAAATGACCCTAGCTTTCATACTGGTTGCAATTATTCGTTTTGTATGATGGAAAAACTGTTGTATTTATATTGTATTTTATGCTTCTGGCGTTCACTTCTTAGGCCCTAACTATTCGATCTGGTGGAATAACGCCCTATGGTGAAGCCTAGGTTGACCGGAGCGTAGAAATGACCATAACTTTCACACCGGTAGCAATTATTCGTTTTACACGATTGAAAAACTGTTCTACTTATTTTGTATTTTATGCATCGGGCGTTGACTTCTAAGACCCTAACTATTCAATCTGTTGGAGCAACGCCCTGCGGTGAAGCCCAGGTTGCCCGGAAAGTAGAAATGACGTTAACTTTCACACTGGTTGCTATTATTCGTTCTATACGATGGAAAAACTGTTCTATTTATTTTGTATTTTATGCTTCGGGCGTTGACTTCTGAGGCCCTAACTATTCGATCTGGTGGAGCAACGCCCTAGAGTGAAGCCTAGGTTGCCCGGAACGTAGAAATGACGTTAACTTTCATACTGGTTGCAATTATTCGTTTTATACGATGGAAAAGCTGTTGTATTTATATCGTATTTTATGCTTCTGGCGTTGTCTTCTTAGGCCGTAACTATTCGATCTGGTGGAACAACGACCTGGGGTGAAGCCTAGGTTGCCCGGAACGTAGAAATGACCATAACTTTCACACTGGTTGCAATTATTCGTTTTATACGATGGAAAAGCTGTTGTATTTATATCGTATTTTATGCTTCTGGCTTTGTCTTCTTAGGCAGTAACTATTCGATCTGGTGGAGCAACGCCCTGGAGTGAAGCCTAGGTTGCGCGGAACGTAGAATTGGGCATCACTTTCAAACTGGTTGCAATTATTCCTGTTAGATGATGGAAACACTGTTGTATTTTTATTGCATTTTATGCTTCGGGCGTTGACTTCTAAGGCACTAACTATTCCATCTGGTGGAGCACAGCCCTAGAGTGAAGCCTAGGTTGCCCGGAAAGTAGAAATGACCCTCACTTTCAAACTGGTTGCAATTATTCCTGTTATAGGATGGAAAGACTGTTGTATTTTTATTGTATTTTATGCTTCAGGCGTTGACTTCTGAGGCCGTAGCTATTCGATGTAGTGGAAGAACGCCATAGAGTGAAGCCTAGGTTGCCCGGAACGTAGAAATGACCATTACTTCCACACTGGTTGAAATTATTAGTTTTACACGATGGAAAAACTCTTCTATTTATTTTGTATTTTATACTTCGGGCGTTGACTTCTAAGGCCCTAACTATTCCATCTGGTGGAACAACGACCTAGGGTGAAGCCTAGCTTGCCCGGAACGTGGAAATGACCATAACTTTCACACCGGTAGCAATTATTCGTTTTATACGATGGAAAAACAGTTGTATTTATATTGTATTTTATGCTTCTGGCGTTCACTTCTTAGGCCCTAACTATTCGATCTGGTGGAACAACGCCCTGGGGTGAAGCCTAGGTTGCCGGAACGTAGAAATGACCATAACTTTCACACTGGTTGCTATTATTCGTTTTATACGATGGAAAAACTGATATATTTATATTGTATCTTATGCTGCTGGCGTTGACTTCATAGGCCCTAACAATTCGTTCTGGTGGAACAACGCCCTAGAGTGATGCCTAGGTTGCCTGGAACGTACAAATGACCATCACTTTCACACTGGTTGCAATTATTCGTTTTATACGATGGAAAAGCTGTTGTATTTATATCGCATTTTATGCTTCTGGCGTTGTCTTCTTAGGCAGTAACTATTCGATCTGGTGGAGCAACGCCCTGGAGTGAAGCCTAGGTTGCGCGGAACGTAGAATTGGCCATCACTTTCAAACTGGTTGCAATTATTCCTGTTAGATGATGGAAACACTGTTGTATTTTTATTGCATTTTATGCTTCGGGCGTTGACTTCTAAGGCACTAACTATTCGATCTGGTGGAACAACGCCCTAGGGTGAAGCCTAGGTTACGCGGAACGTAGAAATGACCATAACTTTCACACTGGTAGCAATTATTCGTTTTATACGATGGAAAAACTGTTCTATTGATTTTGTATTTTATGCTTCGGGCGTTGACTTCTAAGGCCCTAACTATTCGATCTGGTGGAGCAACGCCCTAGAGTGAAGCCTAGGTTGCCCGGAACGTAGAAGTGACCATCACCACCAAACTGGTTGCAATTAATCCTTTTATACGATGGAAAAACTGTTGTATTATTATTGCAGTTTATGCTTCCGGCGTTGAATTCTAAGGCCCTAACTATTCAATCTGTTGGAGCAACGCGCTAGGGTGAAGCCTTGGTTGCACGGAACGTAGAAATGACGTTAAGTTTCATACTGGTTGCAATTACTCGTTTTATACGGTTGAAAAACTGTTGCATTTTTATTGCATTTTATGCTTCTGGCGTTGACTTCTAAGGCCCTAACTATTCAGTCTGTTGGAGCAACGCCCTAGTGTGAAGCCTAGGTTGCCCGGAACTTAGAAATGACCATAACTTTCACACTGATTGCTATTATTCGTTTTATACGATGGAAAAACTGTTATATTTATATTGTATCTTATGCTTCTCGCGTTGACTTCTTAGGCCCTAACAATTCGATCTGGTGGAACAACGCCCTAGAGTGATGCCTAGGTTGCCTGGAACGTACAAATGACCATCACTTTCACACGGGTTGCAATTATTCCTGTTATAGGACGGAAGGACTGTTGTATTTTTATTGTATTTTATGCTTCAGGCGTTGACTTCTGAGGCCGCAGCTATTCGATGTGGTGGAACAACGCCCTAGAGTGATGCCTAGGTTGCCTGGAACGTACAAATGACCATCACTTTCACACTGGTTGCAATTATTCGTTTTATACGATGGAAAAACTGTTGTATTTATATTGTATTTTATGCTACTGGCGTTGACTTCTAAGGCACTAACTATTCGATCTGGTTCAGCAACGCTCTAGAGTGAAACCTACGTTGCCCGGAACGTAGAAATGACTATTACTTTCACACTGGTTGCAATTATTCGTTTTATACGATGGAAAAGCTGTTCCATTTATTTTGTATTTTATGCTTCGGGCGTTGACTTCTAAGGGCCTAACTATTCGATCCGGTGGAACAACGCCCTAGGGTGAATCCTACGTTGCCCGGAACGTAGAAATGACTATTACTTTCACACTGGTTGCAATTATTCGTTTTATACGATGGAAAAGCTGTTCCATTTATTTTGTATTTTATGCTTCGGGCGTTGACTTCTAAGGGCCTAACTATTCGATCTGGTGGAACAACGCCCTAGGGTGAAGCCTAGGTTGCGCGGAACGTAGAAATGACCATAACTTTCACACTGGTAGCAATTATTCGTTTTATACGATGGAAAAACTGTTTTATTTATTTTGTATTTTATGCTTCTGGCGTTGACTTCTTATGCCCTAACTATTCCCTCTGGAGGATCAACGCCCTAGAGTGAAACCTACGTTGCCCGGAACGTAGAAATGACTATTACTTTCACACTGGTTGCAATTATTCGTTTTATACGATGGAAGAGCTGTTCCATTTATTTTGTATTTTATGCTTCTGGCGTTGACCTCTTAGGCCCTAGCTATTCCATGTGGTGGAACAACGCCCTAAGGTGAAGCCTAGGTTGCCTGGAACGTAGAAATGACCATCACTTTCACACGGGTTGCAATTATTCCTGTTGTAGGATGGAAAGACTGTTGTATTTTTATTGTATTTTATACTTCAGGCGTTGACTTCTAAGGCCCTAGCTATTCGATCTGGTCGAGCAACGCCCTAGAGTGAAGCCTAGGTTGCCCGAAACGTAGAAATGACCATAACTTCCACACTGGTTGCAATTATTCGTTTTATACGATGGAAAAGCTGTTGTATTTATATCGTGTTTTATGCTTCTGGCGTTGACCTCTTAGGCCCTAGCTATTCCATGTGGTGGAACAACGCCGTCGGGTGAAGCCTAGGTTGCGCGGAACGTAGAAATGACCATAACTTTCACACTGGTAGCAATTATTCGTTTTATACGATGGTAAAACTGTTTTATTTATTTGGGATTTTATGCTTCCGGCGTTGACTTCTAAGGCCCTAACTATTTGATCTGGTGGAGCACCGCCCTAGAGTGAAGCCTAGGTTGCCCGGAACGTAGAGAAGACCATTACCTTCACACTGGTTGCAATTATTCGTTTTATACGATGGAAAAACTGATCTATTTATTTTGTATTTTATGCTTCTGGCGTTGACTTCTTAGGCCCCAACTGTTCGATCTGGTGGAACAACGTCCTAGGGTGAAGTCTAGGGTGCCCGGAAAGTAGAAATGACCATAACTTTCACACTGGATGCAATTATTCGATTTATACGATGGAAAAGCTGTTGCACCTTTATTGTATTTTATTCATCTGGGGTTGACTGCTAGGGCCGTAGCTATTAGATGTGGTGGAGCAACGCCCTAGAGTGACGCCTAGGTGGCCCGGAACGTAGAAATGACAATAACTTCCACACTGGTTGCAATTATTCGTTTTATACGATGGAAAAGCTGTTGTATTTATATCGTATTTTATGCTTCTGGCGTTGACCTCTTAGGCCCTAACTATTCCATCTGGTGGAACAACGCCGTCGGGTGAAGCCTAGGTTGCGCGGAACGTAGAAATGACCTTAACTTTCACACTGGTAGCAATTATACGTTTTATACAATGGAAAAACTGTACTATTTATTTTGTATTTTATGCTTCGGGCGTTGACTTCTAAGGCCCTTGCTATTCGATCTGGTGGAGCAACGCCCTAGAGTGAAGCCTAGGTTGCCCGGAAGGTAGAAGTGACCATCACTTTCAAACTTGTTGCAATTAATCCTTTTATACGATGGAAAAACTGTTGTATTTTTATTGCATTTTATGGTTCCGGCGTTGACTTCTAAGGCCCTAACTATTCAATCTGTTGGAGCGACGCCCTAGGGTGAAGCCTAGGTTGCTCGGAAAGTAGAAATGACGTTAACTTTCATACTGGTTGCAATCACTCGTTTTATACGATTGAAAAACTGTTGTATTTATATTGTATTTTATGCTTCTGGCGTTGACTTGTTATGCCCTAACTATTCCATCTGGTGGAACAACGCCCTATGGTGAAGCCTAGGTTGCCCGGAACGTAGAAATGACCATAACTTTCACACCGGTAGCAATTATTCGTTTTATACGATGGAAAAACTGTTCTCTTTATTTTGTATTTTATGCTTCGGGTGTTGACTTCTAAGGCCCTAACTATTCCATCTGGTGGAACAACGACCTAGGGTGAAGCCTAGCTTGCCCGGAACGTAGAAATGACCATAACTTTCACACCGGTAGCAATTATACGTTTTATAAATGGAAAAACTGTACTATTTATTTTGTATTTTATGCTTCGGGCGTTGACTTCTAAGGCCCTAGCTATTCGATCTGGTGGAGCAACGCCCTAGAGTGAAGCCTAGGTTGCCCGGAACGTAGAAGTGACCGTCACTTTCAAACTGGTTGAAATTAATCCTTTTATACGATGGAAAAACTGTTGTATTTTTATTGCATTTTATGGTTCCGGCGTTGACTTCTAAGGCCCTAACTATTCAATCTGTTGAAGCAACGCCCTAGGGTGAAGCCTAGGTTGCCCGGAAAGTAGAAATGACCATAACTTTCATACTGGTTGCAATTATTCGTTTTATACGATGGAAAAACAGTTGTATTTATATTGTATTTTATGCTTCTGGCGTTCACTTCTTAGGCCCTAACTATTCGATCTGGTGGAACAACGCCCTGGGGTGAAGCCTAGGTTGCCGGAACGTAGAAATGACCATAACTTTCACACTGGTTGCTATTATTCGTTTTATACGATGGAAAAACTGTTCTATTTATTTTGTATTTTATACTTCGGTCGCTGACTTCTAAATAACTAACTGATTGATCTGGTGGAGCAACGCCCTAGAGTGAAGCCTAGGTTGCCCGGAACGTAGAAATGACCATAACTTTCACACTGGATGCTATTATTCGTTCTATACGATGGAAAAACTGTTATATTTATATTGTATCTTATGCTGCTGGCGTTGACTTCATAGGCCCTAACAATTCGTTCTGGTGGAACAACGCCCTAGAGTGATGCCTAGGTTGCCTGGAACGTACAAATGACCATCACTTTCACACGGGTTGCAATTATTCCTGTTATAGGATGGAAAGACTGTTGTATTTTTATTGTATTTTATGCTTCAGGCGTTGACTTCTGAGGCCGTAGCCATTCGATGTGGTGGAAGAACGCCATAGAGTGAATCCTCGGTTGACCGGAACGTAGAAATGACCATAACTTTCATACTGGTTGAAATAATTCGTTTTATATGATGGAAGAACTGTTGTATTTATATTGTATTTTATGCTTCTGGCGTTGATTTCTTAGGCCCTAACTATTCCATCTGGTGGAACAACGCCCTAGAGTGAGGCCTAGGTTGCCCGGAACGTAGAAGTGACCATAACTTTCACACTGGTTGCTATTATTCGTTCCATACGATGGAAAAACTGTTATATTTATATTGTATTTTATGCTTCGGGCGTTGACTTCTAAGGCCCTAGCTGTTTGATCTGGTGGAGCAACGCCCTAGAGTGAAGCCCAGGTTCCCCGAACGTAGAAATGACCATAACGTTCACACTTGTTGCTATTATTCGTTTTATACAATGGAAGAACTGTTCTATTTATTTTGTATTTTATGCTTCGGTCGTTGACTTCTAAGGACCTAACTGTTTGATATGGTGGAGCAACGCCCTAGAGTGAAGCCTAGGTTGCCCGGAACGTAGAAGTGACCATAACTTTCACACTGGTTGCTATTATTCGTTCTATACGATGGAAAAACTGTTATATTTATATTGTATCTTATGCTTCTGGCGTTGACTTCTTAGGCCCTAACAATTCGATCTGGTGGAACAACGCCCTAGAGTGAAGCCTAGGTTGCCTGGAACGTACAAATGACCATCACTTCCACACGGGTTGCAATTATTCCTGTTATAGGATGGAAAGACTGTTGTATTTTTATTGTATTTTATGCTTCAGGCGTTGACTTCTGAGGCCGTAGCTATTCGATGTGATGGATCAACGCTCTAGAGTGTAGCCTAGGTTGCTCGGAATGTAGAAATGACCATAACTTTCACACTGGATGCTATTATTCGTTCTATACGATGGAAAAACTGTTATATTTATATTGTATCTTATGCTGCTGGCGTTGACTTCATAGGCCCTAACAATTCGTTCTGGTGGAACAACGCCCTAGAGTGATGCCTAGGTTGCCTGGAACGTACAAATGACCATCACTTTCACACGGGTTGCAATTATTCCTGTTATAGGATGGAAAGACTGTTGTATTTTTATTGTATTTTATGCTTCAGGCGTTGACTTCTAAGGCCCTAACTATTCGATCTGGTGGACCAACGCCCTAGAGTAAAGCCTAGGTTGCCCGGAACGTAGAAGTGACCACCACTTTCAAACTGGTTGCAATTAATCCTTTTATACGATGGAGAAACTGATGTATTTTTACTGCACTTTATGCTTCCGGCGTTGACTTCTAAGGACCTAACTATTCAATCTGTTGGAGCAACGCCCTAGGGTGAAGCCTAGGTTGTCCGGAACGTAGAAATGACGTTAACTTTCGTACTGGTTGCAATTACTCGTTTTATACGATTGAAAAACTGTTGTATTTATATTGTATTTTATGCTTCTGGCGTTGACTTCTTATGCCCTAACTATTCCATCTGGTGTAACAACGCCCTATGGTAAAGCCTAGGTTGCCCGGAACGTAGAAATGTCCATAACTTTCACACCGGTAGCAATTATTCGTTTTATACGATGGAAAAACTGTTGTTTTTATAATGCATTTTATGCTTCGGGCGTAGACTTCTATGGCCCTACCTATTCGATCTGTTGGAGCAACACCCTACAGTGAAGCCCAGTATGCCCGGAACGTAGATATGACCATAACCTTCACACAGGTTGCAATTATTCGTTTTCTACGATGGAAAAGCTGTTGCATTTATATTGTATTTTATGCTTCCGGTGTTGACTTCTTAGACCCTAACTCTTCGATCTGGTGGAGCAACGCCCTAGAGTGAAGCCTAGGTTGCCCCGAACGTAGAAATGACGTTAACTTTCATACTGGTTGCAATTATTCGTTTTATACGATGGAAAAGCTGTTGTATTTATATCGTATTTTATGCTTCTGGCGTTGTCTTCTTATGCCGTAACTATTCGATCTGGTGGAACAACGACCTGGGGTGAAGCGTAGGTTGCCCGGATCGTAGAAATGACCATAACTTTCACACTGGTTGCAATTATTCGTTTTATACGATGGAAAAGCTGTTGTATTTATATCGTATTTTATGCTTCTGGCGTTGTCTTCTTAGGCAGTAACTATTCGATCTGGTGGAGCAACGCCCTGGAGTGAAGCCTAGGTTGCGCGGAACGTAGAATTGGCCATCACTTTCAAACTGGTTGCAATTATTCCTGTTAGATGATGGAAACACTGTTGTATTTTTATTGCATTTTATGCTTCGGGCGTTGACTTCTAAGGCACTAACTATTCGATCTGGTGGAGCACCGCCCTAGAGTGAAGCCTAGGTTGCCCGGAACGTAGAAATGACCCTCACTTTCAAACTGGTTGCAATTATTCTTGTTATAGGATGGAAAGACTGTTGTATTTTTATTGTATTTTATGCTTCAGGCGTTGACTTCTGAGGCCGTAGCTATTTGGTGTGGTGGAAGAACGCCATAGAGTGAAGCCTGGGTTGCCCGGAACGTAGAAATGACCATAACTTTCATACTGGTTGCAATTATTCGTTTTATATAATGGAAAAACTGTTGTATTTATATTGTATATTATGCTGCTGGCGTTGACTTCATAGGCCCTAACAATTCGTTCTGGTGGAACAACGCCCTAGAGTGATGCCTAGGTTGCCTGGAACGTACAAATGACCATCACTTTCACACGGGTTGCAATTATTCCTGTTATAGGATGGAAAGACTGTTGTATTTTTATTGTATTTTATGCTTCAGGCGTTGACTTCTGAGGCCGTAGCTATTCGATGTGGTGGATCAACGCTCTAGAGTGTAGCCTAGGTTGCTCGGAATGTAGAAATGACCATAACATTCACACTGGTTGAAATTATTCGTTTTATACGATGGAAAGACTGTTGTATTTTTATTGTATTTTATGCTTCAGGCGTTGACTTCTGAGGCCGTAGCTATTCGATGTGGTGGATCAACGCTCTAGAGTGTAGCCTAGGTTGCTCGGAATGTAGAAATGACGTTAACTTTCATACTGGTTGCAATTAATCCTTTTATACGATGGAAAAACTGTTGTATTTTTATTGCATTTTATGCTTCGGGCATTGACTTCTAAGGCCCTAACTATTCAGTCTGTTGGAGCAACGCCCTAGTGTGAAGCCTAGGTTGCCCGGAACTTAGAAATGACCATAACTTTCACACTGATTGCTATTATTCGTTTTATACGATGGAAAAACTGTTATATTTATATTGTATCTTATGCTTCTCGCGTTGACTTCTTAGGCCCTAACAATTCGATCTGGTGGAACAACGCCCTAGAGTGATGCCTAGGTTGCCTGGAACGTACAAATGACCATCACTTTCACACGGGTTGCAATTATTCCTGTTATAGGACGGAAGGACTGTTGTATTTTTATTGTATTTTATGCTTCAGGCGTTGACTTCTGAGGCCGCAGCTATTCGATGTGGTGGAACAACGCCCTAGAGTGATGCCTAGGTTGCCTGGAACGTACAAATGACCATCACTTTCACACTGGTTGCAATTATTCGTTTTATACGATGGAAAAACTGTTGTATTTATATTGTATTTTATGCTTCTGGCGTTGACTTCTAAGGCACTAACTATTCGATCTGGTTCAGCAACGCTCTAGAGTGAAACCTACGTTGCTCGGAACGTAGAAATGACTATTACTTTCACACTGGTTGCAATTATTCGTTTTATACGATGGAAAAGCTGTTCCATTTATTTTGTATTTTATGCTTCGGGCGTTGACTTCTAAGGGCCTAACTATTCGATCCGGTGGAACAACGCCCTAGGGTGAAACCTACGTTGCCCGGAACGTAGAAATGACTATTACTTTCACACTGGTTGCAATTATTCGTTTTATACGATGGAAAAGCTGTTCCATTTATTTTGTATTTTATGCTTCGGGCGTTGACTTCTAAGGGCCTAACTATTCGATCTGGTGGAACAACGCCCTAGGGTGAAGCCTAGGTTGCGCGGAACGTAGAAATGACCATAACTTTCACACTGGTAGCAATTATTCGTTTTATACGATGGAAAAACTGTTTTATTTATTTTGTATTTTATGCTTCTGGCGTTGACTTCTTATGCCCTAACTATTCCCTCTGGAGGATCAACGCCCTAGAGTGAAACCTACGTTGCCCGGAACGTAGAAATGACTATTACTTTCACACTGGTTGCAATTATTCGTTTTATACGATGGAAGAGCTGTTCCATTTATTTTGTATTTTATGCTTCTGGCGTTGACCTCTTAGGCCCTAGCTATTCCATGTGGTGGAACAACGCCCTAAGGTGAAGCCTAGGTTGCCTGGAACGTAGAAATGACCATCACTTTCACACGGGTTGCAATTATTCCTGTTGTAGGATGGAAAGACTGTTGTATTTTTATTGTATTTTATACTTCAGGCGTTGACTTCTAAGGCCCTAGCTATTCGATCTGGTCGAGCAACGCCCTAGAGTGAAGCCTAGGTTGCCCGAAACGTAGAAATGACCATAACTTCCACACTGGTTGCAATTATTCGTTTTATACGATGGAAAAGCTGTTGTATTTATATCGTGTTTTATGCTTCTGGCGTTGACCTCTTAGGCCCTAGCTATTCCATGTGGTGGAACAACGCCGTCGGGTGAAGCCTAGGTTGCGCGGAACGTAGAAATGACCATAACTTTCACACTGGTAGCAATTATTCGTTTTATACGATGGTAAAACTGTTTTATTTATTTGGGATTTTATGCTTCCGGCGTTGACTTCTAAGGCCCTAACTATTTGATCTGGTGGAGCACCGCCCTAGAGTGAAGCCTAGGTTGCCCGGAACGTAGAGAAGACCATTACCTTCACACTGGTTGCAATTATTCGTTTTATACGATGGAAAAACTGATCTATTTATTTTGTATTTTATGCTTCTGGCGTTGACTTCTTAGGCCCCAACTGTTCGATCTGGTGGAACAACGTCCTAGGGTGAAGTCTAGGGTGCCCGGAAAGTAGAAATGACCATAACTTTCACACTGGATGCAATTATTCGATTTATACGATGGAAAAGCTGTTGCACCTTTATTGTATTTTATTCATCTGGGGTTGACTGCTAGGGCCGTAGCTATTAGATGTGGTGGAGCAACGCCCTAGAGTGACGCCTAGGTGGCCCGGAACGTAGAAATGACAATAACTTCCACACTGGTTGCAATTATTCGTTTTATACGATGGAAAAGCTGTTGTATTTATATCGTATTTTATGCTTCTGGCGTTGACCTCTTAGGCCCTAACTATTCCATCTGGTGGAACAACGCCGTCGGGTGAAGCCTAGGTTGCGCGGAACGTAGAAATGACCTTAACTTTCACACTGGTAGCAATTATACGTTTTATACAATGGAAAAACTGTACTATTTATTTTGTATTTTATGCTTCGGGCGTTGACTTCTAAGGCCCTTGCTATTCGATCTGGTGGAGCAACGCCCTAGAGTGAAGCCTAGGTTGCCCGGAAGGTAGAAGTGACCATCACTTTCAAACTTGTTGCAATTAATCCTTTTATACGATGGAAATCTGTTGTATTTTTATTGCATTTTATGGTTCCGGCGTTGACTTCTAAGGCCCTAACTATTCAATCTGTTGGAGCGACGCCCTAGGGTGAAGCCTAGGTTGCTCGGAAAGTAGAAATGACGTTAACTTTCATACTGGTTGCAATCACTCGTTTTATACGATTGAAAAACTGTTGTATTTATATTGTATTTTATGCTTCTGGCGTTGACTTGTTATGCCCTAACTATTCCATCTGGTGGAACAACGCCCTATGGTGAAGCCTAGGTTGCCCGGAACGTAGAAATGACCATAACTTTCACACCGGTAGCAATTATTCGTTTTATACGATGGAAAAACTGTTCTCTTTATTTTGTATTTTATGCTTCGGGTGTTGACTTCTAAGGCCCTAACTATTCCATCTGGTGGAACAACGACCTAGGGTGAAGCCTAGCTTGCCCGGAACGTAGAAATGACCATAACTTTCACACCGGTAGCAATTATACGTTTTATAAATGGAAAAACTGTACTATTTATTTTGTATTTTATGCTTCGGGCGTTGACTTCTAAGGCCCTAGCTATTCGATCTGGTGGAGCAACGCCCTAGAGTGAAGCCTAGGTTGCCCGGAACGTAGAAGTGACCGTCACTTTCAAACTGGTTGAAATTAATCCTTTTATACGATGGAAAAACTGTTGTATTTTTATTGCATTTTATGGTTCCGGCGTTGACTTCTAAGGCCCTAACTATTCAATCTGTTGAAGCAACGCCCTAGGGTGAAGCCTAGGTTGCCCGGAAAGTAGAAATGACCATAACTTTCATACTGGTTGCAATTATTCGTTTTATACGATGGAAAAACAGTTGTATTTATATTGTATTTTATGCTTCTGGCGTTCACTTCTTAGGCCCTAACTATTCGATCTGGTGGAACAACGCCCTGGGGTGAAGCCTAGGTTGCCGGAACGTAGAAATGACCATAACTTTCACACTGGTTGCTATTATTCGTTTTATACGATGGAAAAACTGTTCTATTTATTTTGTATTTTATACTTCGGTCGCTGACTTCTAAATAACTAACTGATTGATCTGGTGGAGCAACGCCCTAGAGTGAAGCCTAGGTTGCCCGGAACGTAGAAATGACCATAACTTTCACACTGGATGCTATTATTCGTTCTATACGATGGAAAAACTGTTATATTTATATTGTATCTTATGCTGCTGGCGTTGACTTCATAGGCCCTAACAATTCGTTCTGGTGGAACAACGCCCTAGAGTGATGCCTAGGTTGCCTGGAACGTACAAATGACCATCACTTTCACACGGGTTGCAATTATTCCTGTTATAGGATGGAAAGACTGTTGTATTTTTATTGTATTTTATGCTTCAGGCGTTGACTTCTGAGGCCGTAGCCATTCGATGTGGTGGAAGAACGCCATAGAGTGAATCCTCGGTTGACCGGAACGTAGAAATGACCATAACTTTCATACTGGTTGAAATAATTCGTTTTATATGATGGAAGAACTGTTGTATTTATATTGTATTTTATGCTTCTGGCGTTGATTTCTTAGGCCCTAACTATTCCATCTGGTGGAACAACGCCCTAGAGTGAGGCCTAGGTTGCCCGGAACGTAGAAGTGACCATAACTTTCACACTGGTTGCTATTATTCGTTCCATACGATGGAAAAACTGTTATATTTATATTGTATTTTATGCTTCGGGCGCTGACTTCTAAGGCCCTAGCTGTTTGATCTGGTGGAGCAACGCCCTAGAGTGAAGCCCAGGTTCCCCGAACGTAGAAATGACCATAACGTTCACACTTGTTGCTATTATTCGTTTTATACAATGGAAGAACTGTTCTATTTATTTTGTATTTTATGCTTCGGTCGTTGACTTCTAAGGACCTAACTGTTTGATATGGTGGAGCAACGCCCTAGAGTGAAGCCTAGGTTGCCCGGAACGTAGAAGTGACCATAACTTTCACACTGGTTGCTATTATTCGTTCTATACGATGGAAAAACTGTTATATTTATATTGTATCTTATGCTTCTGGCGTTGACTTCTTAGGCCCTAACAATTCGATCTGGTGGAACAACGCCCTAGAGTGAAGCCTAGGTTGCCTGGAACGTACAAATGACCATCACTTCCACACGGGTTGCAATTATTCCTGTTATAGGATGGAAAGACTGTTGTATTTTTATTGTATTTTATGCTTCAGGCGTTGACTTCTGAGGCCGTAGCTATTCGATGTGATGGATCAACGCTCTAGAGTGTAGCCTAGGTTGCTCGGAATGTAGAAATGACCATAACTTTCACACTGGATGCTATTATTCGTTCTATACGATGGAAAAACTGTTATATTTATATTGTATCTTATGCTGCTGGCGTTGACTTCATAGGCCCTAACAATTCGTTCTGGTGGAACAACGCCCTAGAGTGATGCCTAGGTTGCCTGGAACGTACAAATGACCATCACTTTCACACGGGTTGCAATTATTCCTGTTATAGGATGGAAAGACTGTTGTATTTTTATTGTATTTTATGCTTCAGGCGTTGACTTCTAAGGCCCTAACTATTCGATCTGGTGGACCAACGCCCTAGAGTAAAGCCTAGGTTGCCCGGAACGTAGAAGTGACCACCACTTTCAAACTGGTTGCAATTAATCCTTTTATACGATGGAGAAACTGATGTATTTTTACTGCACTTTATGCTTCCGGCGTTGACTTCTAAGGACCTAACTATTCAATCTGTTGGAGCAACGCCCTAGGGTGAAGCCTAGGTTGTCCGGAACGTAGAAATGACGTTAACTTTCGTCCTGGTTGCAATTACTCGTTTTATACGATTGAAAAACTGTTGTATTTATATTGTATTTTATGCTTCTGGCGTTGACTTCTTATGCCCTAACTATTCCATCTGGTGTAACAACGCCCTATGGTAAAGCCTAGGTTGCCCGGAACGTAGAAATGTCCATAACTTTCACACCGGTAGCAATTATTCGTTTTATACGATGGAAAAACTGTTGTTTTTATAATGCATTTTATGCTTCGGGCGTAGACTTCTATGGCCCTACCTATTCGATCTGTTGGAGCAACACCCTACAGTGAAGCCCAGTATGCCCGGAACGTAGATATGACCATAACCTTCACACAGGTTGCAATTATTCGTTTTCTACGATGGAAAAGCTGTTGCATTTATATTGTATTTTATGCTTCCGGTGTTGACTTCTTAGACCCTAACTCTTCGATCTGGTGGAGCAACGCCCTAGAGTGAAGCCTAGGTTGCCCCGAACGTAGAAATGACGTTAACTTTCATACTGGTTGCAATTATTCGTTTTATACGATGGAAAAGCTGTTGTATTTATATCGTATTTTATGCTTCTGGCGTTGTCTTCTTATGCCGTAACTATTCGATCTGGTGGAACAACGACCTGGGGTGAAGCGTAGGTTGCCCGGATCGTAGAAATGACCATAACTTTCACACTGGTTGCAATTATTCGTTTTATACGATGGAAAAGCTGTTGTATTTATATCGTATTTTATGCTTCTGGCGTTGTCTTCTTAGGCAGTAACTATTCGATCTGGTGGAGCAACGCCCTGGAGTGAAGCCTAGGTTGCGCGGAACGTAGAATTGGCCATCACTTTCAAACTGGTTGCAATTATTCCTGTTAGATGATGGAAACACTGTTGTATTTTTATTGCATTTTATGCTTCGGGCGTTGACTTCTAAGGCACTAACTATTCGATCTGGTGGAGCACCGCCCTAGAGTGAAGCCTAGGTTGCCCGGAACGTAGAAATGACCCTCACTTTCAAACTGGTTGCAATTATTCTTGTTATAGGATGGAAAGACTGTTGTATTTTTATTGTATTTTATGCTTCAGGCGTTGACTTCTGAGGCCGTAGCTATTTGGTGTGGTGGAAGAACGCCATAGAGTGAAGCCTGGGTTGCCCGGAACGTAGAAATGACCATAACTTTCATACTGGTTGCAATTATTCGTTTTATATAATGGAAAAACTGTTGTATTTATATTGTATATTATGCTGCTGGCGTTGACTTCATAGGCCCTAACAATTCGTTCTGGTGGAACAACGCCCTAGAGTGATGCCTAGGTTGCCTGGAACGTACAAATGACCATCACTTTCACACGGGTTGCAATTATTCCTGTTATAGGATGGAAAGACTGTTGTATTTTTATTGTATTTTATGCTTCAGGCGTTGACTTCTGAGGCCGTAGCTATTCGATGTGGTGGATCAACGCTCTAGAGTGTAGCCTAGGTTGCTCGGAATGTAGAAATGACCATAACATTCACACTGGTTGAAATTATTCGTTTTATACGATGGAAAGACTGTTGTATTTTTATTGTATTTTATGCTTCAGGCGTTGACTTCTGAGGCCGTAGCTATTCGATGTGGTGGATCAACGCTCTAGAGTGTAGCCTAGGTTGCTCGGAATGTAGAAATGACGTTAACTTTCATACTGGTTGCAATTAATCCTTTTATACGATGGAAAAACTGTTGTATTTTTATTGCATTTTATGCTTCGGGCATTGACTTCTAAGGCTCTAACTATTCAATCTGCTCGAGCAACGCCCTATGGTGTAGCCTAGGTTGCCCGGAAAGTAGAAATGACCATAACATTCACACTGGTTGAAATTATTCGTTTTATACGATGGAAAAACTGTTATATTTATATTGTATTTTACGCTTCTGGCGTTGATTTCTTAGGCCCTAACTATTCAATCTGGTGGAACAACGCCCTAGAGAGTGGCCTAGGTTGGCCGGAACGTAGAAATGACCATCACTTCCATACTGGTAGCAATTATTCGTTTTATACGATGGAAAAACTGTTGTGTTTATATTGTTTTTTATGCTTCTGGCGTTGACTTCTAAGGCACTGACTATTCGATCTGGTGGAGCAACGCCCTAGAGTAAAGCCTAGGTTGCCCGTAAAGTAGAAATGACCATAGCTTTCATACTGGTTGCAATTATTCGTTTTGTATGATGGAAAAACTGTTGTATTTATATTGTATTTTATGCTTCTGGCGTTCACTTCTTAGGCCCTAACTATTCGATCTGGTGGAACAACGCCCTATGGTGAAGCCTAGGTTGACCGGAACGTAGAAATGACCATAACTTTCACACCGGTAGCAATTATTCGTTTTACACGATGGAAAAACTGTTCTATCTATTTTGTATTTTATGCATCGGGCGATGACTTCTAAGTCCCTAACTATTCAATCTGTTGGAGCAACGCCCGAGGGTGAAGCCTAGGTTGCCCGGAAAGTAGAAATGACGTTAACTTTCACACTGGTTGCTATTATTCGTTCTATACGATGGAAAAACTGTTATATTTATATTGTATCTTATGCTTCTGGCGTTGACTTCTTAGGCCCTAACAATTCGATCTGGTGGAAAGACGACCTAGAGTGAGGCCTAGGTTGCCCGGAACGTAGAAGTGACCATAACTTTTACACTGGTAGCAATTATTCGTTTTATACAATGGAAAAACTGTTCTATTTATTTTGTATTTTATGCTTCGGGCGTTGACTTCTAAGGCCCTAGCTGTTTGATCTGGTGGAACAGCGCCCTAGGGTGAAGCCTAGGTTGCCCGGAACGTAGAAATGACCATAAGTTTCATACTGGTTGCAATAATTCGTTTTATACAATGGAAAAACTGTTCTATTTATTTTGTATTTTATGCTTCGGGCATTGACTTCTAAGGCTCTAACTATTCAATCTGTTGGAGCAACGCCCTAGGGTGTAGCCTAGGTTGCCCGGAAAGTAGAAATGACCATAACTTTCATACTGGTTGCAATTATTCGTTTTATATGATGGAAAAACTGTTGTATTTATATTGTATTTTATGCTGCTGGCGTTCACTTCTTAGGCCCTAACTATTCGATCTGGTGGAACAACGCCCTGTGGTGAAGCCTAGGTTGCCCGGAACGTAGAAATGACCATAACTTTCACACTGGTTGCTATTATACGTTTTATACGATGGAAAAACTGTTATATTTATATTGTATTTTATGCTTCTGGCGTTGACTTCTAAGGCACTAACTATTCGATCTGGTGGAGCAACACCCTAGAGTGAAGCCTAGGTTGCCCGGAAAGTAGAAATGACAATAACTTTCACACTGGTTGCAATTATTCGTTTTATACGATGGAAAAACTGTTGTATTTATATTGTATTTTTTGCTTCTGGCGTTCACGTCTTAGGCCCTACCTATTCGATCTGGTGGAACAACGCCCTATAGTGAAGCCTAGGTTGACCGGCACGTAGAAATGACCATAACTTTCACACCGGTAGCAATTATTCGTTTTACACGATGGAAAAGCTGTTCTATTTATTTTGTATTTTATGCATCGGGCGTTGACTTCTAAGGCCCTAACTATTCAATCTGTTGGAGCAACGCCCGAGGGTGAAGCCTAGGTTGCCCGGAAAGTAGAAATGACGTTAACTTTCACACTGGTTGCTATTATTCGTTCTATACGATGGAAAAACTGTTATATTTATATTGTATCTTATGCTTCTGGCGTTGACTTCTTAGGCCCTAACAATTCGATCTGGTGGAAAAACGACCTAGAGTGAGGCCTAGGTTGCCCGGAACGTAGAACTGACCATAACTTTTACACTGGTAGCAATTATTCGTTTTATACAATGGAAAAACTGTTCTAGTTATTTTGTATTTTATGCTTCGGGCGTTGACTTCTAAGGCCCTAGCTGTTTGATTTGATGGAGCAACGCCCTAGAGTGAAGCCCAGGTTGCCCGGAAAGAAGAAATGACGTTAACTTTCATACTGGTTGCAATTATTCGTTTTATACGATGGATAAACTGTTGTATTTATATTGCATTTTATGCTTCGGGCATTGACTTCTAAGGCCCTAACTATTCAATCTGTTGGAGCAACGCCCTAGGGTGTAGCCTAGGTTGACCGGAACGTAGAAATGACCATCACTTTCAAACTGGTTGCAATTATTCCGGTTATATGATGGAAAAACTGTTGTATCTTTATTGCATTTGATGCTTCGGGCATTGACTTCCAAGGCCCTAACTATTCAATCTGTAGGAGCAACGCCCTAGGGTGTAGCCTAAGTTGCCCGTAAAGTAGAAATGACCATAGCTTTCATACTGGTTGCAATTATTCGTTTTATATGATGGAAAAACTGTTGCATCTTTATTGAATTTTATGCTTCTGGCGTTGACTTCTAAGGCCCTCACTATTCTATCTGGTGCAACAGCGCCCTAGAGTGAAGCCTAGGTTGCCTGCAGCGTACAAATGACCATCACTTCCACACGGTTTGCAATTATTCCTATTACAGGATGGAAAGACTGTTGTATTTTTATTGTATTTTATGCTTCAGGCGTTGACTTCTGATGCCGTAGCTATGCGATGTGGTGGAAGAACGCCATACAGTGAAGCCTAGGTTGCCCGGACCGTAGAAATGTCCATCACTTTCAAACTGGTTGCAATTAATCCTTTTATACGATGGAAAAACTGTTGCATTTTTATTGCATTTTATGCGTCGGGCGTTGTCTTCTAAGGCCCTAACTATTCAATCTGTTGGAGCGACGCCCTATGGTGAAGCCTAGGTTGACCGGAACGTAGAAATGACCATAACTTTCACACCGGTAGCAATTATTCGTTTTACACGATGGAAAAACTGTTATATTTATTTTGTATTTTATGCATCGGGCGTTGACTTCTAAGGCCCTAACTATTCAATCTGTTGGAGCAACGCCCTAGGGTGTAGCCTAGGTTGCCCGGAAAGTAGAAATGACGTTATCTTTCATACTGGTTGCTATTATTCGTTTTATACGATGGAAAAACTGTTGTATTTATATTGTATCTTATGCTTCTGGCGTTGACTTCTAAGGCACTAACTATACGATCTGGTGGAGCAACGCCCTAGAGTGAAGCCTAAGTTGCCCGGAACGTAGCAATTACCATCACTTTCAAACTGGTTGCAAATATTCCTGTTATATGATGGAAAAACTGTTGTATTTTTATTGCATTTTATGCTTCGGACATTGACTTCTAAGGCCCTAACTATTCAATCTGTAGGAGCATCGCCCTAGGGTGTAGCCTAGGTTGCCCGTAAAGTAGAAATGACCATAGCCTTCATACTGGTTGCAATTATTCGTTTTATATGATGGAAAAACTGTTGTATTTATATTGTATTTTATGCTTCTGGCGTTGACTTCTTATTCCCTAACTATTCCATCTGGTGGAACCACGCCCTAGGGTGAAGCCTAGGTTGCCCGGAACGTAGAAATGACCATAACTTTCACACCGGTAGCAATTATTCGTTTTACACGATGGAAAAACTGTTCTATTTATTTTGTATTTTATGCATCGGGCGTTGACTTCTAAGGCCCTAACTATTCAATCTGTTGGAGCAACGCCCGAGGGTGAAGCCTAGGTTGCCCGGAAAGTAGAAATGACGTTAACTTTCACACTGGTTGCTATTATTCGTTCTATACGATGGAAAAACTGTTATATTTATATTGTATCTTATGCTTCTGGCGTTGACTTCTTAGGCCCTAACAATTCGATCTGGTGGAAAAACGACCTAGAGTGAGGCCTAGGTTGCCCGGACCGTAGAACTGACCATAACTTTTACACTGGTAGCAATTATTCGTTTTATACAATGGAAAAACTGTTCTAGTTATTTTGTATTTTATGCTTCGGGCGTTGACTTCTAAGGCCCTAGCTGTTTGATTTGATGGAGCAACGCCCTAGAGTGAAGCCCAGGTTGCCCGGAAAGAAGAAATGACGTTAACTTTCATACTGGTTGCAATTATTCGTTTTATACGATGGATAAACTGTTGTATTTATATTGCATTTTATGCTTCGGGCATTGACTTCTAAGGCCCTAACTATTCAATCTGTTGGAGCAACGCCCTAGGGTGTAGCCTAGGTTGACCGGAACGTAGAAATGACCATAACTTTCACACTGGTTGCAATTATTCGTTTTATATGATGGAAAAACTGTTGTATTTATATTGTATCTTATGCTTCTGTCGTTGACTTCTTAGGCCCTAACAATTCGATCTGGTGGAACAGCGCCCTAGAGTGAAGCCTAGGTTGGCTGCAGCGTACAAATGACCATCACTTCCACACGGGTTGCAATTATTCCTGTTATAGGATGGAAAGACTGTTGTATTTTTATTGTATTTTATGCTTCAGGCGTTGACTTCTGAGGCCGTAGCTATTCGATGTGGTGGAAGAACGCCATAGAGTGAAGCCTAGGTTGCCCGGAACGTAGAAATGACCATAACTTTCATACTGGTTGCAATTATTCGTTTTATATGATGGAAGAACTGTTGTATTTATATTGTATTTTATGCTGCTGGCGTTCACTTCTTAGGCCCTAACTATTCGATCTGGTGGAACAACGGCCTGGGGTGAAGGCTAGGTTGCCCGGAACGTTGAAATGACCATAACTTTCACACTGGTTGCTATTATTCGTTTTATACGATGGAAAAACTGTTATATTTATATTGTATTTTATGCTTCTGGCGTTGCCTTCTTAGGCCCTAACTGTTCGATCTGGTGGAACAACGACCTAGAGTGAAGCCTAGGTTACCCGGAACGTAGAAATGACCAGTACTTTCACACTGTTTGCAATTATTCCTGCTATATGATGGAAAAACTGTTGTATTTATATTGTATTTTATGCTTCGGGCCTTGACTCCTAAGGCCCTAACTATTCAATGTGTTGGATCAACGCCCTAGAGTGAAGCCTAGGTTGCTCGGAATGTAGAAATGACAATAACATTCACACTGGTTGAAATTATTCGTTTTATAGGATGGAAAAACTGTTATATTTATATTGTATTTTATGCTTCTGGCGTTGATTTCTTAGGCCCTAACTATTCAATCTGGTGGAACAACGCCCTAGAGAGAGGCCTAGGTTGGCCGGAACGTAGAAATGACCATCACTTCCATACTGGTAGCAATTATTCGTTTTATACGATGGAAAAACTGTTGTGTTTATATTGTTTTTTATGCTTCTGGCGTTGACTTCTAAGGCACTGACTATTCGATCTGGTGGAGCAACGCCCTAGAGTAAAGCCTAGGTTGCCCGTAAAGTAGAAATGACCATAGCTTTCCTACTGGTTGCAATTATTCGTTTTGTATGATGGAAAAACTGTTGTATTTATATTGTATTTTATGCTTCTGGCGTTCACTTCTTAGGCCCTAACTATTCGATCTGGTGGAACAACGCCCTATGGTGAAGCCTAGGTGGACCGGAACGTAGAAATGACCATAACTTTCACACCGGTAGCAATTATTCGTTTTACACGATGGAAAAACTGTTCTATCTATTTTGTATTTTATGCATCGGGCGATGACTTCTAAATCCCTAACAATTCGATCTGGTGGAAAAACGACCTAGAGTGAGGCCTAGGTTGCCCGGAACGTAGAAGTGACCATAACTTTTACACTGGTAGCAATTATTCGTTTTATACAATGGAAAAACTGTTCTATTTATTTTGTATTTTATGCTTCGGGCGTTGACTTCTAAGGCCCTAGCTGTTTGATCTGGTGAAACAGCGCCCTAGGGTGAAGCCTAGGTTGCCCGGAACGTAGAAATGACCATAAGTTTCATACTGGTTGCAATAATTCGTTTTATATGATGGAAAAACTGTTGTATTTATATTGTATTTTATGCTGCTGGCGTTCACTTCTTAGGCCCTAACTATTCGATCTGGTGGAACAACGCCCTGTGGTGAAGCCTAGGTTGCCCGGAACGTAGAAATGACCATAACTTTCACACTGGTTGCTATTATACGTTTTATACGATGGAAAAACTGTTATATTTATATTGTATTTTATGCTTCTGGCGTTGACTTCTAAGGCCCGACCTATTCGATCTGGTGGAACAACGCCCTATAGTGAAGCCTAGGTTGACCGGCACGTAGAAATGACCATAACTTTCACACCGGTAGCAATTATTCGTTTTACACGATGGAAAAACTGTTCTATTTATTTTGTATTTTATGCATCGGGCGTTGACTTCTAAGGCCCTAACTATTCAATCTGTTGGAGCAACGCCCGAGGGTGAAGCCTAGGTTGCCCGGAAAGTAGAAATGACGTTAACTTTCACACTGGTTGCTATTATTCGTTCTATACGATGGAAAAACTGTTATATTTATATTGTATCTTATGCTTCTGGCGTTGACTTCTTAGGCCCTAACAATTCGATCTGGTGGAAAAACGACCTAGAGTGAGGCCTAGGTTGCCCGGAACGTAGAACTGACCATAACTTTTACACTGGTAGCAATTATTCGTTTTATACAATGGAAAAACTGTTCTAGTTATTTTGTATTTTATGCTTCGGGCGTTGACTTCTAAGGCCCTAGCTGTTTGATTTGATGGAGCAACGCCCTAGAGTGAAGCCCAGGTTGCCCGGAAAGAAGAAATGACGTTAACTTTCATACTGGTTGCAATTATTCGTTTTATACGATGGATAAACTGTTGTATTTATATTGCATTTTATGCTTCGGGCATTGACTTCTAAGGCCCTAACTATTCAATCTGTTGGAGCAACGCCCTAGGGTGTAGCCTAGGTTGACCGGAACGTAGAAATGACCATCACTTTCAAACTGGTTGCAATTATTCCGGTTATATGATGGAAAAACTGTTGTATCTTTATTGCATTTGATGCTTCGGGCATTGACTTCCAAGGCCCTAACTATTCAATCTGTAGGAGCAACGCCCTAGGGTGTAGCCTAAGTTGCCCGTAAAGTAGAAATGACCATAGCTTTCATACTGGTTGCAATTATTCGTTTTATATGATGGAAAAACTGTTGCATCTTTATTGAATTTTATGCTTCTGGCGTTGACTTCTAAGGCCCTCACTATTCTATCTGGTGCAACAGCGCCCTAGAGTGAAGCCTAGGTTGCCTGCAGCGTACAAATGACCATCACTTCCACACGGTTTGCAATTATTCCTATTACAGGATGGAAAGACTGTTGTATTTTTATTGTATTTTATGCTTCAGGCGTTGACTTCTGATGCCGTAGCTATGCGATGTGGTGGAAGAACGCCATACAGTGAAGCCTAGGTTGCCCGGACCGTAGAAATGTCCATCACTTTCAAACTGGTTGCAATTAATCCTTTTATACGATGGAAAAACTGTTGCATTTTTATTGCATTTTATGCGTCGGGCGTTGTCTTCTAAGGCCCTAACTATTCAATCTGTTGGAGCGACGCCCTATGGTGAAGCCTAGGTTGACCGGAACGTAGAAATGACCATAACTTTCACACCGGTAGCAATTATTCGTTTTACACGATGGAAAAACTGTTATATTTATTTTGTATTTTATGCATCGGGCGTTGACTTCTAAGGCCCTAACTATTCAATCTGTTGGAGCAACGCCCTAGGGTGTAGCCTAGGTTGCCCGGAAAGTAGAAATGACGTTATCTTTCATACTGGTTGCTATTATTCGTTTTATACGATGGAAAAACTGTTGTATTTATATTGTATCTTATGCTTCTGGCGTTGACTTCTAAGGCACTAACTATACGATCTGGTGGAGCAACGCCCTAGAGTGAAGCCTAAGTTGCCCGGAACGTAGCAATTACCATCACTTTCAAACTGGTTGCAAATATTCCTGTTATATGATGGAAAAACTGTTGTATTTTTATTGCATTTTATGCTTCGGACATTGACTTCTAAGGCCCTAACTATTCAATCTGTAGGAGCATCGCCCTAGGGTGTAGCCTAGGTTGCCCGTAAAGTAGAAATGACCATAGCCTTCATACTGGTTGCAATTATTCGTTTTATATGATGGAAAAACTGTTGTATTTATATTGTATTTTATGCTTCTGGCGTTGACTTCTTATTCCCTAACTATTCCATCTGGTGGAACCACGCCCTAGGGTGAAGCCTAGGTTGCCCGGAACGTAGAAATGACCATAACTTTCACACCGGTAGCAATTATTCGTTTTACACGATGGAAAAACTGTTCTATTTATTTTGTATTTTATGCATCGGGCGTTGACTTCTAAGGCCCTAACTATTCAATCTGTTGGAGCAACGCCCGAGGGTGAAGCCTAGGTTGCCCGGAAAGTAGAAATGACGTTAACTTTCACACTGGTTGCTATTATTCGTTCTATACGATGGAAAAACTGTTATATTTATATTGTATCTTATGCTTCTGGCGTTGACTTCTTAGGCCCTAACAATTCGATCTGGTGGAAAAACGACCTAGAGTGAGGCCTAGGTTGCCCGGACCGTAGAACTGACCATAACTTTTACACTGGTAGCAATTATTCGTTTTATACAATGGAAAAACTGTTCTAGTTATTTTGTATTTTATGCTTCGGGCGTTGACTTCTAAGGCCCTAGCTGTTTGATTTGATGGAGCAACGCCCTAGAGTGAAGCCCAGGTTGCCCGGAAAGAAGAAATGACGTTAACTTTCATACTGGTTGCAATTATTCGTTTTATACGATGGATAAACTGTTGTATTTATATTGCATTTTATGCTTCGGGCATTGACTTCTAAGGCCCTAACTATTCAATCTGTTGGAGCAACGCCCTAGGGTGTAGCCTAGGTTGACCGGAACGTAGAAATGACCATAACTTTCACACTGGTTGCAATTATTCGTTTTATATGATGGAAAAACTGTTGTATTTATATTGTATCTTATGCTTCTGTCGTTGACTTCTTAGGCCCTAACAATTCGATCTGGTGGAACAGCGCCCTAGAGTGAAGCCTAGGTTGGCTGCAGCGTACAAATGACCATCACTTCCACACGGGTTGCAATTATTCCTGTTATAGGATGGAAAGACTGTTGTATTTTTATTGTATTTTATGCTTCAGGCGTTGACTTCTGAGGCCGTAGCTATTCGATGTGGTGGAAGAACGCCATAGAGTGAAGCCTAGGTTGCCCGGAACGTAGAAATGACCATAACTTTCATACTGGTTGCAATTATTCGTTTTATATGATGGAAGAACTGTTGTATTTATATTGTATTTTATGCTGCTGGCGTTCACTTCTTAGGCCCTAACTATTCGATCTGGTGGAACAACGGCCTGGGGTGAAGGCTAGGTTGCCCGGAACGTTGAAATGACCATAACTTTCACACTGGTTGCTATTATTCGTTTTATACGATGGAAAAACTGTTATATTTATATTGTATTTTATGCTTCTGGCGTTGCCTTCTTAGGCCCTAACTGTTCGATCTGGTGGAACAACGACCTAGAGTGAAGCCTAGGTTACCCGGAACGTAGAAATGACCAGTACTTTCACACTGTTTGCAATTATTCCTGCTATATGATGGAAAAACTGTTGTATTTATATTGTATTTTATGCTTCGGGCCTTGACTCCTAAGGCCCTAACTATTCAATGTGTTGGATCAACGCCCTAGAGTGAAGCCTAGGTTGCTCGGAATGTAGAAATGACAATAACATTCACACTGGTTGAAATTATTCGTTTTATAGGATGGAAAAACTGTTATATTTATATTGTATTTTATGCTTCTGGCGTTGATTTCTTAGGCCCTAACTATTCAATCTGGTGGAACAACGCCCTAGAGAGAGGCCTAGGTTGGCCGGAACGTAGAAATGACCATCACTTCCATACTGGTAGCAATTATTCGTTTTATACGATGGAAAAACTGTTGTGTTTATATTGTTTTTTATGCTTCTGGCGTTGACTTCTAAGGCACTGACTATTCGATCTGGTGGAGCAACGCCCTAGAGTAAAGCCTAGGTTGCCCGTAAAGTAGAAATGACCATAGCTTTCCTACTGGTTGCAATTATTCGTTTTGTATGATGGAAAAACTGTTGTATTTATATTGTATTTTATGCTTCTGGCGTTCACTTCTTAGGCCCTAACTATTCGATCTGGTGGAACAACGCCCTATGGTGAAGCCTAGGTGGACCGGAACGTAGAAATGACCATAACTTTCACACCGGTAGCAATTATTCGTTTTACACGATGGAAAAACTGTTCTATCTATTTTGTATTTTATGCATCGGGCGATGACTTCTAAATCCCTAACAATTCGATCTGGTGGAAAAACGACCTAGAGTGAGGCCTAGGTTGCCCGGAACGTAGAAGTGACCATAACTTTTACACTGGTAGCAATTATTCGTTTTATACAATGGAAAAACTGTTCTATTTATTTTGTATTTTATGCTTCGGGCGTTGACTTCTAAGGCCCTAGCTGTTTGATCTGGTGAAACAGCGCCCTAGGGTGAAGCCTAGGTTGCCCGGAACGTAGAAATGACCATAAGTTTCATACTGGTTGCAATAATTCGTTTTATATGATGGAAAAACTGTTGTATTTATATTGTATTTTATGCTGCTGGCGTTCACTTCTTAGGCCCTAACTATTCGATCTGGTGGAACAACGCCCTGTGGTGAAGCCTAGGTTGCCCGGAACGTAGAAATGACCATAACTTTCACACTGGTTGCTATTATACGTTTTATACGATGGAAAAACTGTTATATTTATATTGTATTTTATGCTTCTGGCGTTGACTTCTAAGGCCCGACCTATTCGATCTGGTGGAACAACGCCCTATAGTGAAGCCTAGGTTGACCGGCACGTAGAAATGACCATAACTTTCACACCGGTAGCAATTATTCGTTTTACACGATGGAAAAACTGTTCTATTTATTTTGTATTTTATGCATCGGGCGTTGACTTCTAAGGCCCTAACTATTCAATCTGTTGGAGCAACGCCCGAGGGTGAAGCCTAGGTTGCCCGGAAAGTAGAAATGACGTTAACTTTCACACTGGTTGCTATTATTCGTTCTATACGATGGAAAAACTGTTATATTTATATTGTATCTTATGCTTCTGGCGTTGACTTCTTAGGCCCTAACAATTCGATCTGGTGGAAAAACGACCTAGAGTGAGGCCTAGGTTGCCCGGAACGTAGAACTGACCATAACTTTTACACTGGTAGCAATTATTCGTTTTATACAATGGAAAAACTGTTCTAGTTATTTTGTATTTTATGCTTCGGGCGTTGACTTCTAAGGCCCTAGCTGTTTGATTTGATGGAGCAACGCCCTAGAGTGAAGCCCAGGTTGCCCGGAAAGAAGAAATGACGTTAACTTTCATACTGGTTGCAATTATTCGTTTTATACGATGGATAAACTGTTGTATTTATATTGCATTTTATGCTTCGGGCATTGACTTCTAAGGCCCTAACTATTCAATCTGTTGGAGCAACGCCCTAGGGTGTAGCCTAGGTTGACCGGAACGTAGAAATGACCATCACTTTCAAACTGGTTGCAATTATTCCGGTTATATGATGGAAAAACTGTTGTATCTTTATTGCATTTGATGCTTCGGGCATTGACTTCCAAGGCCCTAACTATTCAATCTGTAGGAGCAACGCCCTAGGGTGTAGCCTAAGTTGCCCGTAAAGTAGAAATGACCATAGCTTTCATACTGGTTGCAATTATTCGTTTTATATGATGGAAAAACTGTTGCATCTTTATTGAATTTTATGCTTCTGGCGTTGACTTCTAAGGCCCTCACTATTCTATCTGGTGCAACAGCGCCCTAGAGTGAAGCCTAGGTTGCCTGCAGCGTACAAATGACCATCACTTCCACACGGGTTGCAATTATTCCTATTACAGGATGGAAAGACTGTTGTATTTTTATTGTATTTTATGCTTCAGGCGTTGACTTCTGATGCCGTAGCTATGCGATGTGGTGGAAGAACGCCATACAGTGAAGCCTAGGTTGCCCGGACCGTAGAAATGTCCATCACTTTCAAACTGGTTGCAATTAATCCTTTTATACGATGGAAAAACTGTTGCATTTTTATTGCATTTTATGCGTCGGGCGTTGTCTTCTAAGGCCCTAACTATTCAATCTGTTGGAGCGACGCCCTATGGTGAAGCCTAGGTTGACCGGAACGTAGAAATGACCATAACTTTCACACCGGTAGCAATTATTCGTTTTACACGATGGAAAAACTGTTATATTTATTTTGTATTTTATGCATCGGGCGTTGACTTCTAAGGCCCTAACTATTCAATCTGTTGGAGCAACGCCCTAGGGTGTAGCCTAGGTTGCCCGGAAAGTAGAAATGACGTTATCTTTCATACTGGTTGCTATTATTCGTTTTATACGATGGAAAAACTGTTGTATTTATATTGTATCTTATGCTTCTGGCGTTGACTTTTAAGGCACTAACTATTCGATCTGGTGGAGCAACGCCCTAGAGTGAAGCCTAAGTTGCCCGGAACGTAGCAATTACCATCACTTTCAAACTGATTGCAAATATTCCTGTTATATGATGGAAAAACTGTTGTATTTTTATTGCATTTTATGCTTCGGGCATTGACTTCTAAGGCCCTAACTATTCAATCTGTAGGAGCATCGCCCTAGGGTGTAGCCTAGGTTGCCCGTAATGTAGAAATGACCATAGCCTTCATACTGGTTGCAATTATTCGTTTTATATGATGGAAAAACTGTTGTATTTATATTGTATTTTATGCTTCTGGCGTTGACTTCTTATTCCCTAACTATTCCATCTGGTGGAACCACGCCCTAGGGTGAAGCCTAGGTTGCCCGGAACGTAGAAATGACCATAACTTTCACACCGGTAGCAATTATTCGTTTTACACGATGGAAAAACTGTTATATTTATTTTGTATTTTATGCATCGGGCGTTGACTTCTAAGGCCCTAACTATTCAATCTGTTGGAGCAACGCCCTAGGGTGTAGCCTAGGTTGCCCGGAAAGTAGAAATGACGTTATCTTTCATACTGGTTGCTATTATTCGTTTTATACGATGGAAAAACTGTTGCATTTTTATCGCATTCTATGCGTCGGGCGTTGACTTCTAAGGCCCTAACTATTCAATCTGTTGGAGCAACGCCCGAGGGTGAAGCCTAGGTTGCCCGGAACGTAGAAATGACCATCACTTTCAATCTGGTTGCAATTAATCCTTTTATACGATGGAAAAACTGTTGCATTTTTATCGCATTCTATGCGTCGGGCGTTGACTTCTAAGGCCCTATCTATTCAATCTGTTGGAGCGACGCCCTAGCGTGAAGCCTAGGTTGCCCGGAACTTAGAAATGACCATAACTTTCACACTCATTGCTATTATTCGTTTTATATGATGGAAAAACTGTTGTATTTTTATTGCATTTTATGCTTCGGGCATTGACTTCTAAGGCCCTAACTATTCAATCAGTAGGAGCGACGCCCTAGGGTGTAGCCTAGGTTGCCCGTAAAGTAGAAATGACCATAGCTTTCATACTGGTTGCAATTATTCGTTCTATACGATGGAAAAACTGTTATATTTATATTGTATCTTATGCTTCTGGCGTTGACTTCTTAGGCCCTAACAATTCGATCTGGTGGAAAAACGACCTAGAGTGAGGCCTAGGTTGCCCGGAACGTAGAACTGACCATAACTTTTACACTGGTAGCAATTATTCGTTTTATACAATGGAAAAACTGTTCTAGTTATTTTGTATTTTATGCTTCGGGCGTTGACTTCTAAGGCCCTAGCTGTTTGATTTGATGGAGCAACGCCCTAGAGTGAAGCCCAGGTTGCCCGGAAAGAAGAAATGACGTTAACTTTCATACTGGTTGCAATTATTCGTTTTATACGATGGATAAACTGTTGTATTTATATTGCATTTTATGCTTCGGGCATTGACTTCTAAGGCCCTAACTATTCAATCTGTTGGAGCAACGCCCTAGGGTGTAGCCTAGGTTGACCGGAACGTAGAAATGACCATCACTTTCAAACTGGTTGCAATTATTCCGGTTATATGATGGAAAAACTGTTGTATCTTTATTGCATTTGATGCTTCGGGCATTGACTTCCAAGGCCCTAACTATTCAATCTGTAGGAGCAACGCCCTAGGGTGTAGCCTAAGTTGCCCGTAAAGTAGAAATGACCATAGCTTTCATACTGGTTGCAATTATTCGTTTTATATGATGGAAAAACTGTTGCATCTTTATTGAATTTTATGCTTCTGGCGTTGACTTCTAAGGCCCTCACTATTCTATCTGGTGCAACAGCGCCCTAGAGTGAAGCCTAGGTTGCCTGCAGCGTACAAATGACCATCACTTCCACACGGTTTGCAATTATTCCTATTACAGGATGGAAAGACTGTTGTATTTTTATTGTATTTTATGCTTCAGGCGTTGACTTCTGATGCCGTAGCTATGCGATGTGGTGGAAGAACGCCATACAGTGAAGCCTAGGTTGCCCGGACCGTAGAAATGTCCATCACTTTCAAACTGGTTGCAATTAATCCTTTTATACGATGGAAAAACTGTTGCATTTTTATTGCATTTTATGCGTCGGGCGTTGTCTTCTAAGGCCCTAACTATTCAATCTGTTGGAGCGACGCCCTATGGTGAAGCCTAGGTTGACCGGAACGTAGAAATGACCATAACTTTCACACCGGTAGCAATTATTCGTTTTACACGATGGAAAAACTGTTATATTTATTTTGTATTTTATGCATCGGGCGTTGACTTCTAAGGCCCTAACTATTCAATCTGTTGGAGCAACGCCCTAGGGTGTAGCCTAGGTTGCCCGGAAAGTAGAAATGACGTTATCTTTCATACTGGTTGCTATTATTCGTTTTATACGATGGAAAAACTGTTGTATTTATATTGTATCTTATGCTTCTGGCGTTGACTTCTAAGGCACTAACTATACGATCTGGTGGAGCAACGCCCTAGAGTGAAGCCTAAGTTGCCCGGAACGTAGCAATTACCATCACTTTCAAACTGGTTGCAAATATTCCTGTTATATGATGGAAAAACTGTTGTATTTTTATTGCATTTTATGCTTCGGACATTGACTTCTAAGGCCCTAACTATTCAATCTGTAGGAGCATCGCCCTAGGGTGTAGCCTAGGTTGCCCGTAAAGTAGAAATGACCATAGCCTTCATACTGGTTGCAATTATTCGTTTTATATGATGGAAAAACTGTTGTATTTATATTGTATTTTATGCTTCTGGCGTTGACTTCTTATTCCCTAACTATTCCATCTGGTGGAACCACGCCCTAGGGTGAAGCCTAGGTTGCCCGGAACGTAGAAATGACCATAACTTTCACACCGGTAGCAATTATTCGTTTTACACGATGGAAAAACTGTTCTATTTATTTTGTATTTTATGCATCGGGCGTTGACTTCTAAGGCCCTAACTATTCAATCTGTTGGAGCAACGCCCGAGGGTGAAGCCTAGGTTGCCCGGAAAGTAGAAATGACGTTAACTTTCACACTGGTTGCTATTATTCGTTCTATACGATGGAAAAACTGTTATATTTATATTGTATCTTATGCTTCTGGCGTTGACTTCTTAGGCCCTAACAATTCGATCTGGTGGAAAAACGACCTAGAGTGAGGCCTAGGTTGCCCGGACCGTAGAACTGACCATAACTTTTACACTGGTAGCAATTATTCGTTTTATACAATGGAAAAACTGTTCTAGTTATTTTGTATTTTATGCTTCGGGCGTTGACTTCTAAGGCCCTAGCTGTTTGATTTGATGGAGCAACGCCCTAGAGTGAAGCCCAGGTTGCCCGGAAAGAAGAAATGACGTTAACTTTCATACTGGTTGCAATTATTCGTTTTATACGATGGATAAACTGTTGTATTTATATTGCATTTTATGCTTCGGGCATTGACTTCTAAGGCCCTAACTATTCAATCTGTTGGAGCAACGCCCTAGGGTGTAGCCTAGGTTGACCGGAACGTAGAAATGACCATAACTTTCACACTGGTTGCAATTATTCGTTTTATATGATGGAAAAACTGTTGTATTTATATTGTATCTTATGCTTCTGTCGTTGACTTCTTAGGCCCTAACAATTCGATCTGGTGGAACAGCGCCCTAGAGTGAAGCCTAGGTTGGCTGCAGCGTACAAATGACCATCACTTCCACACGGGTTGCAATTATTCCTGTTATAGGATGGAAAGACTGTTGTATTTTTATTGTATTTTATGCTTCAGGCGTTGACTTCTGAGGCCGTAGCTATTCGATGTGGTGGAAGAACGCCATAGAGTGAAGCCTAGGTTGCCCGGAACGTAGAAATGACCATAACTTTCATACTGGTTGCAATTATTCGTTTTATATGATGGAAGAACTGTTGTATTTATATTGTATTTTATGCTGCTGGCGTTCACTTCTTAGGCCCTAACTATTCGATCTGGTGGAACAACGGCCTGGGGTGAAGGCTAGGTTGCCCGGAACGTTGAAATGACCATAACTTTCACACTGGTTGCTATTATTCGTTTTATACGATGGAAAAACTGTTATATTTATATTGTATTTTATGCTTCTGGCGTTGCCTTCTTAGGCCCTAACTGTTCGATCTGGTGGAACAACGACCTAGAGTGAAGCCTAGGTTACCCGGAACGTAGAAATGACCAGTACTTTCACACTGTTTGCAATTATTCCTGCTATATGATGGAAAAACTGTTGTATTTATATTGTATTTTATGCTTCGGGCCTTGACTCCTAAGGCCCTAACTATTCAATGTGTTGGATCAACGCCCTAGAGTGAAGCCTAGGTTGCTCGGAATGTAGAAATGACAATAACATTCACACTGGTTGAAATTATTCGTTTTATAGGATGGAAAAACTGTTATATTTATATTGTATTTTATGCTTCTGGCGTTGATTTCTTAGGCCCTAACTATTCAATCTGGTGGAACAACGCCCTAGAGAGAGGCCTAGGTTGGCCGGAACGTAGAAATGACCATCACTTCCATACTGGTAGCAATTATTCGTTTTATACGATGGAAAAACTGTTGTGTTTATATTGTTTTTTATGCTTCTGGCGTTGACTTCTAAGGCACTGACTATTCGATCTGGTGGAGCAACGCCCTAGAGTAAAGCCTAGGTTGCCCGTAAAGTAGAAATGACCATAGCTTTCCTACTGGTTGCAATTATTCGTTTTGTATGATGGAAAAACTGTTGTATTTATATTGTATTTTATGCTTCTGGCGTTCACTTCTTAGGCCCTAACTATTCGATCTGGTGGAACAACGCCCTATGGTGAAGCCTAGGTGGACCGGAACGTAGAAATGACCATAACTTTCACACCGGTAGCAATTATTCGTTTTACACGATGGAAAAACTGTTCTATCTATTTTGTATTTTATGCATCGGGCGATGACTTCTAAATCCCTAACAATTCGATCTGGTGGAAAAACGACCTAGAGTGAGGCCTAGGTTGCCCGGAACGTAGAAGTGACCATAACTTTTACACTGGTAGCAATTATTCGTTTTATACAATGGAAAAACTGTTCTATTTATTTTGTATTTTATGCTTCGGGCGTTGACTTCTAAGGCCCTAGCTGTTTGATCTGGTGAAACAGCGCCCTAGGGTGAAGCCTAGGTTGCCCGGAACGTAGAAATGACCATAAGTTTCATACTGGTTGCAATAATTCGTTTTATATGATGGAAAAACTGTTGTATTTATATTGTATTTTATGCTGCTGGCGTTCACTTCTTAGGCCCTAACTATTCGATCTGGTGGAACAACGCCCTGTGGTGAAGCCTAGGTTGCCCGGAACGTAGAAATGACCATAACTTTCACACTGGTTGCTATTATACGTTTTATACGATGGAAAAACTGTTATATTTATATTGTATTTTATGCTTCTGGCGTTGACTTCTAAGGCCCGACCTATTCGATCTGGTGGAACAACGCCCTATAGTGAAGCCTAGGTTGACCGGCACGTAGAAATGACCATAACTTTCACACCGGTAGCAATTATTCGTTTTACACGATGGAAAAACTGTTCTATTTATTTTGTATTTTATGCATCGGGCGTTGACTTCTAAGGCCCTAACTATTCAATCTGTTGGAGCAACGCCCGAGGGTGAAGCCTAGGTTGCCCGGAAAGTAGAAATGACGTTAACTTTCACACTGGTTGCTATTATTCGTTCTATACGATGGAAAAACTGTTATATTTATATTGTATCTTATGCTTCTGGCGTTGACTTCTTAGGCCCTAACAATTCGATCTGGTGGAAAAACGACCTAGAGTGAGGCCTAGGTTGCCCGGAACGTAGAACTGACCATAACTTTTACACTGGTAGCAATTATTCGTTTTATACAATGGAAAAACTGTTCTAGTTATTTTGTATTTTATGCTTCGGGCGTTGACTTCTAAGGCCCTAGCTGTTTGATTTGATGGAGCAACGCCCTAGAGTGAAGCCCAGGTTGCCCGGAAAGAAGAAATGACGTTAACTTTCATACTGGTTGCAATTATTCGTTTTATACGATGGATAAACTGTTGTATTTATATTGCATTTTATGCTTCGGGCATTGACTTCTAAGGCCCTAACTATTCAATCTGTTGGAGCAACGCCCTAGGGTGTAGCCTAGGTTGACCGGAACGTAGAAATGACCATCACTTTCAAACTGGTTGCAATTATTCCGGTTATATGATGGAAAAACTGTTGTATCTTTATTGCATTTGATGCTTCGGGCATTGACTTCCAAGGCCCTAACTATTCAATCTGTAGGAGCAACGCCCTAGGGTGTAGCCTAAGTTGCCCGTAAAGTAGAAATGACCATAGCTTTCATACTGGTTGCAATTATTCGTTTTATATGATGGAAAAACTGTTGCATCTTTATTGAATTTTATGCTTCTGGCGTTGACTTCTAAGGCCCTCACTATTCTATCTGGTGCAACAGCGCCCTAGAGTGAAGCCTAGGTTGCCTGCAGCGTACAAATGACCATCACTTCCACACGGGTTGCAATTATTCCTATTACAGGATGGAAAGACTGTTGTATTTTTATTGTATTTTATGCTTCAGGCGTTGACTTCTGATGCCGTAGCTATGCGATGTGGTGGAAGAACGCCATACAGTGAAGCCTAGGTTGCCCGGACCGTAGAAATGTCCATCACTTTCAAACTGGTTGCAATTAATCCTTTTATACGATGGAAAAACTGTTGCATTTTTATTGCATTTTATGCGTCGGGCGTTGTCTTCTAAGGCCCTAACTATTCAATCTGTTGGAGCGACGCCCTATGGTGAAGCCTAGGTTGACCGGAACGTAGAAATGACCATAACTTTCACACCGGTAGCAATTATTCGTTTTACACGATGGAAAAACTGTTATATTTATTTTGTATTTTATGCATCGGGCGTTGACTTCTAAGGCCCTAACTATTCAATCTGTTGGAGCAACGCCCTAGGGTGTAGCCTAGGTTGCCCGGAAAGTAGAAATGACGTTATCTTTCATACTGGTTGCTATTATTCGTTTTATACGATGGAAAAACTGTTGTATTTATATTGTATCTTATGCTTCTGGCGTTGACTTTTAAGGCACTAACTATTCGATCTGGTGGAGCAACGCCCTAGAGTGAAGCCTAAGTTGCCCGGAACGTAGCAATTACCATCACTTTCAAACTGATTGCAAATATTCCTGTTATATGATGGAAAAACTGTTGTATTTTTATTGCATTTTATGCTTCGGGCATTGACTTCTAAGGCCCTAACTATTCAATCTGTAGGAGCATCGCCCTAGGGTGTAGCCTAGGTTGCCCGTAATGTAGAAATGACCATAGCCTTCATACTGGTTGCAATTATTCGTTTTATATGATGGAAAAACTGTTGTATTTATATTGTATTTTATGCTTCTGGCGTTGACTTCTTATTCCCTAACTATTCCATCTGGTGGAACCACGCCCTAGGGTGAAGCCTAGGTTGCCCGGAACGTAGAAATGACCATAACTTTCACACCGGTAGCAATTATTCGTTTTACACGATGGAAAAACTGTTATATTTATTTTGTATTTTATGCATCGGGCGTTGACTTCTAAGGCCCTAACTATTCAATCTGTTGGAGCAACGCCCTAGGGTGTAGCCTAGGTTGCCCGGAAAGTAGAAATGACGTTATCTTTCATACTGGTTGCTATTATTCGTTTTATACGATGGAAAAACTGTTGCATTTTTATCGCATTCTATGCGTCGGGCGTTGACTTCTAAGGCCCTAACTATTCAATCTGTTGGAGCAACGCCCGAGGGTGAAGCCTAGGTTGCCCGGAACGTAGAAATGACCATCACTTTCAATCTGGTTGCAATTAATCCTTTTATACGATGGAAAAACTGTTGCATTTTTATCGCATTCTATGCGTCGGGCGTTGACTTCTAAGGCCCTATCTATTCAATCTGTTGGAGCGACGCCCTAGCGTGAAGCCTAGGTTGCCCGGAACTTAGAAATGACCATAACTTTCACACTCATTGCTATTATTCGTTTTATATGATGGAAAAACTGTTGTATTTTTATTGCATTTTATGCTTCGGGCATTGACTTCTAAGGCCCTAACTATTCAATCAGTAGGAGCGACGCCCTAGGGTGTAGCCTAGGTTGCCCGTAAAGTAGAAATGACCATAGCTTTCATACTGGTTGCAATTATTCGTTTTATATGATGGAAAAACTGTACTATTTATTCTGTATTTTATGCTTCGGGCGCTGACTTCTAAGGCCCTAGCTATTCGATCTGGTGGAGCAACGCCCTAGAGGGAAGCCTAGGTTGCCCGGAACGTAGAAGTGACCATCACTTTCAAACTGGTTGCAAATATTCCTGTTATATGATGGAAAAACTGTTGTATCTTTATTGCATTTGATGCTTCGGGCATTGACTTCCAAGGCCCTAACTATTCAATCTGTAGGAGCAACGCCCTAGGGTGTAGCCTAAGTTGCCCGTAAAGTAGAAATGACCATAGCTTTCATACTGGTTGCAATTATTCGTTTTATATGATGGAAAAACTGTTGCATCTTTATTGAATTTTATGCTTCTGGCGTTGACTTCTAAGGCCCTCACTATTCTATGTGGTGCAACAGCGCCCTAGAGTGAAGCCTAGGTTGCCTGCAGCGTACAAATGACCATCACTTCCACACGGGTTGCAATTATTCCTATTATAGGATGAAAAGACTGTTGTATTTTTATTGTATTTTATGCTTCAGGCGTTGACTTCTGAGGCCGTAGCAATTCGATGTGGTGGAAGAACGCCATACAGTGAAGCCTAGGTTGCCCGGAACGTAGAAATGTCCATCACTTTCAAACTGGTTGCAATTAATCCTTTTATACGATGGAAAAACTGTTGCATTTTTATTGCATTTTATGCGTCGGGCGTTGACTTCTAAGGCCCTAACTATTCAATCTGTTGGAGCGACGCCCTAGGGTGTAGCCTAGGTTGCCCGGAAAGTAGAAATGACGTTATCTTTCATACTGGTTGCTATTATTCGTTTTATACGATGGAAAAACTGTTGTATTTATATTGTATCTTATGCTTCCGGCGTTGACTTCTAAGGCACTAACTGTTCGATCTGGTGGAGCAACGCCCTAGAGTGAACCCTAAGTTGCCCGGAACGTAGCAATTAACATCACTTTCAAACTGGTTGCAAATATTCCTGTTATATGATGGAAAAAATGTTGTATTTTTATTGCATTTTATGCTTCGGGCATTGACTTCTAAGGCCCTAACTATTCAATCTGTAGGAGCAACGCCCTAGGGTGTAGCCTAGGTTGCCCGTAAAGCAGAAATGACCATAGCCTTCATACTGGTTGCAATTATTCGTTTTATATGATGGAAAAACTGTTGTATTTATATTGTATTTTATGCTTCTGGCGTTGACTTCTTATGCCCTAACTATTCCATCTGGTGGAACCACGCCCTAGGGTGAAGCCTAGGTTGCCCCGAACGTAGAAATGACCATCACTTTCAAACTGGTTGCAATTAATCCTTTTATACGATGGAAAAACTGTTGCATTTTTATCGCATTCTATGCGTCGGGCGTTGACTTCTAAGGCCCTATCTATTCAATCTGTTGGAGCGACGCCCTAGGGTGAAGCCTAGGTTGCCCGGAACTTAGAAATGACCATAACTTTCACACTCAATGCTATTATTCGTTTTATATGATGGAAAAACTGTTGTATTTTTATTGCATTTTATGCTTCGGGCATTGACTTCCAAGTCCCTAACTATTCAATCTGTCGGAGCAACGCCCTAGGGTGTAGCCTAAGTTGCCCGTAAAGTAGAAATGACCATAGCTTTCATAATGGTTGCAATTATTCGTTTTATATGATAGAAAAACTGTTGTATTTATATTGTATTTTATGCTTCTGGCGTTCACTTCTTAGGCCCTAACTATTCGATCTGGTGGAACAACGCCCTATGGTGAAGCCTAGGTTGACCGGAACGTAGAAATGACCGTAACTTTCACACCGGTAGCAATTATTCGTTTTACACGATGGAAAAACTGTTCTATCTATTTTGTATTTTATGCATCGGGCGATGACTTCTAAGTCCCTAACTATTCAATCTGTTGGAGCAACGCCCGAGGGTGAAGCCTAGGTTGCCCGGAAAGTAGAAATGACGTTAACTTTCATACTGGTTGCTATTATTCGTTCTATACGATGGAAAAACTGTTATATTTATATTGTATCTTATGCTTCTGGCGTTGACTTCTTAGGACCTAACAATTCGATCTGGTGGAAAAACGACCTAGAGTGAGGCCTAGGATGCCCGCAACGTAGAACTGACCATAACTTTTACACTGGTAGCAATTATTCGTTTTATACAATGGAAAAACTGTTCTATTTAATTTGTATTTTATGCTTCGGGCATTGACTTCTAAGGCCCTAGCTGTTTGGTCTAGTGGAGCAACGCCCTAGAGTGAAGCCTAGGTTGCCCGGAACGTAGAAATGACCATAAGTTTCATACTGGTTGCAATAATTCGTTTTATACGATGGAAATACTGTTGTATTTATATTGTATTTTAAGCTTCTGGCGTCGACTTCTAAGGCACTAACTATTCGATCTGGTGGAGCAACGCAATAGAGTGAAGCCTAGGTTGCCCGGAACGTAGAATTGGCCATCACTTTCAAACTGGTTGCAATTATTCCTGTTATATGATGGTAACACTGTTGTATTTTTTTTGCATTTTATGGTTCGGGCGTTGACTTCTACGGCCCTAACTAATCAATCTGTTGGAGCAACGCCCTAGGGTGAAGCCTATGTTGCTCGGAAAGTAGAAATGACCATAAGTTTCATACTGGTTGCAATTATTCGTTTTATACGATGGAAGCACTGTTGTATTTTTATTGCATTTTATGCTTCGGGCGTTGACTTCTAAGGCCCTAACTATTCAATCTGTTGGTGCAACGCCCTAGGGTTGAAGCCTAGATTGCTCGGAAAGTAGAAATGACCATAAGTTTCATACTGGTTGCAATTATTCGTTTTATACGATGGAAAAACTGTTGTATTTTTATTGTATTTTATGCTCCTGGCGTTGACTTCTAAGGCACTATCTATTCGATCTGGTGGAGCAACGCCCTACGGTGTAGCCTAGGTTGCCCGTAAAGTAGAAATGACCATAGCTTTCATACTGGTTGCAATTATTCGTTTTATATGATGGAAAAACTGTTGTATTTATATTGTATTTTATGCTTCTGGCGTTCACTTCTTAGGCCCTAACTATTCGATCTGGTGGAACAACGCCCTATGGTGAAGCCTAGGTTGACCGGAACGTAGAAATGACCATAACTTTCACACCGGTAGCAATTATTCGTTTTACACGATGGAAAAACTGTTCTATTTATTTTGTATTTTATGCGTCGGGCGTTGACTTCTAAGTCCCTAACTATTCAATCTGTTGGAGCAACGCCCGAGGGTGAAGCCTAGGTTGCCCGGAAAGTAGAAATGATGTTAACTTTCACACTGGTTGCTATTATTCGTTCTATACGATGGAAAAACTTTTGTATTTATATTGTATTTTATGCTTCTGGCGTTGACTTCTAAGGCACTAACTATTCGATCTGGTGGAGCAACGCAATAGAGTGAGGCCTAGGTTGCCCGGAACGTACAATTGGCCATCACTTTCAAGCTGGTTGCAATTATTCCTGTTATATAACGGAAACACTGTTGTATTTTTATTGCATTTTATGCTTCGGGCGTTGACTTCTACGGCCCTAACTATTCAATCTGTTGGAGCAACGCCCTAGGGTGAAGCCTATGTTGTTCGGAAAGTAGAAATGACCATAAGTTTCATACTGGTTGCAATTATTCGTTTTATACGATGGAAAAACTGTTGTATTTATATTGTATTTTATGCTTCTGGCGTTCACTTCTTAGGCCCTTACTATTCGTTCTGGTGGAACAACGGCCTAGGGTGAAGGCTAGGTTGCCCGGAACGTAGAAATGACCATAACTTTTACACTGGTAGCAACTATTCGTTTTATACAATGGAAAAACTGTTGTATTTATTTTCTATTTTATGCTTCGGGAGTTGACTTCTAAGGTCCTACCTGTTTGATCTGGTGGAGCAACGCCCTAGAGTGAAGCCTATGTTGCCCGGAACGTAGAAATGACCATAACTTTCACACTGGTTGCTATTATTCGTTTTATACGATGGAAAAACTGTTATATTTATATTGTATTTTATGCTTCTGGCGTTCACTTCTTAGGCCCTAACTATTCGATCTGGTGGAACAACGCCCTAGAGTGAAACCTATGTTACACGGAACGTAGAAATGACCAGTACTTTCACACTGTTTGCAATTATTCCTGTTATATGATGGCAACACTGTTGTATTTTTTTTGCATTTTATGGTTCGGGCGTTGACATCTACGGCCCTAACTATTCAATCTGTTGGAGCAACGCCCGAGGATGAAGCCTAGGTTGCCCGGAAAGTAGAAATTACGTTAACTTTCACACTGGTTGCTATTATTCGTTCTATACGATGGAAAAACTGTTGTATTTATATTGTATTTTATGCTTCTGGCGTTGACTTCTAAGGCCCTAACTATTCGATCTGGTGGAGCAACGCAATAGAGTGAGGCCTAGGTTGCCCGGAACGTACAATTGGCCATCACTTTCAAACTGGTTGCAATTATTCCTGTTATATGACGGAAACACTGTTGTATTTTTATTGCATTTTATGCTTCGGGCGTTGACTTCTAAGGCCCTAACTATTCAATCTGTTGGAGCAACGCCCTAGGGTGAAGCCTAGGTTGTTCGGAAAGTAGAAATGACCATAAGTTTCATACTGGTTGCAGTTATTCGTTTTATACGATGGAAAAACTGTTGTATTTATATTGTATTTTATGCTTCTGGCGTTCACTTCTTAGGCCCTTACTATTCGTTCTGGTGGAACAACGGCCTAGGGTGAAGGCTAGGTTGCCCGGAACGTAGAAATGACCATAACATTTACACTGGTAGCAATTATTCGTTTTATACAATGGAAAAACTCTTCTATTTATTTTGTATTTTATGCTTCGGGCGTTGACTTCTAAGGTCCTACCTGTTTGATCTGGTGGAGCAACGCCCTAGAGTGAAGCCTAGGTTGCCCGGAACGTAGAAATGACCATAACTTTCACACTTGTTGCTCTTATTCGTTTTATACGATGGAAAAACTGTTATATTTATATTGTATTTTATACTTCAGGCGTTGACTTCTGAGGCCGTAGCTATTAGGTGTGGTGGAAGAACGCCATACAGTGAAGCTTAGGTTGCCCGGAACGTAGAAATGGCCATAAGTTTCATACTGGTTGCAATTATTCGTTTTATACGATGGAAAAACTGTTGTATTTATAATGTATTTTATGCTTCTGGCGTTCACTTCTTAGGCCCTAACTATTCGATCTGGTGGAACAACGCCCTAGTGTGAAGCCTAGGTTGCCCGGAACGTAGAAATGACCGTAACTTTTACACTGGTAGCAATTATTCGTTTTATACAATGGAAAAACCGTTCTATTTATTTTGTGTTTTATGCTTCGGGCGTTGACTTCTAAGGTCCTAACTGTTTGATCTGGTGGAACAACGCCCTAGAGTGAAGCACAGGTTGCCCGGAACGTAGAACATACCATTACCTTCACACTGGTTGCAATTATTCCTGTTATACGATGGAAAAACTGTTGCATCTTTATTGTATTTTGTGCTTCTGGCGTTGACTTGTAAGGCCCTAACTATTCGATCTGGTGGAGCAACGCCCTAGAGTGAAGTCTAGGTTGCCCGGAACGTAGAAGTGACCATAACTTTCACACTGGTTGCAATTATTCCTTTTGTACGATGGAAAAGCTGTGGCATCTTTATTGTATTTTATTCATCTGGGGTTGACTTCTAAGGCCGTAGCTATTAGGTGTGGTGGCGCAACGCCCTAGAGTGACGCCTAGGTTGCCCGGAACGTAGATATGACCATTACTTTCACAATGTTTGCAATTATTCATTTTATACGATGTAAAAGGTTTTGTACTTATATTGTATTTTATTTTTCTGGCGTTAACTTCTTAGGCCCTAACTATTCGATCTGGTGGAACAACGCCCTAGAGTGACGACTAGGTTGCCCGGACAATGGAAATCACCACTACTTTCACACTGTTTGCAAATATACATTATATACGATGGAAAAGCTGTTGTATTTATATTGTGTTTTATGCTTCTGGCGTTGACTTCTAAGGCCCTAGCTATTCGGTTTGGTGGAGCAACGCCCTGGAGTGAAGCCTAGGTTGCGCGGAACGTAGAAATGACCATAACTTTTACACTGGTAGCATTTATTCGTTTTATACGATGGAAAAACTGGTATATTTATATTGTATTTTTTCTTATGGCGTTGAATTCTAAGTCCCTAGCTAATCGATCTGGTGGAGCAACGCCCGAGAGTGATACCTAGGTTACCCGGAACGTAGAAATGACCATCACTTTCAAACTGGTTGCAATTATTCCTGTTATATGATGGAAACACTGTTTTATTTTTATTGCATTTTATGCTTCGGGCGTTGACTTCTAAGGCCCTAACTATTCAATCTGTTGGAGCAACGCCCTAGGGTGAAGCCTAGGTTGCCCGGAACGTAGAAATGACCATAACTTTTACACTGGTAGCATTTATTCGTTTTATACGATGGAAAAACTGTTATATTTATATTGTATTTTTTCTTATGGCGTTGAATTCTAAGTCCCTAGCTAATCGATCTGGTGGAGCAACGCCCGAGAGTGATACCTAGGTTACCCGGAACGTAGAAATGACCAGTACTTTCACACTGTTTGCAGTTATTCCTGTTATACGATGGAAAAACTGTTGCATCTTTATTGTATTTTATACTTCTGGCGTTGACTTCTAAGGCCCTAACTACTCGATCAGGTGGAGCAACGCCCTAGAGTGAAGCCTACGTTCCTCGGAATGTAGAAATGACCATAACTTTCACACTGGTTGCAATTATTCATTTTATACGATGGAAAAACTGTTTTATTTATTTTGTATTTTATGCTTCGGGCGTTGACTTCTAAGGCCCTAACTATTCGATCTGGTGGAGCAACGCCCTAGAGTGAAGCCTAGGTTGCCCGGAACGTAGAAATGACCATGACTTTCACACTGGTTGCTATCATTCGTTTTATACGATGGAAAAACTGTTATATTTATATTGTATTTTATGCGTCTGGCGTTGACTTCTTAGGGCCTAACTGTTCGATCTGGTGGAACAACGCCCTAGAGTGAAGCCTAGGTTACCCGGAACGTAGAAATGGCCATCACTTTCAAACTGTTTGCAATTATTCCCGTTATATGATGGAAAAACTGTTGTATTTTTATTGCATTTTATGCTTCGGGCATTGATTTGAAAGGCCCTAACCATTCAATCTGTTGGAGCAGCGCCCTAGAGTGAATCCTAGGTTGCCCGGAACGTAGAAATGACCATAACTTTCACACTGATCGCTATTATTCGTTTTATACGATGGAAAAACTGTTACATTTATATTGTACTTTATGCTTCTGGCGCTGACTTCTAAGGCCCTAAATATTCAATCTGTTGGATCAACGCCCTAGAGTGAAGCCTAGGTTGCTCGGAATGTAGAAGTGACCATAACATTCACACTGGTTGAAATTATTCGTTTTATACGATGGAAAAGCTGTTGCATCTTTATTGTATTTTATGCTTCTGGCGTTGACTTCTAAGACCCTGACTATTCGATCTGGTGCAGCAACGACCTAGGGTGAAGCCTAGGTTTCCCGGAACGTAGAAATGACCATTACTATCACACTGTTGGCAATTATTCATTTTGTACAATGGAAAATCTGTTGTACTTTTATTGTATTTTATGCCTCTGGCGTTGACTTCTAAGGCCGTATCTATTAGATGTGGTGGAGCAGAGCCCTAGGGAGACGCCTGGGGAGCTCGGAACGTAGAAATGACCATTACTTTCACACTGGTTGCTAGTATTCGTTTTATACGATGGAAACACTGTTATATTTATATTGTATTTTGTGCTTCTGGCGTTGACTTCTTAGGCCCTAACTATTCGATCTGGTGGAACAACACCGTTGAGTGAAGCCTAGGTTGCCCGGTACGTAGAAATGACCATAACTTTTACACTGGTAGCAATTATTCGTTTTATACAATGGAAAAGCTGTTCTATTTATTTTGTGTTTTATGCTTCGGGCGTTGACTTCTAAGGCCCTAACTGTTTGATCTGGTGGAGCAACGCCCTAGTGTGATGCCTAGGTTGCCCGGAACGTAGAAATGACCATAACTTTCACACTGCTTGCTATTATTCGTTTTATACGATGGAAAAACTGTTATATTTATATTGTATTTTATGCTTCTGGCGTTGACTTCTTAGGCCCTAACTATTCGATCTGGTGGATCAACGCCGTAGAGTGAAGCCTAGGTTGCCCGGATCGTAGAAATGACCATTACTTTCACACTGTTTGCAATTATTCCTTTTATAGGATGGAAAAGCTGTAGTATTTATATCGTATTTTATGCTTCTGGCGTTGACTTCTAAGGACCTAACTATTCGGTCTGGTGGAGCAGCGCCCTAGAGTGAATCCTAGGTTGCCCGGAACGTAGAAATGACCATTACATTCAAACTGGTTGCAATTATTCCTGTTATACGATGGAAAAACTGTTGCATTTTTATTGTATTCTATGCTTCTGGCGTTTAATTCTAATTCGCTAGCTATTTGATCTGGTGGAGCAACGACCTAGAGTGAAGCCTAGGCTGCCCGGAACGTAGAAATGACCATAACTTCCACACTGGTAACAATGATTCGTTTTATACGATAGTAAAACTGTACTATTTATTTTGTATTTTATGCTCCGGGCGTTGACCTCTAAGCCCCTAGCTATTCGATCTGGTGGAGCAACGCCCTAGGGTGAATCCTAGGTTGCCCGGAAAGTAGAAATGACCATAACTTTCACACTGGTTGTTATTATTCGTTTTATACGATGGAATTACTGTTATATTTATATTGTATTTTATTCTTATGGCGTTGAATTCTAAGTCCCTAGCTAATCGATCTGGTGGAGCAACGCCCGAGAGTGATACCTAGGTTACCCGGAACGTAGAAATGACCAGTACTTTCACACTGTTTGCAGTTATTCCTGTTATACGATGGAAAAACTGTTGCATCTTTATTGTATTTTATACTTCTGGCGTTGACTTCTAAGGCCCTAACTACTCGATCAGGTGGAGCAACGCCCTAGAGTGAAGCCTACGTTCCTCGGAATGTAGAAATGACCATAACTTTCACACTGGTTGCAATTATTCATTTTATACGATGGAAAAACTGTTTTATTTATTTTGTATTTTATGCTTCGGGCGTTGACTTCTAAGGCCCTAACTATTCGATCTGGTGGAGCAACGCCCGAGGGTGAAGCCTAGGTTGCCCGGAAAGTAGAAATGATGTTAACTTTCACACTGGTTGCTATTATTCGTTCTATACGATGGAAAAACTGTTGTATTTACATTGTATTTTATGCTTCTGGCGTTGACTTCTAAGGCACTAACTATTCGATCTGGTGGAGCAACGCAATAGAGTGAGGCCTAGGTTGCCCGGAACGTACAATTGGCCATCACTTTCAAGCTGGTTGCAATTATTCCTGTTATATAACGGAAACACTGTTGTATTTTTATTGCATTTTATGCTTCGGGCGTTGACTTCTACGGCCCTAACTATTCAATCTGTTGGAGCAACGCCCTAGGGTGAAGCCTATGTTGTTCGGAAAGTAGAAATGACCATAAGTTTCATACTGGTTGCAATTATTCGTTTTATACGATGGAAAAACTGTTGTATTTATATTGTATTTTATGCTTCTGGCGTTCACTTCTTAGGCCCTTACTATTCGTTCTGGTGGAACAACGGCCTAGGGTGAAGGCTAGGTTGCCCGGAACGTAGAAATGACCATAACTTTTACACTGGTAGCAACTATTCGTTTTATACAATGGAAAAACTGTTGTATTTATTTTGTATTTTATGCTTCGGGAGTTGACTTCTAAGGTCCTACCTGTTTGATCTGGTGGAGCAACGCCCTAGAGTGAAGCCTATGTTGCCCGGAACGTAGAAATGACCATAACTTTCACACTGGTTGCTATTATTCGTTTTATACGATGGAAAAACTGTTATATTTATATTGTATTTTATGCTTCTGGCGTTCACTTCTTAGGCCCTAACTATTCGATCTGGTGGAACAACGCCCTAGAGTGAAACCTATGTTACACGGAACGTAGAAATGACCAGTACTTTCACACTGTTTGCAATTATTCCTGTTATATGATGGCAACACTGTTGTATTTTTTTTGCATTTTATGGTTCGGGCGATGACATCTACGGCCCTATCTATTCAATCTGTTGGAGCAACGCCCGAGGATGAAGCCTAGGTTGCCCGGAAAGTAGAAATGACGTTAACTTTCACACTGGTTGCTATTATTCGTTCTATACGATGGAAAAACTGTTGTATTTATATTGTATTTTATGCTTCTGGCGTTGACTTCTAAGGCACTAACTATTCGATCTGGTGGAGCAACGCAATAGAGTGAGGCCTAGGTTGCCCGGAACGTACAATTGGCCATCACTTTCAAACTGGTTGCAATTATTCCTGTTATATGACGGAAACACTGTTGTATTTTTATTGCATTTTATGCTTCGGGCGTTGACTTCTAAGGCCCTAACCATTCAATCTGTTGGAGCAACGCCCTAGGGTGAAGCCTAGGTTGTTCGGAAAGTAGAAATGACCATAAGTTTCATACTGGTTGCAGTTATTCGTTTTATACGATGGAAAAACTGTTGTATTTATATTGTATTTTATGCTTCTGGCGTTCACTTCTTAGGCCCTTACTATTCGTTCTGGTGGAACAGCGGCCTAGGGTGAAGGCTAGGTTGCCCGGAACGTAGAAATGACCATAACTTTTACACTGGTAGCAATTATTCGTTTTATACAATGGAAAAACTCTTCTATTTATTTTGTATTTTATGCTTCGGGCGTTGACTTCTAAGGTCCTACCTGTTTGATCTGGTGGAGCAACGCCCTAGAGTGAAGCCTAGGTTGCCCGGAACGTAGAAATGACCATAACTTTCACACTTGTTGCTCTTATTCGTTTTATACGATGGAAAAACTGTTATATTTATATTGTATTTTTTCTTATGGCATTGAATTCTAAGTCCCTAGCTATTGGATCTGGTGGAGCAACGCCCTAGAGTGAAACCTAGGTTACCCGGAACGTAGAAATGACCAGTACTTTCACACTGTTTGCAGTTATTCATGTTATACGATGAAAAAACTTTTGCATCTTTATTGTATTTTATGCTTCTGGCGTTGACTTCTAAGGCCCTAGCTATTCGATTTGGTGGAGAAACGCCCTAGAGTGGAGCCTAGGTTGCCCGGTACGTAGAAATGACCATTACTTTCACACTGTCTGCAAAAATACATTATATACGATGGAAAAGCTGTTGTATTTATATCGTATTTTTTGCTTCTGGCGTTGACTTCTTCCAAACCCTAACTATTCCATCTGGTGGAACAACGCCCTAGGGTAGAGCCCTGGTTGCGCGGAACGTAGAAATGACCATAACTTTCACACTGGTAGCAATTATTCGTTTTATGCGATGGAAAAACTGCTTTATATATATCGTATTTTATGCTTCTGGCGTTGACTTCTTAGGCCCTAACTATTCCATCTGGTGGAACAACGCCCTAGGGTAAAGCCCAGATTGCGCGGAACGTAGAAATGACCATAACTTTCACACTGGTAGCAATTATTCGTTTTATACGATGGAAAAACTGTTTTATTTATTTTGTATTTAATGCTTCGGGCGTTGACTTCTAAGGCCCTAACTGTTTGATCTGGTGGAGCAACGCCCTAGAGTGAAGCCTATGTTGCCCGGAACGTAGAAATTACCATAACTTTCACACTGGTTGCTATTATTCCTGTTATAGGATGGAAAGACTGTTGTATTTTTATTGTATTTTATACTTCAGGCGTTGACTTCTGAGGCCGTAGCTATTAGGTGTGGTGGAAGAACGCCATACAGTGAAGCTTAGGTTGCCCGGAACGTAGAAATGGCCATAAGTTTCATACTGGTTGCAATTATTCGTTTTATACGATGGAAAAACTGTTGTATTTATAATGTATTTTATGCTTCTGGCGTTCACTTCTTAGGCCCTAACTATTCGATCTGGTGGAACAACGCCCTAGTGTGAAGCCTAGGTTGCCCGGAACGTAGAAATGACCGTAACTTTTACACTGGTAGCAATTATTCGTTTTATACAATGGAAAAACCGTTCTATTTATTTTGTGTTTTATGCTTCGGGCGTTGACTTCTAAGGTCCTAACTGTTTGATCTGGTGGAACAACGCCCTAGAGTGAAGCACAGGTTGCCCGGAACGTAGAACATACCATTACCTTCACACTGGTTGCAATTATTCCTGTTATACGATGGAAAAACTGTTGCATCTTTATTGTATTTTGTGCTTCTGGCGTTGACTTGTAAGGCCCTAACTATTCGATCTGGTGGAGCAACGCCCTAGAGTGAAGTCTAGGTTGCCCGGAACGTAGAAGTGACCATAACTTTCACACTGGTTGCAATTATTCCTTTTGTACGATGGAAAAGCTGTGGCATCTTTATTGTATTTTATTCATCTGGGGTTGACTTCTAAGGCCGTAGCTATTAGGTGTGGTGGAGCAACGCCCTAGAGTGACGCCTAGGTTGCCCGGAACGTAGATATGACCATTACTTTCACAATGTTTGCAATTATTCATTTTATACGATGTAAAAGGTTTTGTACTTATATTGTATTTTATTTTTCTGGCGTTAACTTCTTAGGCCCTAACTATTCGATCTGGTGGAACAACGCCCTAGAGTGACGACTAGGTTGCCCGGACAATGGAAATCACCACTACTTTCACACTGTTTGCAAATATACATTATATACGATGGAAAAGCTGTTGTATTTATATTGTGTTTTATGCTTCTGGCGTTGACTTCTAAGGCCCTAGCTATTCGGTTTGGTGGAGCAACGCCCTGGAGTGAAGCCTAGGTTGCGCGGAACGTAGAAATGACCATAACTTTACACTGGTAGCAATTATTCGTTTTATACAATGGAAAAACTGTTCTATTTATTTTGTAATTAATGCTTCGGGCGTCGGCTTCTAAAGCCCTAACTGTTTGATCTGGTGGAGCAACGTCCTAGAGTGAAGCCTAGGTTGCCCGGAATGTTGAAATGACAATAACTTTCACATTGGTTGCAATTATTCGTTTTATACGATGGAAAAGCTGTTGTATTTATATTGTATTTTTTCTTATGGCGTTGAATTCTAAGTCCCTAGCTAATCGATCTGGTGGAGCAACGCCCGAGAGTGATACCTAGGTTACCCGGAACGTAGAAATGGCCATCACTTTCAAACTGGTTGCAATTATTCCTGTTATATGATGGAAACACTGTTTTATTTTTATTGCATTTTATGCTTCGGGCGTTGACTTCTAAGGCCCTAACTATTCAATCTGTTGGAGCAACGCCCTAGGGTGAAGCCTAGGTTGCCCGGAACGTAGAAATGACCATAACTTTTACACTGGTAGCATTTATTCGTTTTATACGATGGAAAAACTGTTATATTTATATTGTATTTTTTCTTATGGCGTTGAATTCTAAGTCCCTAGCTAATCGATCTGGTGGAGCAACGCCCGAGAGTGATACCTAGGTTAGCCGGAACGTAGAAATGACCAGTACTTTCACACTGTTTGCAGTTATTCCTGTTATACGATGGAAAAACTGTTGCATCTTTATTGTATTTTATACTTCTGGCGTTGACTTCTAAGGCCCTAACTACTCGATCAGGTGGAGCAACGCCCTAGAGTGAAGCCTACGTTCCTCGGAATGTAGAAATGACCATAACTTTCACACTGGTTGCAATTATTCATTTTATACGATGGAAAAACTGTTGTATTTTTATTGCATTTTATGCTTCGGGCATTGATTTCAATGGCCCTAACCATTCAATCTGTTGGAGCAGCGCCCTAGAGTGAATCCTAGGTTGCCCGGAACGTAGAAATGACCATTACATTCAAACTGGTTGTAATTATTCCTGTTATACGATGGAAAAACTGTTGTATTTTTATTGTATTCTATGCTTCTGGCGTTTAATTCTAATTCGCTAGCTATTTGATCTGGTGGAGCAACGCCCTCGAGTGAAGCGTAGGTTGCCCGGAACGTAGAAATGACCATAACTTTCATACTGGCTGCAATTATTCGTTTTATACAATGGAAAAACTGTTCTATTTATTTTGTATTTAATGCTTCGGGCGTTGGCTTCTAAGGCCCTAACTGTTTGATCTGGTGGAGCAACGCCCTAGAGTGAATCCTAGGCTGCTCGGAATGTAGAAATGACCATAACTTTCACACTGGTTGCAATTATTCGTTTTATACGATGGGAAAGCTGTTGTATTTATATTGTATTTTATGCTTCTGGCGTTGACTTCTAAGGCACTAACTATTCCATATGGTGGAGCAACGCCCTAGAGTGAATCCTAGGTTGCTCGGAATGTAGAAATGACCATAACTTTCACACTGGTTGCAATTATTCGTTTTATACGATGGAAACGCCGTTGTATATATATTGTACGATTATGCCTCTGGCGTTGACTTCTAAGGCCGTAGCTATTAGATGTGGTGGAGGAACGCCCTAGAGTGACGCCTAGGGTGCTCGGAACGTAGAAATGACCATAACTTTCACACTGGTTGCAATTATTCGTTTTATACGATGGAAACGCCGTTGTATATATATTGTACTTTATGCCTCTGGCGTTGACTTCTAATGCCGTAGCTATTAGATGTGGTGGAGGAACGCCCTAGAGTGACGCCTAGGTTGCCCGGAACGTAGAATTGGCCATCACTTTCAAACTGGTTGCAATTATTCCTGTTATATGATGGAAACGCTGTTGTATTTTTTTTGCATTTTATGGTTCGGGCATTGACTTCTAAGGCCCTAACTATTCAATCCGTTGGAGCAACGCCCTAGGGTGAAGCTTAGGTTGCTCGGAACGTAGAAATGACCATAGGTTTCATACTGATAGCAATTATTTGTTTCATGCGATGGAAAAACTGTTGTATTTATATTGTATTTTATGCTTCTGGCGTTGACTTCTACGGCATTAACTATTCGATCTAGTGGAGCAACGCCCTAGAGTGAAGCCTAGGTTGCCCGGAAAGGAGAAACGACCATCACGTTCAAACTGGTTGCAATTAATCCTTTTATACGATGGAAAAGCTGTTCTATTTATATCGTATTTTATGCTTCTGGCGTTGACTTCTAAGGCACTAACTATTCGATCTGGTGGAGCAACGCCCTAGAGTGAAGCCTAGGTTGCCCGGAACGTAGAATTGGCCATCACTTTCAAACTGGTCGAAATTATTCCTGTTATATGATGGAAACACTGTTGTATTTTTTTTGCATTTTATGGTTCGGGCGTTGACTTCTAAGGCCCTAACTATTCAATCTGTTGGAGCAAGGCCCTAGGGTGAAGCCTAGGTTGCTCGGAAAGTAGAAATGACCATAAGTTTCATACTGGTTGCAATTATTCGTTTTATACGATGGAAAAACTGTTGTATTTATATTGTATTTTATGCTTCTGGCGTTGACTTCTAAGGCACTATCTATTCGATCTGGTGGAGCGACGCCCTAGATAGAAGCCTAGTTTGCCCGGAACGTAGAATTGGCCATCACTTTCAAACTGGTTGCAATTATTCCTGTTATATGATGGAAACACTGTTGTATTTTTTTTGCATTTTATGGTTCGGGCGTTCAGTTCTAAGGTCCTAACTATTCAATCTGTTGGAGCAACGCCCTAGGGTGAAGCCTAGCTTGCTCGGAAAGTAGGAATGACCATAAGTTTCATACTGGTTGCAATTATTCGTTTTATACGCTGGAAACACTGTTGTATTTTTATTGCATTTTATGCTTCGGGCGCTGACTTCTAAGGCCCTAACTATTCAATCAGTTGGAGCAACGCCCTAGGGTGAAGCCTAGGTTGCTCGGAAAGTAGAAATGACCATAAGTTTCATACTGGTTGCAATTATTCGTTTTATACGATGGAAAAGCTGTTGTATTTATATTGTATTTTATGCTTCTGGCGTTGACCTCTGAGGCACTAACTATTCGATCTGGTGGAGCAACGCCCTAGAGTGAAGCCTAGGTTGCTCGGAATGTAGAAATGACCATAAGTTTCATACTGGTTGCAATTATTCGTTTTATACGATCGAAACACGGTTGTATTTTTATTGCATTTTATGCTTCGGGCGTTGACTTCTAAGGAACTAACCATTCAATCTGTTGGAGCAACGCCCTAGGGTGAAGCCTAACTTGCTCGGAAAGTAGAAATGACCATAAGTTTCATACTGGTTGCAATTATTCGTTTTATACGATGGAAAGACTGTTGTATTTATATTGTATTTTATGCTTCTGGCGTTTACTTCTAAGGACCTAACTATTCGATCTGGTGGAGCAACGCCCTAGAGTGAATCCTAGGTTGCTCGGAATGTAGAAATGACCATAACTTTCACACTGGTTGCAATTATTCGTTTTATACGATGGAAACGCCGTTGTATATATATTGTACTTTATGCCTCTGGCGTTGACTTCTAATGCCGTAGCTATTAGATGTGGTGGAGGAACGCCCTAGAGTGACGCCTAGGTTGCCCGGAACGTAGAATTGGCCATCACTTTCAAACTGGTTGCAATTATTCCTGTTATATGATGGAAACGCTGTTGTATTTTTTTTGCATTTTATGGTTCGGGCATTGACTTCTAAGGCCCTAACTATTCAATCCGTTGGAGCAACGCCCTAGGGTGAAGCCTAATTTGCTCGGAAAGTAGAAATGACCATAAGTTTCATACTGGTTGCAATTATTCGTTTTATACGATGGAAAAACTGTTGTATTTATATTGTATTTTATGCTTCTGGCGTTTACTTCTAAGGACCTAACTATTCGATCTGGTGGAGCAACGCCCTAGAGTGAATCCTAGGTTGCTCGGAATGTAGAAATGACCATAACTTTCACACTGGTTGCAATTATTCGTTTTATACGATGGAAACGCCGTTGTATATATATTGTACGATTATGCCTCTGGCGTTGACTTCTAAGGCCGTAGCTATTAGATGTGGTGGAGGAACGCCCTAGAGTGACGCCTAGGGTGCTCGGAACGTAGGAATGACCATTACTTTCACACTGGTTGCAATTATTCGTTCTACACGATGGAAGAGCTGTTGTATTTACATCGTATTTTATGCTTCTGGCGTTGACTTCTAAGGCACTAACTATTCGATCTGGTGGAGCAACGCCCTAGAGTGAAGCCTAGGTTGCTCGGAACGTAGAATTGGCCATCACTTTCAAACTGGTTGCAATTATTCCTGTTATATGATGGAAACGCTGTTGTATTTTTTTTGCATTTTACGGTTCGGGCATTGACTTCTAAGGCCCTAACTATTCAATCCGTTGGAGCAACGCCCCAGGGTGAAGCTTAGGTTGCTCGGAACGTAGAAATGACCATAAGTTTCATACTGATTGCAATTATTTGTTTCATGCGATGGAAAAACTGTTGTATTTATATTGTATTTTATGCTTCTGGCGTTGACTTCTACGGCATTAACTATTCGATCTAGTGGAGCAACGCCCTAGAGTGAAGCCTAGGTTGCCCGGAAAGGAGAAATGACCATCACGTTCAAACTGGTTGCAATTAATCCTTTTATACGATGGAAAAGCTGTTGTATTTATATCGTATTTTATGCTTCTGGCGTTGACTTCTAAGGCACTAACTATTCGATCTGGTGGAGCAACGCCCTAGAGTGAAGCCTAGGTTTCCCGGAACGTAGAATTGGCCATCACTTTCAAACTGGTCGAAATTATTCCTGTTATATGATGGAAACACTGTTGTATTTTTTTTGCATTTTATGGTTCGTGCGTTCACTTCTAAGGTCCTAACTATTCAATCTGTTGGAGCAACGCCCTAGAGTGAAGCCTAGGTTGCCCGGAACGTAGAATTGGCCATCACTTTCCTAATTGGTCGCAATTATTCCTGTTATATGATGGAAACACTGTTGTATTTTTTTTGCATTTTATGGTTCGGGCGTTGACTTCTAAGGCCCTAACTATTCAATCTGTTGGAGCAAGGCCCTAGGGTGAAGCCTAGGCCGCTCGAAAAGTAGAAATGACCATAAGTTTCATACTGGTTGCAATTATTCGTTTTATACGATGGAAAAACTGTTGTATTTATATCGTATTTTATCCTTCTGGCGTTGACATCTAAGGACCTAACTATTCGATCTGGTGGAGCAGCGCCCTAGAGTGAAGCCTAGGTTGCTCGGAATGTAGAAATGTCCATTACTTTCACACTGGTTGCAATTATTCGTTTTATACAATGGAAAAACTGTTCAATTTATATCGTATTTTATGCTTCGGGCGTTGACTTCTTAGGCCCTAACTATTCGATCTGGTGGAACAACGGCCTAGGGTGAAGCCTAGGTTGCCCCGAACGTAGAAATGACCATAACTTTCACACTGGTTGCAATTATTCGTTTTATACGATGGAAACGCCGTTGTATATATATTGTACGATTATGCCTCTGGCGTTGACTTCTAAGGCCCTAACTGTTTGATCTGGTGGAGCAACGCCCTAGAGTGAAGCCTATGTTGCCCGGAACGTAGAAATGACCATAACTTGCACACTGGTTGCTATTATTCGCTTTAGACGATGGAAGAACTGTTGTACTTATATTGTATTTTATTCTTATGGCGTTGAATTTTAAGTCCCTAGCTATTCGATCTGGTGGAGCAACGCCGTAGAGTGAAACCTATGTTACTCGGAACGTAGAAATGACCACTACTATCACACTGGTTACAAATTATTCGTGCTATACGATGGAAAAACTGTAGTATTTTTATTGCATTTTATGCTTCGGGCATTGACTTCTAAGGCTCCAACTATTCAATCTGTTAGTGCAACGCCCTAGGGTGAAGCCTAAGTTACCCGGAACGTAGAAATGACCATAACTTTCACACTGGTTGCAATTATTCGTTTTATACGATGGAAAAGCGTTTGCATCTTTATTGTATTTTATTCATCTGGGGTTGACTTCTAAGGCCGTAGCTATTAGATGTGGTGGAGCAACGCCCTAGACTAACGCCTAGGTTGCCCGGAACGCAGAAATGACCATTACTTTCACAATGTTTGCATTCAATTTATACGATGGAAAAACTGTTGTACTTATATTGTATTTTATTCTTCTGGCGCTGCCTTCTTAGGCCCTAACTATTCGACCTTGTGGAACAACGCCCTGGAGTGAAGCCTAGGTTGCCTGGAACGTAGAAATGACCATCACCTTCACACGGGTTGCAATTATTCCTGTTATAGGATGGAAATACTGTTGTATTTTTATTGTATTTTATACTTCAGGCGTTGACTTCTGAGGCTGCAGCTGTTCGATGTGGTGGAAGAACGCCATACAGTGAAGCCTAGGTTGCCCGGAACGTAGAAATGACCATCAGTTTCATACTGGTTGCAATTATTCGTTTTATACGATGGAAAAACTGTTGTATTTATATTGTATTTTATGCTTCTGGCGTTGACTTCTTAGGCCCTAACTGTTCGATCTGGTGGATCAACGCCCTAGGGTGAAGCCTAGGTTGCCCGGAACGTAGAAATGACCATAACTTATACACTGGTAGCTATTATTCGTTTTATACAATGGAAAAACTGTTCTATTTATTTTGTGTTTTATGCTTCGGGCGTTGACTTCTAAGGTCCTAACTGTTTGATCTGGTGGAGCAACGCCCTCGAGTGAAGCCTAGGTTGCCCGGAACGTAGAAATGACCATCACTTTCAAACTGGTTGCAATTAATCCTGTTATACGATGGAAAAACTGTTGTATATTTATTGCATTTTATGCCTCGACCATTGACTTCTAAGGCCCTAACTATTCGATCTGTTGGAGCAACTCCCTAGTGTGAGCCTAGGTTGCCCGGAAAGTAGAAATGACCATAACTTTCATACTGGCTGCAATTATTCGTTTTATACAATGGAAAAACTGTTCTATTTATTTTGTATTTAATGCTTCGGGCGTTGGCTTCTAAGGCCCTAACTGTTTGAACTGGTGGAGCAACGCCCTAGAGTGAATCCTAGGCTGCTCGGAATGTAGAAATGACCATAACTTTCACACTGGTTGCAATTATTCGTTTTATACGATGGAAAAGCTGTTGTATTTATATTGTATTTTATGCTTCTGGCGTTGACTTCTAAGGCACTAACTATTCGATCTGTTGGAGCAACGCCCTAGAGTGAAGCCTAGGTTGCCCGGAACGTAGAATTGGCCATCACTTTCAAACTGGTCGCAATTATTCCTGTTATATGGTGGAAACACTGTTGTATTTTTTTTGCATTTTATGGCTCGGGCGTAGAGTTCTAAGGCCCTAACTATTCAATCTGTTGGAGCAACGCCCTAGTGTGAAGCCTAGGTTGCTAGGAAAGTAGAAATGACCATAAGTTTCAGACTGGTTGCAATTACTCGTTTTATACGATGGAAAAGCTGTTGTATTTATATTGTATTTTATGCTTCTGGCGTTGACTTCTAAGGCACTAACTATTCCATATGGTGGAGCAACGCCCTAGAGTGAATCCTAGGTTGCTCGGAATGTAGAAATGACCATAACTTTCACACTGGTTGCAATTATTCGTTTTATACGATGGAAACGCCGTTGTATATATATTGTACGATTATGCCTCTGGCGTTGACTTCTAAGGCCGTAGCTATTAGATGTGGTGGAGGAACGCCCTAGAGTGACGCCTAGGGTGCTCGGAACGTAGAAATGACCATAACTTTCACACTGGTTGCAATTATTCGTTTTATACGATGGAAACGCCGTTGTATATATATTGTACTTTATGCCTCTGGCGTTGACTTCTAATGCCGTAGCTATTAGATGTGGTGGAGGAACGCCCTAGAGTGACGCCTAGGTTGCCCGGAACGTAGAATTGGCCATCACTTTCAAACTGGTTGCAATTATTCCTGTTATATGATGGAAACGCTGTTGTATTTTTTTTGCATTTTATGGTTCGGGCATTGACTTCTAAGGCCCTAACTATTCAATCCGTTGGAGCAACGCCCTAGGGTGAAGCTTAGGTTGCTCGGAACGTAGAAATGACCATAGGTTTCATACTGATAGCAATTATTTGTTTCATGCGATGGAAAAACTGTTGTATTTATATTGTATTTTATGCTTCTGGCGTTGACTTCTACGGCATTAACTATTCGATCTAGTGGAGCAACGCCCTAGAGTGAAGCCTAGGTTGCCCGGAAAGGAGAAACGACCATCACGTTCAAACTGGTTGCAATTAATCCTTTTATACGATGGAAAAGCTGTTGTATTTATATCGTATTTTATGCTTCTGGCGTTGACTTCTAAGGCACTAACTATTCGATCTGGTGGAGCAACGCCCTAGAGTGAAGCCTAGATTGCCCGGAACGTAGAATTGGCCATCACTTTCAAACTGGTCGAAATTATTCCTGTTATATGATGGAAACACTGTTGTATTTTTTTTGCATTTTATGGTTCGGGCGTTCACTTCTAAGGTCCTAACTATTCAATCTGTTGGAGCAACGCCCCAGAGTGAAGCCTAGGTTGCCCGGAACGTAGAATTGGCCATCACTTTCCTAATTGGTCGCAATTATTCCTGTTATATGATGGAAACACTGTTGTATTTTTTTTGCATTTTATGGTTCGGGCGTTGACTTCTAAGGCCCTAACTATTCAATCTGTTGGAGCAAGGCCCTAGGGTGAAGCCTAGGTTGCTCGGAAAGTAGAAATGACCATAAGTTTCATACTGGTTGCAATTATTCGTTTTATACGATGGAAAAACTGTTGTATTTATATTGTATTTTATGCTTCTGGCGTTGACTTCTAAGGCACTATCTATTCGATCTGGTGGAGCGACGCCCTAGATAGAAGCCTAGCTTGCCCGGAACGTAGAATTGGCCATCACTTTCAATCTGGTTGCAATTATTCCTGTTATATGATGGAAACACTGTTGTATTTTTTTTGCATTTTATGGTTCGGGCGTTCACTTCTAAGGTCCTAACTATTCAATCTGTTGGAGCAACGCCCTAGGGTGAAGCCTAGCTTGCTCGGAAAGTAGGAATGACCATAAGTTTCATACTGGTTGCAATTATTCGTTTTATACGATGGAAACACTGTTGTATTTTTATTGCATTTTATGCTTCGGGCGCTGACTTCTAAGGCCCTAACTATTCAATCAGTTGGAGCAACGCCCTAGGGTGAAGCCTAGGTTGCTCGGAAAGTAGAAATGACCATAAGTTTCATACTGGTTGCAATTATTCGTTTTATACGATGGAAAAGCTGTTGTATTTATATTGTATTTTATGCTTCTGGCGTTGACCTCTGAGGCACTAACTATTCGATCTGGTGGAGCAACGCCCTAGAGTGAAGCCTAGGTTGCTCGGAATGTAGAAATGACCATAAGTTTCATACTGGTTGCAATTATTCGTTTTATACGATCGAAACACGGTTGTATTTTTATTGCATTTTATGCTTCGGGCGTTGACTTCTAAGGCCCTAACCATTCAATCTGTTGGAGCAACGCCCTAGGGTGAAGCCTAACTTGCTCGGAAAGTAGAAATGACCATAAGTTTCATACTGGTTGCAATTATTCGTTTTATACGATGGAAAGACTGTTGTATTTATATTGTATTTTATGCTTCTGGCGTTTACTTCTAAGGACCTAACTATTCGATCTGGTGGAGCAACGCCCTAGAGTGAATCCTAGGTTGCTCGGAATGTAGAAATGACCATAACTTTCACACTGGTTGCAATTATTCGTTTTATACGATGGAAACGCCGTTGTATATATATTGTACTTTATGCCTCTGGCGTTGACTTCTAATGCCGTAGCTATTAGATGTGGTGGAGGAACGCCCTAGAGTGACGCCTAGGTTGCCCGGAACGTAGAATTGGCCATCACTTTCAAACTGGTTGCAATTATTCCTGTTATATGATGGAAACGCTGTTGTATTTTTTTTGCATTTTATGGTTCGGGCATTGACTTCTAAGGCCCTAACTATTCAATCCGTTGGAGCAACGCCCTAGGGTGAAGCTTAGGTTGCTCGGAACGTTGAAATGACCATAGGTTTCATACTGGTTGCAATTATTCGTTTTATACGATGGAAAAACTGTTGTATTTATATTGTATTTTATGCTTCTGGCGTTGACTTCTAAGGCACTATCTATTCGATCTGGTGGAGCAACGCCCTAGATAGAAGCCTAGTTTGCCCGGAACGTAGAATTGGCCATCACTTTCAAACTGGTTGCAATTATTCCTGTTATATGATGGAAACACTGTTGTATTTTTTTTGCATTTTACGGTTCGGGCGTTCACTTCTAAGGTCCTAACTATTCAATCTGTTGGAGCAACGCCCTAGGGTGAAGCCTAGCTTGCTCGGAAAGTAGGAATGACCATAAGTTTCATACTGGTTGCAATTATTCGTTTTATACGATGGAAACACTGTTGTATTTTTATTGCATTTTATGCTTCGGGCGCTGACTTCTAAGGCCCTAACTATTCAATCAGTTGGAGCAACGCCCTAGGGTGAAGCCTAGGTTCCTCGGAAAGTAGAAATGACCATAAGTTTCATACTGGTTGCAATTATTCGTTTTATACGATGGAAAAGCTGTTGTATTTATATTGTATTTTATGCTTCTGGCGTTGACCTCTGAGGCACTAACTATTCGATCTGGTGGAGCAACGCCCTAGAGTGAAGCCTAGGTTGCTCGGAATGTAGAAATGACCATAAGTTTCATACTGGTTGCAATTATTCGTTTTATACGATGGAAACGCCGTTGTATATATATTGTACTTTATGCCTCTGGCGTTGACTTCTAATGCCGTAGCTATTAGATGTGGTGGAGGAACGCCCTAGAGTGACGCCTAGGTTGCCCGGAACGTAGAATTGGCCATCACTTTCAAACTGGTTGCAATTATTCCTGTTATATGATGGAAACGCTGTTGTATTTTTTTTGCATTTTATGGTTCGGGCATTGACTTCTAAGGCCCTAACTATTCAATCCGTTGGAGCAACGCCCTAGGGTGAAGCTTAGGTTGCTCGGAACGTAGAAATGACCATAGGTTTCATACTGATAGCAATTATTTGTTTCATGCGATGGAAAAACTGTTGTATTTATATTGTATTTTATGCTTCTGGCGTTGACTTCTACGGCATTAACTATTCGATCTAGTGGAGCAACGCCCTAGAGTGAAGCCTAGGTTGCCCGGAAAGGAGAAATGACCATCACGTTCAAACTGGTTGCAATTAATCCTTTTATACGATGGAAATGCTGTTGTATTTATATCGTATTTTATGCTTCTGGCGTTGACTTCTAAGGCACTAACTATTCGATCTGGTGGAGCAACGCCCTAGAGTGAAGCCTAGGTTGCCCGGAACGTAGAATTGGCCATCACTTTCAAACAGGTTGCAATTATTCCTGTTACATGATGGAAACACTGTTGTATTTTAATTGCATTTTATGCTTCGGGCGTTGTCTTCTAAGGCCCTAACTAATCAATCTGTTGGAGCAACGCCCTAGGGTGAAGCCTAGCTTGCTCGGAAAGTAGAAATGACCATAAGTTTCATACTGGTTGCAATTATTCGTTTTATACGATGGAAAAGCTGTTGTATTTATATCGTGTTTTATGCTTCTGGCGTTGACTTCTTAGGCCGTAACCATTCGGTCTGGTGGAGCAACGCACTGGAGTGAAACCTAGGTATGCCCGGAACGTAGAATTGGCCATCACTTTCAAACTGGTTGCAATTATATTTGTTATATGATGGAAACACTGTTGTATTTTTTTTGCATTTTATGGTTCGGGCGTTGACTTCTAAGGCCCTAACTATTCAATCCGTTGGACGAACGCCCTAGGGTGAAGCCTAGGTTGCTCGGAAAGTAGAAATGACCATATGTTTCATACTGGTTGCAATTATTTGTTTCATACGATGGAAAAACTGTTGTATTTATATTGTATTTTATGCTTCTGGCGTTGACTTCTAAGGCACTAACTATTCGATCTGGTAGTGCAACGCCCTAGAGTGAAGCCTAGGTTGCCCGGAACGTAGAATTGGCCATCACTTTCAAACTGGTCGAAATTATTCCTGTTATATGATGGAAACACTCTTGTATTTTTTTTGCATTTTAAGGTTCGGGCGTTCACTTCTAAGGTCCTAACTATTCAATCTGTTGGAGCAACGCCCTAGAGTGAAGCCTAGGTTGCCCGGAACGTAGAATTGGCCATCACTTTCCTAATTGGTCGCAATTATTCCTGTTATATGATGGAAACACTGTTGTATTTTTTTTGCATTTTATGGTTCGGGCGTTGACTTCTAAGGCCCTAACTATTCAATCTGTTGGAGCAAGGCCCTAGGGTGAAGCCTAGGCTGCTCGGAAAGTAGAAATGACCATAAGTTTCATACTGGTTGCAATTATTCGTTTTATACGATGGAAAAACTGTTGTATTTATATTGTATTTTATGCTTCTGGCGTTGACTTCTAAGGCACTATCTATTCGATCTGGTGGAGCAACGCCCTAGATAGAAGCCTAGTTTGCCCGGAACGTAGAATTGGCCATCACTTTCAAACTGGTTGCAATTATTCCTGTTATATGATGGAAACACTGTTGTATTTTTTTTGCACTTTATGGTTCGGGCGTTCACTTCTAAGGTCCTAACTATTCAATCTGTTGGAGCAACGCCCTAGGGTGAAGCCTAGCTTGCTCGGAAAGTAGGAATGACTATAAGTTTCATACTGGTTGCAATTATTCGTTTTATACGATGGAAACACTGTTGTATTTTTATTACATTTTATGCTTCGGGCGCTGACTTCTAAGGCCCTAACTATTCAATCAGTGGGATCAACGCCCTAGGGTGAAGCCTAGGTTGCTCGGAAAGTAGAAATGACCATAAGTTTCATACTGGTTGCAATTATTCGTTTTATACGATGGAAAAGCTGTTGTATTTATATTGTATTTTATGCTTCTGGCGTTGACCTCTGGGGCACTAACTATTCGATCTGGTGGAGCAACGCCCTAGAGTGAAGCCTAGATTGCTCGGAATGTAGAAATGACCATAACTTTCACACTTGTTGCAATTATTCGTTTTATACGATGGAAACGCTGTTGTATTTTTTTTGCATTTTATGGTTCGGGCGTTGACTTCTAAGGCCCTAACTATTCAATCCGTTGGAGCAACGCACTAGGGTGAAGCCTAGGTTGCTCGGAAAGTAGAAATGACCATAGGATTCATACTGGTTGCAATTATTTGTTTTATACGATGGAAAAACTGTTGTATTTATATTGTATTTTATGCTTCTGGCGTTGACTTCTAAGGCACTAACTATTCGATCTGGTGGAGCAACGCCCTAGAGTGAAGCCTAGGTTGCCCGGAAGGTAGAATTGGCCATCACTTTCAAACTGGTTGCAATTATTCGTTTTATACGATGGAAAAACTGTTGTATTTATATTGTATTTTATGCTCCTGGCGTTGACTTCTATGGCACTAACTATTCTATCTGGTGGAGCAACGTCCTATGGTGAAGCCTAGCTTGCTCGGAAAGTAGAAATGACCATAAGTTTCATACTGGTTGCAATTATTCGTTTTATACGATGGAAACACTGTTGTATTCTTATTGCATTTTATGCTTCGGGCGTTGACTTCTTAGGCCCTAACCATTCAATCTGTTGGAGCAACGCCCTAGGGTGAAGCCTAACATGCTCGGAAAGTAGAAATGACCATAAGTTTCATACTGGTTGCAATTATTCGTTTTATACGATCGAAACACTGTTGTATTTTTATTGCATTTTATGCTTCGGGCGTTGACTTCTAAGGCCCTAACCATTCAATCTGTTGGAGCAACGCCCTAGGGTGAAGCCTAATTTGCTCGGAAAGTAGAAATGACCATAAGTTTCATACTGGTTGCAATTATTCGTTTTATACGATGGAAAAACTGTTGTATTTATATTGTATTTTATGCTTCTGGCGTTTACTTCTAAGGACCTAACTATTCGATCTGGTGGAGCAACGCCCTAGAGTGAATCCTAGGTTGCTCGGAATGTAGAAATGACCATAACTTTCACACTGGTTGCAATTATTCGTTTTATACGATGGAAACGCCGTTGTATATATATTGTACGATTATGCCTCTGGCGTTGACTTCTAAGGCCGTAGCTATTAGATGTGGTGGAGGAACGCCCTAGAGTGACGCCTAGGGTGCTCGGAACGTAGGAATGACCATTACTTTCACACTGGTTGCAATTATTCGTTCTACACGATGGAAGAGCTGTTGTATTTACATCGTATTTTATGCTTCTGGCGTTGACTTCTAAGGCACTAACTATTCGATCTGGTGGAGCAACGCCCTAGAGTGAAGCCTAGGTTGCTCGGAACGTAGAATTGGCCATCACTTTCAAACTGGTTGCAATTATTCCTGTTATATGATGGAAACGCTGTTGTATTTTTTTTGCATTTTATGGTTCGGGCATTGACTTCTAAGGCCCTAACTATTCAATCCGTTGGAGCAACGCCCCAGGGTGAAGCTTAGGTTGCTCGGAACGTAGAAATGACCATAAGTTTCATACTGATTGCAATTATTTGTTTCATGCGATGGAAAAACTGTTGTATTTATATTGTATTTTATGCTTCTGGCGTTGACTTCTACGGCATTAACTATTCGATCTAGTGGAGCAACGCCCTAGAGTGAAGCCTAGGTTGCCCGGAAAGGAGAAATGACCATCACGTTCAAACTGGTTGCAATTAATCCTTTTATACGATGGAAAAGCTGTTGTATTTATATCGTATTTTATGCTTCTGGCGTTGACTTCTAAGGCACTAACTATTCGATCTGGTGGAGCAACGCCCTAGAGTGAAGCCTAGGTTTCCCGGAACGTAGAATTGGCCATCACTTTCAAACTGGTCGAAATTATTCCTGTTATATGATGGAAACACTGTTGTATTTTTTTTGCATTTTATGGTTCGTGCGTTCACTTCTAAGGTCCTAACTATTCAATCTGTTGGAGCAACGCCCTAGAGTGAAGCCTAGGTTGCCCGGAACGTAGAATTGGCCATCACTTTCCTAATTGGTCGCAATTATTCCTGTTATATGATGGAAACACTGTTGTATTTTTTTTGCATTTTATGGTTCGGGCGTTGACTTCTAAGGCCCTAACTATTCAATCTGTTGGAGCAAGGCCCTAGGGTGAAGCCTAGGCTGCTCGGAAAGTAGAAATGACCATAAGTTTCATACTGGTTGCAATTATTCGTTTTATACGATGGAAAAACTGTTGTATTTATATTGTATTTTATGCTTCTGGCGTTGACTTCTAAGGCACTATCTATTCGATCTGGTGGAGCAACGCCCTAGATAGAAGCCTAGTTTGCCCGGAACGTAGAATTGGCCATCACTTTCAAACTGGTTGCAATTATTCTTGTTATATGATGGAAACACTGTTGTATTTTTTTTGCACTTTATGGTTCGGGCGTTCACTTCTAAGGTCCTAACTATTCAATCTGTTGGAGCAACGCCCTAGGGTGAAGCCTAGCTTGCTCGGAAAGTAGGAATGACCATAAGTTTCATACTGGTTGCAATTATTCGTTTTATACGATGGAAACACTGTTGTATTTTTATTACATTTTATGCTTCGGGCGCTGACTTCTAAGGCCCTAACTATTCAATCAGTGGGATCAACGCCCTAGGGTGAAGCCTAGGTTGCTCGGAAAGTAGAAATGACCATAAGTTTCATACTGGTTGCAATTATTCGTTTTATACGATGGAAAAGCTGTTGTATTTATATTGTATTTTATGCTTCTGGCGTTGACCTCTGGGGCACTAACTATTCGATCTGGTGGAGCAACGCCCTAGAGTGAAGCCTAGATTGCTCGGAATGTAGAAATGACCATAACTTTCACACTTGTTGCAATTATTCGTTTTATACGATGGAAACGCTGTTGTATTTTTTTTGCATTTTATGGTTCGGGCGTTGACTTCTAAGGCCCTAACTATTCAATCCGTTGGAGCAACGCACTAGGGTGAAGCCTAGGTTGCTCGGAAAGTAGAAATGACCATAGGATTCATACTGGTTGCAATTATTTGTTTTATACGATGGAAAAACTGTTGTATTTATATTGTATTTTATGCTTCTGGCGTTGACTTCTAAGGCACTAACTATTCGATCTGGTGGAGCAACGCCCTAGAGTGAAGCCTAGGTTGCCCGGAAGGTAGAATTGGCCATCACTTTCAAACTGGTTGCAATTATTCGTTTTATACGATGGAAAAACTGTTGTATTTATATTGTATTTTATGCTCCTGGCGTTGACTTCTATGGCACTAACTATTCTATCTGGTGGAGCAACGTCCTATGGTGAAGCCTAGCTTGCTCGGAAAGTAGAAATGACCATAAGTTTCATACTGGTTGCAATTATTCGTTTTATACGATGGAAACACTGTTGTATTCTTATTGCATTTTATGCTTCGGGCGTTGACTTCTTAGGCCCTAACCATTCAATCTGTTGGAGCAACGCCCTAGGGTGAAGCCTAACATGCTCGGAAAGTAGAAATGACCATAAGTTTCATACTGGTTGCAATTATTCGTTTTATACGATCGAAACACTGTTGTATTTTTATTGCATTTTATGCTTCGGGCGTTGACTTCTAAGGCCCTAACCATTCAATCTGTTGGAGCAACGCCCTAGGGTGAAGCCTAATTTGCTCGGAAAGTAGAAATGACCATAACTTTCACACTGGTTGCAATTATTCGTTTTATACGATGGAAACGCCGTTGTATATATATTGTACGATTATGCCTCTGGCGTTGACTTCTAAGGCCGTAGCTATTAGATGTGGTGGAGGAACGCCCTAGAGTGACGCCTAGGGTGCTCGGAACGTAGGAATGACCATTACTTTCACACTGGTTGCAATTATTCGTTCTACACGATGGAAGAGCTGTTGTATTTACATCGTATTTTATGCTTCTGGCGTTGACTTCTAAGGCACTAACTATTCGATCTGGTGGAGCAACGCCCTAGAGTGAAGCCTAGGTTGCTCGGAACGTAGAATTGGCCATCACTTTCAAACTGGTTGCAATTATTCCTGTTATATGATGGAAATGCTGTTGTATTTTTTTTGCATTTTATGGTTCGGGCATTGACTTCTAAGGCCCTAACTATTCAATCCGTTGGAGCAACGCCCCAGGGTGAAGCTTAGGTTGCTCGGAACGTAGAAATGACCATAAGTTTCATACTGATTGCAATTATTTGTTTCATGCGATGGAAAAACTGTTGTATTTATATTGTATTTTATGCTTCTGGCGTTGACTTCTACGGCATTAACTATTCGATCTAGTGGAGCAACGCCCTAGAGTGAAGCCTAGGTTGCCCGGAAAGGAGAAATGACCATCACGTTCAAACTGGTTGCAATTAATCCTTTTATACGATGGAAAAGCTGTTGTATTTATATCGTATTTTATGCTTCTGGCGTTGACTTCTAAGGCACTAACTATTCGATCTGGTGGAGCAACGCCCTAGAGTGAAGCCTAGGTTTCCCGGAACGTAGAATTGGCCATCACATTCAAACTGGTTGCAATTATTCCTGTTATATGATGGAAACACTGTTGTATTTTAATTGCATTTTATGCTTCGGGCGTTGTCTTCTAAGGCCCTAACTAATCAATCTGTTGGAGCAACGCCCTAGAGTGAAGCCTAGCTTGCTCGGAAAGTAGAAATGAACATAAGTTTCATACTGGTTGCAATTATTCGTTTTATACGATGGAAAAGCTGTTGTGTTTATATCGTATTTTATGCTTCTGGCGTTGAGTTCTTAGGCCGTAACCATTCGGCCTGGTGGAGCAACGCACTGGAGTGAAACCTAGGTTGCCCGGGACGTAGAATTGGCCATCACTTTCAAACTGGTTGCAATTATTTTTGTTATATGATGGAAACACTGTTGTATTTTTTTTGCATTTTATGGTTCGGGCGTTGACTTCTAAGGCCCTAACTATTCAATCCGTTGGACGAACGCCCTAGGGTGAAGCCTAGGTTGCTCGGAAAGTAGAAATGACCATATGTTTCATACTGGTTGCAATTATTTGTTTCATACGATGGAAAAACTGTTGTATTTATATTGTATTTTATGCTTCTGGCGTTGACTTCTAAGGCACTAACTATTCGATCTGGTGGAGCAACGCCCAAGAGTGAAGCCTAGGTTGCCCGGAACGTAGAATTGGCCATCACTTTCAAACTGGTCGAAATTATTCCTGTTATATGATGGAAACACTGTTGTATTTTTTTTGCATTTTATGGTTCGTGCGTCCACTTCTAAGGTCCTAACTATTCAATCTGTTGGAGCAACGCCCTAGAGTGAAGCCTAGGTTGCCCGGAACGTAGAATTGGCCATCACTTTCCTAATTGGTCGCAATTATTCCTGTTATATGATGGAAACACTGTTGTATTTTTTTTGCATTTTATGGTTCGGGCGTTGACTTCTAAGGCCCTAACTATTCAATCTGTTGGAGCAAGGCCCTAGGGTGAAGCCTAGGTTGCTCGGAAAGTAGAAATGACCATAAGTTTCATACTGGTTGCAATTATTCGTTTTATACGATGGAAAAACTGTTGTATTTATATTGTATTTTATGCTTCTGGCGTTGACTTCTAAGGCACTATCTATTCGATCTGGTGGAGCAACGCCCTAGATAGAAGCCTAGTTTGCCCGGAACGTAGAATTGGCCATCACTTTCAAACTGGTTGCAATTATTCCTGTTATATGATGGAAACACTGTTGTATTTTTTTTGCATTTTATGGTTCGGGCGTTCACTTCTAAGGTCCTAACTATTCAATCTGTTGGAGTAACGCCCTAGGGTGAAGCCTAGCTTGCTCGGAAAGTAGGAATGACCATAAGTTTCATACTGGTTGCAATTATTCGTTTTATACGATGGAAAAACTGTTGTATTTATATTGTATTTTATGCTCCTGGCGTTGACTTCTATGGCACTAACTATTCTATCTGGTGGAGCAACGCTCTATGGTGAAGCCTAGATTGCTCGGAAAGTAGAAATGACCATAAGTTTCATACTGGCTGCAATTATTCGTTTTATACGATGGAAACACTGTTGTATTCTTATTGCATTTTATGCTTCGGGCGTTGACTTCTTAGGCCCTAACCATTCAATCTGTTGGAGCAACGCCCTAGGGTGAAGCCTAACATGCTCGGAAAGTAGAAATGACCATAAGTTTCATACTGGTTGCAATTATTCGTTTTATACGATCGAAACACTGTTGTATTTTTATTGCATTTTATGCTTCGGGCGTTGACTTCTAAGGCCCTAACCATTCAATCTGTTGGAGCAACGCCCTAGGGTGAAGCCTAACTTGCTCGGAAAGTAGAAATGACCATAAGTTTCATACTGGTTGCAATTATTCGTTTTATACGATGGAAAAACTGTTGTATTTATATTGTATTTTATGCTTCTGGCGTTTACTTCTAAGGACCTAACTATTCGATCTGGTGGAGCAACGCCCTAGAGTGAATCCTAGGTTGCTGGGAATGTAGAAATGACCATAACTTTCACACTGGTTGCAATTATTCGTTTTATACGATGGAAACGCCGTTGTATATATATTGTACGATTATGCCTCTGGCGTTGACTTCTAAGGCACTAACTATTCGATCTGGTGGAGCAACGCCCTAGAGTGAAGCCTAGGTTGCTCGGAATGTAGAAATGACCATAACTTTCACACTTGTTGCAATTATTCGTTTTATACGATGGAAACGCTGTTGTATTTTTTTTGCATTTTATGGTTCGGGCGTTGACTTCTAAGGCCCTAACTATTCAATCCGTTGGAGCAACGCACTAGGGTGAAGCCTAGGTTGCTCGGAAAGTAGAAATGACCATAGGATTCATACTGGTTGCAATTATTTGTTTTATACGATGGAAAAACTGTTGTATTTATATTGTATTTTATGCTTCTGGCGTTGACTTCTAAGGCACTAACTATTCGATCTGGTGGAGCAACGCCCTAGAGTGAAGCCTAGGTTGCCCGGAAAGGACAAATTACCATCACTTTCAAACTGGTTGCAATTAATCTTGTTATACGATGGAAAAACTGTTGTATTTTTATTGCATTTTATGCTTCTGGCGTTCACTTCTTAGGCCCTAACTATTTGATCTGGTGGAACAACAGCCTAGGGTGAAGCCTAGCTTGCCCGGAACGTAGAAATGACCATTACTTTCACACTGTTTGCAATTATTCCTTTTATACGATGGAAAAGCTGTTGTATTTATAGCGTATTTTATGCTGCTGGCGTTTACTTCTAAGGACCTAACTATTCGATCTGGTGGAGCAACGCCCTAAAGTGAATCCTAGGTTGCTCGGAATGTAGAAATGACCATAACTTTCACACTGGTTGCAATTATTCGTTTTATACGATGGAAACGCTGTTGTATTTATATTGTACTTTATGCCTCTGGCGTTGACTTCTAAGGCCATAGCTATTAGATGTGGTGGAGCAACGCCCTAGAGTGACGCCTAGGGTGCTCGGAACGTAGAAATGACCATTACTTTCACACTGGTTGCAATTATTCGTTTTATACGATGGAAAAGCTGTTGTATTTATATCGTATTTTATGCTTCTGGCGTTTACATCTAAGGACCTAACTATTCGATCTGGTGGAGCAACGCCCTAGAGTGAATCCTAGGTTGCTCGGAATGTAGAAATGACCATAACTTTCACACTGGTTGCAATTATTCGTTTTAGACGATGGAAACGCTGTTGTATTTATATTGTACTTTATGCCTCTGGCGTTGACTTCTAAGGCACTAACTATTCTATCTGGTGGAGCAACGCCCTATGGTGAAGCCTAGCTTGCTCGGAAAGTAGAAATGACCATAAGTTTCATACTGGTTGCAATTATTCGTTTTATACGATCGAAACACTGTTGTATTTTTATTGCATTTTATGCTTCGGGCGTTGACTTCTAAGGCCCTAACCATTCAATCTGTTGGAGCAACGCCCTAGGGTGAAGCCTAACTTGCTCGGAAAGTAGAAATGACCATAAGTTTCATACTGGTTGCAATTATTCGTTTTATACGATGGAAAAACTGTTGTATTTATATTGTATTTTATGCTTCTGGCGTTTACTTCTAAGGACCTAACTATTCGATCTGGTGGAGCAACGCCCTAGAGTGAATCCTAGGTTGCTGGGAATGTAGAAATGACCATAACTTTCACACTGGTTGCAATTATTCGTTTTATACGATGGAAACGCCGTTGTATATATATTGTACGATTATGCCTCTGGCGTTGACTTTTAAGGCCGTAGCTATTAGATGTGGTGGAGGAACGCCCTAGAGTGACGCCTAGGGTGCTCGGAACGTAGGAATGACCATTACTTTCACACTGGTTGCAATTATTCGTTCTATACGATGGAAGAGCTGTTGTATTTACATCGTATTTTATGCTTCTGGCGTTGACTTCTAAGGCACTAACTATTCGATCTGGTGGAGCAACGCCGTAGAGTGAAGCCTAGGTTGCCCGGAACGTAGAATTGGCCATCACTTTCAAACTGGTTGCAATTATTCCTGTTATATGATGGAAACGCTGTTGTATTTTTTTTGCATTTTATGGTTCGGGCATTGACTTCTAAGGCCCTAACTATTCAATCCGTTGGAGCAACGCCCCAGGGTGAAGCTTAGGTTGCTCGGAACGTAGAAATGACCATAAGTTTCATACTGATTGCAATTATTTGTTTCATGCGATGGAAAAACTGTTGTATTTATATTGTATTTTATGCTTCTGGCGTTGACTTCTACGGCATTAACTATTCGATCTAGTGGAGCAACGACCTAGAGTGAAGCCTAGGTTGCCCGGAAAGGAGAAATGACCATCACGTTCAAACTGGTTGCAATTAATCCTTTTATACGATGGAAAAGCTGTTGTATTTATATCGTATTTTATGCTTCTGGCGTTGACTTCTAAGGCACTAACTATTCGATCTGGTGGAGCAACGCCCTAGAGTGAAGCCTAGGTTTCCCGGAACGTAGAATTGGCCATCACTTTCAAACTGGTTGCAATTATTCCTGTTATATGATGGGAACACTGTTGTATTTTAATTGCATTTTATGCTTCGGGCGTTGTCTTCTAAGGCCCTAACTAATCAATCTGTTGGAGCAACGCCCTAGGGTGAAGCCTAGCTTGCTCGGAAAGTAGAAATGAACATAAGTTTCATACTGGTTGCAATTATTCGTTTTATACGATGGAAAAGCTGTTGTGTTTATATCGTATTTTATGCTTCTGGCGTTGAGTTCTTAGGCCGTAACCATTCGGCCTGGTGGAGCAACGCACTGGAGTGAAACCTAGGTTGCCCGGAACGTAGAATTGGCCATCACTTTCAAACTGGTTGCAATTATTTTTGTTATATGATGGAAACACTGATGTATTTTTTTTGCATTTTATGGTTCGGGCGTTGACTTCTAAGGCCCTAACTATTCAATCCGTTGGACGAACGCCCTAGGGTGAAGCCTAGGTTGCTCGGAAAGTAGAAATGACCATATGTTTCATACTGGTTGCAATTATTTGTTTCATACGAAGGAAAAACTGTTGTATTTATATTGTATTTTATGCTTCTGGCGTTGACTTCTAAGGCACTAACTATTCGATCTGGTGGAGCAACGCCCTAGAGTGAAGCCTAGGTTGCCCGGAACGTAGAATTGGCCATCACTTTCAAACTGGTCGAAATTATTCCTGTTATATGATGGAAACACTGTTGTATTTTTTTTGCATTTTATGGTTCGGCCGTTCACTTCTAAGGTCCTAACTATTCAATCTGTTGGAGCAACGCCCTAGAGTGAAGCCTAGGTTGCCCGGAACGTAGAATTGGCCATCACTTTCCTAATTGGTCGCAATTATTCCTGTTATATGATGGTAACACTGTTGTATTTTTTTGCATTTTATGGTTCGGGCTTTGACTTCTAAGGCCCTAACTATTCAATCTGTTGGAGCAAGGCCCTAGGGTGAAGCCTAGGTTGCTCGGAAAGTAGAAATGACCATAAGTTTCATACTGGTTGCAATTATTCGTTTTATACGATGGAAAAACTGTTGTATTTATATTGTATTTTATGCATCTGGCGTTGACTTCTAAGGCACTAAATATTCGATCTGGTGGAGCAACGCAATAGTGTGAAGCCAAGGTTGCCCGGAACGTAGAATTGGCCATCACTTTCAAAGTGGTTGCAATTATTCCTGTTATATGATGGAAGCAGTGTTGTATTTTTTTTGCATTTTATGGTTCGGGCGTTGACTTCTAAGGCCCTAACTATTCAATCTGTTGGAGCAGCGCCCTAGGGTGAAGCCTAGGTTGCTCGGAAAGTAGAAATGACCATAAGTTTCATACTGGTTGCAATTATTCGTTTTATACGATCGAAACACTGTTGTATTTTTATTGCATTTTATGGTTCGGGCGTTGACTTCTAAGGCCCTAACCATTCAATCTGTTGGAGCAACGCCCTAGGGTGAAGCCTAGGTTGCTCGGAAAGTAGAAATGACCATAAGTTTCATACTGGTTGCAATTATTCGTTTTATACGATGGAAAAACTGTTGTATTTATATTGTATTTTATGCATCTGGCGTTGACTTCTAAGGCACTAAATATTCGATCTGGTGGAGCAACGCAATAGTGTGAAGCCAAGGTTGCCCGGAACGTAGAATTGGCCATCACTTTCAAAGTGGTTGCAATTATTCCTGTTATATGATGGAAGCAGTGTTGTATTTTTTTTGCATTTTATGGTTCGGGCGTTGACTTCTAAGGCCCTAACTATTCAATCTGTTGGAGCAGCGCCCTAGGGTGAAGCCTAGGTTGCTCGGAAAGTAGAAATGACCATAAGTTTCATACTGGTTGCAATTATTCGTTTTATACGATCGAAACACTGTTGTATTTTTATTGCATTTTATGGTTCGGGCGTTGACTTCTAAGGCCCTAACCATTCAATCTGTTGGAGCAACGCCCTAGGGTGAAGCCTAACTTGCTCGGAAAGTAGAAATGACCATAAGTTTCATACTGGTTGCAATTATTCGTTTTATACGATGGAAAAACTGTTGTATTTATATTGTATTTTATGCTTCTGGCGTTTACTTCTAAGGACCTAACTATTCGATCTGGTTGAGCAACGCCCTAGAGTGAATCCAAGGTTGCTCGGAATGTAGAAATGACCATAACTTTCACACTGGTCGCAATTATTCGTTTTATACGATGGAAACGCTGTTGTATATATATTGTACTTTATGCCTCTGGCGTTGACTTCTAAGGCCGTAGCTATTAGATGTGGTGGAACAACGCCCTAGAGTGACGCCTAGGGTGCTCGGAACGTAGGAATGACCATTACTTTCACACTGGTTGCAATTATTCGTTTTATACGATGGAAGAGCTGTTGTATTTACATCGTATTTTATGCTTCTGGCGTTGACTTCTAAGGCACTAACTATTCGATCTGGTGGAGCAACGCCCTAGAGTGACGCCTAGGGTGCTCGGAACGTAGGAATGACCATTACTTTCACACTGGTTGCAATTATTCGTTTTATACGATGGAAGAGCTGTTGTATTTACATCGTATTTTATGCTTCTGGCGTTGACTTCTAAGGCACTAACTATTCGATCTGGTGGAGCAACGCCCTAGAGTGAAGCGTAGGTTGCCCGGAACGTAGAATTGGCCATCACTTTCAAACTGGTCGAAATTATTCCTGTTATATGATGGAAACAGTGTTGTATTTTTTTTGCATTTTATGGTTCGGGCGTTGACTTCTAAGGCCCTAACTATTCAATCTGTTGGAGCAGCGCCCTAGGGTGAAGCCTAGGTTGCTCGGAAAGTAGAAATGACCATAAGTTTCATACTGGTTGCAATTATTCGTTTTATACGATGGAAATGCTGTTGTATTTATATCGTATTTTATGCTTCTGTCGTTTACTTCTAAGGACCTAACTATTCGATCTGGTGGAGCAACGCCCTAGAGTGAATCCTAGGTTGCTCGGAATGTAGAAATGACCATAACTTTCACACTGGTTGCAATTATTCGTTTTATACCATGGAAACGCTGTTGTATTTATATTGTACTTTATGCCTCTGGCGTTGACTTCTAAGGCCATAGCTATTAGATGTGGTGGAGCAACGCCCTAGAGTGACGCCTAGGGTGCTCGGAACGTAGCAATGACCATTACTTTCACACTGGTTGCAATTATTCGTTTTATACGATGGAAAAGCTGTTGTATTTATATCGTATTTTATGCTTCTGGCGTTTACTTCTAAGGACCTAACTATTCGATCTGGTGGAGCAACGCCCTAGAGTGAATCCTAGGTTGCTCGGAATATAGAAATGACCATAACTTTCACACTGGTTGCAATTATTCGTTTTAGACGATGGAAACGCTGTTGTATTTATGTTGTACTTTATGCCTCTGGCGTTGACTTCTAAGGCACTAACTATTCTATCTGGTGGAGCAACGCCCTATGGTGAATCCTAGCTTGCTCGGAAAGTAGAAATGACCATAAGTTTCATACTGGTTGCAATTATTCGTTTTATACGATGGAAACACTGTTGTATTTTTATTGCATTTTATGCTTCGGGCGTTGACTTCTAAGGCCCTAACCATTCAATCTGTTGGAGCAACGCCCTAGGGTGAAGCCTAACTTGCTCGAAAAGTAGAAATGACCATAAGTTTCATACTGGTTGCAATTATTCGTTTTATACGATGGAAAGACTGTTGTATTTATATTGTATTTTATGCCTCTGGCGTTGACTTCTAAGGCACTAACTATTCTATCTGGTGGAGCAACGCACTAGAGGGAATCCTAGGTTGCTCGGAATGTAGAAATGACCATAACTTTCACACTGGATGCAATTAATCCTTTTATACGATGGAAAAGCTGTTGTATTTATATCGTATTTTATGCTTCAGGCGTTGACTTCTAAGGCACTAACTATTCGATCTGGTGGAGCAACGCCCTAGAGTGAAGCCTAGGTTGCCCGGAAAGGAGAAATGACCATCACGTTCAAACTGGTTGCAATTAATCCTTTTATACGATGGAAAAGCTGTTGTATTTATATCGTATTTTATGCTTCTGGCGTTGACTTCTAAGGCACTAACTATTCGATCTGGTGGAGCAACGCCCTAGAGTGAAGCCTAGGTTTCCCGGAACGTAGAATTGGCCATCACTTTCAAACTGGTTGCAATTATTCCAGTTATATGATGGAAACACTGTTGTATTTTAATTGCATTTTATGCTTCGGGCGTTGTCTTCTAAGGCCCTAACTAATCAATCTGTTGGAGCAACGCCCTAGGGTGAAGCCTAGCTTGCTCGGAAAGTAGAAATGAACATAAGTTTCATACTGGTTGCAATTATTCGTTTTATACGATGGAAAAGCTGTTGTGTTTATATCGTATTTTATGCTTCTGGCGTTGAGTTCTTAGGCCGTAACCATTCGGCCTGGTGGAGCAACGCACTGGAGTGAAACCTAGGTTGCCCGGAACGTAGAATTGGCCATCACTTTCAAACTGGTTGCAATTATTTTTGTTATATGATGGAAACACTGTTGTATTTTTTTTGCATTTTATGGTTCGGGCGTTGACTTCTAAGGCCCTAACTATTCAATCCGTTGGACGAACGCCCTAGGGTGAAGCCTAGGTTGGTCGGAAAGTAGAAATGACCATATGTTTCATACTGGTTGCAATTATTGGTTTCATACGATGGAAAAACTGTTGTATTTATATTGTATTTTATGCTTCTGGCGTTGACTTCTAATGCACTAACTATTCGATCTGGTGGAGCAACGCCCTAGAGTGAAGCCTAGGTTGCCCGGAACGTAGAATTGGCCATCACTTTCAAACTGGTCGAAATTATTCCTGTTATATGATGGAAACACTGTTGTATTTTTTTTGCATTTTATGGTTCGGGCGTTCACTTCTAAGGTCCTAACTATTCAATCTGTTGGAGCAACGCCCTAGAGTGAAGCCTAGGTTGCCCGGAACGTAGAATTGGCCATCACTTTCCTAATTGGTCGCAATTATTCCTGTTATATGATGGTAACACTGTTGTATTTTTTTTGCATTTTATGGTTCGGGCGTTGACTTCTAAGGCCCTAACTATTCAATCTGTTGGAGCAAGGCCCTAGGGTGAAGCCTAGGTTGCTCGGAAAGTAGAAATGACCATAAGTTTCATACTGGTTGCAATTATTCGTTTTATACGATGGAAAAACTGTTGTATTTATATTGTATTTTATGCTTCTGGCGTTGACTTCTAAGGCACTATCTATTCGATCTGGAGGAGCAACGCCCTAGATAGAAGCCTAGTTTGCCCGGAACGTAGAATTGTCCATCACTTTCAAACTGGTTGCAATTATTCCTGTTATATGATGGAAACACTGTTGTATTTTTTTTGCATTTTATGTTTCGGGCGTTCACTTCTAAGGTCCTAACTATTCAATCTGTTGGAGGAACGCCCTAGGGTGAAGCCTAGCTTGCTGGGAAAGTAGAAATGACCATAAGTTTCATACTGGTTGCAATTATTCGTTTTATACGATGGAAACACTGTTGTATTTATATCGTATTTTATGCTTCTGGCGTTTACTTCTAAGGACCTAACTATTCGATCTGGTGGAGCAACGCCCTAGAGTGAATCCTAGGTTGCTCGGAATGTAGAAATGAACATAACTTTCACACGGGTTGCAATTATTCGTCTTATACGATGGAAACGCTGTTGTAGTTATATCGTATTTTATGCTTCTGGCGTTTACTTCTAAGGACCTAACTATTCGATCTGGTGGAGCAACGCCCTAGAGTGAATTCTAGGTTGCTCGGAATGTAGCAATGACCATAACTTTCACACTGGTTGCAATTATTCGTTTTATACGATGGAAAAGCTGTTGTATTTATATTGTACTTTATGCTTCTGGCGTTGACTTCTAAGGCGGTAACTATTCGATCTGGTGGAGAAACGCACTATAGTGAAGCCTAGGTTGCCCGGAACGTAGAATTGGCCATCATCTTCAAACTGGTCGAAATTATTCCTGTTATATGATGGAAACACTGTTGCATTTTTTTTGTATTTTATGGTTCGGGCGTTGACTTCTAAGGCCCTAACCATTCAATCTGTTGGAGCAACGCCCTAGGGTGAAGCCTAACTTGCTCGCAAAGTAGAAATGACCATAAGTTTCATACTGGTTGCAATTATTCGTTTTATACGATGGAAAAACTGTTGTATTTATATTGTATTTTATGCTTCTGGCGTTTACTTCTAAGGACCTAACTATTCGATCTGGTGGAGCAACGCCCTAGAGTGAATCCTAGGTTGCTCGGAATGTAGAAATGACCATAACTTTCACACTGGTTGCAATTATTCGTTTTATACGATGGAAACGCTGTTGTATATATATTGTACTTTATGCCTCTGGCGTTGACTTCTAAGGCCGTAGCTATTAGATGTGGTGGAGCAACGCCCTAGAGTGACGCCTAGGGTGCTCGGAACGTAGGAATGACCATTACTTTCACACTGGTTGCAATTATTCGTTTTATACGATGGAAGAGCTGTTGTATTTACATCGTATTTTATGCTTCTGGCGTTGACTTCTAAGGCACTAACTATTCGATCTGGTGGAGCAACGCCCTAGAGTGAAGCCTAGGTTGCCCGGAACGTAGAATTGGCCATCACTTTCAAACTGGTCGAAATTATTCCTGTTATATGATGGAAACAGTGTTGTATTTTTTTTGCATTTTATGGTTCGGGCGTTGACTTCTAAGGCCCTAACTATTCAATCTGTTGGAGCAGCGCCCTAGGGTGAAGCCTAGGTTGCTCGGAAAGTAGAAATGACCATAAGTTTCATACTGGTTGCAATTATTCGTTTTATACGATGGAAATGCTGTTGTATTTATATCGTATTTTATGCTTCTGTCGTTTACTTCTAAGGACCTAACTATTCGATCTGGTGGAGCAACGCCCTAGAGTGAATCCTAGGTTGCTCGGAATGTAGAAATGACCATAACTTTCACACTGGTTGCAATTATTCGTTTTATACCATGGAAACGCTGTTGTATTTATATTGTACTTTATGCCTCTGGCGTTGACTTCTAAGGCCATAGCTATTAGATGTGGTGGAGCAACACCCTAGAGTGACGCCTAGGGTGCTCGGAACGTAGCAATGACCATTACTTTCACACTGGTTGCAATTATTCGTTTTATACGATGGAAAAGCTGTTGTATTTATATCGTATTTTATGCTTCTGGCGTTTACTTCTAAGGACCTAACTATTCGATCTGGTGGAATAACGCCCTAGAGTGAATCCTAGGTTGCTCGGAATATAGAAATGACCATAACTTTCACACTGGTTGCAATTATTCGTTTTAGACGATGGAAACGCTGTTGTATTTATATTGTACTTTATGCCTCTGGCGTTGACTTCTAAGGCACTAACTATTCTATCTGGTGGAGCAACGCCCTATGGTGAATCCTAGCTTGCTCGGAAAGTAGAAATGACCATAAGTTTCATACTGGTTGCAATTATTCGTTTTATACGATGGAAAAGCTGTTGTGTTTATATCGTATTTTATGCTTCTGGCGTTGAGTTCTTAGGCCGTAACCATTCGGCCTGGTGGAGCAACGCACTGGAGTGAAACCTAGGTTGCCCGGAACGTAGAATTGGCCATCACTTTCAAACTGGTTGCAATTATTTTTGTTATATGATGGAAACACTGTTGTATTTTTTTTGCATTTTATGGTTCGGGCGTTGACTTCTAAGGCCCTAACTATTCAATCCGTTGGACGAACGCCCTAGGGTGAAGCCTAGGTTGGTCGGAAAGTAGAAATGACCATATGTTTCATACTGGTTGCAATTATTGGTTTCATACGATGGAAAAACTGTTGTATTTATATTGTATTTTATGCTTCTGGCGTTGACTTCTAATGCACTAACTATTCGATCTGGTGGAGCAACGCCCTAGAGTGAAGCCTAGGTTGCCCGGAACGTAGAATTGTCCATCACTTTCAAACTGGTCGAAATTATTCCTGTTATATGATGGAAACACTGTTGTATTTTTTTTGCATTTTATGGTTCGGGCGTTCACTTCTAAGGTCCTAACTATTCAATCTGTTGGAGCAACGCCCTAGAGTGAAGCCTAGGTTGCCCGGAACGTAGAATTGGCCATCACTTTCCTAATTGGTCGCAATTATTCCTGTTATATGATGGTAACACTGCTGTATTTTTTTTGCATTTTATGGTTCGGGCGTTGACTTCTAAGGCCCTAACTATTCAATCTGTTGGAGCAAGGCCCTAGGGTGAAGCCTAGGTTGCTCGGAAAGTAGAAATGACCATAAGTTTCATACTGGTTGCAATTATTCGTTTTATACGATGGAAAAACTGTTGTATTTATATTGTATTTTATGCTTCTGGCGTTGACTTCTAAGGCACTATCTATTCGATCTGGATGAGCAACGCCCTAGATAGAAGCCTAGTTTGCCCGGAACGTAGAATTGTCCATCACTTTCAAACTGGTTGCAATTATTCCTGTTATATGATGGAAACACTGTTGTATTTTTTTTGCATTTTATGTTTCGGGCGTTCACTTCTAAGGTCCTAACTATTCAATCTGTTGGAGGAACGCCCTAGGGTGAAGCCTAGCTTGCTGGGAAAGTAGAAATGACCATAAGTTTCATACTGGTTGCAATTATTCGTTTTATACGATGGAAACACTGTTGTATTTATATCGTATTTTATGCTTCTGGCGTTTACTTCTAAGGACCTAACTATTCGATCTGGTGGAGCAACGCCCTAGAGTGAATCCTAGGTTGCTCGGAATGTAGAAATGAACATAACTTTCACACGGGTTGCAATTATTCGTCTTATACGATGGAAACGCTGTTGTAGTTATATCGTATTTTATGCTTCTGGCGTTTACTTCTAAGGACCTAACTATTCGATCTGGTGGAGCAACGCCCTAGAGTGAATTCTAGGTTGCTCGGAATGTAGCAATGACCATAACTTTCACACTGGTTGCAATTATTCGTTTTATACGATGGAAAAGCTGTTGTATTTATATTGTACTTTATGCTTCTGGCGTTGACTTCTAAGGCGGTAACTATTCGATCTGGTGGAGAAACGCACTATAGTGAAGCCTAGGTTGCCCGGAACGTAGAATTGGCCATCATCTTCAAACTGGTCGAAATTATTCCTGTTATATGATGGAAACACTGTTGCATTTTTTTTGTATTTTATGGTTCGGGCGTTGACTTCTAAGGCCCTAACCATTCAATCTGTTGGAGCAACGCCCTAGGGTGAAGCCTAACTTGCTCGCAAAGTAGAAATGACCATAAGTTTCATACTGGTTGCAATTATTCGTTTTATACGATGGAAAAACTGTTGTATTTATATTGTATTTTATGCTTCTGGCGTTTACTTCTAAGGACCTAACTATTCGATCTGGTGGAGCAACGCCCTAGAGTGAATCCTAGGTTGCTCGGAATGTAGAAATGACCATAACTTTCACACTGGTTGCAATTATTCGTTTTATACGATGGAAACGCTGTTGTATATATATTGTACTTTATGCCTCTGGCGTTGACTTCTAAGGCCGTAGCTATTAGATGTGGTGGAGCAACGCCCTAGAGTGACGCCTAGGGTGCTCGGAACGTAGGAATGACCATTACTTTCACACTGGTTGCAATTATTCGTTTTATACGATGGAAGAGCTGTTGTATTTACATCGTATTTTATGCTTCTGGCGTTGACTTCTAAGGCACTAACTATTCGATCTGGTGGAGCAACGCCCTAGAGTGAAGCCTAGGTTGCCCGGAACGTAGAATTGGCCATCACTTTCAAACTGGTCGAAATTATTCCTGTTATATGATGGAAACAGTGTTGTATTTTTTTTGCATTTTATGGTTCGGGCGTTGACTTCTAAGGCCCTAACTATTCAATCTGTTGGAGCAGCGCCCTAGGGTGAAGCCTAGGTTGCTCGGAAAGTAGAAATGACCATAAGTTTCATACTGGTTGCAATTATTCGTTTTATACGATGGAAATGCTGTTGTATTTATATCGTATTTTATGCTTCTGTCGTTTACTTCTAAGGACCTAACTATTCGATCTGGTGGAGCAACGCCCTAGAGTGAATCCTAGGTTGCTCGGAATGTAGAAATGACCATAACTTTCACACTGGTTGCAATTATTCGTTTTATACCATGGAAACGCTGTTGTATTTATATTGTACTTTATGCCTCTGGCGTTGACTTCTAAGGCCATAGCTATTAGATGTGGTGGAGCAACGCCCTAGAGTGACGCCTAGGGTGCTCGGAACGTAGCAATGACCATTACTTTCACACTGGTTGCAATTATTCGTTTTATACGATGGAAAAGCTGTTGTATTTATATCGTATTTTATGCTTCTGGCGTTTACTTCTAAGGACCTAACTATTCGATCTGGTGGAATAACGCCCTAGAGTGAATCCTAGGTTGCTCGGAATATAGAAATGACCATAACTTTCACACTGGTTGCAATTATTCGTTTTAGACGATGGAAACGCTGTTGTATTTATATTGTACTTTATGCCTCTGGCGTTGACTTCTAAGGCACTAACTATTCTATCTGGTGGAGCAACGCCCTATGGTGAATCCTAGCTTGCTCGGAAAGTAGAAATGACCATAAGTTTCATACTGGTTGCAATTATTCGTTTTATACGATGGAAACACTGTTGTATTTTTATTGCATTTTATGCTTCGGGCGTTGACTTCTAAGGCCCTAACCATTCAATCTGTTGGAGCAACGCCCTAGGGTGAAGCCTAACTTGCTCGAAAAGTAGAAATGACCATAAGTTTCATACTGGTTGCAATTATTCGTTTTATACGATGGAAAAACTGTTGGATTTATATTGTATTTTATGCCTCTGGCGTTGACTTCTAAGGCACTAACTATTCTATCTGGTGGAGCAACGCACAAGAGGGAATCGTAGGTTGCTCGGAAAGTAGAAATGACCATATGTTTCATACTGGTTGCAATTATTTGTTTCATACGATGGAAAAACTGTTGTATTTATATTGTATTTTATGCTTCTGGCGTTGACTTCTAAGGCACTAACTATTCGATCTGGTAGAGCAACGCTCTAGAGTGAAGCCTAGGTTGCCCGGAACGTAGAATTGGCCATCACTTTCAAACTGGTCGAAATTATTCCTGTTATATGATGGAAACACTGTTGTATTTTTTTTGCATTTTATGGTTCGGGCGTTCACTTCTAAGGTCCTAACTATTCAATCTGTTGGAGCAACGCCCTAGAGTGAAGCCTAGGTTGCCCGGAACGTAGAATTGGCCATCACTTTCCTAATTGGTCGCAATTATTCCTGTTATATGATGGAAACACTGTTGTATTTTTTTTGCATTTTATGGTTCGGGCGTTGACTTCTAAGGCCCTAACTATTCAATCTGTTGGAGCAAGGCCCTAGGGTGAAGCCTAGGTTGCTCGGAAAGTAGAAATGACCATAAGTTTCATACTGGTTGCAATTATTCGTTTTATACGATGGAAAAACTGTTGTATTTATATTGTATTTTATGCTTCTGGCGTTGACTTCTAAGGCACTATCTATTCGATCTGGTGGAGCAACGCCCTAGATAGAAGCCTAGTTTGCCCGGAACGTAGAATTGGCCATCACTTTCAAACTGGTTGCAATTATTCCTGTTATATGATGGAAACACTGTTGTATTTTTTTTGCATTTTATGGTTTGGGCGTTCACTTCTAAGGTCCTAACTATTCAATCTGTTGGAGCAACGCCCTAGGGTGAAGCCTAGCTTGCTCGGAAAGTAGGAATGACCATAAGTTTCATACTGGTTGCAATTATTCGTTTTATACGATGGAAACACTGTTGTATTTTTATTGCATTTTATGCTTTGGGCGTTGACTTCTAAGGCCCTAACTATTCAATCAGTTGGAGCAACGCCCTAGGGTGAAGCCTAGGTTGCTCGGAAAGTAGAAATGACCATAAGTTTCATACTGGTTGCAATTATTCGTTTTATACGATGGAAAAGCTGTTGTATTTATATTGTATCTTATGCTTCTGGCGTTGACCTCTGAGGCACTAACTATTCGATCTGGTGGAGCAACGCCCTAGAGTGAAGCCTAGGTTGCTCGGAATGTAGAAATGACCATAACTTTCACACTTGTTGCAATTATTCGTTTTATACGATGGAAACGCTGTTGTATTTTTTTTGCATTTTATGGTTCGGGCGTTGACTTCTAAGGCCCTAACTATTCAATCCGTTGGAGCAACGCACTAGGGTGAAGCCTAGGTTGCTCGGAAAGTAGAAATGACCATAGGATTCATACTGGTTGCAATTATTTGTTTTATACGATGGAAAAACTGTTGTATTTATATTGTATTTTATGCTTCTGGCGTTGACTTCTAAGGCACTAACTATTCGATCTGGTGGAGCAACGCCCTAGAGTGAAGCCTAGGTTGCCCGGAAAGGACAAATTACCATCACTTTCAAACTGGTTGCAATTAATCTTGTTATACGATGGAAAAACTGTTGTATTTTTATTGCATTTTATGCTTCTGGCGTTCACTTCTTAGGCCCTAACTATTTGATCTGGTGGAACAACAGCCTAGGGTGAAGCCTAGCTTGCCCGGAACGTAGAAATGACCATTACTTTCACACTGTTTGCAATTATTCCTTTTATACGATGGAAAAGCTGTTGTATTTATATCGTATTTTATGCTGCTGGCGTTTACTTCTAAGGACCTAACTATTCGATCTGGTGGAGCAACGCCCTAAAGTTAATCCTAGGTTGCTCGGAATGTAGAAATGACCATAACTTTCACACTGGTTGCAATTATTCGTTTTATACGATGGAAACGCTGTTGTATTTATATTGTACTTTATGCCTCTGGCGTTGACTTCTAAGGCCATAGCTATTAGATGTGGTGGAGCAACGCCCTAGAGTGACGCCTAGGGTGCTCGGAACGTAGAAATGACCATTACTTTCACACGGGTTGCAATTATTCGTTTTATACGATGGAAAAGCTGTTGTATTTATATCGTATTTTATGCTTCTGGCGTTTACATCTAAGGACCTAACTATTCGATCTGGTGGAGCAACGCCCTAGAGTGAATCCTAGGTTGCTCGGAATGTAGAAATGACCATAACTTTCACACTGGTTGCAATTATTCGTTTTAGACGATGGAAACGCTGTTGTATTTATATTGTACTTTATGCCTCTGGCGTTGACTTCTAAGGCACTAACTATTCTATCTGGTGGAGCAACGCCCTATGGTGAAGCCTAGCTTGCTCGGAAAGTAGAAATGACCATAAGTTTCATACTGGTTGCAATTATTCGTTTTATACGATGGAAAAACTGTTGTATTTATATTGTATTTTATGCTTCTGGCGTTTACTTCTAAGGACCTAACTATTCGATCTGGTGGAGCAACGCCCTAGAGTGAATCCTAGGTTGCTGGGAATGTAGAAATGACCATAACTTTCACACTGGTTGCAATTATTCGTTTTATACGATGGAAACGCCGTTGTATATATATTGTACGATTATGCCTCTGGCGTTGACTTTTAAGGCCGTAGCTATTAGATGTGGTGGAGGAACAACCTAGAGTGACGCCTAGGGTGCTCGGAACGTAGGAATGACCATTACTTTCACACTGGTTGCAATTATTCGTTCTATACAATGGAAGAGCTGTTGTATTTACATCGTATTTTATGCTTCTGGCGTTGACTTCTAAGGCACTAACTATTCGATCTGGTGGAGCAACGCCCTAGAGTGAAGCCTAGGTTGCCCGGAACGTAGAATTGGCCATCACTTTCAAACTGGTTGCAATTATTCCTGTTATATGATGGAAACGCTGTTGTATTTTTTTTGCATTTTATGGTTCGGGCATTGACTTCTAAGGCCCTAACTATTCAATCCGTTGGAGCAACGCCCCAGGGTGAAGCTTAGGTTGCTCGGAACGTAGAAATGACCATAAGTTTCATACTGATTGCAATTATTTGTTTCATGCGATGGAAAAACTGTTGTATTTATATTGTATTTTATGCTTCTGGCGTTGACTTCTACGGCATTAACTATTCGATCTAGTGGAGCAACGCCCTAGAGTGAAGCCTAGGTTGCCCGGAAAGGAGAAATGACCATCACGTTCAAACTGGTTGCAATTAATCCTTTTATACGATGGAAAAGCTGTTGTATTTATATTGTATTTTATGCTTCTGGCGTTGACTTCTAAGGCACTATCTATTCGATCTGGTGGAGCAACGCCCTAGATAGAAGCCTAGTTTGCCCGGAACGTAGAATTGGCCATCACTTTCAAACTGGTCGAAATTATTCCTGTTATATGATGGAAACACAGTTGTATTTTTTTTGCATTTTATGGTTCGGGCGTTCACTTCTAAGGTCCTAACTATTCAATCTGTTGGAGCAACGCCCTAGAGTGAAGCCTAGGTTGCCCGGAACGTAGAATTGGCCATCACTTTCCTAATTGGTCGCAATTATTCCTGTTATATGATGGAAACACTGTTGTATTTTTTTTGCATTTTATGGTTCGGGCGTTGACTTCTAAGGCCCTAACTATTCAATCTGTTGGAGCAAGGCCCTAGGGTGAAGCCTAGGTTGCTCGGAAAGTAGAAATGACCATAAGTTTCATACTGGTTGCAATTATTCGTTTTATACGATGGAAAAACTGTTGTATTTATATTGTATTTTATGCTTCTGGCGTTGACTTCTAAGGCACTATCTATTCGATCTGGTGGAGCAACGCCCTAGATAGAAGCCTAGTTTGCCCGGAACGTAGAATTGGCCATCACTTTCAAACTGGTTGCAATTATTCCTGTTATATGATGGAAACACTGTTGTATTTTTTTTGCATTTTATGGTTCGGGCGTTCACTTCTAAGGTCCTAACTATTCAATCTGTTGGAGCAACGCCCTAGGGTGAAGCCTAGCTTGCTCGGAAAGTAGGAATGACCATAAGTTTCATACTGGTTGCAATTATTCGTTTTATACGATGGAAACACTGTTGTATTTTTATTGCATTTTATGCTTTGGGCGTTGACTTCTAAGGCCCTAACTATTCAATCAGTTGGAGCAACGTCCTAGGGTGAAGCCTAGGTTGCTCGGAAAGTAGAAATGACCATAAGTTTCATACTGGTTGCAATTATTCGTTTTATACGATGGAAAAGCTGTTGTATTTATATTGTATTTTATGCTTCTGGCGTTGACCTCTGAGGCACTAACTATTCGATCTGGTGGAGCAACGCCCTAGAGTGAAGCCTAGGTTGCCCGGAACGTAGAATTGGCCATCACTTTCAAACTGGTCGAAATTATTCCTGTTATATGATGGAAACACTGTTGTATTTTTTTTTGCATTTTATGGTTCGGCCGTTCACTTCTAAGGTCCTAACCATTCAATCTGTTGGAGCAACGCCCTAGAGTGAAGCCTAGGTTGCTCGCAAAGTAGAAATGACCATAAGTTTCATACTGGTTGCAATTATTAGTTTTATACGATGGAAAAACTGTTGTATTTATATTGTATTTTATGCTTCTGGCGTTGACTTCTAAGGCACTATCTATTCGATCTGGTGGAGCAACGCCCTAGAGTGAATCCTAGGTTGCTCGGAATGTAGAAATGAACATAACTTTCACACGGGTTGCAATTATTCGTCTTATACGATGGAAACGCTGTTGTAGTTATATCGTATTTTATGCTTCTGGCGTTTACTTCTAAGGACCTAACTATTCGATCTGGTGGAGCAACGCCCTAGAGTGAATTCTAGGTTGCTCGGAATGTAGCAATGACCATAACTTTCACACTGGTTGCAATTATTCGTTTTATACGATGGAAAAGCTGTTGTATTTATATTGTACTTTATGCTTCTGGCGTTGACTTCTAAGGCGGTAACTATTCGATCTGGTGGAGAAACGCACTATAGTGAAGCCTAGGTTGCCCGGAACGTAGAATTGGCCATCATCTTCAAACTGGTCGAAATTATTCCTGTTATATGATGGAAACACTGTTGCATTTTTTTTGTATTTTATGGTTCGGGCGTTGACTTCTAGGGCCCTAACCATTCAATCTGTTGGAGCAACGCCCTAGGGTGAAGCCTAACTTGCTCGCAAAGTAGAAATGACCATAAGTTTCATACTGGTTGCAATTATTCGTTTTATACGATGGAAAAACTGTTGTATTTATATTGTATTTTATGCTTCTGGCGTTTACTTCTAAGGACCTAACTATTCGATCTGGTGGAGCAACGCCCTAGAGTGAATCCTAGGTTGCTCGGAATGTAGAAATGACCATAACTTTCACACTGGTTGCAATTATTCGTTTTATACGATGGAAACGCTGTTGTATATATATTGTACTTTATGCCTCTGGCGTTGACTTCTAAGGCCGTAGCTATTAGATGTGGTGGAGCAACGCCCTAGAGTGACGCCTAGGGTGCTCGGAACGTAGGAATGACCATTACTTTCACACTGGTTGCAATTATTCGTTTTATACGATGGAAGAGCTGTTGTATTTACATCGTATTTTATGCTTCTGGCGTTGACTTCTAAGGCACTAACTATTCGATCTGGTGGAGCAACGCCCTAGAGTGAAGCCTAGGTTGCCCGGAACGTAGAATTGGCCATCACTTTCAAACTGGTCGAAATTATTCCTGTTATATGATGGAAACAGTGTTGTATTTTTTTTGCATTTTATGGTTCGGGCGTTGACTTCTAAGGCCCTAACTATTCAATCTGTTGGAGCAGCGCCCTAGGGTGAAGCCTAGGTTGCTCGGAAAGTAGAAATGACCATAAGTTTCATACTGGTTGCAATTATTCGTTTTATACGATGGAAATGCTGTTGTATTTATATCGTATTTTATGCTTCTGTCGTTTACTTCTAAGGACCTAACTATTCGATCTGGTGGAGCAACGCCCTAGAGTGAATCCTAGGTTGCTCGGAATGTAGAAATGACCATAACTTTCACACTGGTTGCAATTATTCGTTTTATACCATGGAAACGCTGTTGTATTTATATTGTACTTTATGCCTCTGGCGTTGACTTCTAAGGCCATAGCTATTAGATGTGGTGGAGCAACGCCCTAGAGTGACGCCTAGGGTGCTCGGAACGTAGCAATGACCATTACTTTCACACTGGTTGCAATTATTCGTTTTATACGATGGAAAAGCTGTTGTATTTATATCGTATTTTATGCTTCTGGCGTTTACTTCTAAGGACCTAACTATTCGATCTGGTGGAATAACGCCCTAGAGTGAATCCTAGGTTGCTCGGAATATAGAAATGACCATAACTTTCACACTGGTTGCAATTATTCGTTTTAGACGATGGAAACGCTGTTGTATTTATATTGTACTTTATGCCTCTGGCGTTGACTTCTAAGGCACTAACTATTCTATCTGGTGGAGCAACGCCCTATGGTGAATCCTAGCTTGCTCGGAAAGTAGAAATGACCATAAGTTTCATACTGGTTGCAATTATTCGTTTTATACGATGGAAACACTGTTGTATTTTTATTGCATTTTATGCTTCGGGCGTTGACTTCTAAGGCCCTAACCATTCAATCTGTTGGAGCAACGCCCTAGGGTGAAGCCTAACTTGCTCGAAAAGTAGAAATGACCATAAGTTTCATACTGGTTGCAATTATTCGTTTTATACGATGGAAAAACTGTTGGATTTATATTGTATTTTATGCCTCTGGCGTTGACTTCTAAGGCACTAACTATTCTATCTGGTGGAGCAACGCACAAGAGGGAATCCTAGGTTGCTCGGAATGTAGAAATGACCATAACTTTCACACTGGATGCAATTATTCGTTTTATACGATGGAAATGCTGTTGTATTTATATCGTATTTTATGCTTCTGTTGTTTACGTCTAAGGACCTAAATATTCGATCTGGTGGAGCAACGCCCTAGAGTGAATCCTAGGTTGCTCGGAATGTAGAAATGACCATAACTTTCACACTGGTTGCAATTATTCGTTTTATACGATGTGAAACGCTGTTGTATTTATATTGTACTTTATGCCTCCGGCGTTGACTTCTAAGGCCATTGCTATTAGATGCGGTGGAGCAACGCCCTAGAGTGACGCCTAGGGTGCTCGGAACGTAGAAATGACCATTACTTTCCAACTGGTTGCAATTATTCGTTTTATACGATGGAAAAGCTGTTGTATTTATATCGTATTTTATGCTTCTGGCGTTTACTTCTAAGGACCTAACTATTCGATCTGGTGGAGCAACGCCCTAGAGTGAATCCTAGGTTGCTCGGAATGTAGAAATGACCATAACTTTCACACTGGTTGCAATTATTCGTTTTAGACGATGGAAACGCTGTTGTATTTATATTGTACTTTATGCCTCTGGCGTTGACTTCTAAGGCACTAACTATTCTATCTGGTGGAGCAACGCCCTAGAGTGAAGCCTAGGTTTTTCGGAATGTAGAAATGACCATAACATTCACACTTGTTGCAATTATTCGTTTTATACGATGGAAACGCTGTTGTATTTATATTGTACTTTATGCCTCTGGCGTTGACTTCTAAGGCACTAACTATTCTATCTGGTGGAGCAACGCCCTAGGGTGAAGCCTAGCTTGCTCGGAAAGTAGAAATGAACATAAGTTTCATACTGGTTGCAATTATTCGTTTTATACGATGGAAAAGCTGTTGTATATATATCGTGTTTTATGCTTCTGGCGTTGACTTCTTAGGCCGTAACCATTCGGTCTGGTGGAGCAACGCACTGGAGTGAAACCTAGGTTGCCCGGAACGAAGAATTGGCCATCACTTTCAAACTGGTTGCAATTATTTTTGTTATATGGTGGAAACACTGTTGTATTTTTTTTGCATTTTATGGTTCGGGCGTTGACTTCTAAGGCCCTAACTATTCAATCCGTTGGACGAACGCCCTAGGGTGAAGCCTAGGTTGCTCGGAAAGTAGAAATGACCATATGTTTCATACTGGTTGCAATTATTTGTTTCATACGATGGAAAAACTGTTGTATTTATATTGTATTTTATGCTTCTGGCGTTGACTTCTAAGGCACTAACTATTCGATCTGGTAGAGCAACGCTCTAGAGTGAAGCCTAGGTTGCCCGGAACGTAGAATTGGCCATCACTTTCAAACTGGTCGAAATTATTCCTGTTATATGATGGAAACACTGTTGTATTTTTTTTGCATTTTATGGATCGGGCGTTCACTTCTAAGGTCCTAACTATTCAATCTGTTGGAGCAACGCCCTAGAGTGAAGCCTAGGTTGCCCGGAACGTAGAATTGGCCATCACTTTCCTAATTGGTCGCAATTATTCCTGTTATATGATGGAAACACTGTTGTATTTTTTTTGCATTTTATGGTTCGGGCGTTGACTTCTAAGGCCCTAACTATTCAATCTGTTGGAGCAAGGCCCTAGGGTGAAGCCTAGGTTGCTCGGAAAGTAGAAATGACCATAAGTTTCATACTGGTTGCAATTATTCGTTTTATACGATGGAAAAACTGTTGTATTTATATTGTATTTTATGCTTCTGGCGTTGACTTCTAAGGCACTATCTATTCGATCTGGTGGAGCAACGCCCTAGATAGAAGCCTAGTTTGCCCGGAACGTAGAATTGGCCATCACTTTCAAACTGGTTGCAATTATTCCTGTTATATGATGGAAACACTGTTGTATTTTTTTTGCATTTTATGGTTTGGGCGTTCACTTCTAAGGTCCTAACTATTCAATCTGTTGGAGCAACGCCCTAGGGTGAAGCCTAGCTTGCTCGGAAAGTAGGAATGACCATAAGTTTCATACTGGTTGCAATTATTCGTTTTATACGATGGAAACACTGTTGTATTTTTATTGCATTTTATGCTTTGGGCGTTGACTTCTAAGGCCCTAACTATTCAATCAGTTGGAGCAACGCCCTAGGGTGAAGCCTAGGTTGCTCGGAAAGTAGAAATGACCATAAGTTTCATACTGGTTGCAATTATTCGTTTTATACGATGGAAAAGCTGTTGTATTTATATTGTATCTTATGCTTCTGGCGTTGACCTCTGAGGCACTAACTATTCGATCTGGTGGAGCAACGCCCTAGAGTGAAGCCTAGGTTGCTCGGAATGTAGAAATGACCATAACTTTCACACTTGTTGCAATTATTCGTTTTATACGATGGAAACGCTGTTGTATTTTTTTTGCATTTTATGGTTCGGGCGTTGACTTCTAAGGCCCTAACTATTCAATCCGTTGGAGCAACGCACTAGGGTGAAGCCTAGGTTGCTCGGAAAGTAGAAATGACCATAGGATTCATACTGGTTGCAATTATTTGTTTTATACGATGGAAAAACTGTTGTATTTATATTGTATTTTATGCTTCTGGCGTTGACTTCTAAGGCACTAACTATTCGATCTGGTGGAGCAACGCCCTAGAGTGAAGCCTAGGTTGCCCGGAAAGGACAAATTACCATCACTTTCAAACTGGTTGCAATTAATCTTGTTATACGATGGAAAAACTGTTGTATTTTTATTGCATTTTATGCTTCTGGCGTTCACTTCTTAGGCCCTAACTATTTGATCTGGTGGAACAACAGCCTAGGGTGAAGCCTAGCTTGCCCGGAACGTAGAAATGACCATTACTTTCACACTGTTTGCAATTATTCCTTTTATACGATGGAAAAGCTGTTGTATTTATATCGTATTTTATGCTGCTGGCGTTTACTTCTAAGGACCTAACTATTCGATCTGGTGGAGCAACGCCCTAAAGTGAATCCTAGGTTGCTCGGAATGTAGAAATGACCATAACTTTCACACTGGTTGCAATTATTCGTTTTATACGATGGAAACGCCGTTGTATATATATTGTACGATTATGCCTCTGGCGTTGACTTTTAAGGCCGTAGCTATTAGATGTGGTGGAGGAACGCCCTAGAGTGACGCCTAGGGTGCTCGGAACGTAGGAATGACCATTACTTTCACACTGGTTGCAATTATTCGTTCTATACGATGGAAGAGCTGTTGTATTTACATCGTATTTTATGCTTCTGGCGTTGACTTCTAAGGCACTAACTATTCGATCTGGTGGAGCAACGCCCTAGAGTGAAGCCTAGGTTGCCCGGAACGTAGAATTGGCCATCACTTTCAAACTGGTTGCAATTATTCCTGTTATATGATGGAAACGCTGTTGTATTTTTTTTGCATTTTATGGTTCGGGCATTGACTTCTAAGGCCCTAACTATTCAATCCGTTGGAGCAACGCCCCAGGGTGAAGCTTAGGTTGCTCGGAACGTAGAAATGACCATAAGTTTCATACTGATTGCAATTATTTGTTTCATGCGATGGAAAAACTGTTGTATTTATATTGTATTTTATGCTTCTGGCGTTGACTTCTACGGCATTAACTATTCGATCTAGTGGAGCAACGCCCTAGAGTGAAGCCTAGGTTGCCCGGAAAGGAGAAATGACCATCACGTTCAAACTGGTTGCAATTAATCCTTTTATACGATGGAAAAGCTGTTGTATTTATATTGTATTTTATGCTTCTGGCGTTGACTTCTAAGGCACTATCTATTCGATCTGGTGGAGCAACGCCCTAGATAGAAGCCTAGTTTGCCCGGAACGTAGAATTGGCCATCACTTTCAAACTGGTCGAAATTATTCCTGTTATATGATGGAAACACAGTTGTATTTTTTTTGCATTTTATGGTTCGGGCGTTCACTTCTAAGGTCCTAACTATTCAATCTGTTGGAGCAACGCCCTAGAGTGAAGCCTAGGTTGCCCGGAACGTAGAATTGGCCATCACTTTCCTAATTGGTCGCAATTATTCCTGTTATATGATGGAAACACTGTTGTATTTTTTTTGCATTTTATGGTTCGGGCGTTGACTTCTAAGGCCCTAACTATTCAATCTGTTGGAGCAAGGCCCTAGGGTGAAGCCTAGGTTGCTCGGAAAGTAGAAATGACCATAAGTTTCATACTGGTTGCAATTATTCGTTTTATACGATGGAAAAACTGTTGTATTTATATTGTATTTTATGCTTCTGGCGTTGACTTCTAAGGCACTATCTATTCGATCTGGTGGAGCAACGCCCTAGATAGAAGCCTAGTTTGCCCGGAACGTAGAATTGGCCATCACTTTCAAACTGGTTGCAATTATTCCTGTTATATGATGGAAACACTGTTGTATTTTTTTTGCATTTTATGGTTCGGGCGTTCACTTCTAAGGTCCTAACTATTCAATCTGTTGGAGCAACGCCCTAGGGTGAAGCCTAGCTTGCTCGGAAAGTAGGAATGACCATAAGTTTCATACTGGTTGCAATTATTCGTTTTATACGATGGAAACACTGTTGTATTTTTATTGCATTTTATGCTTTGGGCGTTGACTTCTAAGGCCCTAACTATTCAATCAGTTGGAGCAACGTCCTAGGGTGAAGCCTAGGTTGCTCGGAAAGTAGAAATGACCATAAGTTTCATACTGGTTGCAATTATTCGTTTTATACGATGGAAAAGCTGTTGTATTTATATTGTATTTTATGCTTCTGGCGTTGACCTCTGAGGCACTAACTATTCGATCTGGTGGAGCAACGCCCTAGAGTGAAGCCTAGGTTGCTCGGAATGTAGAAATGACCATAACTTTCACACTTGTTGCAATTATTCGTTTTATACGATGGAAACGCTGTTGTATTTTTTTTGCATTTTATGGTTCGGGCGTTGACTTCTAAGGCCCTAACTATTCAATTCGTTGGAGCAACGCACTAGGGTGAAGCCTAGGTTGCTCGGAAAGTAAAAATGACCATAGGATTCATACTGGTTGCAATTATTTGTTTTATACGATGGAAAAACTGTTGTATTTATATTGTATTTTATGCTTCTGGCGTTGACTTCTAAGGCACTAACTATTCGATCTGGTGGAGCAACGCCCTAGAGTGAAGCCTAGGTTGCCCGGAAAGGACAAATTACCATCACTTTCAAACTGGTTGCAATTAATCTTGTTATACGATGGAAAAACTGTTGTATTTTTATTGCATTTTATGCTTCTGGCGTTCACTTCTTAGGCCCTAACTATTTGATCTGGTGGAACAACAGCCTAGGGTGAAGCCTATCTTGCCCGGAACGTAGAAATGACCATTACTTTCACACTGTTTGCAATTATTCCTTTTATACGATGGAAAAGCTGTTGTATTTATATCGTATTTTATGCTGCTGGCGTTTACTTCTAAGGACCTAACTATTCGATCTGGTGGAGCAACGCCCTAAAGTGAATCCTAGGTTGCTCGGAATGTAGAAATGACCATAACTTTCACACTGGTTGCAATTATTCGTTTTATACGATGGAAACGCTGTTGTATTTATATTGTACTTTATGCCTCTGGCGTTGACTTCTAAGGCCATAGCTATTAGATGTGGTGGAGCAACGCCCTAGAGTGACGCCTAGGGTGCTCGGAACGTAGAAATGACCATTACTTTCACACTGGTTGCAATTATTCGTTTTATACGGTGGAAAAGCTGTTGTATTTATATCGTATTTTATGCTTCTGGCGTTTACATCTAAGGACCTAACTATTCGATCTGGTGGAGCAACGCCCTAGAGTGAATCCTAGGTTGCTCGGAATGTAGAAATGACCATAACTTTCACACTGGTTGCAATTATCCGTTATAGACGATGGAAACGCTGTTGTATTTATATTGTACTTTATGCCTCTGGCGTTGACTTCTAAGGCACTAACTATTCTATCTGGTGGAGCAACGCCCTATGGTGAAGCCTAGCTTGCTCGGAAAGTAGAAATGACCATAAGTTTCATACTGGTTGCAATTATTCGTTTTATACGATCGAAACACTGTTGTATTTTTATTGCATTTTATGCTTCGGGCGTTGACTTCTAAGGCCCTAACCATTCAATCTGTTGGAGCAACGCCCTAGGGTGAAGCCTAACTTGCTCGGAAAGTAGAAATGACCATAAGTTTCATACTGGTTGCAATTATTCGTTTTATACGATGGAAAAACTGTTGTATTTATATTGTATTTTATGCTTCTGGCGTTTACTTCTAAGGACCTAACTATTCGATCTGGTGGAGCAACGCCCTAGAGTGAATCCTAGGTTGCTGGGAATGTAGAAATGACCATAACTTTCACACTGGTTGCAATTATTCGTTTTATACGATGGAAACGCCGTTGTATATATATTGTACGATTATGCCTCTGGCGTTGACTTTTAAGGCCGTAGCTATTAGATGTGGTGGAGGAACGCCCTAGAGTGACGCCTAGGGTGCTCGGAACGTAGGAATGACCATTACTTTCACACTGGTTGCAATTATTCGTTCTATACGATGGAAGAGCTGTTGTATTTACATCGTATTTTATGCTTCTGGCGTTGACTTCTAAGGCACTAACTATTCGATCTGGTGGAGCAACGCCCTAGAGTGAAGCCTAGGTTGCCCGGAACGTAGAATTGGCCATCACCTTCAAACTGGTTGCAATTATTCCTGTTATATGATGGAAACACTGTTGTATTTTAATTGCATTTTATGCTTCGGGCGTTGTCTTCTAAGGCCCTAACTAATCAATCTGTTGGAGCAACGCCCTAGGGTGAAGCCTAGCTTGCTCGGAAAGTAGAAATGAACATAAGTTTCATACTGGTTGCAATTATTCGTTTTATACGATGGAAAAGCTGTTGTGTTTATATCGTATTTTATGCTTCTGGCGTTGAGTTCTTAGGCCGTAACCATTCGGCCTGGTGGAGCAACGCACTGGAGTGAAACCTAGGTTGCCCGGAACGTAGAATTGGCCATCACTTTCAAACTGGTTGCAATTATTTTTGTTATATGATGGAAACACTGATGTATTTTTTTTGCATTTTATGGTTCGGGCGTTGACTTCTAAGGCCCTAACTATTCAATCCGTTGGACGAACGCCCTAGGGTGAAGCCTAGGTTGCTCGGAAAGTAGAAATGACCATATGTTTCATACTGGTTGCAATTATTTGTTTCATACGATGGAAAAACTGTTGTATTTATATTGTATTTTATGCTTCTGGCGTTGACTTCTAAGGCACTAACTATTCGATCTGGTGGAGCAACGCCCTAGAGTGAAGCCTAGGTTGCCCGGAACGTAGAATTGGCCATCACTTTCAAACTGGTCGAAATTATTCCTGTTATATGATGGAAACACTGTTGTATTTTTTTTGCATTTTATGGTTCGGCCGTTCACTTCTAAGGTCCTAACCATTCAATCTGTTGGAGCAACGCCCTAGAGTGAAGCCTAGGTTGCTCGCAAAGTAGAAATGACCATAAGTTTCATACTGGTTGCAATTATTAGTTTTATACGATGGAAAAACTGTTGTATTTATATTGTATTTTATGCTTCTGGCGTTGACTTCTAAGGCACTATCTATTCGATCTGGTGGAGCAACGCCCTAGATAGAAGCCTAGTTTGCCCGGAACGTAGAATTGTCCATCACTTTCAAACCGGTTGCAATTATTCCTGTTATATGATGGAAACACTGTTGTATTTTTTTTGCATTTTATGGTTCGGGCGTTCACTTCTAAGGTCCTAACTATTCAATCTGTTGGAGGAACGCCCTAGGGTGAAGCCTAGCTTGCTCGGAAAGTAGAAATGACCATAAGCTTCATACTGGTTGCAATTATTCGTTTTATACGATGGAAACACTGTTGTATTTTTATTGCATTTTATGCTTCGGGCGTTGACTTCTAAGGCCCTAACTATTCAATCAGTTGGAGCAACGCTCTAGGGTGAAGCCTAGCTTGCCTGGAACGTAGAAATGACCATTACTTTCACACTGTTTGCAATTATTCCTTTTATACAATGGAAAAGCTGTTGTATTTATATCGTATTTTATGCTTCCGGCGTTTACTTCTAAGGACCTAACTATTCGATCTGGTGGAGCAACGCCCTAGAGTGAATCCTAGGTTGCTCGGAATGTAGAAATGACCATAACTTTCACACTGGTTGCAATTATTCGTTTTATACGATGGAAACGCCGTTGTATATATATTGTACTTTATGCCTCTGGCGTTGACTTCTAAGGCCGTAGCTATTAGATGTGGTGGAGGAACGCCCTAGAGTGACGCCTAGGGTGCTCGGAACGTAGGAATGACCATTACTTTCACACTGGTTGCAATTATTCGTTTTATACGATGGAAGAGCTGTTGTATTTACATCGTATTTTATGCTTCTGGCGTTGACTTCTAAGGCACTAACTATTCGATCTGGTGGAGCAACGCCCTAGAGTGAAGCCTAGGTTGCCCGGAACGTAGAATTGGCCATCATCTTCAAACAGGTCGAAATTATTCCTGTTATATGATGGAAACACTGTTGCATTTTGTTTGTATTTTATGGTTCGGTCGTAGACTTCTAAGGCCCTAACTATTCAATATGTTGGAGCAACGCCCTAGGGTGAAGCCTAGGCTGCTCGGAAAGTAGAAATGACAATAAGTTTCATACTGGTTGCAATTATTCGTTTTATACGATGGAAAAGCTGTTGTATTTATATTGTATTTTATGCTTCTGGTGTTGACTTCTAAGGCACTAACTATTCGATCTGGTGGAGCAACGCCCTAGAGTGAAGCCTAGGTTTTTCGGAATGTAGAAGTGACCATAACATTCACACTTGTTGCAATTATTCGTTTTATACGATGGAAACGCTGTTGTATTTGTTTTGCATTTTATGGTTCGGGCGTTGAGTTCTAAGGCCCTAACTATTCAATCCGTTGGAGCAACGCCCTAGGGTGAAGCCTAGCTTGCTCGGAAAGTAGAAATGAACATAAGTTTCATACTGGTTGCAATTATTCGTTTTATACGATGGAAAAGCTGTTGTGTTTATATCGTATTTTATGCTTCTGGCGTTGAGTTCTTAGGCCGTAACCATTCGGCCTGGTGGAGCAACGCACTGGAGTGAAACCTAGGTTGCCCGGAACGTAGAATTGGCCATCACTTTCAAACTGGTTGCAATTATTTTTGTTATATGATGGAAACACTGATGTATTTTTTTTGCATTTTATGGTTCGGGCGTTGACTTCTAAGGCCCTAACTATTCAATCCGTTGGACGAACGCCCTAGGGTGAAGCCTAGGTTGCTCGGAAAGTAGAAATGACCATATGTTTCATACTGGTTGCAATTATTTGTTTCATACGATGGAAAAACTGTTGTATTTATATTGTATTTTATGCTTCTGGCGTTGACTTCTAAGGCACTAACTATTCGATCTGGTGGAGCAACGCCCTAGAGTGAAGCCTAGGTTGCCCGGAACGTAGAATTGGCCATCACTTTCAAACTGGTCGAAATTATTCCTGTTATATGATGGAAACACTGTTGTATTTTTTTTGCATTTTATGGTTCGGCCGTTCACTTCTAAGGTCCTAACCATTCAATCTGTTGGAGCAACGCCCTAGAGTGAAGCCTAGGTTGCTCGGAAAGTAGAAATGACCATAAGTTTCATACTGGTTGCAATTATTAGTTTTATACGATGGAAAAACTGTTGTATTTATATTGTATTTTATGCTTCTGGCGTTGACTTCTAAGGCACTATCTATTCGATCTGGTGGAGCAACGCCCTAGATAGAAGCCTAGTTTGCCCGGAACGTAGAATTGTCCATCACTTTCAAACCGGTTGCAATTATTCCTGTTATATGATGGAAACACTGTTGTATTTTTTTTGCATTTTATGGTTCGGGCGTTCACTTCTAAGGTCCTAACTATTCAATCTGTTGGAGGAACGCCCTAGGGTGAAGCCTAGCTTGCTCGGAAAGTAGAAATGACCATAAGTTTCATACTGGTTGCAATTATTCGTTTTATACGATGGAAACACTGTTGTATTTTTATTGCATTTTATGCTTCGGGCGTTGACTTCTAAGGCCCTAACTATTCAATCAGTTGGAGCAACGCTCTAGGGTGAAGCCTAGCTTGCCTGGAACGTAGAAATGACCATTACTTTCACACTGTTTGCAATTATTCCTTTTATACAATGGAAAAGCTGTTGTATTTATATCGTATTTTATGCTTCCGGCGTTTACTTCTAAGGACCTAACTATTCGATCTGGTGGAGCAACGCCCTAGAGTGAATCCTAGGTTGCTCGGAATGTAGAAATGACCATAACTTTCACACTGGTTGCAATTATTCGTTTTATACGATGGAAACGCCGTTGTATATATATTGTACTTTATGCCTCTGGCGTTGACTTCTAAGGCCGTAGCTATTAGATGTGGTGGAGGAACGCCCTAGAGTGACGCCTAGGGTGCTCGGAACGTAGGAATGACCATTACTTTCACACTGGTTGCAATTATTCGTTTTATACGATGGAAGAGCTGTTGTATTTACATCGTATTTTATGCTTCTGGCGTTGACTTCTAAGGCACTAACTATTCGATCTGGTGGAGCAACGCCCTAGAGTGAAGCCTAGGTTGCCCGGAACGTAGAATTGGCCATCATCTTCAAACAGGTCGAAATTATTCCTGTTATATGATGGAAACACTGTTGCATTTTGTTTGTATTTTATGGTTCGGTCGTAGACTTCTAAGGCCCTAACTATTCAATATGTTGGAGCAACGCCCTAGGGTGAAGCCTAGGCTGCTCGGAAAGTAGAAATGACAATAAGTTTCATACTGGTTGCAATTATTCGTTTTATACGATGGAAAAGCTGTTGTATTTATATTGTATTTTATGCTTCTGGTGTTGACTTCTAAGGCACTAACTATTCGATCTGGTGGAGCAACGCCCTAGAGTGAAGCCTAGGTTTTTCGGAATGTAGAAGTGACCATAACATTCACACTTGTTGCAATTATTCGTTTTATACGATGGAAACGCTGTTGTATTTGTTTTGCATTTTATGGTTCGGGCGTTGAGTTCTAAGGCCCTAACTATTCAATCCGTTGGAGCAACGCCCTAGGGTGAAGCCTAGCTTGCTCGGAAAGTAGAAATGAACATAAGTTTCATACTGGTTGCAATTATTCGTTTTATACGATGGAAAAGCTGTTGTGTTTATATCGTATTTTATGCTTCTGGCGTTGAGTTCTTAGGCCGTAACCATTCGGCCTGGTGGAGCAACGCACTGGAGTGAAACCTAGGTTGCCCGGAACGTAGAATTGGCCATCACTTTCAAACTGGTTGCAATTATTTTTGTTATATGATGGAAACACTGATGTATTTTTTTTGCATTTTATGGTTCGGGCGTTGACTTCTAAGGCCCTAACTATTCAATCCGTTGGACGAACGCCCTAGGGTGAAGCCTAGGTTGCTCGGAAAGTAGAAATAACCATATGTTTCATACTGGTTGCAATTATTTGTTTCATACGATGGAAAAACTGTTGTATTTATATTGTATTTTATGCTTCTGGCGTTGACTTCTAAGGCACTAACTATTCGATCTGGTGGAGCAACGCCCTAGAGTGAAGCCTAGGTTGCCCGGAACGTAGAATTGGCCATCACTTTCAAACTGGTCGAAATTATTCCTGTTATATGATGGAAACACTGTTGTATTTTTTTTGCATTTTATGGTTCGGCCGTTCACTTCTAAGGTCCTAACTATTCAATCTGTTGGAGCAACGCCCTAGAGTGAAGCCTATGTTGCCCGGAACGTAGAATTGGCCATCACTTTCCTAATTGGTCGCAATTATTCCTGTTATATGATGGTAACACTGTTGTATTTTTTTTGCATTTTATGGTTCGGGCTTTGACTTCTAAGGCCCTAACTATTCAATCTGTTGGAGCAAGGCCCTAGGGTGAAGCCTAGGTTGCTCGGAAAGTAGAAATGACCATAAGTTTCATACTGGTTGCAATTATTCGTTTTATACGATGGAAAAACTGTTGTATTTATATTGTGTTTTATGCTTCTGGCGTTGACTTCTAAGGCACTATCTATTCGATCTGGTGGAGCAACGCCCTAGATAGAAGCCTAGTTTGCCCGGAACGTAGAATTGTCCATCACTTTCAAACTGGTTGCAATTATTCCTGTTATATGATGGAAACACTGTTGTATTTTTTTTGCATTTTATGGTTCGGGCGTTCACTTCTAAGGTCCTAACTATTCAATCTGTTGGAGGAACGCCCTAGGGTGAAGCCTAGCTTGCTCGGAAAGTAGAAATGACCATAAGTTTCATACTGGTTGCAATTATTCGTTTTATACGATGGAAACACTGTTGTATTTTTATTGCATTTTATGCTTCGGGCGTTGACTTCTAAGGCCCTAACTATTCAATCAGTTGGAGCAACGCCCTAGGGTGAAGCCTAGCTTGCCTGGAACGTAGAAATGACCATTACTTTCACACTGTTTGCAATTATTCCTTTTATACAATGGAAAAGCTGTTGTATTTATATCGTATTTTATGCTTCTGGCGTTTACTTCTAAGGACCTAACTATTCGATCTGGTGGAGCAACGCCCTAGAGTGAATCCTAGGTTGCTCGGAATGTAGAAATGACCATAACTTTCACACTGGTTACAATTATTCGTTTTATACGATGGAAACGCCGTTGTATATATATTGTACTTTATGCCTCTGGCGTTGACTTCTAAGGCCGTAGCTATTAGATGTGGTGGAGGAACGCCCTAGAGTGACGCCTAGGGTGCTCGGAACGTAGGAATGACCATTACTTTCACACTGGTTGCAATTATTCGTTTTATACGATGGAAGAGCTGTTGTATTTACATCGTATTTTATGCTTCTGGCGTTGACTTCTAAGGCACTAACTATTCGATCTGGTGGAGCAACGCCCTAGAGTGAAGCCTAGGTTGCCCGGAACGTAGAATTGGCCATCATCTTCAAACAGGTCGAAATTATTCCTGTTATATGATGGAAACACTGTTGCATTTTTTTTGTATTTTATGGTTCTGTCGTAGACTTCTAAGGCCCTAACTATTCAATATGTTGGAGCAACGCCCTAGGGTGAAGCCTAGGCTGCTCGGAAAGTAGAAATGACAATAAGTTTCATACTGGTTGCAATTATTCGTTTTATACGATGGAAAAGCTGTTGTATTTATATTGTATTTTATGCTTCTGGTGTTGACTTCTAAGGCACAAACTATTCGATCTGGTGGAGCAACGCCCTAGAGTGAAGCCTAGGTTTTTCGGAATGTAGAAGTGACCATAACATTCACACTTGTTGCAATTATTCGTTTTATACGATGGAAACGCTGTTGTATTTGTTTTGCATTTTATGGTTCGGGCGTTGAGTTCTAAGGCCCTATCTATTCAATCCGTTGGAGCAACGCCCTAGGGTGAAGCCTAGGTTGCTCGGAAAGTAGAAATGACCATAAGTTTCATACTGGTTGCAATTATTTGTTTTATACGATGGAAAAACTGTTGTATTTATATTGTATTTTATGCATCTGGCGTTGACTTCTAAGGCACTAAATATTCGATCTGGTGGAGCAACGCAATAGTGTGAAGCCAAGGTTGCCCGGAACGTAGAATTGGCCATCACTTTCAAAGTGGTTGCAATTATTCCTGTTATATGATGGAAGCAGTGTTGTATTTTTTTTGCATTTTATGGTTCGGGCGTTGACTTCTAAGGCCCTAACTATTCAATCTGTTGGAGCAGCGCCCTAGGGTGAAGCCTAGGTTGCTCGGAAAGTAGAATAGACCATAAGTTTCATACTGGTTGCAATTATTCGTTTTATACGATCGAAACACTGTTGTATTTTTATTGCATTTTATGGTTCGGGCGTTGACTTCTAAGGCCCTAACCATTCAATCTGTTGGAGCAACGCCCTAGGGTGAAGCCTAACTTGCTCGGAAAGTAGAAATGACCATAAGTTTCATACTGGTTGCAATTATTCGTTTTATACGATGGAAAAACTGTTGTATTTATATTGTATTTTATGCTTCTGGCGTTTACTTCTAAGGACCTAACTATTCGATCTGGTGGAGCAACGCCCTAGAGTGAATCCTAGGTTGCTCGGAATGTAGAAATGACCATAACTTTCACACTGGTCGCAATTATTCGTTTTATACGATGGAAACGCTGTTGTATATATATTGTACTTTATGCCTCTGGCGTTGACTTCTAAGGCCGTAGCTATTAGATGTGGTGGAGCAACGCCCTAGAGTGACGCCTAGGGTGCTCGGAACGTAGGAATGAAAATTACTTTCACACTGGTTGCAATTATTCGTTTTATACGATGGAAGAGCTGTTGTATTTACATCGTATTTTATGCTTCTGGCGTTGACTTCTAAGGCACTAACTATTCGATCTGGTGGAGCAACGCCCTAGAGTGAAGCCTAGGTTGCCCGGAACGTAGAATTGGCCATCACTTTCAAACTGGTCGAAATTATTCCTGTTATATGATGGAAACAGTGTTGTATTTTTTTTGCATTTTATGGTTCGGGCGTTGACTTCTAAGGCCCTAACTATTCAATCTGTTGGAGCAGCGCCCTAGGGTGAAGCCTAGGTTGCTCGGAAAGTAGAAATGACCATAAGTTTCATACTGGTTGCAATTATTCGTTTTACACGATGGAAACACTGTTGTATTTTTATTGCATTTTATGCTTCGGGCGTTGACTTCTAAGGCCCTAACCATTCAATCTGTTGGAGCAACGCCCTAGGGTGAAGCCTAACTTGCTCGAAAAGTAGAAATGACCATAAGTTTCATACTGGTTGCAATTATTCGTTTTATACGATGTAAAAACTGTTGTATTTATATTGTATTTTATGCCTCTGGCGTTGACTTCTAAGGCACTAACTATTCTATCTGGTGGAGCAACGCACTAGAGGGAATCCTAGGTTGCTCGGAATGTAGAAATGACCATAACTTTCACACTGGATGCAATTATTCGTTTTATACGATGGAAATGCTGTTGTATATATATCGTATTTTATGCTTCTGTCGTTTACGTCTAAGGACCTAAATATTCGATCTGGTGGAGCAACGCCCTAGAGTGAATCCTAGGTTGCTCGGAATGTAGAAATGACCATAACTTTCACACTGGTTGCAATTATTCGTTTTATACGATGTGAAACGCTGTTGTATTTATATTGTACTTTTTGCCTCTGGCGTTGACTTCTAAGGCCATTGCTATTAGATGTGGTGGAGCAACGCCCTAGAGTGACGCCTAGGGTGCTCGGAACGTAGAAATGACCATTACTTTCACACTGGTTGCAATTATTCGTTTTATACGATGGAAAAGCTGTTGTATTTATATCGTATTTTATGCTTCTGGCGTTTACTTCTAAGGACCTAACTATTCGATCTGGTGGAGCAACGCCCTAGAGTGAGTCCTAGGTTGCTCGGAATGTAGAAATGACCATAACTTTCACACTGGTTGCAATTATTCGTTTTAGACGATGGAAACGCTGTTGTATTTATATTGTACTTTATGCCTCTGGCGTTGACTTCTAAGGCACTAACTATTCTATCTGGTGGAGCAACGCCCTAGAGTGAAGCCTAGGTTTTCCGGAATGTAGAAATGACCATAACATTCACACTGGTTGCAATTATTCGTTTTAGACGATGGAAACGCTGTTGTATTTATATTGTACTTTATGCCTCTGGCGTTGACTTCTAAGGCAATAACTATTCTATCTGGTGGAGCAACGCCCTAGAGTGAAGCCTAGGTTTTCCGGAATGTAGAAATGACCATAACATTCACACTTGTTGCAATTATTCGTTTTATACGATGGAAACGCTGTTGTATTTGTTTTGCATTTTATGGTTCGGGCGTTGACTTCTCAGGCCCTAACTATTCAATCCGTTGGAGCAACGCCCTAGGGTGAACCCTAGGTTGCTCGGAAAGTAGAAATGACCATAAGTTTCATACTGGTTGCAATTATTTGTTTTATACGATGCAAAAACTGTTGTATTTATATTGTATTTTATGCATCTGGCGTTGACTTCTAAGGCACTAACTATTCGATCTGGTGGAGCAACGCAATAGTGTGAAGCCAAGGTTGCCCGGAACGTAGAATTGGCCATCACTTTCAAAATGGTTGCAATTATTCCTGTTATATGATGGAAGCAGTGTTGTATTTTTTTTGTATTTTATGGTTCGGGCGTTGACTTCTAAGGCCCTAGCTATTCAATCTGTTGGAGCAGCGCCCTAGCGTGAAGCCTAGGTTGCTCGGAAAGTAGAAATGACCATAAGTTTCATACTGGTTGCAGTTATCCGTTTTATACGATGGAAAAGCTGTTGTATTTATATTGTATTTTATGCTTCTGGCGTTGACTTCTAAGGACCTAACTATTCGATCTGGTGGAGCAACGCACTAGAGTGAATCCTAGGTTGCTCGGAATGTAGAAATGACCATAACTTTCACACTGGTTGCAATTATTCGTTTCAGACGATGGAAACGCTGTTGTATTTATATTGTACTTTATGCCTCTGGCGTTGACTTCTAAGGCACTAACTATTCTATCTGGTGGAGCAACGCCCTATGGTGAAGCCTAGCTTGCACGGAAAGTAGAAATGACCATAAGTTTCATACTGGTTGCAATTATTCGTTTTATACGATCGAAACACTGTTGTATTTTTATTGCATTTTATGGTTCGGGCGTTAACTTCTAAGGCCCTAACTATTCAATCCGTTGGAGCAACGCCCCAGGGTGAAGCTTAGGTTGCTCGGAACGTAGAAATGACCATAAGTTTCATACTGATTGCAATTATTTGTTTCATGCGATGGAAAAACTGTTGTATTTATATTGTATTTTATGCTTCTGGCGTTGACTTCTACGGCATTAACTATTCGATCTAGTGGAGCAACGCCCTAGAGTGACGCCTAGGGTGCTCGGAACGTAGGAATGACCATTACTTTCACACTGGTTGCAATTATTCGTTTTATACGATGGAAGAGCTGTTGTATTTACATCGTATTTTATGCTTCTGGCGTTGACTTCTAAGGCACTAACTATTCGATCTGGTGGAGCAACGCCCTAGAGTGAAGCCTAGGTTGCCCGGAACGTAGAATTGGCCATCACTTTCAAACTGGTCGAAATTATTCCTGTTATATGATGGAAACAGTGTTGTATTTTTTTTGCATTTTATGGTTCGGGCGTTGACTTCTAAGGCCCTAACTATTCAATCTGTTGGAGCAGCGCCCTCGGGTGAAGCCTAGGTTGCTCGGAAAGTAGAAATGACCATAAGTTTCATACTGGTTGCAATTATTCGTTTTATACGATGGAAATGCTGTTGTATTTATATCGTATTTTATGCTTCTGTCGTTTACTTCTAAGGACCTAACTATTCGATCTGGTGGAGCAACGCCCTAGAGTGAATCCTAGGTTGCTCGGAATGTAGAAATGACCATAACTTTCACACTGGTTGCAATTATTCGTTTTATATCATGGAAACGCTGTTGTATTTATATTGTACTTTATGCCTCTGGCGTTGACTTCTAAGGCCATAGCTATTAGATGTGGTGGAGCAACGCCCTAGAGTGACGCCTAGGGTGCTCGGAACGTAGCAATGACCATTACTTTCACACTGGTTGCAATTATTCGTTTTATACGATGGAAAAGCTGTTGTATTTATATCGTATTTTATGCTTCTGGCGTTTACTTCTAAGGACCTAACTCTTCGATCTGGTGGAGCAACGCCCTAGAGTGAATCCTAGGTTTTTCGGAATGTAGAAGTGACCATAACATTCACACTTGTTGCAATTATTCGTTTTATACGATGGAAACGCTGTTGTATTTGTTTTGCATTTTATGGTTCGGGCGTTGAGTTCTAAGGCCCTAACTATTCAATCCGTTGGAGCAACGCCCTAGGGTGAAGCCTAGCTTGCTCGGAAAGTAGAAATGAACATAAGTTTCATACTGGTTGCAATTATTCGTTTTATACGATGGAAAAGCTGTTGTGTTTATATCGTATTTTATGCTTCTGGCGTTGAGTTCTTAGGCCGTAACCATTCGGCCTGGTGGAGCAACGCACTGGAGTGAAACCTAGGTTGCCCGGAACGTAGAATTGGCCATCACTTTCAAACTGGTTGCAATTATTTTTGTTATATGATGGAAACACTGATGTATTTTTTTTGCATTTTATGGTTCGGGCGTTGACTTCTAAGGCCCTAACTATTCAATCCGTTGGACGAACGCCCTAGGGTGAAGCCTAGGTTGCTCGGAAAGTAGAAATGACCATATGTTTCATACTGGTTGCAATTATTTGTTTCATACGATGGAAAAACTGTTGTATTTATATTGTATTTTATGCTTCTGGCGTTGACTTCTAAGGCACTAACTATTCGATCTGGTGGAGCAACGCCCTAGAGTGAAGCCTAGGTTGCCCGGAACGTAGAATTGGCCATCACTTTCAAACTGGTCGAAATTATTCCTGTTATATGATGGAAACACTGTTGTATTTTTTTTGCATTTTATGGTTCGGCCGTTCACTTCTAAGGTCCTAACCATTCAATCTGTTGGAGCAACGCCCTAGAGTGAAGCCTAGGTTGCTCGCAAAGTAGAAATGACCATAAGTTTCATACTGGTTGCAATTATTAGTTTTATACGATGGAAAAACTGTTGTATTTATATTGTATTTTATGCTTCTGGCGTTGACTTCTAAGGCACTATCTATTCGATCTGGTGGAGCAACGCCCTAGATAGAAGCCTAGTTTGCCCGGAACGTAGAATTGTCCATCACTTTCAAACCGGTTGCAATTATTCCTGTTATATGATGGAAACACTGTTGTATTTTTTTTGCATTTTATGGTTCGGGCGTTCACTTCTAAGGTCCTAACTATTCAATCTGTTGGAGGAACGCCCTAGGGTGAAGCCTAGCTTGCTCGGAAAGTAGAAATGACCATAAGTTTCATACTGGTTGCAATTATTCGTTTTATACGATGGAAACACTGTTGTATTTTTATTGCATTTTATGCTTCGGGCGTTGACTTCTAAGGCCCTAACTATTCAATCAGTTGGAGCAACGCTCTAGGGTGAAGCCTAGCTTGCCTGGAACGTAGAAATGACCATTACTTTCACACTGTTTGCAATTATTCCTTTTATACAATGGAAAAGCTGTTGTATTTATATCGTATTTTATGCTTCCGGCGTTTACTTCTAAGGACCTAACTATTCGATCTGGTGGAGCAACGCCCTAGAGTGAATCCTAGGTTGCTCGGAATGTAGAAATGACCATAACTTTCACACTGGTTGCAATTATTCGTTTTATACGATGGAAACGCCGTTGTATATATATTGTACTTTATGCCTCTGGCGTTGACTTCTAAGGCCGTAGCTATTAGATGTGGTGGAGGAACGCCCTAGAGTGACGCCTAGGGTGCTCGGAACGTAGGAATGACCATTACTTTCACACTGGTTGCAATTATTCGTTTTATACGATGGAAGAGCTGTTGTATTTACATCGTATTTTATGCTTCTGGCGTTGACTTCTAAGGCACTAACTATTCGATCTGGTGGAGCAACGCCCTAGAGTGAAGCCTAGGTTGCCCGGAACGTAGAATTGGCCATCATCTTCAAACAGGTCGAAATTATTCCTGTTATATGATGGAAACACTGTTGCATTTTGTTTGTATTTTATGGTTCGGTCGTAGACTTCTAAGGCCCTAACTATTCAATATGTTGGAGCAACGCCCTAGGGTGAAGCCTAGGCTGCTCGGAAAGTAGAAATGACAATAAGTTTCATACTGGTTGCAATTATTCGTTTTATACGATGGAAAAGCTGTTGTATTTATATTGTATTTTATGCTTCTGGTGTTGACTTCTAAGGCACAAACTATTCGATCTGGTGGAGCAACGCCCTAGAGTGAAGCCTAGGTTTTTCGGAATGTAGAAGTGACCATAACATTCACACTTGTTGCAATTATTCGTTTTATACGATGGAAACGCTGTTGTATTTGTTTTGCATTTTATGGTTCGGGCGTTGAGTTCTAAGGCCCTAACTATTCAATCCGTTGGAGCAACGCCCTAGGGTGAAGCCTAGCTTGCTCGGAAAGTAGAAATGAACATAAGTTTCATACTGGTTGCAATTATTCGTTTTATACGATGGAAAAGCTGTTGTGTTTATATCGTATTTTATGCTTCTGGCGTTGAGTTCTTAGGCCGTAACCATTCGGCCTGGTGGAGCAACGCACTGGAGTGAAACCTAGGTTGCCCGGAACGTAGAATTGGCCATCACTTTCAAACTGGTTGCAATTATTTTTGTTATATGATGGAAACACTGATGTATTTTTTTTGCATTTTATGGTTCGGGCGTTGACTTCTAAGGCCCTAACTATTCAATCCGTTGGACGAACGCCCTAGGGTGAAGCCTAGGTTGCTCGGAAAGTAGAAATAACCATATGTTTCATACTGGTTGCAATTATTTGTTTCATACGATGGAAAAACTGTTGTATTTATATTGTATTTTATGCTTCTGGCGTTGACTTCTAAGGCACTAACTATTCGATCTGGTGGAGCAACGCCCTAGAGTGAAGCCTAGGTTGCCCGGAACGTAGAATTGGCCATCACTTTCAAACTGGTCGAAATTATTCCTGTTATATGATGGAAACACTGTTGTATTTTTTTTGCATTTTATGGTTCGGCCGTTCACTTCTAAGGTCCTAACTATTCAATCTGTTGGAGCAACGCCCTAGAGTGAAGCCTAGGTTGCCCGGAACGTAGAATTGGCCATCACTTTCCTAATTGGTCGCAATTATTCCTGTTATATGATGGTAACACTGTTGTATTTTTTTTGCATTTTATGGTTCGGGCTTTGACTTCTAAGGCCCTAACTATTCAATCTGTTGGAGCAAGGCCCTAGGGTGAAGCCTAGGTTGCTCGGAAAGTAGAAATGACCATAAGTTTCATACTGGTTGCAATTATTCGTTTTATACGATGGAAAAACTGTTGTATTTATATTGTGTTTTATGCTTCTGGCGTTGACTTCTAAGGCACTATCTATTCGATCTGGTGGAGCAACGCCCTAGATAGAAGCCTAGTTTGCCCGGAACGTAGAATTGTCCATCACTTTCAAACTGGTTGCAATTATTCCTGTTATATGATGGAAACACTGTTGTATTTTTTTTGCATTTTATGGTTCGGGCGTTCACTTCTAAGGTCCTAACTATTCAATCTGTTGGAGGAACGCCCTAGGGTGAAGCCTAGCTTGCTCGGAAAGTAGAAATGACCATAAGTTTCATACTGGTTGCAATTATTCGTTTTATACGATGGAAACACTGTTGTATTTTTATTGCATTTTATGCTTCGGGCGTTGACTTCTAAGGCCCTAACTATTCAATCAGTTGGAGCAACGCCCTAGGGTGAAGCCTAGCTTGCCTGGAACGTAGAAATGACCATTACTTTCACACTGTTTGCAATTATTCCTTTTATACAATGGAAAAGCTGTTGTATTTATATCGTATTTTATGCTTCTGGCGTTTACTTCTAAGGACCTAACTATTCGATCTGGTGGAGCAACGCCCTAGAGTGAATCCTAGGTTGCTCGGAATGTAGAAATGACCATAACTTTCACACTGGTTACAATTATTCGTTTTATACGATGGAAACGCCGTTGTATATATATTGTACTTTATGCCTCTGGCGTTGACTTCTAAGGCCGTAGCTATTAGATGTGGTGGAGGAACGCCCTAGAGTGACGCCTAGGGTGCTCGGAACGTAGGAATGACCATTACTTTCACACTGGTTGCAATTATTCGTTTTATACGATGGAAGAGCTGTTGTATTTACATCGTATTTTATGCTTCTGGCGTTGACTTCTAAGGCACTAACTATTCGATCTGGTGGAGCAACGCCCTAGAGTGAAGCCTAGGTTGCCCGGAACGTAGAATTGGCCATCATCTTCAAACAGGTCGAAATTATTCCTGTTATATGATGGAAACACTGTTGCATTTTTTTTGTATTTTATGGTTCTGTCGTAGACTTCTAAGGCCCTAACTATTCAATATGTTGGAGCAACGCCCTAGGGTGAAGCCTAGGCTGCTCGGAAAGTAGAAATGACAATAAGTTTCATACTGGTTGCAATTATTCGTTTTATACGATGGAAAAGCTGTTGTATTTATATTGTATTTTATGCTTCTGGTGTTGACTTCTAAGGCACAAACTATTCGATCTGGTGGAGCAACGCCCTAGAGTGAAGCCTAGGTTTTTCGGAATGTAGAAGTGACCATAACATTCACACTTGTTGCAATTATTCGTTTTATACGATGGAAACGCTGTTGTATTTGTTTTGCATTTTATGGTTCGGGCGTTGAGTTCTAAGGCCCTATCTATTCAATCCGTTGGAGCAACGCCCTAGGGTGAAGCCTAGGTTGCTCGGAAAGTAGAAATGACCATAAGTTTCATACTGGTTGCAATTATTTGTTTTATACGATGGAAAAACTGTTGTATTTATATTGTATTTTATGCATCTGGCGTTGACTTCTAAGGCACTAAATATTCGATCTGGTGGAGCAACGCAATAGTGTGAAGCCAAGGTTGCCCGGAACGTAGAATTGGCCATCACTTTCAAAGTGGTTGCAATTATTCCTGTTATATGATGGAAGCAGTGTTGTATTTTTTTTGCATTTTATGGTTCGGGCGTTGACTTCTAAGGCCCTAACTATTCAATCTGTTGGAGCAGCGCCCTAGGGTGAAGCCTAGGTTGCTCGGAAAGTAGAAATGACCATAAGTTTCATACTGGTTGCAATTATTCGTTTTATACGATCGAAACACTGTTGTATTTTTATTGCATTTTATGGTTCGGGCGTTGACTTCTAAGGCCCTAACCATTCAATCTGTTGGAGCAACGCCCTAGGGTGAAGCCTAACTTGCTCGGAAAGTAGAAATGACCATAAGTTTCATACTGGTTGCAATTATTCGTTTTATACGATGGAAAAACTGTTGTATTTATATTGTATTTTATGCTTCTGGCGTTTACTTCTAAGGACCTAACTATTCGATCTGGTGGAGCAACGCCCTAGAGTGAATCCTAGGTTGCTCGGAATGTAGAAATGACCATAACTTTCACACTGGTCGCAATTATTCGTTTTATACGATGGAAACGCTGTTGTATATATATTGTACTTTATGCCTCTGGCGTTGACTTCTAAGGCCGTAGCTATTAGATGTGGTGGAGCAACGCCCTAGAGTGACGCCTAGGGTGCTCGGAACGTAGGAATGAAAATTACTTTCACACTGGTTGCAATTATTCGTTTTATACGATGGAAGAGCTGTTGTATTTACATCGTATTTTATGCTTCTGGCGTTGACTTCTAAGGCACTAACTATTCGATCTGGTGGAGCAACGCCCTAGAGTGAAGCCTAGGTTGCCCGGAACGTAGAATTGGCCATCACTTTCAAACTGGTCGAAATTATTCCTGTTATATGATGGAAACAGTGTTGTATTTTTTTTGCATTTTATGGTTCGGGCGTTGACTTCTAAGGCCCTAACTATTCAATCTGTTGGAGCAGCGCCCTAGGGTGAAGCCTAGGTTGCTCGGAAAGTAGAAATGACCATAAGTTTCATACTGGTTGCAATTATTCGTTTTATACGATGGAAACACTGTTGTATTTTTATTGCATTTTATGCTTCGGGCGTTGACTTCTAAGGCCCTAACCATTCAATCTGTTGGAGCAACGCCCTAGGGTGAAGCCTAACTTGCTCGAAAAGTAGAAATGACCATAAGTTTCATACTGGTTGCAATTATTCGTTTTATACGATGGAAAAACTGTTGTATTTATATTGTATTTTATGCCTCTGGCGTTGACTTCTAAGGCACTAACTATTCTATCTGGTGGAGCAACGCACTAGAGGGAATCCTAGGTTGCTCGGAATGTAGAAATGACCATAACTTTCACACTGGATGCAATTATTCGTTTTATACGATGGAAATGCTGTTGTATATATATCGTATTTTATGCTTCTGTCGTTTACGTCTAAGGACCTAAATATTCGATCTGGTGGAGCAACGCCCTAGAGTGAATCCTAGGTTGCTCGGAATGTAGAAATGACCATAACTTTCACACTGGTTGCAATTATTCGTTTTATACGATGTGAAACGCTGTTGTATTTATATTGTACTTTTTGCCTCTGGCGTTGACTTCTAAGGCCATTGCTATTAGATGTGGTGGAGCAACGCCCTAGAGTGACGCCTAGGGTGCTCGGAACGTAGAAATGACCATTACTTTCACACTGGTTGCAATTATTCGTTTTATACGATGGAAAAGCTGTTGTATTTATATCGTATTTTATGCTTCTGGCGTTTACTTCTAAGGACCTAACTATTCGATCTGGTGGAGCAACGCCCTAGAGTGAGTCCTAGGTTGCTCGGAATGTAGAAATGACCATAACTTTCACACTGGTTGCAATTATTCGTTTTAGACGATGGAAACGCTGTTGTATTTATATTGTACTTTATGCCTCTGGCGTTGACTTCTAAGGCACTAACTATTCTATCTGGTGGAGCAACGCCCTAGAGTGAAGCCTAGGTTTTCCGGAATGTAGAAATGACCATAACATTCACACTGGTTGCAATTATTCGTTTTAGACGATGGAAACGCTGTTGTATTTATATTGTACTTTATGCCTCTGGCGTTGACTTCTAAGGCAATAACTATTCTATCTGGTGGAGCAACGCCCTAGAGTGAAGCCTAGGTTTTCCGGAATGTAGAAATGACCATAACATTCACACTTGTTGCAATTATTCGTTTTATACGATGGAAACGCTGTTGTATTTGTTTTGCATTTTATGGTTCGGGCGTTGACTTCTCAGGCCCTAACTATTCAAACCGTTGGAGCAACGCCCTAGGGTGAACCCTAGGTTGCTCGGAAAGTAGAAATGACCATAAGTTTCATACTGGTTGCAATTATTTGTTTTATACGATGCAAAAACTGTTGTATTTATATTGTATTTTATGCATCTGGCGTTGACTTCTAAGGCACTAACTATTCGATCTGGTGGAGCAACGCAATAGTGTGAAGCCAAGGTTGCCCGGAACGTAGAATTGGCCATCACTTTCAAAATGGTTGCAATTATTCCTGTTATATGATGGAAGCAGTGTTGTATTTTTTTTGTATTTTATGGTTCGGGCGTTGACTTCTAAGGCCCTAGCTATTCAATCTGTTGGAGCAGCGCCCTAGCGTGAAGCCTAGGTTGCTCGGAAAGTAGAAATGACCATAAGTTTCATACTGGTTGCAGTTATCCGTTTTATACGATGGAAAAGCTGTTGTATTTATATTGTATTTTATGCTTCTGGCGTTGACTTCTAAGGACCTAACTATTCGATCTGGTGGAGCAACGCACTAGAGTGAATCCTAGGTTGCTCGGAATGTAGAAATGACCATAACTTTCACACTGGTTGCAATTATTCGTTTCAGACGATGGAAACGCTGTTGTATTTATATTGTACTTTATGCCTCTGGCGTTGACTTCTAAGGCACTAACTATTCTATCTGGTGGAGCAACGCCCTATGGTGAAGCCTAGCTTGCACGGAAAGTAGATATGACCATAAGTTTCATACTGGTTGCAATTATTCGTTTTATACGATCGAAACACTGTTGTATTTTTATTGCATTTTATGGTTCGGGCGTTGACTTCTAAGGCCCTAACTATTCAATCCGTTGGAGCAACGCCCCAGGGTGAAGCTTAGGTTGCTCGGAACGTAGAAATGACCATAAGTTTCATACTGATTGCAATTATTTGTTTCATGCGATGGAAAAACTGTTGTATTTATATTGTATTTTATGCTTCTGGCGTTGACTTCTACGGCATTAACTATTCGATCTAGTGGAGCAACGCCCTAGAGTGACGCCTAGGGTGCTCGGAACGTAGGAATGACCATTACTTTCACACTGGTTGCAATTATTCGTTTTATACGATGGAAGAGCTGTTGTATTTACATCGTATTTTATGCTTCTGGCGTTGACTTCTAAGGCACTAACTATTCGATCTGGTGGAGCAACGCCCTAGAGTGAAGCCTAGGTTGCCCGGAACGTAGAATTGGCCATCACTTTCAAACTGGTCGAAATTATTCCTGTTATATGATGGAAACAGTGTTGTATTTTTTTTGCATTTTATGGTTCGGGCGTTGACTTCTAAGGCCCTAACTATTCAATCTGTTGGAGCAGCGCCCTAGGGTGAAGCCTAGGTTGCTCGGAAAGTAGAAATGACCATAAGTTTCATACTGGTTGCAATTATTCGTTTTATACGATGGAAATGCTGTTGTATTTATATCGTATTTTATGCTTCTGTCGTTTACTTCTAAGGACCTAACTATTCGATCTGGTGGAGCAACGCCCTAGAGTGAATCCTAGGTTGCTCGGAATGTAGAAATGACCATAACTTTCACACTGGTTGCAATTATTCGTTTTATATCATGGAAACGCTGTTGTATTTATATTGTACTTTATGCCTCTGGCGTTGACTTCTAAGGCCATAGCTATTAGATGTGGTGGAGCAACGCCCTAGAGTGACGCCTAGGGTGCTCGGAACGTAGCAATGACCATTACTTTCACACTGGTTGCAATTATTCGTTTTATACGATGGAAAAGCTGTTGTATTTATATCGTATTTTATGCTTCTGGCGTTTACTTCTAAGGACCTAACTCTTCGATCTGGTGGAGCAACGCCCTAGAGTGAATCCTAGGTTGCTCGGAATGTAGAAATGACCATAACTTTCACACTCGTTGCAATTATTCGTTTTAGACGATGGAAACGCTGTTGTATTTATATTGTACTTTATGCCTCTGGCGTTGACTTCTAAGGCACTAACTATTCTATCTGGTGGAGCAACGCCCTAGAGTGAAGCCTAGGTTTTTCGGAATGTAGAAATGACCATAACATTCACACTTGTTGCAATTATTCGTTTTATACGATGGAAACGCTGTTGTATTTATATTGTACTTTATGCCTCTGGCGTTGACTTCTAAGGCACTAACTATTCTATCTGGTGGAGCAACGCCCTATGGTGAATCCTAGCTTGCTCGGAAAGTAGAAATGACCATAAGTTTCATACTGTTTGCAATTATTCGTTTTATACGATGGAAACACTGTTGTATTTTTATTGCATTTTATGCTTCGGGCGTTGACTTCTAAGGCCCTAACCATTCAATCTGTTGGAGCAACGCCCTAGGGTGAAGCCTAACTTGCTCGAAAAGCAGAAATGACCATAAGTTTCATACTGGTTGCAATTATTCGTTTTATACGATGGAAAAACTGTTGTATTTATATTGTATTTTATGCCTCTGGCGTTGACTTCTAAGGCACTAACTATTCTATCTGGTGGAGCAACGCACTAGAGGGAATCCTAGGTTGCTCGAAATGTAGAAACGACCATAACTTTCACACTGGATGCAATTATTCGTTTTATACGATGGAAATGCTGTTGTATATATATCGTATTTTATGCTTCTGTCGTTTACGTCTAAGGACCTAAATATTCGATCTGGTGGAGCAACGCCCTAGAGTGAATCCTAGGTTGCTCGGAATGTAGAAATGACCATAACTTTCACACTGGTTGCAATTATTCGTTTTATACGATGTGAAACGCTGTTGTATTTATATTGTACTTTATGCCACTGGCGTTGACTTCTAAGGCCATTGCTATTAGATGTGGTGGAGCAACGCCCTAGAGTGACGCCTAGGGTGCTCGGAACGTAGAAATGACCATTACTTTCACACTGGTTGCAATTATTCGTTTTATACGATGGAAAAGCTGTTGTATTTATATCGTATTTTATGCTTCTGGCATTTACTTCTAAGGACCTAACTATTCGATATGGTGGAGCAACGCCCTAGAGTGAATCCTAGGTTGCTCGGAATGTAGAAATGACCATAACTTTCACACTGGTTGCAATTATTCGTTTTAGACGATGGAAACGCTGTTGTATTTATATTGTACTTTATGCCTCTGGCGTTGACTTCTAAGGCACTAACTATTCTATCTGGTGGAGCAACGCAATAGTGTGAAGCCAAGGTTGCCCGGAACGTAGAATTGGCCATCACTTTCAAAATGGTTGCAATTATTCCTGTTATATGATGGAAGCAGTGTTGTATTTTTTTTGTATTTTATGGTTCGGGCGTTGACTTCTAAGGCCCTAGCTATTCAATCTGTTGGAGCAGCGCCCTAGCGTGAAGCCTAGGTTGCTCGGAAAGTAGAAATGACCATAAGTTTCATACTGGTTGCAGTTATCCGTTTTATACGATGGAAAAGCTGTTGTATTTATATTGTATTTTATGCTTCTGGCGTTGACTTCTAAGGACCTAACTATTCGATCTGGTGGAGCAACGCACTAGAGTGAATCCTAGGTTGCTCGGAATGTAGAAATGACCATAACTTTCACACTGGTTGCAATTATTCGTTTTAGACGATGGAAACGCTGTTGTATTTATATTGTACTTTATGCCTCTGGCGTTGACTTCTAAGGCACTAACTATTCTATCTGGTGGAGCAACGCCCTATGGTGAAGCCTAGCTTGCACGGAAAGTAGAAATGACCATAAGTTTCATACTGGTTGCAATTATTCGTTTTATACGATCGAAACACTGTTGTATTTTTATTGCATTTTATGGTTCGGGCGTTGACTTCTAAGGCCCTAACTATTCAATCCGTTGGAGCAACGCCCCAGGGTGAAGCTTAGGTTGCTCGGAACGTAGAAATGACCATAAGTTTCATACTGATTGCAATTATTTGTTTCATGCGATGGAAAAACTGTTGTATTTATATTGTATTTTATGCTTCTGGCGTTGACTTCTACGGCATTAACTATTCGATCTAGTGGAGCAACGCCCTAGAGTGACGCCTAGGGTGCTCGGAACGTAGGAATGACCATTACTTTCACACTGGTTGCAATTATTCGTTTTATACGATGGAAGAGCTGTTGTATTTACATCGTATTTTATGCTTCTGGCGTTGACTTCTAAGGCACTAACTATTCGATCTGGTGGAGCAACGCCCTAGAGTGAAGCCTAGGTTGCCCGGAACGTAGAATTGGCCATCACTTTCAAACTGGTCGAAATTATTCCTGTTATATGATGGAAACAGTGTTGTATTTTTTTTGCATTTTATGGTTCGGGCGTTGACTTCTAAGGCCCTAACTATTCAATCTGTTGGAGCAGCGCCCTAGGGTGAAGCCTAGGTTGCTCGGAAAGTAGAAATGACCATAAGTTTCATACTGGTTGCAATTATTCGTTTTATACGATGGAAATGCTGTTGTATTTATATCGTATTTTATGCTTCTGTCGTTTACTTCTAAGGACCTAACTATTCGATCTGGTGGAGCAACGCCCTAGAGTGAATCCTAGGTTGCTCGGAATGTAGAAATGACCATAACTTTCACACTGGTTGCAATTATTCGTTTTATATCATGGAAACGCTGTTGTATTTATATTGTACTTTATGCCTCTGGCGTTGACTTCTAAGGCCATAGCTATTAGATGTGGTGGAGCAACGCCCTAGAGTGACGCCTAGGGTGCTCGGAACGTAGCAATGACCATTACTTTCACACTGGTTGCAATTATTCGTTTTATACGATGGAAAAGCTGTTGTATTTATATCGTATTTTATGCTTCTGGCGTTTACTTCTAAGGACCTAACTCTTCGATCTGGTGGAGCAACGCCCTAGAGTGAATCCTAGGTTGCTCGGAATGTAGAAATGACCATAACTTTCACACTCGTTGCAATTATTCGTTTTAGACGATGGAAACGCTGTTGTATTTATATTGTACTTTATGCCTCTGGCGTTGACTTCTAAGGCACTAACTATTCTATCTGGTGGAGCAACGCCCTAGAGTGAAGCCTAGGTTTTTCGGAATGTAGAAATGACCATAACATTCACACTTGTTGCAATTATTCGTTTTATACGATGGAAACGCTGTTGTATTTATATTGTACTTTATGCCTCTGGCGTTGACTTCTAAGGCACTAACTATTCTATCTGGTGGAGCAACGCCCTATGGTGAATCCTAGCTTGCTCGGAAAGTAGAAATGACCATAAGTTTCATACTGTTTGCAATTATTCGTTTTATACGATGGAAACACTGTTGTATTTTTATTGCATTTTATGCTTCGGGCGTTGACTTCTAAGGCCCTAACCATTCAATCTGTTGGAGCAACGCCCTAGGGTGAAGCCTAACTTGCTCGAAAAGTAGAAATGACCATAAGTTTCATACTGGTTGCAATTATTCGTTTTATACGATGGAAAAACTGTTGTATTTATATTGTATTTTATGCCTCTGGCGTTGACTTCTAAGGCACTAACTATTCTATCTGGTGGAGCAACGCACTAGAGGGAATCCTAGGTTGCTCGAAATGTAGAAATGACCATAACTTTCACACTGGATGCAATTATTCGTTTTATACGATGGAAATGCTGTTGTATATATATCGTATTTTATGCTTCTGTCGTTTACGTCTAAGGACCTAAATATTCGATCTGGTGGAGCAACGCCCTAGAGTGAATCCTAGGTTGCTCGGAATGTAGAAATGACCATAACTTTCATACTGGTTGCTATTATTCGTTTTATACGATGTGAAACGCTGTTGTATTTATATTGTACTTTATGCCACTGGCGTTGACTTCTAAGGCCATTGCTATTAGATGTGGTGGAGCAACGCCCTAGAGTGACGCCTAGGGTGCTCGGAACGTAGAAATGACCATTACTTTCACACTGGTTGCAATTATTCGTTTTATACGATGGAAAAGCTGTTGTATTTATATCGTATTTTATGCTTCTGGCGTTTACTTCTAAGGACCTAACTATTCGATCTGGTGGAGCAACGCCCTAGAGTGAATCCTAGGTTGCTCGGAATGTAGAAATGACCATAACTTTCACACTGGTTGCAATTATTCGTTTTAGACGATGGAAACGCTGTTGTATTTATATTGTACTTTATGCCTCTGGCGTTGACTTCTAAGGCACTAACTATTCTATCTGGTGGAGCAACGCCCTAGAGTGAAGCCTAGGTTTTTCGGAATGTAGAAATGACCATAACATTCACACTTGTTGCAATTATTCGTTTTATACGATGGAAACACTGTTGCATTTTTTTTGTATTTTATGGTTCGGTCGTAGACTTCTAAGGCCCTAACTATTCAATATGTTGGAGCAACGCCCTAGGGTGAAGCCTAGGCTGCTCGGAAAGTAGAAATGACAATAAGTTTCATACTGGTTGCAATTATTCGTTTTATACGTTGGAAAAGCTGTTGTATTTATATTGTATTTTATGCTTCTGGTTTTGACTTCTAAGGCACTAACTATTCGATCTGGTGGAGCAACGCCCTAGAGTGAAGCCTAGGTTTTTCGGGATGTAGAAATGACCATAACATTCACACTTGTTGCAATTATTCGTTTTATACGATGGAAACGCTGTTGTATTTGTTTTGCATTTTATGGTTCGGGCGTTGACTTCTAAGGCCCTAACTATTCAATCCGTTGGAGCAACGCCCTAGGGTGAACCCTAGGTTGCTCGGAAAGTAGAAATGACCATAAGTTTCATACTGGTTGCAATTATTTGTTTTATACGATGGAAAAACTGTTGTATTTATATTGTATTTTATGCATCTGGCGTTGACTTCTAAGGCACTAACTATTCGATCTGGTGGAGCAACGCAATACTGTGAAGCCAAGGTTGCCCGGAACGTAGAATTGGCCATCACTTTCAAAGTGGTTGCAATTATTCCTGTTATATGATGGAAGCAGTGTTGTATTTTTTTTGTATTTTATGCTTCGGGCGTTGACTTCTAAGGCCCTAGCTATTCAATCTGTTGGAGCAGCGCCCTAGGGTGAAGCCTAGGTTGCTCGGAAAGTAGAAATGACCATAAGTTTCATACTGGTTGCAGTTATCCGTTTTATACGATGGAAAAGCTGTTGTATTTATATTGTATTTTATGCTTCTGGCGTTGACTTCGAAGGACCTAACTATTCGATCTGGTGGAGCAACGCACTAGAGTGAATCCTAGGTTGCTCGGAATGTAGAAATGATCGTAACTTTCACACTGGTTGCAATTATTCGTTTTAGACGATGGAAACGCTGTTGTATTTATATTGTACTTTATGCCTCTGGCGTTGACTTCTAAGGCACTAACTATTCTATCTGGTGGAGCAACGCCCTATGGTAAAGCCTAGCTTGCTCGGAAAGTAGAAATGACCATAAGTTTCATACTGGTTGCAATTATTCGTTTTATACGATCGAAACACTGTTGTACTTTTATTGCATTTTATGGTTCGGGCGTTGACTTCTAAGGCCCTAACCATTCAATCTGTTGGAGCAACGCCCTTGGGTGAAGCCTAACTTGCTCGGAAAGTAGAAATGACCATAAGTTTCATACTGGTTGCAATTATTCGTTTTATACGATGGACAAACTGTTGTATTTATATTGTATTTTATGCTTCTGGCGTTTACTTCTAAGGACCTAACTATTCGATCTGGTGGAGCAACGCCCTAGAGTGAATCCTAGGTTGCTCGGAATGTAGAAATGACCATAACTTTCACACTGGTTGCAATTATTCGTTTTATACGATGGAAACGCTGTTGTATATGTATTGTACTTTATGCCTCTGGCGTTGACTTCTAAGGCCGTAGCTATTAGATGTGGTGGAGCAACGCCCTAGAGTGACGCCTAGGGTGCTCGGAACGTAGGAATGACCATTACTTTCACACTGGTTGCAATTATTCGTTTTATACGATGGAAGAGCTGTTGTATTTACATCGTATTTTATGCTTCTGGCGTTGACTTCTAAGGCACTAACTATTCGATCTGGTGGAGCAACGCCCTAGAGTGAATCCTAGGTTGCTCGGAATGTAGAAATGACCATAACTTTCACACTGGTTGCAATTATTCGTTTTATACGATGGAAACGCTGTTGTATTTATATTGTACTTTATGCCTCTGGCGTTGACTTCTAAGGCCGTAGCTATTAGATGTGGTGGAGCAACGCCATAGAGTGACGCCTAGGGTGCTCGGAACGTTGAATGACAAGTACCTTCACACTGGTTGCAATTATTCGTTTTATACGATGGAAAAGCTGTTGTATTTATATCGTATTTTATGCTTCTGGCGTTGACTTCTAAGGCACTAACTATTCGATCTCGTGGAGCAACGCCCTAGAGTGAAGCCTAGGTTGCCCGGAACGTACAATTGGCCATCACTTTCAAACTGGTCGAAATTATTCCTGTTATATGATGGAAACACTGTTGTATTTTTTTTGTATTTTATGGTTCGGTCGTAGACTTCTAAGGCTCTAACTATTCAACATGTTGGAGCAACGCCCTAGGGTGAAGCCTAGGTTGCTCGGAAAGTAGAAATGACCATAAGTTTCATACTGGTTGCAATTATTCGTTTTATACGATGGAAACGCTGTTGTATATATATTGTACTTTATGCCTCTGGCGTTGACTTCTAAGGCCGTAGCTATTAGATGTGGTGGAGCAACGCCCTAGAGTGACGCCTAGGGTGCTCGGAACGTAGGAATGACCATTACTTTCACACTGGTTGCAATTATTCGTTTTATACGATGGAAGAGCTGTTGTATTTACATCGTATTTTATGCTTCTGGCGTTGACTTCTAAGGCACTAACTATTCGATCTGGTGGAGCAACGCCCTAGAGTGAATCCTAGGTTGCTCGGAATGTAGAAATGACCATAACTTTCACACTGGTTGCAATTATTCGTTTTATACGATGGAAGAGCTGTTGTATTTACATCGTATTTTATGCTTCTGGCGTTGACTTCTAAGGCACTAACTATTCGATCTGGTGGAGCAACGCCCTAGAGTGAAGCCTAGGTTGCCCGGAACGTAGAATTGGCCATCACTTTCAAACTGGTCGAACTTATTCCTGTTATATGATGGAAACAGTGTTGTATTTTTTTTGCATTTTATGGTTCGGGCGTTGACTTCTAAGGCCCTAACTATTCAATCTGTTGGAGCAGCGCCCTAGGGTGAAGCCTAGGTTGCTCGGAAAGTAGAAATGACCATAAGTTTCATACTGGTTGCAATTATTCGTTTTATACGATGGAAATGCTGTTGTATTTATATCGTATTTTATGCTTCTGTCGTTTACTTCTAAGGACCTAACTATTCGATCTGGTGGAGCAACGCCCTAGAGTGAATCCTAGGTTGCTCGGAATGTAGAAATGACCATAACTTTCACACTGGTTGCAATTATTCGTTTTATATCATGGAAACGCTGTTGTATTTATATTGTACTTTATGCCTCTGGCGTTGACTTCTAAGGCCATAGCTATTAGATGTGGTGGAGCAACGCCCTAGAGTGACGCCTAGGGTGCTCGGAACGTAGCAATGACCATTACTTTCACACTGGTTGAAATTATTCGTTTTATACGATGGAAAAGCTGTTGTATTTATATCGTATTTTATGCTTCTGGCGTTTACTTCTAAGGACCTAACTATTCGATCTGGTGGAGCAACGCCCTAGAGTGAATCCTAGGTTGCTCGGAATATAGAAATGACCATAACTTTCACACTGGTTGCAATTATTCGTTTTAGACGATGGAAACGCTGTTGTATTTATGTTGTACTTAATGCCTCTGGCGTTGACTTCTAAGGCACTAACTCTTCTATCTGGTGGAGCAACGCCCTATGGTGAATCCTAGCTTGCTCGGAAAGTAGAAATGACCATAAGTTTCATACTGGTTGCAATTATTCGTTTTATACGATGGAAACACTGTTGTATTTTTATTGCATTTTATGCTTCGGGCGTTGACTTCTAAGGCCCTAACCATTCAATCTGTTGCAGCAACGCCCTAGGGTGAAGCCTAACTTGCTCGAAAAGTAGAAATGACCATAAGTTTCATACTGGTTGCAATTATTCGTTTTATACGATGGAAAGACTGTTGTATTTATATTGTATTTTATGCCTCTGGCGTTGACTTCTAAGGCACTAACTATTCTATCTGGTGGAGCAACGCACTAGAGGGAATCCTAGGTTGCTCGGAATGTAGAAATGACCATAACTTTCACACTGGATGCAATTATTCGTTTTATACGATGGAAATGCTGTTGTATTTATATCGTATTTTATGCTTCTGTCGTTTACGTCTAAGGACCTAAATATTCGATCTGGTGGAGCAACGCCCTAGAGTGAATCCTAGGTTGCTCGGAATGTAGAAATGACCATAACTTTCACACTGGTTGCAATTATTCGTTTTATACGATGTGAAACGCTGTTGTATTTATATTGTACTTTATGCCTCTGGCGTTGACTTCTAAGGCCATTGCTATTAGATGTGGTGGAGCAACGCCCTAGAGTGACGCCTAAGGTGCTCGGAACGTAGAAATGACCATTACTTTCACACTGGTTGCAATTATTCGTTTTATACGATGGAAAAGCTGTTGTATTTATATCGTATTTTATGCTTCTGGCGTTTACTTCTAAGGACCTAACTATTCGATCTGGTGGAGCAACGCCCTAGAGTGAATCCTAGGTTGCTCGGAATGTAGAAATGACCATAACATTCACACTTGTTGCAATTATTCGTTTTATACGATGGAAACGCTGTTGTATTTATATTGTACTTTATGGCTCTGGCGTTGACTTCTAAGGCACTAACTATTCTATCTGGTGGAGCAACGCCCTATGGTGAATCCTAGCTTGCTCGGAAAGTAGAAATGACCATAAGTTTCATACTGTTTGCAATTATTCGTTTTATACGATGGAAACACTGTTGTATTTTTATTGCATTTTATGCTTCGGGCGTTGACTTCTAAGGCCCTAACCATTCAATCTGTTGGAGCAACGCCCTAGGGTGAAGCCTAACTTGCTCGAAAAGTAGAAATGACCATAAGTTTCATACTGGTTGCAATTATTCGTTTTATACGATGGAAAAACTGTTGTATTTATATTGTATTTTATGCCTCTGGCGTTGACTTCTAAGGCACTAACTATTCTATCTGGTGGAGCAACGCACTAGAGGGAATCCTAGGTTGCTCGAAATGTAGAAATGACCATAACTTTCACACTGGATGCAATTATTCGTTTTATACGATGGAAATGCTGTTGTATATATATCGTATTTTATGCTTCTGTCGTTTACGTCTAAGGACCTAAATATTCGATCTGGTGGAGCAACGCCCTAGAGTGAATCCTAGGTTGCTCGGAATGTAGAAATGACCATAACTTTCACACTGGTTGCAATTATTCGTTTTATACGATGTGAAACGCTGTTGTATTTATATTGTACTTTATGCCACTGGCGTTGACTTCTAAGGCCATTGCTATTAGATGTGGTGGAGCAACGCCCTAGAGTGACGCCTAGGGTGCTCGGAACGTAGAAATGACCATTACTTTCACACTGGTTGCAATTATTCGTTTTATACGATGGAAACGCTGTTGTATTTATATTGTACTTTATGCCTCTGGCGTTGACTTCTAAGGCCGTAGCTATTAGATGTGGTGGAGCAACGCCATAGAGTGACGCCTAGGGTGCTCGGAACGTTGAATGACAAGTACCTTCACACTGGTTGCAATTATTCGTTTTATACGATGGAAAAGCTGTTGTATTTATATCGTATTTTATGCTTCTGGCGTTGACTTCTAAGGCACTAACTATTCGATCTCGTGGAGCAACGCCCTAGAGTGAAGCCTAGGTTGCCCGGAACGTACAATTGGCCATCACTTTCAAACTGGTCGAAATTATTCCTGTTATATGATGGAAACACTGTTGTATTTTTTTTGTATTTTATGGTTCGGTCGTAGACTTCTAAGGCTCTAACTATTCAACATGTTGGAGCAACGCCCTAGGGTGAAGCCTAGGTTGCTCGGAAAGTAGAAATGACCATAAGTTTCATACTGGTTGCAATTATTCGTTTTATACGATGGAAACGCTGTTGTATATATATTGTACTTTATGCCTCTGGCGTTGACTTCTAAGGCCGTAGCTATTAGATGTGGTGGAGCAACGCCCTAGAGTGACGCCTAGGGTGCTCGGAACGTAGGAATGACCATTACTTTCACACTGGTTGCAATTATTCGTTTTATACGATGGAAGAGCTGTTGTATTTACATCGTATTTTATGCTTCTGGCGTTGACTTCTAAGGCACTAGCTATTCGATCTGGTGGAGCAACGCCCTAGAGTGAATCCTAGGTTGCTCGGAATGTAGAAATGGCCATCACTTTCAAACTGGTCGAAATTATTCCTGTTATATGATGGAAACAGTGTTGTATTTTTTTTGCATTTTATGGTTCGGGCGTTGACTTCTAAGGCCCTAACTATTCAATCTGTTGGAGCAGCGCCCTAGGGTGAAGCCTAGGTTGCTCGGAAAGTAGAAATGACCATAAGTTTCATACTGGTTGCAATTATTCGTTTTATACGATGGAAATGCTGTTGTATTTATATCGTATTTTATGCTTCTGTCGTTTACTTCTAAGGACCTAACTATTCGATCTGGTGGAGCAACGCCCTAGAGTGAATCCTAGGTTGCTCGGAATGTAGAAATGACCATAACTTTCACACTGGTTGCAATTATTCGTTTTATATCATGGAAACGCTGTTGTATTTATATTGTACTTTATGCCTCTGGCGTTGACTTCTAAGGCCATAGCTATTAGATGTGGGGGAGCAACGCCCTAGAGTGACGCCTAGGGTGCTCGGAACGTAGCAATGACCATTACTTTCACACTGGTTGCAATTATTCGTTTTATACGATGGAAAAGCTGTTGTATTTATATCGTATTTTATGCTTCTGGCGTTTACTTCTAAGGACCTAACTATTCGATCTGGTGGAGCAACGCCCTAGAGTGAATCCTAGGTTGCTCGGAATATAGAAATGACCATAACTTTCACACTGGTTGCAATTATTCGTTTTAGACGATGGAAACGCTGTTGTATTTATGTTGTACTTTATGCCTCTGGCGTTGACTTCTAAGGCACTAACTCTTCTATCTGGTGGAGCAACGCCCTATGGTGAATCCTAGCTTGCTCGGAAAGTAGAAATGACCATAAGTTTCACACTGGTTGCAATTATTCGTTTTATACGATGGAAAAGCTGTTGTATTTATATCGTATTTTATGCTTCTGGCGTTTACTTCTAAGGACCTAACTATTCGATCTGGTGGAGCAACGCCCTAGATTGAATCCTAGGTTGCTCGGAATGTAGAAATGACCATAACTTTCACACTGGTTGCAATTATTCGTTTTAGACGATGGAAACGCTGTTGTATTTATATTGTACTTTATGCCTCTGGCGTTGACTTCTAAGGCACTAACTATTCTATCTGGTGGAGCAACGCCCTAGAGTGAAGCCTAGGTTTTTCGGAATGTAGAAATGACCATAACATTCACACTTGTTGCAATTATTCGTTTTATACGATGGAAACACTGTTGCATTTTTTTTGTATTTTATGGCTCGGTCGTAGACTTCTAAGGCCCTAACTATTCAATATGTTGGAGCAACGCCCTAGGGTGAAGCCTAGGCTGCTCGGAAAGTAGAAATGACAATAAGTTTCATACTGGTTGCAATTATTCGTTTTATACGTTGGAAAAGCTGTTGTATTTATATTGTATTTTATGCTTCTGGTTTTGACTTCTAAGGCACTAACTATTCGATCTGGTGGAGCAACGCCCTAGAGTGAAGCCTAGGTTTTTCGGAATGTAGAAATGACCATAACATTCACACTTGTTGCAATTATTCGTTTTATACGATGGAAACGCTGTTGTATTTGTTTTGCATTTTATGGTTCGGGCGTTGACTTCTAAGGCCCTAACTATTCAATCCGTTGGAGCAACGCCCTAGGGTGAACCCTAGGTTGCTCGGAAAGTAGAAATGACCATAAGTTTCATACTGGTTGCAATTATTTGTTTTATACGATGGAAAAACTGTTGTATTTATATTGTATTTTATGCATCCGGCGTTGACTTCTAAGGCACTAACTATTCGATCTGGTGGAGCAACGCAATAGTGTGAAGCCAAGGTTGCCCGGAACGTAGAATTGGCCATCACTTTCAAAGTGGTTGCAATTATTCCTGTTATATGATGGAAGCAGTGTTGTATTTTTTTTGTATTTTATGGTTCGGGCGTTGACTTCTAAGGCACTAACTATTCTATCTGGTGGAGCAACGCCCTATGGTGAAGCCTAGCTTGCTCGGAAAGTAGAAATGACCATAAGTTTCATACTGGTTGCAATTATTCGTTTTATACGATCGAAACACTGTTGTATTTTTATTGCATTTTATGGTTCGGGCGTTGACTTCTAAGGCCCTAACCATTCAATCTGTTGGAGGAACGCCCTTGGGTGAAGCCTAACTTGCTCGGAAAGTAGAAATGACCATAAGTTTCACACTGGTTGCAATTATTCGTTTTATACGATGGAAAAGCTGTTGTATTTATATCGCATTTTATGCTTCTGGCGTTTACTTCTAAGGACCTAACTATTCGATCTGGTGGAGCAACGCCCTAGAGTGAATCCTAGGTTGCTCGGAATGTAGAAATGACCATAACTTTCACACTGGTTGCAATTATTCGTTTTAGACGATGGAAACGCTGTTGTATTTATATTGTACTTTATGCCTCTGGCGTTGACTTCTAAGGCACTAACTATTCTATCTGGTGGAGCAACGCCCTAGAGTGAAGCCTAGGTTTTTCGGAATGTAGAAATGACCATAACATTCACACTTGTTGCAATTATTCGTTTTATACGATGGAAACACTGTTGCATTTTTTTTGTATTTTATGGTTCGGTCGTAGACTTCTAAGGCCCTAACTATTCAATATGTTGGAGCAACGCCCTAGGGTGAAGCCTAGGCTGCTCGGAAAGTAGAAATGACAATAAGTTTCATACTGGTTGCAATTATTCGTTTTATACGTTGGAAAAGCTGTTGTATTTATATTGTATTTTATGCTTCTGGTTTTGACTTCTAAGGCACTAACTATTCGATCTGGTGGAGCAACGCCCTAGAGTGAAGCGTAGGTTGCCCGGAAGGTAGAATTGGCCATCACTTTCAAACTGGTTGCAATTATTCGTTTTATACGATGGAAACACTGTTGTATTCTTATTGCATTTTATGCTTCGGGCGTTGAGTTCTAAGGCCCTAACCATTCAATCTGTTGGAGCAACGCCCTAGGGTGAAGCCTGACATGCTCGGAAAGTAGAAATGACCATAAGTTTCATACTGGTTGCAATTATTCCTTTTATACGATGGAAAGGCTGTTGTATTTATATCGTATTTTATGCTGCTGGCGTTTACTTCTAAGGACCTAACTATTCGATCTGGTGGAGCAACGCCCTAGAGTGAATCCTAGGTTGCTCGGAATGTAGAAATGACCATAACTTTCACACTGGTTGCAATTATTCGTTTTATACGATGGAAACGCTGCTGTATTTATATCGTATTTTATTCTTCTGGCGTTTACTTCTAAGGACCTAACTATTCGATCTGGTGGAGCAACGCCCTAGAGTGAATACTAGGTTGCTCGGAATGTGGAAATGACCATAGCTTTCAAACTTGTTGCAATTATTCGTTTTATACAATGGAAACGCTGTTGTATATATATTGTACTTTATGCCTCTGGCGTTGAATTCTAAGGCCGTAGCTATTAGATGTGGTGGAGCAACGCCCTAGAGTGACGCCTAGGGTGCTCGGAACGTAGGAATGACCATTACTTTCACACTGGTTGCAATTATTCGTTTTATACGATGGAAGAGCTGTTGTATTTATATCGTATTTTATGCTTCTGGCGTTGACTTCTAAGGCACTAACTATTCGATCTGGTGGAGCAGCGCCCTAGAGTGAAGCCTAGGTTGCCCGGAACGTAGAATTGGCCATCACTTTCAAACTGGTCGAAATTATTCCTGTTATATGATGGAAACACTGTTGCATTTTTTTTGTATTTTGTGGTTCGGTCGTAGACTTCTAAGGCCCTAACTGTTCAATATGTTGGAGCAACGCCCTAGGGTGAAGCCTAGGCTGCTCGGAAAGTAGAAATGACCATAACTTTCATACTGGTTGCAATTATTCGTTTTATACGATGGATAAGCTGTTGTATTTATATTGTATTTTATGCTTCTAGCGTTGACTTCTAAGGCACTAACTATTCGATCTGGTGGAGCAACGCCCTAGAGTGAAGCCTAGGTTTTTCGGAATGTAGAAATGACCATAACATTCACACTTGTTGCAATTATTCGTTTTATACGATGGAAACGCTGTTGTATTTGTTTTGCATTTTATGGTTCGGGCGTTGACTTCTAAGGCCCTAACTATTCAATCTGTTGGAGCAACGCCCTAGGGTGAAGCCTAGGTTGCTCGGAAAGTAGAAATGACCATAAGGTTCATACTGGTTGCAATTATTCGTTTTAGACGATGGAAACGCTGTTGTATTTATATTGTACTTTATGCCTCTGGCGTTGACTTCTAAGGCACTAACTATTCTATCTGGTGGAGCAACGCCCTATTGTGAAGCCTAGCTTGCTCGGAAAGTAGAAATGACCATAAGTTTCATACTGGTTGCAATTATTCGTTTTATAGGATGGAAACACTGGTGTATTTTTATTGTATTTTATGCTTCGGGCGTTGTCTTCTAAGGCCCTAACCGTTCAATCTGTTGGCGCAACGCCCTAGGGTGAAGCCTAACTTGCTCGAAAAGTAGAAATGACCATAAGTTTCATACTGGTTGCAATTATTCGTTTTATACGATGGAAATGCTGTTGTATTTATATCGTATTTTATGCTTCTGTCGTTTACTTCTAAGGACCTAACTATTCGATCTGGTGGAGCAACGCCCTAGAGTGAATCCTAGGTTGCTCGGAATGTAGAAATGACCATAACTTTCACACTGGTTGCAATTATTCGTTTTATATCATGGAAACGCTGTTGTATTTATATTGTACTTTATGCCTCTGGCGTTGACTTCTAAGGCCATAGCTATTAGATGTGGTGGAGCAACGCCCTAGAGTGACGCCTAGGGTGCTCGGAACGTAGCAATGACCATTACTTTCACACTGGTTGCAATTATTCGTTTTATACGATGGAAAAGCTGTTGTATTTATATCGTATTTTATGCTTCTGGCGTTTACTTCTAAGGACCTAACTATTCGATCTGGTGGAGCAACGCCCTAGAGTGAATCCTAGGTTGCTCGGAATATAGAAATGACCATAACTTTCACACTGGTTGCAATTATTCGTTTTAGACGATGGAAACGCTGTTGTATTTATGTTGTACTTAATGCCTCTGGCGTTGACTTCTAAGGCACTAACTCTTCTATCTGGTGGAGCAACGCCCTATGGTGAATCCTAGCTTGCTCGGAAAGTAGAAATGACCATAAGTTTCATACTGGTTGCAATTATTCGTTTTATACGATGGAAACACTGTTGTATTTTTATTGCATTTTATGCTTCGGGCGTTGACTTCTAAGGCCCTAACCATTCAATCTGTTGCAGCAACGCCCTAGGGTGAAGCCTAACTTGCTCGAAAAGTAGAAATGACCATAAGTTTCATACTGGTTGCAATTATTCGTTTTATACGATGGAAAGACTGTTGTATTTATATTGTATTTTATGCCTCTGGCGTTGACTTCTAAGGCACTAACTATTCTATCTGGTGGAGCAACGCACTAGAGGGAATCCTAGGTTGCTCGGAATGTAGAAATGACCATAACTTTCACACTGGATGCAATTATTCGTTTTATACGATGGAAATGCTGTTGTATTTATATCGTATTTTATGCTTCTGTCGTTTACGTCTAAGGACCTAAATATTCGATCTGGTGGAGCAACGCCCTAGAGTGAATCCTAGGTTGCTCGGAATGTAGAAATGACCATAACTTTCACACTGGTTGCAATTATTCGTTTTATACGATGTGAAACGCTGTTGTATTTATATTGTACTTTATGCCTCTGGCGTTGACTTCTAAGGCCATTGCTATTAGATGTGGTGGAGCAACGCCCTAGAGTGACGCCTAAGGTGCTCGGAACGTAGAAATGACCATTACTTTCACACTGGTTGCAATTATTCGTTTTATACGATGGAAAAGCTGTTGTATTTATATCGTATTTTATGCTTCTGGCGTTTACTTCTAAGGACCTAACTATTCGATCTGGTGGAGCAACGCCCTAGAGTGAATCCTAGGTTGCTCGGAATGTAGAAATGACCATAACTTTCACACTGGTTGCAATTATTCGTTTTAGACGATGGAAACGCTGTTGTATTTATATTGTACTTTATGCCTCTGGCGTTGACTTCTAAGGCACTAACTATTCTATCTGGTGGAGCAACGCCCTAGAGTGAAGCCTAGGTTTTTCGGAATGTAGAAATGACCATAACATTCACACTTGTTGCAATTATTCGTTTTATACGATGGAAACGCTGTTGTATTTATATTGTACTTTATGGCTCTGGCGTTGACTTCTAAGGCACTAACTATTCTATCTGGTGGAGCAACGCCCTATGGTGAATCCTAGCTTGCTCGGAAAGTAGAAATGACCATAAGTTTCATACTGTTTGCAATTATTCGTTTTATACGATGGAAACACTGTTGTATTTTTATTGCATTTTATGCTTCGGGCGTTGACTTCTAAGGCCCTAACCATTCAATCTGTTGGAGCAACGCCCTAGGGTGAAGCCTAACTTGCTCGAAAAGTAGAAATGACCATAAGTTTCATACTGGTTGCAATTATTCGTTTTATACGATGGAAAAACTGTTGTATTTATATTGTATTTTATGCCTCTGGCGTTGACTTCTAAGGCACTAACTATTCTATCTGGTGGAGCAACGCACTAGAGGGAATCCTAGGTTGCTCGAAATGTAGAAATGACCATAACTTTCACACTGGATGCAATTATTCGTTTTATACGATGGAAATGCTGTTGTATATATATCGTATTTTATGCTTCTGTCGTTTACGTCTAAGGACCTAAATATTCGATCTGGTGGAGCAACGCCCTAGAGTGAATCCTAGGTTGCTCGGAATGTAGAAATGACCATAACTTTCACACTGGTTGCAATTATTCGTTTTATACGATGTGAAACGCTGTTGTATTTATATTGTACTTTATGCCACTGGCGTTGACTTCTAAGGCCATTGCTATTAGATGTGGTGGAGCAACGCCCTAGAGTGACGCCTAGGGTGCTCGGAACGTAGAAATGACCATTACTTTCACACTGGTTGCAATTATTCGTTTTATACGATGGAAACGCTGTTGTATTTATATTGTACTTTATGCCTCTGGCGTTGACTTCTAAGGCCGTAGCTATTAGATGTGGTGGAGCAACGCCATAGAGTGACGCCTAGGGTGCTCGGAACGTTGAATGACAAGTACCTTCACACTGGTTGCAATTATTCGTTTTATACGATGGAAAAGCTGTTGTATTTATATCGTATTTTATGCTTCTGGCGTTGACTTCTAAGGCACTAACTATTCGATCTCGTGGAGCAACGCCCTAGAGTGAAGCCTAGGTTGCCCGGAACGTACAATTGGCCATCACTTTCAAACTGGTCGAAATTATTCCTGTTATATGATGGAAACACTGTTGTATTTTTTTTGTATTTTATGGTTCGGTCGTAGACTTCTAAGGTTCTAACTATTCAACATGTTGGAGCAACGCCCTAGGGTGAAGCCTAGGTTGCTCGGAAAGTAGAAATGACCATAAGTTTCATACTGGTTGCAATTATTCGTTTTATACGATGGAAACGCTGTTGTATATATATTGTACTTTATGCCTCTGGCGTTGACTTCTAAGGCCGTAGCTATTAGATGTGGTGGAGCAACGCCCTAGAGTGACGCCTAGGGTGCTCGGAACGTAGGAATGACCATTACTTTCACACTGGTTGCAATTATTCGTTTTATACGATGGAAGAGCTGTTGTATTTACATCGTATTTTATGCTTCTGGCGTTGACTTCTAAGGCACTAGCTATTCGATCTGGTGGAGCAACGCCCTAGAGTGAATCCTAGGTTGCTCGGAATGTAGAAATGACCATAACTTTCACACTGGTTGCAATTATTCGTTTTATACGATGGAAGAGCTGTTGTATTTACATCGTATTTTATGCTTCTGGCGTTGACTTCTAAGGCACTAACTATTCGATCTGGTGGAGCAACGACCTAGAGTGAAGCCTAGGTTGCCCGGAACGTAGAATTGGCCATCACTTTCAAACTGGTCGAAATTATTCCTGTTATATGATGGAAACAGTGTTGTATTTTTTTTGCATTTTATGGTTCGGGCGTTGACTTCTAAGGCCCTAACTATTCAATCTGTTGGAGCAGCGCCCTAGGGTGAAGCCTAGGTTGCTCGGAAAGTAGAAATGACCATAAGTTTCATACTGGTTGCAATTATTCGTTTTATACGATGGAAATGCTGTTGTATTTATATCGTATTTTATGCTTCTGTCGTTTACTTCTAAGGACCTAACTATTCGATCTGGTGGAGCAACGCCCTAGAGTGAATCCTAGGTTGCTCGGAATGTAGAAATGACCATAACTTTCACACTGGTTGCAATTATTCGTTTTATATCATGGAAACGCTGTTGTATTTATATTGTACTTTATGCCTCTGGCGTTGACTTCTAAGGCCATAGCTATTAGATGTGGGGGAGCAACGCCCTAGAGTGACGCCTAGGGTGCTCGGAACGTAGCAATGACCATTACTTTCACACTGGTTGCAATTATTCGTTTTATACGATGGAAAAGCTGTTGTATTTATATCGTATTTTATGCTTCTGGCGTTTACTTCTAAGGACCTAACTATTCGATCTGGTGGAGCAACGCCCTAGAGTGAATCCTAGGTTGCTCGGAATATAGAAATGACCATAACTTTCACACTGGTTGCAATTATTCGTTTTAGACGATGGAAACGCTGTTGTATTTATGTTGTACTTTATGCCTCTGGCGTTGACTTCTAAGGCACTAACTCTTCTATCTGGTGGAGCAACGCCCTATGGTGAATCCTAGCTTGCTCGGAAAGTAGAAATGACCATAAGTTTCATACTGGTTGCAATTATTCGTTTTATACGATGGAAACACTGTTGTATTTTTATTGCATTTTATGCTTCGGGCGTTGACTTCTAAGGCCCTAACCATTCAATCTGTTGGAGCAACGCCCTTGGGTGAAGCCTAACTTTCTCGGAAAGTAGAAATGACCATAAGTTTCACACTGGTTGCAATTATTCGTTTTATACGATGGAAAAGCTGTTGTATTTATATCGTATTTTATGCTTCTGGCGTTTACTTCTAAGGACCTAACTATTCGATCTGGTGGAGCAACGCCCTAGAGTGAATCCTAGGTTGCTCGGAATGTAGAAATGACCATAACTTTCACACTGGTTGCAATTATTCGTTTTAGACGATGGAAACGCTGTTGTATTTATATTGTACTTTATGCCTCTGGCGTTGACTTCTAAGGCACTAACTATTCTATCTGGTGGAGCAACGCCCTAGAGTGAAGCCTAGGTTTTTCGGAATGTAGAAATGACCATAACATTCACACTTGTTGCAATTATTCGTTTTATACGATGGAAACACTGTTGCATTTTTTTTGTATTTTATGGTTCGGTCGTAGACTTCTAAGGCCCTAACTATTCAATATGTTGGAGCAACGCCCTAGGGTGAAGCCTAGGCTGCTCGGAAAGTAGAAATGACAATAAGTTTCATACTGGTTGCAATTATTCGTTTTATACGTTGGAAAAGCTGTTGTATTTATATTGTATTTTATGCTTCTGGTTTTGACTTCTAAGGCACTAACTATTCGATCTGGTGGAGCAACGCCCTAGAGTGAAGCCTAGGTTTTTCGGAATGTAGAAATGACCATAACATTCACACTTGTTGCAATTATTCGTTTTATACGATGGAAACGCTGTTGTATTTGTTTTGCATTTTATGGTTCGGGCGTTTACTTCTAAGGCCGTAACTATTCAATCCGTTGGAGCAACGCCCTAGGGTGAACCCTAGGTTGCTCGGAAAGTAGAAATGACCATAAGTTTCATACTGGTTGCAATTATTTGTTTTATACGATGGAAAAACTGTTGTATTTATATTGTATTTTATGCATCTGGCGTTGACTTCTAAGGCACTAACTATTCGATCTGGTGGAGCAACGCAATAGTGTGAAGCCAAGGTTGCCCGGAACGTAGAATTGGCCATCACTTTCGAAGTGGTTGCAATTATTCCTGTTATATGATAGAAGCAGTGTTGTATTTTTTTTGTATTTTATGGTTCGGGCGTTGACTTCTAAGGCCCTAGCTATTCAATCTGTTGGAGCAGCGCCCTAGGGTGAAGCCTAGGTTGCTCGGAAAGTAGAAATGACCATAAGTTTCATACTGGTTGCAGTTATCCGTTTTATACGATGGAAAAGCTGTTGTATTTATATTGTATTTTATGCTTCTGGCGTTGACTTCTAAGGACCTAACTATTCGATCTGGTGGAGCAACGCACTAGAGTGAATCCTAGGTTGCTCGGAATGTAGAAATGACCATAACTTTCACACTGGTTGCAATTATTCGTTTTAGACGATGGAAACGCTGTTGTATTTATATTGTACTTTATGCCTCTGGCGTTGACTTCTAAGGCACTAACTATTCTATCTGGTGGAGCAACGCCCTATGGTGAAGCCTAGCTTGCTCGGAAAGTAGAAATGACCATAAGTTTCATACTGGTTGCAATTATTCGTTTTATACGATCGAAACACTGTTGTATTTTTATTGCATTTTATGGTTCGGGCGTTGACTTCTAAGGCCCTAACCATTCAATCTGTTGGAGCAACGCCCTTGGGTGAAGCCTAACTTGCTCGGAAAGTAGAAATGACCATAAGTTTCATACTGGTTGCAATTATTCGTTTTATACGATGGACAAACTGTTGTATTTATATTGTATTTTATGCTTCTGGCGTTTACTTCTAAGGACCTAACTATTCGATCTGGTGGAGCAACGCCCTAGAGTGAATCCTAGGTTGCTCGGAATGTAGAAATGACCATAACTTTCACACTGGTTGCAATTATTCGTTTTATACGATGGAAACGCTGTTGTATATGTATTGTACTTTATGCCTCTGGCGTTGACTTCTAAGGCCGTAGCTATTAGATGTGGTGGAGCAACGCCCTAGAGTGACGCCTAGGGTGCTCGGAACGTAGGAATGACCATTACTTTCACACTGGTTGCAATTATTCGTTTTATACGATGGAAGAGCTGTTGTATTTACATCGTATTTTATGCTTCTGGCGTTGACTTCTAAGGCACTAACTATTCGATCTGGTGGAGCAACGCCCTAGAGTGAATCCTAGGTTGCTCGGAATGTAGAAGTGACCATAACTTTCACACTGGTTGCAATTATTCGTTTTATACGATGGAAACGCTGTTGTATTTATATTGTACTTTATGCCTCTGGCGTTGACTTCTAAGGCCGTAGCTATTAGATGTGGTGGAGCAACGCCATAGAGTGACGCCTAGGGTGCTCGGAACGTTGAATGACAAGTACCTTCACACTGGTTGCAATTATTCGTTTTATACGATGGAAAAGCTGTTGTATTTATATCGTATTTTATGCTTCTGGCGTTGACTTCTAAGGCACTAACTATTCGATCTCGTGGAGCAACGCCCTAGAGTGAAGCCTAGGTTGCCCGGAACGTACAATTGGCCATCACTTTCAAACTGGTCGAAATTATTCCTGTTATATGATGGAAACACTGTTGGTTTTTTTTTGTATTTTATGGTTCGGTCGTAGACTTCTAAGGCTCTAACTATTCAACATGTTGGAGCAACGCCCTAGGGTGAAGCCTAGGTTGCTCGGAAAGTAGAAATGACCATAAGTTTCATACTGGTTGCAATTATTCGTTTTATACGATGGAAACGCTGTTGTATATATATTGTACTTTATGCCTCTGGCGTTGACTTCTAAGGCCGTAGCTATTAGATGTGGTGGAGCAACGCCTTAGAGTGACGCCTAGGGTGCTCGGAACGTAGGAATGACCATTACTTTCACACTGGTTGCAATTATTCGTTATATACGATGGAAGAGCTGTTGTATTTACATCGTATTTTATGCTTCTGGCGTTGACTTCTAAGGCACTAACTATTCGATCTGGTGGAGCAACGCCCTAGAGTGAATCCTAGGTTGCTCGGAATGTAGAAATGACCATAACTTTCACACTGGTTGCAATTATTCGTTTTATACGATGGAAACGCTGTTGTACTTATATTGTACTTTATGCCTCTGGCGTTGACTTCTAAGGCCGTAGCTATTAGATGTGGTGGAGCAACGCCATAGAGTGACGCCTAGGGTGCTCGGAACGTTGAATGACAATTACCTTCACACTGGTTGCAATTATTCGTTTTATACGATGGAAAAGCTGTTGTATTTATATCGTATTTTATGCTTCTGGCGTTGACTTCTAAGGCACTAACTATTCGATCTCGTGGAGCAACGCCCTAGAGTGAAGCCTAGGTTGCCCGGAACGTACAATTGGCCATCACTTTCAAACTGGTCGAAATTATTCCTGTTATATGATGGAAACACTGTTGTATTTTTTTTGTATTTTATGGTTCGGTCGTAGACTTCTAAGGCTCTAACTATTCAACATGTTGGAGCAACGCCCTAGGGTGAAGCCTAGGTTGCTCGGAAAGTAGAAATGACCATAAGTTTCATACTGGTTGCAATTATTCGTTTTATACGATGTGAAACGCTGTTGTATTTATATTGTACTTTATGCCTCTGGCGTTGACTTCTAAGGCCATTGCTATTAGATGTGGTGGAGCAACGCCCTAGAGTGACGCCTAGGGTGCTCGGAACGTAGAAATGACCATTACTTTCACACTGGTTGCAATTATTCGTTTTATACGATGGAAAAGCTGTTGTATTTATATCGTATTTTATGCTTCTGGCGTTTACTTCTAAGGACCTAACTATTCGATCTGGTGGAGCAACGCCCTGGAGTGAATCCTAGGTTGCTCGGAATGTAGAAATGACCATAACTTTCACACTGGTTGCAATTATTCGTTTTAGACGATGGAAACGCTGTTGTATTTATATTGTACTTTATGCCTCTGGCGTTGACTTCTAAGGCACTAACTATTCTATCTGGTGGAGCAACGCCCTAGACTGAAGCCTAGGTTTTTCGGAATGTAGAAATGACCATAACATTCACACTTGTTGCAATTATTCGTTTTATACGATGGAAACGCTGTTGTATTTATATTGTACTTTATGCCTCTGGCGTTGACTTCTAAGGCACTAACTATTCTATCTGGTGGAGCAACGCCCTATGGTGAATCCTAGCTTGCTCGGAAAGTAGAAATGACCATAAGTTTCATACTGTTTGCAATTATTCGTTTTATACGATGGAAACACTGTTGTATTTTTATTGCATTTTATGCTTCGGGCGTTGACTTCTAAGGCCCTAACCATTCAATCTGTTGGAGCAACGCCCTAGGGTGAAGCCTAACTTGCTCGAAAAGTAGAAATGACCATAAGTTTCATACTGGTTGCAATTATTCGTTTTATACGATGGAAAAACTGTTGTATTTATATTGTATTTTATGCCTCTGGCGTTGACTTCTAAGGCACTAACTATTCTATCTGGTGGAGCAACGCACTAGAGGGAATCCTCGGTTGCTCGAAATGTAGAAATGACCATAACTTTCACACTGGATGCAATTATTCGTTTTATACGATGGAAATGCTGTTGTATATATATCGTATTTTATGCTTCTGTCGTTTACGTCTAAGGACCTAAATATTCGATCTGGTGGAGCAACGCCCTAGAGTGAATCCTAGGTTGCTCGGAATGTAGAAATGACCATAACTTTCACACTGGTTGCAATTATTCGTTTTATACGATGTGAAACGCTGTTGTATTTATATTGTACTTTATGCCACTGGCGTTGACTTCTAAGGCCATTGCTATTAGATGTGGTGGAGCAACGCCCTAGAGTGACGCCTAGGGTGCTCGGAACGTAGAAATGACCATTACTTTCACACTGGTTGCAATTATTCGTTTTATACGATGGAAAAGCTGTTGTATTTATATCGTATTTTATGCTTCTGGCGTTTACTTCTAAGGACCTAACTATTCGATCTGGTGGAGCAACGCCCTAGAGTGAATCCTAGGTTGCTCGGAATGTAGAAATGACCATAACTTTCACACTGGTTGCAATTATTCGTTTTAGACGATGGAAACGCTGTTGTATTTATATTGTACTTTATGCCTCTGGCGTTGACTTCTAAGGCACTAACTATTCTATCTGGTGGAGCAACGCCCTAGAGTGAAGCCTAGGTTTTTCGGAATGTAGAAATGACCATAACATTCACACTTGTTGCAATTATTCGTTTTATACGATGGAAACACTGTTGCATTTTTTTTGTATTTTATGGTTCGGTCGTAGACTTCTAAGGCCCTAACTATTCAATATGTTGGAGCAACGCCCTAGGGTGAAGCCTAGGCTGCTCGGAAAGTAGAAATGACAATAAGTTTCATACTGGTTGCAATTATTCGTTTTATACGTTGGAAAAGCTGTTGTATTTATATTGTATTTTATGCTTCTGGTTTTGACTTCTAAGGCACTAACTATTCGATCTGGTGGAGCAACGCCCTAGAGTGAAGCCTAGGTTTTTCGGAATGTAGAAATGACCATAACATTCACACTTGTTGCAATTATTCGTTTTATACGATGGAAACGCTGTTGTATTTGTTTTGCATTTTATGGTTCGGGCGTTGACTTCTAAGGCCCTAACTATTCAATCCGTTGGAGCAACGCCCTAGGGTGAACCCTAGGTTGCTCGGAAAGTAGAAATGACCATAAGTTTCATACTGGTTGCAATTATTTGTTTTATACGATGGAAAAACTGTTGTATTTATATTGTATTTTATGCATCCGGCGTTGACTTCTAAGGCACTAACTATTCGATCTGGTGGAGCAACGCAATAGTGTGAAGCCAAGGTTGCCCGGAACGTAGAATTGGCCATCACTTTCAAAGTGGTTGCAATTATTCCTGTTATATGATGGAAGCAGTGTTGTATTTTTTTTGTATTTTATGGTTCGGGCGTTGACTTCTAAGGCCCTAGCTATTCAATCTGTTGGAGCAGCGCCCTAGGGTGAAGCCTAGGTTGCTCGGAAAGTAGAAATGACCATAAGTTTCATACTGGTTGCAGTTATCCGTTTTATACGATGGAAAAGCTGTTGTATATATATCGTATTTTATTCTTCTGGCGTTTACTTCTAAGGACCTAACTATTCGATCTGGTGGAGCAACGCCCTAGAGTGAATCCTAGGTTGCTCGGAATGTAGAAATGACCATAACTTTCACACTGGTTGCAATTATTCTTTTTATACGATGGAAACGCTGTTGTATTTATATTGTACTTTATGCCTCTGGCGTTGACTTCTAAGGCCGTAGCTATTAGATGTGGTGGAGCAACGCCCTAGAGTCACGCCTAGGGTGCTCGGAATGTAGAAATGACCATCACTTTCACACTGGTTGCAATTATTCGTTTTATACGATGGAAACGCTGCTGTATTTATATCGTATTTTATTCTTCTGGCGTTTACTTCTAAGGACCTAACTATTCGATCTGGTGGAGCAACGCCCTAGAGTGAATCCTAGGTTGCTCGGAATGTAGAAATGACCATAACTTTCACACTGGTTGCAATTATTCGTTTTAGACGATGGAATCGCTGTTGTATTTATATTGTACTTTATGCCTCTGGCGTTGACTTCTAAGGCACTAACTATTCTATCTGGTGGAGCAACGCCCGATGGTGAAGCCTAGCTTGCTCGGAAAGTAGAAATGACCATAAGTTTCATACTGGTTGCAATTATTCGTTTTATACGATGGAAACACTGTTGTACTTTTATTGTATTTTATGCTTCGGGCGTTGACTTCTAAGGCCCTAACCATTCAATCTGTTGGAGCACCGCCCTAGGGTGAAGCCTAACTTGCTCGAAAAGTAGAAATGACCATATGTTTCATACTGGTTGCGATTATTCGTTTTATACGATGGAAAAACTGTTGCATTTATATTGTATTTTATGCTTCTGGCGTTGACTTCTAAGGCACTAACTATTCGATCTGGTGGAGCAACGCCCTAGAGTGAAGCCTAGGTTGCCCGGAAGGTAGAATTGGCCATCACTTTCAAACTGGTCGAAATTATTCCTGTTATATGATGGAAGCAGTGTTGTATTTTTTTTGTATTTTATGGTTCGGGCGTTGACTTCTAAGGCCCTAGCTATTCAATCTGTTGGAGCAGCGCCCTAGGGTGAAGCCTAGGTTGCTCGGAAAGTAGAAATGACCATAAGTTTCATACTGGTTGCAGTTATCCGTTTTATACGATGGAAAAGCTGTTGTATATATATCGTATTTTATTCTTCTGGCGTTTACTTCTAAGGACCTAACTATTCGATCTGGTGGAGCAACGCCCTAGAGTGAATCCTAGGTTGCTCGGAATGTAGAAATGACCATAACTTTCACACTGGTTGCAATTATTCTTTTTATACGATGGAAACGCTGTTGTATTTATATTGTACTTTATGCCTCTGGCGTTGACTTCTAAGGCCGTAGCTATTAGATGTGGTGGAGCAACGCCCTAGAGTCACGCCTAGGGTGCTCGGAATGTAGAAATGACCATCACTTTCACACTGGTTGCAATTATTCGTTTTATACGATGGAAACGCTGCTGTATTTATATCGTATTTTATTCTTCTGGCGTTTACTTCTAAGGACCTAACTATTCGATCTGGTGGAGCAACGCCCTAGAGTGAATCCTAGGTTGCTCGGAATGTAGAAATGACCATAACTTTCACACTGGTTGCAATTATTCGTTTTAGACGATGGAATCGCTGTTGTATTTATATTGTACTTTATGCCTCTGGCGTTGACTTCTAAGGCACTAACTATTCTATCTGGTGGAGCAACGCCCGATGGTGAAGCCTAGCTTGCTCGGAAAGTAGAAATGACCATAAGTTTCATACTGGTTGCAATTATTCGTTTTATACGATGGAAACACTGTTGTACTTTTATTGTATTTTATGCTTCGGGCGTTGACTTCTAAGGCCCTAACCATTCAATCTGTTGGAGCACCGCCCTAGGGTGAAGCCTAACTTGCTCGAAAAGTAGAAATGACCATATGTTTCATACTGGTTGCAATTATTCGTTTTATACGATGGAAAAACTGTTGTATTTATATTGTATTTTATGCTTCTGGCGTTGACTTCTAAGGCACTAACTATTCGATCTGGTGGAGCAACGCCCTAGAGTGAAGCCTAGGTTGCCCGGAAGGTAGAATTGGCCATCACTTTCAAACTGGTCGAAATTATTCCTGTTATATGATGGAAACACTGTTGTATTTTTTTTGTATTTTATGGTTCGGTCGTAGACTTCTAAGGCTCTAACTATTCAACATGTTGGAGCAACGCCCTAGGGTGAAGCCTGGGTTGCTCGGAAAGTAGAAATGACCATAAGTTTCATACTGGATGCAATTATTCGTTTTATACGATGGAAAAGCTGTTGTATTTATATTGTATTTTATGCTTCTGGCGTTGACTTCATAGTCCGTGACTATTCGGCCTGGTGGAGCAATGCCCTGGAGTGGAACCTAGGTTGCCCGGAACGTAGTATTGGCCATCACTTTCAAACTGGTTGCAATTATTCCTGTTATATGATGGAAACACTGTTGTATTTTTTTTGCATTTTATGGTTCGGGCGTTGACTTCTAAGGCCCTAACTGTTCAATCCGTTTGAGCATCGCCCTAGGGTGAAGCCTAGGTTGCTCGGAAAGTAGAAATGACCATAAGTTTCATACTGGTTGCAATTATTCGTTTTATACGATGGAAAAACTGTTGTATTTATATTGTATTTTATGCTTCTGGCGTTGACTTCTAAGGCACTAACTATTCGATCTGGTGGAGCAACGCCCTAGAGTGAAGCGTAGGTTGCCCGGAAGGTAGAATTGGCCATCACTTTCAAACTGGTTGCAATTATTCGTTTTATACGATGGAAACACTGTTGTATTCTTATTGCATTTTATGCTTCGGGCGTTGACTTCTAAGGCCCTAACCATTCAATCTGTTGGAGCAACGCCCTAGGGTGAAGCCTGACATGCTCGGAAAGTAGAAATGACCATAAGTTTCATACTGGTTGCAATTATTCCTTTTATACGATGGAAAGGCTGTTGTATTTATATCGTATTTTATGCTGCTGGCGTTTACTTCTAAGGACCTAACTATTCGATCTGGTGGAGCAACGCCCTAGAGTGAATCCTAGGTTGCTCGGAATGTAGAAATGACCATAACTTTCACACTGGTTGCAATTATTCGTTTTATACGATGGAAACGCTGCTGTATTTATATCGTATTTTATTCTTCTGGCGTTTACTTCTAAGGACCTAACTATTCGATCTGGTGGAGCAACGCCCTAGAGTGAATACTAGGTTGCTCGGAATGTAGAAATGACCATAGCTTTCAAACTTGTTGCAATTATTCGTTTTATACAATGGAAACGCTGTTGTATATATATTGTACTTTATGCCTCTGGCGTTGAATTCTAAGGCCGTAGCTATTAGATGTGGTGGAGCAACGCCCTAGAGTGACGCCTAGGGTGCTCGGAACGTAGGAATGACCATTACTTTCACACTGGTTGCAATTATTCGTTTTATACGATGGAAGAGCTGTTGTATTTATATCGTATTTTATGCTTCTGGCGTTGACTTCTAAGGCACTAACTATTCGATCTGGTGGAGCAGCGCCCTAGAGTGAAGCCTAGGTTGCCCGGAACGTAGAATTGGCCATCACTTTCAAACTGGTCGAAATTATTCCTGTTATATGATGGAAACACTGTTGCATTTTTTTTGTATTTTGTGGTTCGGTCGTAGACTTCTAAGGCCCTAACTGTTCAATATGTTGGAGCAACGCCCTAGGGTGAAGCCTAGGCTGCTCGGAAAGTAGAAATGACCATAACTTTCATACTGGTTGCAATTATTCGTTTTATACGATGGATAAGCTGTTGTATTTATATTGTATTTTATGCTTCTGGCGTTGACTTCTAAGGCACTAACTATTCGATCTGGTGGAGCAACGCCCTAGAGTGAAGCCTAGGTTTTTCGGAATGTAGAAATGACCATAACATTCACACTTGTTGCAATTATTCGTTTTATACGATGGAAACGCTGTTGTATTTGTTTTGCATTTTATGGTTCGGGCGTTGACTTCTAAGGCCCTAACTATTCAATCTGTTGGAGCAACGCCCTAGGGTGAAGCCTAGGTTGCTCGGAAAGTAGAAATGACCATAAGGTTCATACTGGTTGCAATTATTCGTTTTATACGATGGAAACGCTGTTGTATTTATATTGTATTTTATGCTTCTGGCGTTGACTTCTAAGGCACTAACTATTCGATCTGGTGGAGCAACGCCCTAGAGTGAAGCCTAGGTTGCCCGGAAGGTAGAATTGGCCATCACTTTCAAACTGGTTGCAATTATTCGTTTTATACGATGGAAACACTGTTGTATTCTTATTGCATTTTATGCTTCGGGCGTTGACTTCTAAGGCCCTAACCATTCAATCTGTTGGAGCAACGCCCTAGGGTGAAGCCTGACATGCTCGGAAAGTAGAAATGACCATAAGTTTCATACTGGTTGCCATTATTCCTTTTATACGATGGAAAAGCTGTTGTATTTATATCGTATTTTATGCTGCTGGCGTTTACTTCTAAGGACCTAACCATTCGATCTGGTGGAGCAACGCCCTAGAGTGAATCCTAGGTTGCTCGGAATGTCGAAATGACCATAACTTTCACACTGGTTGCAATTATTCGTTTTATACGATGGAAACGCTGTTGTATTTATATTGTACTTTATGCCTCTGGCGTTGACTTCTAAGGCCATAGCTATTCGATGTGGTGGAGCAACGACCTAGAGTGACGCCTAGGGTGCTCGGAACGTAGAAATGACCATTACTTTCACACTGGTTGCAATTATTCGTTTTATACGATGGAAAAGCTGTTGTATTTATATCGTATTTTATGCTTCTGGCGTTTACTTCTAAGGACCAAACTATTCGATCTGGTGGAGCAACGCCCTAGCGTGAAGCCTAGGTTGTCCGGATCGTAGAATTGGCCATCACTTTCAAACTGGTTACAATTATTCGTTTTATACGATGCAAACGCTGTTGTATTTATATCGTATTTTATGCTTCTGGCGTTGACTTCTAAGGACCTAGCTATTCGATCTGGTGGAGCAACGCACTAGAGTGAATCCTAGGTTGCTCGGAATGTAGAAATGACCATAACTTTCACACTGGTTGCAATTATTCGTTTTATACGGTGGAAATGCTGTTGTACTTATATCGTATTTTATGCTTCTGTCGTTTACTTCTAAGGACCTAACTATTCGATCTGGTGGAGCAACGCCCTAGAGTGAATCCTAGGTTGGTCGGAATGTAGAAATGACCATAACTTTCACACTGGTTGCAATTATTCGTTTTAGACGATGGAAACGCTGTTGTATTTATATTGTACTTTATGCCTCTGGCGTTGACTTCTAAGGCACTAACTATTCTATCTGGTGGAGCAACGCCCTATGGTGAAGCCTAGCTTGCTCGGAAAGTAGAAATGACCATAAGTTTCATACTGGTTGCAATTATTCGTTTTATAGGATGGAAACACTGTTGTATTTTTATTGTATTTTATGCTTCGGGCGTTGAATTCTAAGGCCCTAACCATTCAATCTGTTGGAGCAACGCCCTAGTGTGAAGCCTAACTTGCTCGAAAAGTAGAAATGACCATAAGTTTCATACTGGTTGCAATTATTCGTTTTATACGATGGAAAAACTGTTGTATTTATATTGTATTTTATGTTTCTGGCGTTGACTTCTAAGGCCCTAGCTATTCGATCTAGTGGAGCAACGCCCTAGAGTGAAGCCTAGGTTGCCCGGAAAGGAGAAATGACCATCACTTTCAAACTGGTTGCAATTAATCTTGTTATACGGTGGAAAAACTGGTGTATTTTTATTGCATTTTATGCTTCTGGCGTTCACTTCTTAGGCCCTAACTATTCGATCTGGTGGAGCAACGCCCTAGAGTGAATTCTTGGTTGCTCGGAACGTAGAAATGACCATCACTTTCACACTGGTTGCAATTATTCGTTTTATACGATGGAAAAGCTGTTGTATTTATATCGTATTTTATGCATCTGGCGCTTACTTCTAAGGACCTAACTATTCGATCTGGTGGAGCAACGCCCTAGAGTGAATACTAGGTTGCTCGGAATGTAGAAATGACAATAGCTTTCAAACTTGTTGCAATTATTCGTTTTATACAATGGAAACGCTGTTGTATATATATTGTACTTTATGCCTCTGGCGTTGACTTCTAAGGCCGTAGCTATTAGATGTGGTGGAGCAACGCCCTACAGTGACGCCTAGGGTGCTCGGAACGTAGGAATGACCATTACTTTCACACTGGTTGCAATTATTCGTTTTATACGATGGAAGAGCTGTTGTATTTATATCGTATTTTATGCTTCTGGCGTTGACTTCTAAGGCACTAACTATTCGATCTGGTGGAGCAGCGCCCTAGAGTGAAGCCTAGGTTGCCAGGAACGTAGAATTGGCCATCACTTTCAAACTGGTCGAAATTATTCCTGTTATATGATGGAAACACTGTTGTATTTTTTTTGCATTTTATGGTTCGGGCGTTGACTTCTAAGGCCCTAACTATTCAATCCGTTTGAGCATCGCCCTAGGGTGAAGCCTAGGTTGCTCGGAAAGTAGAAATGACCATAAGTTTCATACTGGTTGCAATTATTCGTTTTATACGATGGAAAAACTGTTGTATTTATATTGTATTTTATGCTTCTGGCGTTGACTTCTAAGGCACTAACTATTCGATCTGGTGGAGCAACGCCCTAGAGTGAAGCCTAGGTTGCCCGGAACGTAGAAATGACCATAACTTTCACACTGGTTGCAATTATTCGTTTTATACGATGGAAATGCTGTTGTATTTATATCGTGTTTTATGCTTCTGTCGTTTACTTCTAAGGACCTAACTATTCGATCTGGTGGAGCAACGCCCTAGAATGAATCCTAGGTTGCTCGGAATGTAGAAATGACCATTACTTTCACACTGGTTGCAATTATTCGTTTTATACGATGGAAAAGCTGTTGTATTTATATCGCATTTTATGCTTCTGGCATTTACTTCTAAGGACCTAACTATTCGATCTGGTAGAGCAACGCCCTAGAGTGAATCCTAGGTTGCTCGGAATGTAGAAATGACCATAACTTTCACACTGGTTGCAATTATTCGTTTTAGACGATGGAAACACTGCTGTATTTATATTGCACTTTATGCCTCTGGCGTTGACTTCTAAGGCACTAACTATTCTATCTGGTGGAGCAACGCCCTATGGTGAAGTCTAGCTTGCTCGGAAAGTAGAAATGACCATAAGTTTCATACTGGTTGCAATTATTCGTTTTATACGATGGAAACACTGTTGTATTTTTATTGTATTTTATGCTTCGGGCGTTGACTTCTAAGGCGCTAACCATTCAATCTGTTGGAGCAACGCCCTAGGGTGAAGCCTAACTTGCTCGAAAAGTAGAAATGACCATAAGTTTCATACTGGTTGCAATTATTCGTTTTATACGATGGAAAAACTGTTGTATTTATATTGTATTTTATGCTTCTGGCGTTGACTTCTAAGGCGCTAGCTATACGATCTAGTGGAGCAACGCCCTAGAGTGAAGCCTAGGTTGCCCGGAAAGGAGAAATTACCATCACTTTCAAACTGGTTGCAATTAATCTTGTTATACGATGGAAAAACTGTTGTATTTTTATTGCATTTTATGCTTCTGGCGTTCACTTCTTAGGCCCTAACTATTCGATCTGGTGGAACAACAGCCTAGGGTGAAGCCTAGCTTGCCCGGAACGTAGAAACGACCATTACTTTCACACTGTTTGCAATTATTCCTTTTATACGATGGAAAAGCTGTTGTATTTATATCGTATTTTATGCTGCTGGCGTTTACATCTAAGGACCTAACTATTCGATCGGGTGGAGCAACGCCCTAGAGTGAATCCTAGGTTGCTGGGGATGTAGAAATGACCATAACTTTCACACTGGTTGCAATTATTCGTTTTATACGGTGGAAACGCTGCTGTATTTATATCGTATTTTATTCTTCTGGCGTTTACTTCTAAGGACCTAACTATTCGATCTGGTGGAGCAACGCCCTAGAGTGAATACTAGTTTGCTCGGAATGTAGAAATGACCATAACTTTCAAACTTGTTGCAATTATTCGTTTTATACGATGGAAAAGCTGTTGTATTTATATCGTATTTTATGCTTCTGGCGTTTACTTCTAAGGACCTAACCATTGGATCTGGTTGAGCAACGCCCTAGAGTGAATCCTAGGTTGCTCGGAATGTAGAAATGACCATAACGTTCACACTGGTTGCAATTATTCGTTTTATACGATGGAAACGCTGTTGTATTTATATCGTATTTTATGCTTCTGGCGTTTACTTCTAAGGACTTAACTATTCGATCTGGTGGAGCAACGCCCTAGAGTGAATCTTAGGTTGCTCGGAATGTAGAAATGACCATAACTTTCACACTGGTTGCGATTATTCGTTTTATACGATGGAAACGCTGTTGTATTTATATCGTATTTTATGCTTCTGGCGTTTACTTCTAAGGACCTAACTATTCAATCCGTTGGAGCAACGCCCTAGGGTGAAGCCTAGGTTCCTCGGAATGTGGAAATGACCATAACTTTCACACTGGTTGCAATTATTCGTTTTATACGATGGAAACGCTGTTGTATTTACGTTGTATTTTATGCCTTTGGCGTTGACTTCTAAGGCCGTAGCTATTAGATGTGGTCGAGCAACACCCTAGAGTGCAGCCTACGGTGCCCGGAACGTTGAAATGACCATTACTTTCACACTGGTTGCAATTATTCGTTTTATACGATGGAAAAACTGTTGTATTTATATTGTATTTTATGCTTCTGGCGTTGACTTCTAAGGCACTAACTATTCGACCTGGTGGAACAACGGCCAAGGGTGAAGCCTAGGTTGCCCGGAACGTAGAAATGACCATAACTTTTACACTGGTAGCAATTATTCGTTTTATACAATGGAAAAACTGTTCTATTTATTTTCTATTTAATGCTTCGGGCGTTGACTTCTAAGGCCCTAACTGTTTGATCTGGTGGAGCAGCGCCCTAGAGTGAAGCCTAGGTTGCCCGGAACGTAGAAATGACCATAACTTTCACACTGGTTGCTAATATTCGTTTTATACGATGGAAAAACTGTTATATTTATATTGTATTTCATGCTTCTGGCGTTGACTTCTTAGGCCCTAACTATTCGATCTGGTGGAACAACGGCCTAGGGTGAAGCCTAGGTTGCCCGCAACGTAGAAATGACCTTAACTTTTACACTAGTAGCAATTATTCGTTTTATACAATGGAAAAACTGTACTATTTATTTTGTATTTAATGCTTCGGGCGTTGACTTCTAAGGCCCTAACGGTTTGATCTGGTGGACCAACGCCCTAGAGTGAAGCCTAGGTTGCCCGGAACGTAGAAATGACCATAACTTTCACACTGGTTGCAATTATTCGTTTTATACGATGGAAAAACTGTTGTATTTATATTGTATTTTATGCTTCTGGCGTTGACTTCTAAGGCCCTAGCTATTCGATCTAGTGGAGCAACGCCCTAGAGTGAAGCCTAGGTTGCCCGGAAAGGAGAAATGACCATCACTTTCAAACTGGTTGCAATTAATCTTGGTATACGATGGAAAAACTGTTGTATTTTTATTGCATTTTATGCTTCTGGCGTTCACTTCTTAGGCCCTAACTATTCGATCTGGTGGAACAACAGCCTAGGGTGAAGCCTAGCTTGCCCGGAACGTAGAAATGACCATTACTTTCACACTGTTTGCAATTATTCCTTTTATACGATGGAAAAGCTGTTGTATTTATATCGTATTTTATGCTGCTGTTGTTTACTTCTAAGGACCTAACTATTCGATCCGGTGGAGCAACGCCCTAGAGTGAATTCTAGGTTGCTCGGAATGTAGAAATGACCATAACTTTCACACTTGCTGCAATTATTCGTTTTATACGATGGAAACGCTGTTGTATTTATATCGTATTTTATGCTTCTGGCGTTTACTTCTAAGGACCTAACTATTCGATCTGGTGGAGCAACGCCCTAGAGTGAATCCTAGGTTGCTCGGAATGTAGAAATGACCATAACTTTCACACTGGTTGCAATTATTCTTTTTATACGATGGAAACGCTGTTGTATTTATATTGTACTTTATGCCTCTGGCGTTGACTTCTAAGGCCGTAGCTATTAGATGTGGTGGAGCAACGCCCTAGAGTGACGCCTAGGGTGCTCGGAACGTAGAAATGACCATCACTTTCACACTGGTTGCAATTATTCGTTTTATACGATGGAAACGCTGCTGTATTTATATCGTATTTTATTCTTCTGGCGTTTACTTCTAAGGACCTAACTATTCGATCTGGTGGAGCAACGCCCTAGAGTGAATCCTAGGTTGCTCGGAATGTAGAAATGACCATAACTTTCACACTGGTTGCAATTATTCGTTTTAGACGATGGAAACGCTGTTGTATTTATATTGTACTTTATGCCTCTGGCGTTGACTTCTAAGGCACTAACTATTCTATCTGGTGGAGCAACGCACTAGAGGGAATCCTAGGTTGCTCGGAATGTAGAAATGACCATAACTTTCACACTGGATGCAATTATTCGTTTTATACGATGGAAATGCTGTTGTATTTATATCGTATTTTATGCTTCTGTCGTTTACGTCTAAGGACCTAAATATTCGATCTGGTGGAGCAACGCCCTAGAGTGAATCCTAGGTTGCTCGGAATGTAGAAATGACCATAACTTTCACACTGGTTGCAATTATTCGTTTTATACGATGTGAAACGCTGTTGTATTTATATTGTACTTTATGCCTCTGGCGTTGACTTCTAAGGCCATTGCTATTAGATGTGGTGGAGCAACGCCCTAGAGTGACGCCTAAGGTGCTCGGAACGTAGAAATGACCATTACTTTCACACTGGTTGCAATTATTCGTTTTATACGATGGAAAAGCTGTTGTATTTATATCGTATTTTATGCTTCTGGCGTTTACTTCTAAGGACCTAACTATTCGATCTGGTGGAGCAACGCCCTAGAGTGAATCCTAGGTTGCTCGGAATGTAGAAATGACCATAACTTTCACACTGGTTGCAATTATTCGTTTTAGACGATGGAAACGCTGTTGTATTTATATTGTACTTTATGCCTCTGGCGTTGACTTCTAAGGCACTAACTATTCTATCTGGTGGAGCAACGCCCTAGAGTGAAGCCTAGGTTTTTCGGAATGTAGAAATGACCATAACATTCACACTTGTTGCAATTATTCGTTTTATACGATGGAAACGCTGTTGTATTTATATTGTACTTTATGGCTCTGGCGTTGACTTCTAAGGCACTAACTATTCTATCTGGTGGAGCAACGCCCTATGGTGAATCCTAGCTTGCTCGGAAAGTAGAAATGACCATAAGTTTCATACTGTTTGCAATTATTCGTTTTATACGATGGAAACACTGTTGTATTTTTATTGCATTTTATGCTTCGGGCGTTGACTTCTAAGGCCCTAACCATTCAATCTGTTGGAGCGACGCCCTAGGGTGAAGCCTAACTTGCTCGAAAAGTAGAAATGACCATAAGTTTCATACTGGTTGCAATTATTCGTTTTATACGATGGAAAAACTGTTGTATTTATATTGTATTTTATGCCTCTGGCGTTGACTTCTAAGGCACTAACTATTCTATCTGGTGGAGCAACGCACTAGAGGGAATCCTAGGTTGCTCGAAATGTAGAAATGACCATAACTTTCACACTGGATGCAATTATTCGTTTTATACGATGGAAATGCTGTTGTATATATATCGTATTTTATGCTTCTGTCGTTTACGTCTAAGGACCTAAATATTCGATCTGGTGGAGCAACGCCCTAGAGTGAATCCTAGGTTGCTCGGAATGTAGAAATGACCATAACTTTCACACTGGTTGCAATTATTCGTTTTATACGATGTGAAACGCTGTTGTATTTATATTGTACTTTATGCCACTGGCGTTGACTTCTAAGGCCATTGCTATTAGATGTGGTGGAGCAACGCCCTAGAGTGACGCCTAGGGTGCTCGGAACGTAGAAATGACCATTACTTTCACACTGGTTGCAATTATTCGTTTTATACGATGGAAACGCTGTTGTATTTATATTGTACTTTATGCCTCTGGCGTTGACTTCTAAGGCCGTAGCTATTAGATGTGGTGGAGCAACGCCCTAGAGTGACGCCTAGGGTGCTCGGAACGTAGGAATGACCATTACTTTCACACTGGTTGCAATTATTCGTTTTATACGATGGAAGAGCTGTTGTATTTACATCGTATTTTATGCTTCTGGCGTTGACTTCTAAGGCACTAGCTATTCGATCTGGTGGAGCAACGCCCTAGAGTGAATCCTAGGTTGCTCGGAATGTAGAAATGACCATAACTTTCACACTGGTTGCAATTATTCGTTTTATACGATGGAAGAGCTGTTGTATTTACATCGTATTTTATGCTTCTGGCGTTGACTTCTAAGGCACTAACTATTCGATCTGGTGGAGCAACGCCCTAGAGTGAAGCCTAGGTTGCCCGGAACGTAGAATTGGCCATCACTTTCAAACTGGTCGAAATTATTCCTGTTATATGATGGAAACAGTGTTGTATTTTTTTTGCATTTTATGGTTCGGGCGTTGACTTCTAAGGCCCTAACTATTCAATCTGTTGGAGCAGCGCCCTAGGGTGAAGCCTAGGTTGCTCGGAAAGTAGAAATGACCATAAGTTTCATACTGGTTGCAATTATTCGTTTTATACGATGGAAATGCTGTTGTATTTATATCGTATTTTATGCTTCTGTCGTTTACTTCTAAGGACCTAACTATTCGATCTGGTGGAGCAACGCCCTAGAGTGAATCCTAGGTTGCTCGGAATGTAGAAATGACCATAACTTTCACACTGGTTGCAATTATTCGTTTTATATCATGGAAACGCTGTTGTATTTATATTGTACTTTATGCCTCTGGCGTTGACTTCTAAGGCCATAGCTATTAGATGTGGGGGAGCAACGCCCTAGAGTGACGCCTAGGGTGCTCGGAACGTAGCAATGACCATTACTTTCACACTGGTTGCAATTATTCGTTTTATACGATGGAAAAGCTGTTGTATTTATATCGTATTTTATGCTTCTGGCGTTTACTTCTAAGGACCTAACTATTCGATCTGGTGGAGCAACGCCCTAGAGTGAATCCTAGGTTGCTCGGAATATAGAAATGACCATAACTTTCACACTGGTTGCAATTATTCGTTTTAGACGATGGAAACGCTGTTGTATTTATGTTGTACTTTATGCCTCTGGCGTTGACTTCTAAGGCACTAACTCTTCTATCTGGTGGAGCAACGCCCTATGGTGAATCCTAGCTTGCTCGGAAAGTAGAAATGACCATAAGTTTCATACTGGTTGCAATTATTCGTTTTATACGATGGAAACACTGTTGTATTTTTATTGCATTTTATGCTTCGGGCGTTGACTTCTAAGGCCCTAACCATTCAATCTGTTGGAGCAACGCCCTTGGGTGAAGCCTAACTTTCTCGGAAAGTAGAAATGACCATAAGTTTCACACTGGTTGCAATTATTCGTTTTATACGATGGAAAAGCTGTTGTATTTATATCGTATTTTATGCTTCTGGCGTTTACTTCTAAGGACCTAACTATTCGATCTGGTGGAGCAACGCCCTAGAGTGAATCCTAGGTTGCTCGGAATGTAGAAATGACCATAACTTTCACACTGGTTGCAATTATTCGTTTTAGACGATGGAAACGCTGTTGTATTTATATTGTACTTTATGCCTCTGGCGTTGACTTCTAAGGCACTAACTATTCTATCTGGTGGAGCAACGCCCTAGAGTGAAGCCTAGGTTTTTCGGAATGTAGAAATGACCATAACATTCACACTTGTTGCAATTATTCGTTTTATACGATGGAAACACTGTTGCATTTTTTTTGTATTTTATGGTTCGGTCGTAGACTTCTAAGGCCCTAACTATTCAATATGTTGGAGCAACGCCCTAGGGTGAAGCCTAGGCTGCTCGGAAAGTAGAAATGACAATAAGTTTCATACTGGTTGCAATTATTCGTTTTATACGTTGGAAAAGCTGTTGTATTTATATTGTATTTTATGCTTCTGGTTTTGACTTCTAAGGCACTAACTATTCGATCTGGTGGAGCAACGCCCTAGAGTGAAGCCTAGGTTTTTCGGAATGTAGAAATGACCATAACATTCACACTTGTTGCAATTATTCGTTTTATACGATGGAAACGCTGTTGTATTTGTTTTGCATTTTATGGTTCGGGCGTTTACTTCTAAGGCCGTAACTATTCAATCCGTTGGAGCAACGCCCTAGGGTGAACCCTAGGTTGCTCGGAAAGTAGAAATGACCATAAGTTTCATACTGGTTGCAATTATTTGTTTTATACGATGGAAAAACTGTTGTATTTATATTGTATTTTATGCATCTGGCGTTGACTTCTAAGGCACTAACTATTCGATCTGGTGGAGCAACGCAATAGTGTGAAGCCAAGGTTGCCCGGAACGTAGAATTGGCCATCACTTTCGAAGTGGTTGCAATTATTCCTGTTATATGATAGAAGCAGTGTTGTATTTTTTTTGTATTTTATGGTTCGGGCGTTGACTTCTAAGGCCCTAGCTATTCAATCTGTTGGAGCAGCGCCCTAGGGTGAAGCCTAGGTTGCTCGTAAAGTAGAAATGACCATAAGTTTCATACTGGTTGCAGTTATCCGTTTTATACGATGGAAAAGCTGTTGTATTTATATTGTATTTTATGCTTCTGGCGTTGACTTCTAAGGACCTAACTATTCGATCTGGAGGAGCAACGCACTAGAGTGAATCCTAGGTTGCTCGGAATGTAGAAATGACCATAACTTTCACACTGGTTGCAATTATTCGTTTTAGACGATGGAAACGCTGTTGTATTTATATTGTACTTTATGCCTCTGGCGTTGACTTCTAAGGCACTAACTATTCTATCTGGTGGAGCAACGCCCTATGGTGAAGCCTAGCTTGCTCGGAAAGTAGAAATGACCATAAGTTTCATACTGGTTGCAATTATTCGTTTTATACGATCGAAACACTGTTGTATTTTTATTGCATTTTATGGTTCGGGCGTTGACTTCTAAGGCCCTAACCATTCAATCTGTTGGAGCAACGCCCTTGGGTGAAACCTAACTTGCTCGGAAAGTAGAAATGACCATAAGTTTCATACTGGTTGCAATTATTCGTTTTATACGATGGACAAACTGTTGTATTTATATTGTATTTTATGCTTCTGGCGTTTACTTCTAAGGACCTAACTATTCGATCTGGTGGAGCAACGCCCTAGAGTGAATCCTAGGTTGCTCGGAATGTAGAAATGACCATAACTTTCACACTGGTTGCAATTATTCGTTTTATACGATGGAAACGCTGTTGTATATGTATTGTACTTTATGCCTCTGGCGTTGACTTCTAAGGCCGTAGCTATTAGATGTGGTGGAGCAACGCCCTAGAGTGACGCCTAGGGTGCTCGGAACGTAGGAATGACCATTACTTTCACACTGGTTGCAATTATTCGTTTTATACGATGGAAGAGCTGTTGTATTTACATCGTATTTTATGCTTCTGGCGTTGACTTCTAAGGCACTAACTATTCGATCTGGTGGAGCAACGCCCTAGAGTGAATCCTAGGTTGCTCGGAATGTAGAAGTGACCATAACTTTCACACTGGTTGCAATTATTCGTTTTATACGATGGAAACGCTGTTGTATTTATATTGTACTTTATGCCTCTGGCGTTGACTTCTAAGGCCGTAGCTATTAGATGTGGTGGAGCAACGCCATAGAGTGACGCCTAGGGTGCTCGGAACGTTGAATGACAAGTACCTTCACACTGGTTGCAATTATTCGTTTTATACGATGGAAAAGCTGTTGTATTTATATCGTATTTTATGCTTCTGGCGTTGACTTCTAAGGCACTAACTATTCGATCTCGTGGAGCAACGCCCTAGAGTGAAGCCTAGGTTGCCCGGAACGTACAATTGGCCATCACTTTCAAACTGGTCGAAATTATTCCTGTTATATGATGGAAACACTGTTGGTTTTTTTTTGTATTTTATGGTTCGGTCGTAGACTTCTAAGGCTCTAACTATTCAACATGTTGGAGCAACGCCCTAGGGTGAAGCCTAGGTTGCTCGGAAAGTAGAAATGACCATAACTTTCACACTGGTTGCAATTATTCGTTTTAGACGATGGAAACGCTGTTGTATTTATATTGTACTTTATGCCTCTGGCGTTGACTACTAAGGCACTAACTATTCTATCTGGTGGAGCAACGCCCTAGAGTGAAGCCTAGGTTTTTCGGAATGTAGAAATGACCATAACATTCACACTTGTTGCAATTATTCGTTTTATACGATGGAAACGCTGTTGTATTTATATTGTACTTTATGCCTCTGGCGTTGACTTCTAAGGCACTAACTATTCTATCTGGTGGAGCAACGCCCTATGGTGAATCCTAGCTTGCTCGGAAAGTAGAAATGACCATAAGTTTCATACTGTTTGCAATTATTCGTTTTATACGATGGAAACACTGTTGTATTTTTATTGCATTTTATGCTTCGGGCGTTGACTTCTAAGGCCCTAACCATTCAATCTGTTGGAGCAACGCCCTAGGGTGAAGCCTAACTTGCTCGAAAAGTAGAAATGACCATAAGTTTCATACTGGTTGCAATTATTCGTTTTATACGATGGAAAAACTGTTGTATTTATATTGTATTTTATGCCTCTGGCGTTGACTTCTAAGGCACTAACTATTCTATCTGGTGGAGCAACGCACTAGAGGGAATCCTCGGTTGCTCGAAATGTAGAAATGACCATAACTTTCACACTGGATGCAATTATTCGTTTTATACGATGGAAATGCTGTTGTATATATATCGTATTTTATGCTTCTGTCGTTTACGTCTAAGGACCTAAATATTCGATCTGGTGGAGCAACGCCCTAGAGTGAATCCTAGGTTGCTCGGAATGTAGAAATGACCATAACTTTCACACTGGTTGCAATTATTCGTTTTATACGATGTGAAACGCTGTTGTATTTATATTGTACTTTATGCCACTGGCGTTGACTTCTAAGGCCATTGCTATTAGATGTGGTGGAGCAACGCCCTAGAGTGACGCCTAGGGTGCTCGGAACGTAGAAATGACCATTACTTTCACACTGGTTGCAATTATTCGTTTTATACGATGGAAAAGCTGTTGTATTTATATCGTATTTTATGCTTCTGGCGTTTACTTCTAAGGACCTAACTATTCGATCTGGTGGAGCAACGCCCTAGAGTGAATCCTAGGTTGCTCGGAATGTAGAAATGACCATAACTTTCACACTGGTTGCAATTATTCGTTTTAGACGATGGAAACGCTGTTGTATTTATATTGTACTTTATGCCTCTGGCGTTGACTTCTAAGGCACTAACTATTCTATCTGGTGGAGCAACGCCCTAGAGTGAAGCCTAGGTTTTTCGGAATGTAGAAATGACCATAACATTCACACTTGTTGCAATTATTCGTTTTATACGATGGAAACACTGTTGCATTTTTTTTGTATTTTATGGTTCGGTCGTAGACTTCTAAGGCCCTAACTATTCAATATGTTGGAGCAACGCCCTAGGGTGAAGCCTAGGCTGCTCGGAAAGTAGAAATGACAATAAGTTTCATACTGGTTGCAATTATTCGTTTTATACGTTGGAAAAGCTGTTGTATTTATATTGTATTTTATGCTTCTGGTTTTGACTTCTAAGGCACTAACTATTCGATCTGGTGGAGCAACGCCCCAGAGTGAAGCCTAGGTTTTTCGGAATGTAGAAATGACCATAACATTCACACTTGTTGCAATTATTCGTTTTATACGATGGAAACGCTGTTGTATTTGTTTTGCATTTTATGGTTCGGGCGTTGACTTCTAAGGCCCTAACTATTCAATCCGTTGGAGCAACGCCCTAGGGTGAACCCTAGGTTGCTCGGAAAGTAGAAATGACCATAAGTTTCATACTGGTTGCAATTATTTGTTTTATACGATGGAAAAACTGTTGTATTTATATTGTATTTTATGCATCCGGCGTTGACTTCTAAGGCACTAACTATTCGATCTGGTGGAGCAACGCAATAGTGTGAAGCCAAGGTTGCCCGGAACGTAGAATTGGCCATCACTTTCAAAGTGGTTGCAATTATTCCTGTTATATGATGGAAGCAGTGTTGTATTTTTTTTGTATTTTATGGTTCGGGCGTTGACTTCTAAGGCCCTAGCTATTCAATCTGTTGGAGCAGCGCCCTAGGGTGAAGCCTAGGTTGCTCGGAAAGTAGAAATGACCATAAGTTTCATACTGGTTGCAGTTATCCGTTTTATACGATGGAAAAGCTGTTGTATATATATCGTATTTTATTCTTCTGGCGTTTACTTCTAAGGACCTAACTATTCGATCTGGTGGAGCAACGCCCTAGAGTGAATCCTAGGTTGCTCGGAATGTAGAAATGACCATAACTTTCACACTGGTTGCAATTATTCTTTTTATACGATGGAAACGCTGTTGTATTTATATTGTACTTTATGCCTCTGGCGTTGACTTCTAAGGCCGTAGCTATTAGATGTGGTGGAGCAACGCCCTAGAGTCACGCCTAGGGTGCTCGGAATGTAGAAATGACCATCACTTTCACACTGGTTGCAATTATTCGTTTTATACGATGGAAACGCTGCTGTATTTATATCGTATTTTATTCTTCTGGCGTTTACTTCTAAGGACCTAACTATTCGATCTGGTGGAGCAACGCCCTAGAGTGAATCCTAGGTTGCTCGGAATGTAGAAATGACCATAACTTTCACACTGGTTGCAATTATTCGTTTTAGACGATGGAATCGCTGTTGTATTTATATTGTACTTTATGCCTCTGGCGTTGACTTCTAAGGCACTAACTATTCTATCTGGTGGAGCAACGCCCGATGGTGAAGCCTAGCTTGCTCGGAAAGTAGAAATGACCATAAGTTTCATACTGGTTGCAATTATTCGTTTTATACGATGGAAACACTGTTGTACTTTTATTGTATTTTATGCTTCGGGCGTTGACTTCTAAGGCCCTAACCATTCAATCTGTTGGAGCACCGCCCTAGGGTGAAGCCTAACTTGCTCGAAAAGTAGAAATGACCATATGTTTCATACTGGTTGCAATTATTCGTTTTATACGATGGAAAAACTGTTGTATTTATATTGTATTTTATGCTTCTGGCGTTGACTTCTAAGGCACTAACTATTCGATCTGGTGGAGCAACGCCCTAGAGTGAAGCCTAGGTTGCCCGGAAGGTAGAATTGGCCATCACTTTCAAACTGGTCGAAATTATTCCTGTTATATGATGGAAGCAGTGTTGTATTTTTTTTGTATTTTATGGTTCGGGCGTTGACTTCTAAGGCCCTAGCTATTCAATCTGTTGGAGCAGCGCCCTAGGGTGAAGCCTAGGTTGCTCGGAAAGTAGAAATGACCATAAGTTTCATACTGGTTGCAGTTATCCGTTTTATACGATGGAAAAGCTGTTGTATATATATCGTATTTTATTCTTCTGGCGTTTACTTCTAAGGACCTAACTATTCGATCTGGTGGAGCAACGCCCTAGAGTGAATCCTAGGTTGCTCGGAATGTAGAAATGACCATAACTTTCACACTGGTTGCAATTATTCTTTTTATACGATGGAAACGCTGTTGTATTTATATTGTACTTTATGCCTCTGGCGTTGACTTCTAAGGCCGTAGCTATTAGATGTGGTGGAGCAACGCCCTAGAGTCACGCCTAGGGTGCTCGGAATGTAGAAATGACCATCACTTTCACACTGGTTGCAATTATTCGTTTTATACGATGGAAACGCTGCTGTATTTATATCGTATTTTATTCTTCTGGCGTTTACTTCTAAGGACCTAACTATTCGATCTGGTGGAGCAACGCCCTAGAGTGAATCCTAGGTTGCTCGGAATGTAGAAATGACCATAACTTTCACACTGGTTGCAATTATTCGTTTTAGACGATGGAATCGCTGTTGTATTTATATTGTACTTTATGCCTCTGGCGTTGACTTCTAAGGCACTAACTATTCTATCTGGTGGAGCAACGCCCGATGGTGAAGCCTAGCTTGCTCGGAAAGTAGAAATGACCATAAGTTTCATACTGGTTGCAATTATTCGTTTTATACGATGGAAACACTGTTGTACTTTTATTGTATTTTATGCTTCGGGCGTTGACTTCTAAGGCCCTAACCATTCAATCTGTTGGAGCACCGCCCTAGGGTGAAGCCTAACTTGCTCGAAAAGTAGAAATGACCATATGTTTCATACTGGTTGCAATTATTCGTTTTATACGATGGAAAAACTGTTGTATTTATATTGTATTTTATGCTTCTGGCGTTGACTTCTAAGGCACTAACTATTCGATCTGGTGGAGCAACGCCCTAGAGTGAAGCCTAGGTTGCCCGGAAGGTAGAATTGGCCATCACTTTCAAACTGGTCGAAATTATTCCTGTTATATGATGGAAACACTGTTGTATTTTTTTTGTATTTTATGGTTCGGTCGTAGACTTCTAAGGCTCTAACTATTCAACATGTTGGAGCAACGCCCTAGGGTGAAGCCTGGGTTGCTCGGAAAGTAGAAATGACCATAAGTTTCATACTGGATGCAATTATTCGTTTTATACGATGGAAAAGCTGTTGTATTTATATTGTATTTTATGCTTCTGGCGTTGACTTCATAGTCCGTGACTATTCGGCCTGGTGGAGCAATGCCCTGGAGTGGAACCTAGGTTGCCCGGAACGTAGTATTGGCCATCACTTTCAAACTGGTTGCAATTATTCCTGTTATATGATGGAAACACTGTTGTATTTTTTTTGCATTTTATGGTTCGGGCGTTGACTTCTAAGGCCCTAACTGTTCAATCCGTTTGAGCATCGCCCTAGGGTGAAGCCTAGGTTGCTCGGAAAGTAGAAATGACCATAAGTTTCATACTGGTTGCAATTATTCGTTTTATACGATGGAAAAACTGTTGTATTTATATTGTATTTTATGCTTCTGGCGTTGACTTCTAAGGCACTAACTATTCGATCTGGTGGAGCAACGCCCTAGAGTGAAGCGTAGGTTGCCCGGAAGGTAGAATTGGCCATCACTTTCAAACTGGTTGCAATTATTCGTTTTATACGATGGAAACACTGTTGTATTCTTATTGCATTTTATGCTTCGGGCGTTGACTTCTAAGGCCCTAACCATTCAATCTGTTGGAGCAACGCCCTAGGGTGAAGCCTGACATGCTCGGAAAGTAGAAATGACCATAAGTTTCATACTGGTTGCAATTATTCCTTTTATACGATGGAAAGGCTGTTGTATTTATATCGTATTTTATGCTGCTGGCGTTTACTTCTAAGGACCTAACTATTCGATCTGGTGGAGCAACGCCCTAGAGTGAATCCTAGGTTGCTCGGAATGTAGAAATGACCATAACTTTCACACTGGTTGCAATTATTCGTTTTATACGATGGAAACGCTGCTGTATTTATATCGTATTTTATTCTTCTGGCGTTTACTTCTAAGGACCTAACTATTCGATCTGGTGGAGCAACGCCCTAGAGTGAATACTAGGTTGCTCGGAATGTAGAAATGACCATAGCTTTCAAACTTGTTGCAATTATTCGTTTTATACAATGGAAACGCTGTTGTATATATATTGTACTTTATGCCTCTGGCGTTGAATTCTAAGGCCGTAGCTATTAGATGTGGTGGAGCAACGCCCTAGAGTGACGCCTAGGGTGCTCGGAACGTAGGAATGACCATTACTTTCACACTGGTTGCAATTATTCGTTTTATACGATGGAAGAGCTGTTGTATTTATATCGTATTTTATGCTTCTGGCGTTGACTTCTAAGGCACTAACTATTCGATCTGGTGGAGCAGCGCCCTAGAGTGAAGCCTAGGTTGCCCGGAACGTAGAATTGGCCATCACTTTCAAACTGGTCGAAATTATTCCTGTTATATGATGGAAACACTGTTGCATTTTTTTTGTATTTTGTGGTTCGGTCGTAGACTTCTAAGGCCCTAACTGTTCAATATGTTGGAGCAACGCCCTAGGGTGAAGCCTAGGCTGCTCGGAAAGTAGAAATGACCATAACTTTCATACTGGTTGCAATTATTCGTTTTATACGATGGATAAGCTGTTGTATTTATATTGTATTTTATGCTTCTGGCGTTGACTTCTAAGGCACTAACTATTCGATCTGGTGGAGCAACGCCCTAGAGTGAAGCCTAGGTTTTTCGGAATGTAGAAATGACCATAACATTCACACTTGTTGCAATTATTCGTTTTATACGATGGAAACGCTGTTGTATTTGTTTTGCATTTTATGGTTCGGGCGTTGACTTCTAAGGCCCTAACTATTCAATCTGTTGGAGCAACGCCCTAGGGTGAAGCCTAGGTTGCTCGGAAAGTAGAAATGACCATAAGGTTCATACTGGTTGCAATTATTCGTTTTATACGATGGAAACGCTGTTGTATTTATATTGTATTTTATGCTTCTGGCGTTGACTTCTAAGGCACTAACTATTCGATCTGGTGGAGCAACGCCCTAGAGTGAAGCCTAGGTTGCCCGGAAGGTAGAATTGGCCATCACTTTCAAACTGGTTGCAATTATTCGTTTTATACGATGGAAACACTGTTGTATTCTTATTGCATTTTATGCTTCGGGCGTTGACTTCTAAGGCACTAACCATTCAATCTGTTGGAGCAACGCCCTAGGGTGAAGCCTGACATGCTCGGAAAGTAGAAATGACCATAAGTTTCATACTGGTTGCCATTATTCCTTTTATACGATGGAAAAGCTGTTGTATTTATATCGTATTTTATGCTGCTGGCGTTTACTTCTAAGGACCTAACCATTCGATCTGGTGGAGCAACGCCCTAGAGTGAATCCTAGGTTGCTCGGAATGTAGAAATGACCATAACTTTCACACTGGTTGCAATTATTCGTTTTATACGATGGAAACGCTGCTGTATTTATATCGTATTTTATTCTTCTGGCGTTTACTTCTAAGGACCTAACTATTCGATCTGGTGGAGCAACGCCCTAGAGTGAATACTAGGTTGCTCGGAATGTAGAAATGACCATAGCTTTCAAACTTGTTGCAATTATTCGTTTTATACGATGGAAACGCTGTTGTATATATATTGTACTTTATGCCTCTGGCGTTGACTTCTAAGGCCGTAGCTATTAGATGTGGTGGAGCAACGCCCTAGAGTGACGCCTAGGGTGCTCGGAACGTAGGAATGACCATTACTTTCACACTGGTTGCAATTATTCGTTTTATACGATGGAAGAGCTGTTGTATTTATATCGTATTTTATGCTTCTGGCGTTGACTTCTAAGGCACTAACTATTCGATCTGGTGGAGCAACGCCCTAGGGTGAAGCCTAGGTTGCTCGGAAAGTAGAAATGACCATAAGTTTCATACTGGTTGCAGTTATCCGTTTTATACGATGGAAAAGCTGTTGTATTTATATTGTATTTTATGCTTCCGGCGTTGACTTCTAAGGACCTAACTATTCGACCTGGTGGAGCAACGCACTAGAGTGAATCCTAGGTTGCTCGGAATGTCGAAATGACCATAACTTTCACACTGGTTGCAATTATTCGTTTTATACGATGGAAACGCTGTTGTATTTATATTGTACTTTATGCCTCTGGCGTTGACTTCTAAGGCCATAGCTATTCGATGTGGTGGAGCAACGACCTAGAGTGACGCCTAGGGTGCTCGGAACGTAGAAATGACCATTACTTTCACACTGGTTGCAATTATTCGTTTTATACGATGGAAAAGCTGTTGTATTCTTATTGCATTTTATGCTTCGGGCGTTGACTTCTAAGGCACTAACCATTCAATCTGTTGGAGCAACGCCCTAGGGTGAAGCCTGACATGCTCGGAAAGTAGAAATGACCATAAGTTTCATACTGGTTGCCATTATTCCTTTTATACGATGGAAAAGCTGTTGTATTTATATCGTATTTTATGCTGCTGGCGTTTACTTCTAAGGACCTAACCATTCGATCTGGTGGAGCAACGCCCTAGAGTGAATCCTAGGTTGCTCGGAATGTAGAAATGACCATAACTTTCACACTGGTTGCAATTATTCGTTTTATACGATGGAAACGCTGCTGTATTTATATCGTATTTTATTCTTCTGGCGTTTACTTCTAAGGACCTAACTATTCGATCTGGTGGAGCAACGCCCTAGAGTGAATACTAGGTTGCTCGGAATGTAGAAATGACCATAGCTTTCAAACTTGTTGCAATTATTCGTTTTATACGATGGAAACGCTGTTGTATATATATTGTACTTTATGCCTCTGGCGTTGACTTCTAAGGCCGTAGCTATTAGATGTGGTGGAGCAACGCCCTAGAGTGACGCCTAGGGTGCTCGGAACGTAGGAATGACCATTACTTTCACACTGGTTGCAATTATTCGTTTTATACGATGGAAGAGCTGTTGTATTTATATCGTATTTTATGCTTCTGGCGTTGACTTCTAAGGCACTAACTATTCGATCTGGTGGAGCAACGCCCTAGGGTGAAGCCTAGGTTGCTCGGAAAGTAGAAATGACCATAAGTTTCATACTGGTTGCAGTTATCCGTTTTATACGATGGAAAAGCTGTTGTATTTATATTGTATTTTATGCTTCCGGCGTTGACTTCTAAGGACCTAACTATTCGACCTGGTGGAGCAACGCACTAGAGTGAATCCTAGGTTGCTCGGAATGTCGAAATGACCATAACTTTCACACTGGTTGCAATTATTCGTTTTATACGATGGAAACGCTGTTGTATTTATATTGTACTTTATGCCTCTGGCGTTGACTTCTAAGGCCATAGCTATTCGATGTGGTGGAGCAACGACCTAGAGTGACGCCTAGGGTGCTCGGAACGTAGAAATGACCATTACTTTCACACTGGTTGCAATTATTCGTTTTATACGATGGAAAAGCTGTTGTATTTATATCGTATTTTATGCTTCTGGCGTTTACTTCTAAGGACCAAACTATTCGATCTGGTGGAGCAACGCCCTAGCGTGAAGCCTAGGTTGTCCGGATCGTAGAATTGGCCATCACTTTCAAACTGGTTACAATTATTCGTTTTATACGATGCAAACGCTGTTGTATTTATATCGTATTTTATGCTTCTGGCGTTGACTTCTAAGGACCTAGCTATTCGATCTGGTGGAGCAACGCACTAGAGTGAATCCTAGGTTGCTCGGAATGTAGAAATGACCATAACTTTCACACTGGTTGCAATTATTCGTTTTATACGGTGGAAATGCTGTTGTACTTATATCGTATTTTATGCTTCTGTCGTTTACTTCTAAGGACCTAACTATTCGATCTGGTGGAGCAACGCCCTAGGGTGAAGCCTAGGTTCCTCGGAATGTGGAAATGACCATAACTTTCACACTGGTTGCAATTATTCGTTTTATACGATGGAAACGCTGTTGTATTTACGTTGTATTTTATGCCTTTGGCGTTGACTTCTAAGGCCGTAGCTATTAGATGTGGTCGAGCAACACCCTAGAGTGCAGCCTACGGTGCCCGGAACGTTGAAATGACCATTACTTTCACACTGGTTGCAATTATTCGTTTTATACGATGGAAAAACTGTTGTATTTATATTGTATATTATGCTTCTGGGGTTGACTTCTAAGGCACTAACTATTCGACCTGGTGGAACAACGGCCAAGGGTGAAGCCTAGGTTGCCCGGAACGTAGAAATGACCATAACTTTTACACTGGTAGCAATTATTCGTTTTATACAATGGAAAAACTGTTCTATTTATTTTGTATTTAATGCTTCGGGCGTTGACTTCTAAGGCCCTAACTGTTTGATCTGGTGGAGCAGCGCCCTAGAGTGAAGCCTAGGTTGCCCGGAACGTAGAAATGACCATAACTTTCACACTGGTTGCTAATATTCGTTTTATACGATGGAAAAACTGTTATATTTATATTGTATTTCATGCTTCTGGCGTTGACTTCTTAGGCCCTAACTATTCGATCTGGTGGAACAACGGCCTAGGGTGAAGCCTAGGTTGCCCGCAACGTAGAAATGACCTTAACTTTTACACTAGTAGCAATTATTCGTTTTATACAATGGAAAAACTGTACTATTTATTTTGTATTTAATGCTTCGGGCGTTGACTTCTAAGGCCCTAACGGTTTGATCTGGTGGACCAACGCCCTAGAGTGAAGCCTAGGTTGCCCGGAACGTAGAAATGACCATAACTTTCACACTGGTTGCAATTATTCGTTTTATACGATGGAAAAACTGTTGTATTTATATTGTATTTTATGCTTCTGGCGTTGACTTCTAAGGCCCTAGCTATTCGATCTAGTGGAGCAACGCCCTAGAGTGAAGCCTAGGTTGCCCGGAAAGGAGAAATGACCATCACTTTCAAACTGGTTGCAATTAATCTTGGTATACGATGGAAAAACTGTTGTATTTTTATTGCATTTTATGCTTCTGGCGTTCACTTCTTAGGCCCTAACTATTCGATCTGGTGGAACAACAGCCTAGGGTGAAGCCTAGCTTGCCCGGAACGTAGAAATGACCATTACTTTCACACTGTTTGCAATTATTCCTTTTATACGATGGAAAAGCTGTTGTATTTATATCGTATTTTATGCTGCTGTTGTTTACTTCTAAGGACCTAACTATTCGATCCGGTGGAGCAACGCCCTAGAGTGAATTCTAGGTTGCTCGGAATGTAGAAATGACCATAACTTTCACACTTGCTGCAATTATTCGTTTTATACGATGGAAACGCTGTTGTATTTATATCGTATTTTATGCTTCTGGCGTTTACTTCTAAGGACCTAACTATTCGATCTGGTGGAGCAACGCCCTAGAGTGAATCCTAGGTTGCTCGGAATGTAGAAATGACCATAACTTTCACACTGGTTGCAATTATTCTTTTTATACGATGGAAACGCTGTTGTATTTATATTGTACTTTATGCCTCTGGCGTTGACTTCTAAGGCCGTAGCTATTAGATGTGGTGGAGCAACGCCCTAGAGTGACGCCTAGGGTGCTCGGAACGTAGAAATGACCATCACTTTCACACTGGTTGCAATTATTCGTTTTATACGATGGAAACGCTGCTGTATTTATATCGTATTTTATTCTTCTGGCGTTTACTTCTAAGGACCTAACTATTCGATCTGGTGGAGCAACGCCCTAGAGTGAATCCTAGGTTGCTCGGAATGTAGAAATGACCATAACTTTCACACTGGTTGCAATTATTCGTTTTAGACGATGGAAACGCTGTTGTATTTATATTGTACTTTATGCCTCTGGCGTTGACTTCTAAGGCACTAACTATTCTATCTGGTGGAGCAACGCACTAGAGGGAATCCTAGGTTGCTCGGAATGTAGAAATGACCATAACTTTCACACTGGATGCAATTATTCGTTTTATACGATGGAAATGCTGTTGTATTTATATCGTATTTTATGCTTCTGTCGTTTACGTCTAAGGACCTAAATATTCGATCTGGTGGAGCAACGCCCTAGAGTGAATCCTAGGTTGCTCGGAATGTAGAAATGACCATAACTTTCACACTGGTTGCAATTATTCGTTTTATACGATGTGAAACGCTGTTGTATTTATATTGTACTTTATGCCTCTGGCGTTGACTTCTAAGGCCATTGCTATTAGATGTGGTGGAGCAACGCCCTAGAGTGACGCCTAAGGTGCTCGGAACGTAGAAATGACCATTACTTTCACACTGGTTGCAATTATTCGTTTTATACGATGGAAAAGCTGTTGTATTTATATCGTATTTTATGCTTCTGGCGTTTACTTCTAAGGACCTAACTATTCGATCTGGTGGAGCAACGCCCTAGAGTGAATCCTAGGTTGCTCGGAATGTAGAAATGACCATAACTTTCACACTGGTTGCAATTATTCGTTTTAGACGATGGAAACGCTGTTGTATTTATATTGTACTTTATGCCTCTGGCGTTGACTTCTAAGGCACTAACTATTCTATCTGGTGGAGCAACGCCCTAGAGTGAAGCCTAGGTTTTTCGGAATGTAGAAATGACCATAACATTCACACTTGTTGCAATTATTCGTTTTATACGATGGAAACGCTGTTGTATTTATATTGTACTTTATGGCTCTGGCGTTGACTTCTAAGGCACTAACTATTCTATCTGGTGGAGCAACGCCCTATGGTGAATCCTAGCTTGCTCGGAAAGTAGAAATGACCATAAGTTTCATACTGTTTGCAATTATTCGTTTTATACGATGGAAACACTGTTGTATTTTTATTGCATTTTATGCTTCGGGCGTTGACTTCTAAGGCCCTAACCATTCAATCTGTTGGAGCAACGCCCTAGGGTGAAGCCTAACTTGCTCGAAAAGTAGAAATGACCATAAGTTTCATACTGGTTGCAATTATTCGTTTTATACGATGGAAAAACTGTTGTATTTATATTGTATTTTATGCCTCTGGCGTTGACTTCTAAGGCACTAACTATTCTATCTGGTGGAGCAACGCACTAGAGGGAATCCTAGGTTGCTCGAAATGTAGAAATGACCATAACTTTCACACTGGATGCAATTATTCGTTTTATACGATGGAAATGCTGTTGTATATATATCGTATTTTATGCTTCTGTCGTTTACGTCTAAGGACCTAAATATTCGATCTGGTGGAGCAACGCCCTAGAGTGAATCCTAGGTTGCTCGGAATGTAGAAATGACCATAACTTTCACACTGGTTGCAATTATTCGTTTTATACGATGTGAAACGCTGTTGTATTTATATTGTACTTTATGCCACTGGCGTTGACTTCTAAGGCCATTGCTATTAGATGTGGTGGAGCAACGCCCTAGAGTGACGCCTAGGGTGCTCGGAACGTAGAAATGACCATTACTTTCACACTGGTTGCAATTATTCGTTTTATACGATGGAAACGCTGTTGTATTTATATTGTACTTTATGCCTCTGGCGTTGACTTCTAAGGCCGTAGCTATTAGATGTGGTGGAGCAACGCCATAGAGTGACGCCTAGGGTGCTCGGAACGTTGAATGACAAGTACCTTCACACTGGTTGCAATTATTCGTTTTATACGATGGAAAAGCTGTTGTATTTATATCGTATTTTATGCTTCTGGCGTTGACTTCTAAGGCACTAACTATTCGATCTCGTGGAGCAACGCCCTAGAGTGAAGCCTAGGTTGCCCGGAACGTACAATTGGCCATCACTTTCAAACTGGTCGAAATTATTCCTGTTATATGATGGAAACACTGTTGTATTTTTTTTGTATTTTATGGTTCGGTCGTAGACTTCTAAGGCTCTAACTATTCAACATGTTGGAGCAACGCCCTAGGGTGAAGCCTAGGTTGCTCGGAAAGTAGAAATGACCATAAGTTTCATACTGGTTGCAATTATTCGTTTTATACGATGGAAACGCTGTTGTATATATATTGTACTTTATGCCTCTGGCGTTGACTTCTAAGGCCGTAGCTATTAGATGTGGTGGAGCAACGCCCTAGAGTGACGCCTAGGGTGCTCGGAACGTAGGAATGACCATTACTTTCACACTGGTTGCAATTATTCGTTTTATACGATGGAAGAGCTGTTGTATTTACATCGTATTTTATGCTTCTGGCGTTGACTTCTAAGGCACTAGCTATTCGATCTGGTGGAGCAACGCCCTAGAGTGAATCCTAGGTTGCTCGGAATGTAGAAATGACCATAACTTTCACACTGGTTGCAATTATTCGTTTTATACGATGGAAGAGCTGTTGTATTTACATCGTATTTTATGCTTCTGGCGTTGACTTCTAAGGCACTAACTATTCGATCTGGTGGAGCAACGCCCTAGAGTGAAGCCTAGGTTGCCCGGAACGTAGAATTGGCCATCACTTTCAAACTGGTCGAAATTATTCCTGTTATATGATGGAAACAGTGTTGTATTTTTTTTGCATTTTATGGTTCGGGCGTTGACTTCTAAGGCCCTAACTATTCAATCTGTTGGAGCAGCGCCCTAGGGTGAAGCCTAGGTTGCTCGGAAAGTAGAAATGACCATAAGTTTCATACTGGTTGCAATTATTCGTTTTATACGATGGAAATGCTGTTGTATTTATATCGTATTTTATGCTTCTGTCGTTTACTTCTAAGGACCTAACTATTCGATCTGGTGGAGCAACGCCCTAGAGTGAATCCTAGGTTGCTCGGAATGTAGAAATGACCATAACTTTCACACTGGTTGCAATTATTCGTTTTATATCATGGAAACGCTGTTGTATTTATATTGTACTTTATGCCTCTGGCGTTGACTTCTAAGGCCATAGCTATTAGATGTGGGGGAGCAACGCCCTAGAGTGACGCCTAGGGTGCTCGGAACGTAGCAATGACCATTACTTTCACACTGGTTGCAATTATTCGTTTTATACGATGGAAAAGCTGTTGTATTTATATCGTATTTTATGCTTCTGGCGTTTACTTCTAAGGACCTAACTATTCGATCTGGTGGAGCAACGCCCTAGAGTGAATCCTAGGTTGCTCGGAATATAGAAATGACCATAACTTTCACACTGGTTGCAATTATTCGTTTTAGACGATGGAAACGCTGTTGTATTTATGTTGTACTTTATGCCTCTGGCGTTGACTTCTAAGGCACTAACTCTTCTATCTGGTGGAGCAACGCCCTATGGTGAATCCTAGCTTGCTCGGAAAGTAGAAATGACCATAAGTTTCATACTGGTTGCAATTATTCGTTTTATACGATGGAAACACTGTTGTATTTTTATTGCATTTTATGCTTCGGGCGTTGACTTCTAAGGCCCTAACCATTCAATCTGTTGGAGCAACGCCCTTGGGTGAAGCCTAACTTTCTCGGAAAGTAGAAATGACCATAAGTTTCACACTGGTTGCAATTATTCGTTTTATACGATGGAAAAGCTGTTGTATTTATATCGTATTTTATGCTTCTGGCGTTTACTTCTAAGGACCTAACTATTCGATCTGGTGGAGCAACGCCCTAGAGTGAATCCTAGGTTGCTCGGAATGTAGAAATGGCCATAACTTTCACACTGGTTGCAATTATTCGTTTTAGACGATGGAAACGCTGTTGTATTTATATTGTACTTTATGCCTCTGGCGTTGACTTCTAAGGCACTAACTATTCTATCTGGTGGAGCAACGCCCTAGAGTGAAGCCTAGGTTTTTCGGAATGTAGAAATGACCATAACATTCACACTTGTTGCAATTATTCGTTTTATACGATGGAAACACTGTTGCATTTTTTTTGTATTTTATGGTTCGGTCGTAGACTTCTAAGGCCCTAACTATTCAATATGTTGGAGCAACGCCCTAGGGTGAAGCCTAGGCTGCTCGGAAAGTAGAAATGACAATAAGTTTCATACTGGTTGCAATTATTCGTTTTATACGTTGGAAAAGCTGTTGTATTTATATTGTATTTTATGCTTCTGGTTTTGACTTCTAAGGCACTAACTATTCGATCTGGTGGAGCAACGCCCTAGAGTGAAGCCTAGGTTTTTCGGAATGTAGAAATGACCATAACATTCACACTTGTTGCAATTATTCGTTTTATACGATGGAAACGCTGTTGTATTTGTTTTGCATTTTATGGTTCGGGCGTTTACTTCTAAGGCCGTAACTATTCAATCCGTTGGAGCAACGCCCTAGGGTGAACCCTAGGTTGCTCGGAAAGTAGAAATGACCATAAGTTTCATACTGGTTGCAATTATTTGTTTTATACGATGGAAAAACTGTTGTATTTATATTGTATTTTATGCATCTGGCGTTGACTTCTAAGGCACTAACTATTCGATCTGGTGGAGCAACGCAATAGTGTGAAGCCAAGGTTGCCCGGAACGTAGAATTGGCCATCACTTTCGAAGTGGTTGCAATTATTCCTGTTATATGATAGAAGCAGTGTTGTATTTTTTTTGTATTTTATGGTTCGGGCGTTGACTTCTAAGGCCCTAGCTATTCAATCTGTTGGAGCAGCGCCCTAGGGTGAAGCCTAGGTTGCTCGGAAAGTAGAAATGACCATAAGTTTCATACTGGTTGCAGTTATCCGTTTTATACGATGGAAAAGCTGTTGTATTTATATTGTATTTTATGCTTCTGGCGTTGACTTCTAAGGACCTAACTATTCGATCTGGTGGAGCAACGCACTAGAGTGAATCCTAGGTTGCTCGGAATGTAGAAATGACCATAACTTTCACACTGGTTGCAATTATTCGTTTTAGACGATGGAAACGCTGTTGTATTTATATTGTACTTTATGCCTCTGGCGTTGACTTCTAAGGCACTAACTATTCTATCTGGTGGAGCAACGCCCTATGGTGAAGCCTAGCTTGCTCGGAAAGTAGAAATGACCATAAGTTTCATACTGGTTGCAATTATTCGTTTTATACGATCGAAACACTGTTGTATTTTTATTGCATTTTATGGTTCGGGCGTTGACTTCTAAGGCCCTAACCATTCAATCTGTTGGAGCAACGCCCTTGGGTGAAGCCTAACTTGCTCGGAAAGTAGAAATGACCATAAGTTTCATACTGGTTGCAATTATTCGTTTTATACGATGGACAAACTGTTGTATTTATATTGTATTTTATGCTTCTGGCGTTTACTTCTAAGGACCTAACTATTCGATCTGGTGGAGCAACGCCCTAGAGTGAATCCTAGGTTGCTCGGAATGTAGAAATGACCATAACTTTCACACTGGTTGCAATTATTCGTTTTATACGATGGAAACGCTGTTGTATATGTATTGTACTTTATGCCTCTGGCGTTGACTTCTAAGGCCGTAGCTATTAGATGTGGTGGAGCAACGCCCTAGAGTGACGCCTAGGGTGCTCGGAACGTAGGAATGACCATTACTTTCACACTGGTTGCAATTATTCGTTTTATACGATGGAAGAGCTGTTGTATTTACATCGTATTTTATGCTTCTGGCGTTGACTTCTAAGGCACTAACTATTCGATCTGGTGGAGCAACGCCCTAGAGTGAATCCTAGGTTGCTCGGAATGTAGAAGTGACCATAACTTTCACACTGGTTGCAATTATTCGTTTTATACGATGGAAACGCTGTTGTATTTATATTGTACTTTATGCCTCTGGCGTTGACTTCTAAGGCCGTAGCTATTAGATGTGGTGGAGCAACGCCATAGAGTGACGCCTAGGGTGCTCGGAACGTTGAATGACAAGTACCTTCACACTGGTTGCAATTATTCGTTTTATACGATGGAAAAGCTGTTGTATTTATATCGTATTTTATGCTTCTGGCGTTGACTTCTAAGGCACTAACTATTCGATCTCGTGGAGCAACGCCCTAGAGTGAAGCCTAGGTTGCCCGGAACGTACAATTGGCCATCACTTTCAAACTGGTCGAAATTATTCCTGTTATATGATGGAAACACTGTTGGTTTTTTTTTGTATTTTATGGTTCGGTCGTAGACTTCTAAGGCTCTAACTATTCAACATGTTGGAGCAACGCCCTAGGGTGAAGCCTAGGTTGCTCGGAAAGTAGAAATGACCATAAGTTTCATACTGGTTGCAATTATTCGTTTTATACGATGGAAACGCTGTTGTATATATATTGTACTTTATGCCTCTGGCGTTGACTTCTAAGGCCGTAGCTATTAGATGTGGTGGAGCAACGCCTTAGAGTGACGCCTAGGGTGCTCGGAACGTAGGAATGACCATTACTTTCACACTGGTTGCAATTATTCGTTATATACGATGGAAGAGCTGTTGTATTTACATCGTATTTTATGCTTCTGGCGTTGACTTCTAAGGCACTAACTATTCGATCTGGTGGAGCAACGCCCTAGAGTGAATCCTAGGTTGCTCGGAATGTAGAAATGACCATAACTTTCACACTGGTTGCAATTATTCGTTTTATACGATGGAAACGCTGTTGTACTTATATTGTACTTTATGCCTCTGGCGTTGACTTCTAAGGCCGTAGCTATTAGATGTGGTGGAGCAACGCCATAGAGTGACGCCTAGGGTGCTCGGAACGTTGAATGACAATTACCTTCACACTGGTTGCAATTATTCGTTTTATACGATGGAAAAGCTGTTGTATTTATATCGTATTTTATGCTTCTGGCGTTGACTTCTAAGGCACTAACTATTCGATCTCGTGGAGCAACGCCCTAGAGTGAAGCCTAGGTTGCCCGGAACGTACAATTGGCCATCACTTTCAAACTGGTCGAAATTATTCCTGTTATATGATGGAAACACTGTTGTATTTTTTTTGTATTTTATGGTTCGGTCGTAGACTTCTAAGGCTCTAACTATTCAACATGTTGGAGCAACGCCCTAGGGTGAAGCCTAGGTTGCTCGGAAAGTAGAAATGACCATAAGTTTCATACTGGTTGCAATTATTCGTTTTATACGATGTGAAACGCTGTTGTATTTATATTGTACTTTATGCCTCTGGCGTTGACTTCTAAGGCCATTGCTATTAGATGTGGTGGAGCAACGCCCTAGAGTGACGCCTAGGGTGCTCGGAACGTAGAAATGACCATTACTTTCACACTGGTTGCAATTATTCGTTTTATACGATGGAAAAGCTGTTGTATTTATATCGTATTTTATGCTTCTGGCGTTTACTTCTAAGGACCTAACTATTCGATCTGGTGGAGCAACGCCCTAGAATGAATCCTAGGTTGCTCGGAATGTAGAAATGACCATAACTTTCACACTGGTTGCAATTATTCGTTTTAGATGATGGAAACGCTGTTGTATTTATATTGTACTTTATGCCTCTGGCGTTGACTTCTAAGGCACTAACTATTCTATCTGGTGGAGCAACGCCCTAGAGTGAAGCCTAGGTTTTTCGGAATGTAGAAATGACCATAACATTCACACTTGTTGCAATTATTCGTTTTATACGATGGAAACGCTGTTGTATTTATATTGTACTTTATGCCTCTGGCGTTGACTTCTAAGGCACTAACTATTCTATCTGGTGGAGCAACGCCCTATGGTGAATCCTAGCTTGCTCGGAAAGTAGAAATGACCATAAGTTTCATACTGTTTGCAATTATTCGTTTTATACGATGGAAACACTGTTGTATTTTTATTGCATTTTATGCTTCGGGCGTTGACTTCTAAGGCCCTAACCATTCAATCTGTTGGAGCAACGCCCTAGGGTGAAGCCTAACTTGCTCGAAAAGTAGAAATGACCATAAGTTTCATACTGGTTGCAATTATTCGTTTTATACGATGGAAAAACTGTTGTATTTATATTGTATTTTATGCCTCTGGCGTTGACTTCTAAGGCACTAACTATTCTATCTGGTGGAGCAACGCACTAGAGGGAATCCTCGGTTGCTCGAAATGTAGAAATGACCATAACTTTTACACTGGATGCAATTATTCGTTTTATACGATGGAAATGCTGTTGTATATATATCGTATTTTATGCTTCTGTCGTTTACGTCTAAGGACCTAAATATTCGATCTGGTGGAGCAACGCCCTAGAGTGAATCCTAGGTTGCTCGGAATGTAGAAATGACCATAACTTTCACACTGGTTGCAATTATTCGTTTTATACGATGTGAAACGCTGTTGTATTTATATTGTACTTTATGCCACTGGCGTTGACTTCTAAGGCCATTGCTATTAGATGTGGTGGAGCAACGCCCTAGAGTGACGCCTAGGGTGCTCGGAACGTAGAAATGACCATTACTTTCACACTGGTTGCAATTATTCGTTTTATACGATGGAAAAGCTGTTGTATTTATATCGTATTTTATGCTTCTGGCGTTTACTTCTAAGGACCTAACTATTCGATCTGGTGGAGCAACGCCCTAGAGTGAATCCTAGGTTGCTCGGAATGTAGAAATGACCATAACTTTCACACTGGTTGCAATTATTCGTTTTAGACGATGGAAACGCTGTTGTATTTATATTGTACTTTATGCCTCTGGCGTTGACTTCTAAGGCACTAACTATTCTATCTGGTGGAGCAACGCCCTAGAGTGAAGCCTAGGTTTTTCGGAATGTAGAAATGACCATAACATTCACACTTGTTGCAATTATTCGTTTTATACGATGGAAACACTGTTGCATTTTTTTTGTATTTTATGGTTCGGTCGTAGACTTCTAAGGCCCTAACTATTCAATATGTTGGAGCAACGCCCTAGGGTGAAGCCTAGGCTGCTCGGAAAGTAGAAATGACAATAAGTTTCATACTGGTTGCAATTATTCGTTTTATACGTTGGAAAAGCTGTTGTATTTATATTGTATTTTATGCTTCTGGTTTTGACTTCTAAGGCACTAACTATTCGATCTGGTGGAGCAACGCCCTAGAGTGAAGCCTAGGTTTTTCGGAATGTAGAAATGACCATAACATTCACACTTGTTGCAATTATTCGTTTTATACGATGGAAACGCTGTTGTATTTGTTTTGCATTTTATGGTTCGGGCGTTGACTTCTAAGGCCCTAACTATTCAATCCGTTGGAGCAACGCCCTAGGGTGAACCCTAGGTTGCTCGGAAAGTAGAAATGACCATAAGTTTCATACTGGTTGCAATTATTTGTTTTATACGATGGAAAAACTGTTGTATTTATATTGTATTTTATGCATCCGGCGTTGACTTCTAAGGCACTAACTATTCGATCTGGTGGAGCAACGCAATAGTGTGAAGCCAAGGTTGCCCGGAACGTAGAATTGGCCATCACTTTCAAAGTGGTTGCAATTATTCCTGTTATATGATGGAAGCAGTGTTGTATTTTTTTTGTATTTTATGGTTCGGGCGTTGACTTCTAAGGCCCTAGCTATTCAATCTGTTGGAGCAGCGCCCTAGGGTGAAGCCTAGGTTGCTCGGAAAGTAGAAATGACCATAAGTTTCATACTGGTTGCAGTTATCCGTTTTATACGATGGAAAAGCTGTTGTATATATATCGTATTTTATTCTTCTGGCGTTTACTTCTAAGGACCTAACTATTCGATCTGGTGGAGCAACGCCCTAGAGTGAATCCTAGGTTGCTCGGAATGTAGAAATGACCATAACTTTCACACTGGTTGCAATTATTCTTTTTATACGATGGAAACGCTGTTGTATTTATATTGTACTTTATGCCTCTGGCGTTGACTTCTAAGGCCGTAGCTATTAGATGTGGTGGAGCAACGCCCTAGAGTCACGCCTAGGGTGCTCGGAATGTAGAAATGACCATCACTTTCACACTGGTTGCAATTATTCGTTTTATACGATGGAAACGCTGCTGTATTTATATCGTATTTTATTCTTCTGGCGTTTACTTCTAAGGACCTAACTATTCGATCTGGTGGAGCAACGCCCTAGAGTGAATCCTAGGTTGCTCGGAATGTAGAAATGACCATAACTTTCACACTGGTTGCAATTATTCGTTTTAGACGATGGAATCGCTGTTGTATTTATATTGTACTTTATGCCTCTGGCGTTGACTTCTAAGGCACTAACTATTCTATCTGGTGGAGCAACGCCCGATGGTGAAGCCTAGCTTGCTCGGAAAGTAGAAATGACCATAAGTTTCATACTGGTTGCAATTATTCGTTTTATACGATGGAAACACTGTTGTACTTTTATTGTATTTTATGCTTCGGGCGTTGACTTCTAAGGCCCTAACCATTCAATCTGTTGGAGCACCGCCCTAGGGTGAAGCCTAACTTGCTCGAAAAGTAGAAATGACCATATGTTTCATACTGGTTGCAATTATTCGTTTTATACGATGGAAAAACTGTTGTATTTATATTGTATTTTATGCTTCTGGCGTTGACTTCTAAGGCACTAACTATTCGATCTGGTGGAGCAACGCCCTAGAGTGAAGCCTAGGTTGCCCGGAAGGTAGAATTGGCCATCACTTTCAAACTGGTCGAAATTATTCCTGTTATATGATGGAAGCAGTGTTGTATTTTTTTTGTATTTTATGGTTCGGGCGTTGACTTCTAAGGCCCTAGCTATTCAATCTGTTGGAGCAGCGCCCTAGGGTGAAGCCTAGGTTGCTCGGAAAGTAGAAATGACCATAAGTTTCATACTGGTTGCAGTTATCCGTTTTATACGATGGAAAAGCTGTTGTATATATATCGTATTTTATTCTTCTGGCGTTTACTTCTAAGGACCTAACTATTCGATCTGGTGGAGCAACGCCCTAGAGTGAATCCTAGGTTGCTCGGAATGTAGAAATGACCATAACTTTCACACTGGTTGCAATTATTCTTTTTATACGATGGAAACGCTGTTGTATTTATATTGTACTTTATGCCTCTGGCGTTGACTTCTAAGGCCGTAGCTATTAGATGTGGTGGAGCAACGCCCTAGAGTCACGCCTAGGGTGCTCGGAATGTAGAAATGACCATCACTTTCACACTGGTTGCAATTATTCGTTTTATACGATGGAAACGCTGCTGTATTTATATCGTATTTTATTCTTCTGGCGTTTACTTCTAAGGACCTAACTATTCGATCTGGTGGAGCAACGCCCTAGAGTGAATCCTAGGTTGCTCGGAATGTAGAAATGACCATAACTTTCACACTGGTTGCAATTATTCGTTTTAGACGATGGAATCGCTGTTGTATTTATATTGTACTTTATGCCTCTGGCGTTGACTTCTAAGGCACTAACTATTCTATCTGGTGGAGCAACGCCCGATGGTGAAGCCTAGCTTGCTCGGAAAGTAGAAATGACCATAAGTTTCATACTGGTTGCAATTATTCGTTTTATACGATGGAAACACTGTTGTACTTTTATTGTATTTTATGCTTCGGGCGTTGACTTCTAAGGCCCTAACCATTCAATCTGTTGGAGCACCGCCCTAGGGTGAAGCCTAACTTGCTCGAAAAGTAGAAATGACCATATGTTTCATACTGGTTGCAATTATTCGTTTTATACGATGGAAAAACTGTTGTATTTATATTGTATTTTATGCTTCTGGCGTTGACTTCTAAGGCACTAACTATTCGATCTGGTGGAGCAACGCCCTAGAGTGAAGCCTAGGTTGCCCGGAAGGTAGAATTGGCCATCACTTTCAAACTGGTCGAAATTATTCCTGTTATATGATGGAAACACTGTTGTATTTTTTTTGTATTTTATGGTTCGGTCGTAGACTTCTAAGGCTCTAACTATTCAACATGTTGGAGCAACGCCCTAGGGTGAAGCCTGGGTTGCTCGAAAAGTAGAAATGACCATAAGTTTCATACTGGATGCAATTATTCGTTTTATACGATGGAAAAGCTGTTGTATTTATATTGTATTTTATGCTTCTGGCGTTGACTTCATAGTCCGTGACTATTCGGCCTGGTGGAGCAATGCCCTGGAGTGGAACCTAGGTTGCCCGGAACGTAGTATTGGCCATCACTTTCAAACTGGTTGCAATTATTCCTGTTATATGATGGAAACACTGTTGTATTTTTTTTGCATTTTATGGTTCGGGCGTTGACTTCTAAGGCCCTAACTGTTCAATCCGTTTGAGCATCGCCCTAGGGTGAAGCCTAGGTTGCTCGGAAAGTAGAAATGACCATAAGTTTCATACTGGTTGCAATTATTCGTTTTATACGATGGAAAAACTGTTGTATTTATATTGTATTTTATGCTTCTGGCGTTGACTTCTAAGGCACTAACTATTCGATCTGGTGGAGCAACGCCCTAGAGTGAAGCGTAGGTTGCCCGGAAGGTAGAATTGGCCATCACTTTCAAACTGGTTGCAATTATTCGTTTTATACGATGGAAACACTGTTGTATTCTTATTGCATTTTATGCTTCGGGCGTTGACTTCTAAGGCCCTAACCATTCAATCTGTTGGAGCAACGCCCTAGGGTGAAGCCTGACATGCTCGGAAAGTAGAAATGACCATAAGTTTCATACTGGTTGCAATTATTCCTTTTATACGATGGAAAGGCTGTTGTATTTATATCGTATTTTATGCTGCTGGCGTTTACTTCTAAGGGCCTAACTATTCGATCTGGTGGAGCAACGCCCTAGAGTGAATCCTAGGTTGCTCGGAATGTAGAAATGACCATAACTTTCACACTGGTTGCAATTATTCGTTTTATACGATGGAAACGCTGCTGTATTTATATCGTATTTTATTCTTCTGGCGTTTACTTCTAAGGACCTAACTATTCGATCTGGTGGAGCAACGCCCTAGAGTGAATACTAGGTTGCTCGGAATGTAGAAATGACCATAGCTTTCAAACTTGTTGCAATTATTCGTTTTATACAATGGAAACGCTGTTGTATATATATTGTACTTTATGCCTCTGGCGTTGAATTCTAAGGCCGTAGCTATTAGATGTGGTGGAGCAACGCCCTAGAGTGACGCCTAGGGTGCTCGGAACGTAGGAATGACCATTACTTTCACACTGGTTGCAATTATTCGTTTTATACGATGGAAGAGCTGTTGTATTTATATCGTATTTTATGCTTCTGGCGTTGACTTCTAAGGCACTAACTATTCGATCTGGTGGAGCAGCGCCCTAGAGTGAAGCCTAGGTTGCCCGGAACGTAGAATTGGCCATCACTTTCAAACTGGTCGAAATTATTCCTGTTATATGATGGAAACACTGTTGCATTTTTTTTGTATTTTGTGGTTCGGTCGTAGACTTCTAAGGCCCTAACTGTTCAATATGTTGGAGCAACGCCCTAGGGTGAAGCCTAGGCTGCTCGGAAAGTAGAAATGACCATAACTTTCATACTGGTTGCAATTATTCGTTTTATACGATGGATAAGCTGTTGTATTTATATTGTATTTTATGCTTCTGGCGTTGACTTCTAAGGCACTAACTATTCGATCTGGTGGAGCAACGCCCTAGAGTGAAGCCTAGGTTTTTCGGAATGTAGAAATGACCATAACATTCACACTTGTTGCAATTATTCGTTTTATACGATGGAAACGCTGTTGTATTTGTTTTGCATTTTATGGTTCGGGCGTTGACTTCTAAGGCCCTAACTATTCAATCTGTTGGAGCAACGCCCTAGGGTGAAGCCTAGGTTGCTCGGAAAGTAGAAATGACCATAAGGTTCATACTGGTTGCAATTATTCGTTTTATACGATGGAAACGCTGTTGTATTTATATTGTATTTTATGCTTCTGGCGTTGACTTCTAAGGCACTAACTATTCGATCTGGTGGAGCAACGCCCTAGAGTGAAGCCTAGGTTGCCCGGAAGGTAGAATTGGCCATCACTTTCAAACTGGTTGCAATTATTCGTTTTATACGATGGAAACACTGTTGTATTCTTATTGCATTTTATGCTTCGGGCGTTGACTTCTAAGGCCCTAACCATTCAATCTGTTGGAGCAACGCCCTAGGGTGAAGCCTGACATGCTCGGAAAGTAGAAATGACCATAAGTTTCATACTGGTTGCCATTATTCCTTTTATACGATGGAAAAGCTGTTGTATTTATATCGTATTTTATGCTGCTGGCGTTTACTTCTAAGGACCTAACCATTCGATCTGGTGGAGCAACGCCCTAGAGTGAATCCTAGGTTGCTCGGAATGTAGAAATGACCATAACTTTCACACTGGTTGCAATTATTCGTTTTATACGATGGAAACGCTGCTGTATTTATATCGTATTTTATTCTTCTGGCGTTTACTTCTAAGGACCTAACTATTCGATCTGGTGGAGCAACGCCCTAGAGTGAATACTAGGTTGCTCGGAATGTAGAAATGACCATAGCTTTCAAACTTGTTGCAATTATTCGTTTTATACGATGGAAACGCTGTTGTATATATATTGTACTTTATGCCTCTGGCGTTGACTTCTAAGGCCGTAGCTATTAGATGTGGTGGAGCAACGCCCTAGAGTGACGCCTAGGGTGCTCGGAACGTAGGAATGACCATTACTTTCACACTGGTTGCAATTATTCGTTTTATACGATGGAAGAGCTGTTGTATTTATATCGCATTTTATGCTTCTGGCGTTGACTTCTAAGGCACTAACTATTCGATCTGGTGGAGCAACGCCCTAGGGTGAAGCCTAGGTTGCTCGGAAAGTAGAAATGACCATAAGTTTCATACTGGTTGCAGTTATCCGTTTTATACGATGGAAAAGCTGTTGTATTTATATTGTATTTTATGCTTCCGGCGTTGACTTCTAAGGACCTAACTATTCGACCTGGTGGAGCAACGCACTAGAGTGAATCCTAGGTTGCTCGGAATGTCGAAATGACCATAACTTTCACACTGGTTGCAATTATTCGTTTTATACGATGGAAACGCTGTTGTATTTATATTGTACTTTATGCCTCTGGCGTTGACTTCTAAGGCCATAGCTATTCGATGTGGTGGAGCAACGACCTAGAGTGACGCCTAGGGTGCTCGGAACGTAGAAATGACCATTACTTTCACACTGGTTGCAATTATTCGTTTTATACGATGGAAAAGCTGTTGTATTTATATCGTATTTTATGCTTCTGGCGTTTACTTCTAAGGACCAAACTATTCGATCTGGTGGAGCAACGCCCTAGCGTGAAGCCTAGGTTGTCCGGATCGTAGAATTGGCCATCACTTTCAAACTGGTTACAATTATTCGTTTTATACGATGCAAACGCTGTTGTATTTATATCGTATTTTATGCTTCTGGCGTTGACTTCTAAGGACCTAGCTATTCGATCTGGTGGAGCAACGCACTAGAGTGAATCCTAGGTTGCTCGGAATGTAGAAATGACCATAACTTTCACACTGGTTGCAATTATTCGTTTTATACGGTGGAAATGCTGTTGTACTTATATCGTATTTTATGCTTCTGTCGTTTACTTCTAAGGACCTAACTATTCGATCTGGTGGAGCAACGCCCTAGAGTGAATCCTAGGTTGGTCGGAATGTAGAAATGACCATAACTTTCACACTGGTTGCAATTATTCGTTTTAGACGATGGAAACGCTGTTGTATTTATATTGTACTTTATGCCTCTGGCGTTGACTTCTAAGGCACTAACTATTCTATCTGGTGGAGCAACGCCCTATGGTGAAGCCTAGCTTGCTCGGAAAGTAGAAATGACCATAAGTTTCATACTGGTTGCAATTATTCGTTTTATAGGATGGAAACACTGTTGTATTTTTATTGTATTTTATGCTTCGGGCGTTGAATTCTAAGGCCCTAACCATTCAATCTGTTGGAGCAACGCCCTAGTGTGAAGCCTAACTTGCTCGAAAAGTAGAAATGACCATAAGTTTCATACTGGTTGCAATTATTCGTTTTATACGATGGAAAAACTGTTGTATTTATATTGTATTTTATGTTTCTGGCGTTGACTTCTAAGGCCCTAGCTATTCGATCTAGTGGAGCAACGCCCTAGAGTGAAGCCTAGGTTGCCCGGAAAGGAGAAATGACCATCACTTTCAAACTGGTTGCAATTAATCTTGTTATACGATGGAAAAACTGGTGTATTTTTATTGCATTTTATGCTTCTGGCGTTCACTTCTTAGGCCCTAACTATTCGATCTGGTGGAACAACAGCCTAGGGTTAAGCCTAGCTTGCTCGGAACG